>NC_140590.1:402034316-403234316 GCF_964204655.1 Triturus cristatus | reverse complement strand
ACTATTAGAACATGCCACACACACCAGGGAATGTCCTACCTTATACTTACAATGCACCCTGCCCTTGGGCCTACCATAGGGGTGCCTGATATGAAGAAAAGGGAAGATTTAGGGACTGGCAAGTGGGTGTACTTGCCCAGCCAGCATGACAGCACCAGACTGCACGCAGGCTCTGCAATGGCAGGGCTTAGACACACTTTTACAGGCTGCTTCTGTGGGTGGCACAACCAGTGCTGCAAGCCCACCAGAAGTATTTGGATTACCAGCCCTGGGCACTCCTGGTGTACAGTACTAGGGTCTGATTGGTAACCCAAATCAACCAATCATGGAATCACTAATTCATACATCAATTTACAATAGGGAGCACTTGCACTGTGGCACTGGACAGCAGTGGCACAGTGCCCAAAGCATCTAACACCAGCAAAAACACATGAGGCAACAGCAGAAAATGGAAGGGAGAACCACACCAAGGTACCAGGTCTAACAGTAATGGATCAACATGTTATCACTGAAATAATGGACATACGTACCCTCCCCACCTCCTACGTCTGGAACAATTCAAAGAGGCACAAATCAGGTATTTCTTTCCATGGAGTTTTGCACCTCCAATGTTACTCACAAGAAGTGGAGAGGGGTGTGGAGTTTGTTTTTACATGAAGATCATAGACATAAAAAAGACTAGTGTGGTAGGTGCCTATCTAGGTGTGGTACTGCCTCAATCAGTAATGACTAGGATGAAGAGGAGCTGTGTCATAACTCCTTCCTGAGGACCATGAGGCATGCGGGTGCTACTGGGCCCAACAATGGTGGTTGATGCCTTTTACTACTGATATTCCAGGCCCATCCTAGTATGGATTCTGAGTAACTGGGTCCAATACCCCTTCTGCATTTGACTCACAGGATAGCATGGTCGAGTAGGTCAATATTCCCTCAGGACGAAGTGTGAACGCAAATTTCAATTTAAAGTCAACAGTGTTCCAGTATGGTAGTGCTGTAGCTTAGTTTCCCTACGGATGACAGTCTTGAAATCAGTCTTACCCACACAGGCATGAGTGAAGCATCTAGATTTTCTGAGTGCGCACCAACCATGGGTGCACGGAGTGGCAGCATCTGAGTTCAGATGAGCTTGCCGCACCCTGCCCTAGCGGGCTGCACTCAGCAGCTACAGATTTCCTCACACATGGTCGATCTCCCAAAGGGAGTGGAGGTTTTTTGCGGTTCTTCCTGTGAGGTAAGTATCCTATCTAACCCCGGGTGGGGGTTGTTGTGATGATCCTGTCCCTTACCCTGGGTGATGGTGCGTAGGTGCTACAAATGCGTCTTCACTTCTCTGGCGGGAATTGCAGATCAGGTTGCAGATCTTGATGCTCTTGGTGACAGCCTTTGGCATTCGGGTCAACATATCCTCACAATACACAGGCTATTGCCTGATCGGCATAGTGAAGTCCGTGGCGGCGGCCCGCCTGACATATGCGGTCGCAGCCCGCTAACGCACATGGCTATAGCCCTTAATGCGTGGCATTCTTTTCATGACTTGCCCCTCCTGGCTTATGGGGTCGCCGACTGGACACTACGCAAGGGCTCCAGCCAAATTGGGCCAGGCTGAAACCAGGTAAATTCACTGAAGCCCTCCTCTGGCATACAGGGGCCACTGACTTTGTCCTGCACACTGGCAATGACTTGATTGATACAGCAAGTGTCTCCTCACCCCTCAATGGGAGTCCACTCAACAGGGTTCCCCACTGGACCTCGCTCCCTTTAACGCTTTACTTTTTCTCACAGGGTACACTGGTCTTGGTAAGCAGGCAGGCACTGGTGCTCCAGAGCAGGTTGTCTTGGATTCCCTGGGTAATCTCCCCTTATCCAGAAGGAAGACTAGCAGGCCTTTGCCCCCAGTCCTGACAACAGAATAAAGTATTGCAGAACTTCTCCACATCACTCAGCCCGTCAGGCTGCTTGGCAGATGACAATTTTTGGGGTCTTGAACTCCCCTTCTTATAGTCCATTTCTAGACACCATATGTAATTTAGGGTCTAAGTCCTTGATTGATTATGTTGGGGTCTGCTTCTTTTGAAGAGTCAGCTCCTCTGCTTTCTTCCTCTGAATAGCAGTCTGTCACAGCAGGAGATCCTCCAAAGCTGATAGCCCCAAAACACAGGCCATAAAGAAAGAATAGAGTTCATACCCAGATGTCAGCCAAAGTGATATCTGTATCAAAAAGTTATTCCAGGGCTCCAGCCCTACTCTTTATGATTCTCTTATCAGCCCCATCTCTTTCCTGAAATGTGTTCTCGTTGAATCAAAGGGCAACGTTTGAAGTGTACACGAGACGCATATCTCTTCCTTCTTCAGTGTGTGTCCCAACTAGCTTACAGGAATGTAGCAATACACAAATCTGTCTGAGAGGATTTCTCTGCCTCTTCTCCATTGTTTTACTATGCAGGCCTGTGTCTCCCAAAATGGAGCCAAGCGCCCTCTGTGTATTGTACAATTCAGAGGCACACATACACCCAGTTTATGTATAAAACCTACACACACTGCACAGCACTGCCTTCATGTACTGTATCACTCATAGGCACACATACATCCAGCACATGCATTTAGCATTCAATGCTCTGCACAGCACTATACCCTCTATGTATTGTACGCCTCATGGGCACACATACACCCAGCACATGCACCTATCAGGCATGCACAGCTCAGTACTGCATTATCTCTGTATTGCACCCTTCCCGGGTACACACATACCCAGGACAGATAGACCACTCCTATGCTGCTCAGCACTACACGACAAGTGACTGTAGGCCAAGGGTGAGTTAAGCACACAGCAGTGGTACTTTAAAAATGGGTGAGCATGTAAAAAAGACCTGTTACACTCCTACTGATCACTACGGTGTATGCTGCCACCATCGTGCTTGCATTGCTTAATACCTGGTGAAGCCAGTAACCTTCCATCACTATGAGGGTTGTACTTTGGGCACCCCTCCTGTGCCAACAAGACTCTAATCCATGAGACAGGCCTATGTCATAGTGCACACTCATGATCTGTGTTTAACTATGACAACAAAAATCAGCATTAGGGATCTAGACATCAGTTCAGTTGGGCACTCAAGGCAGGGGTGCACATCCATTATTATGCGGAGGGCATTCCATCACAGCATCTAGGAAGAGAGCCTCCCCCTCAGTTAGCTTTCATGTTTGCTCCTTAGGCATCATTTTCACAGGCTTTTGGGACCAGGCCCTCAGTATCTCTTGCGGACCAGACTCAAGCACCATGTCCTGCTATCTCAGGCTGTCAGCAGCAGCCTACCCCAAGGAGCTAGTTCTCCACAGAAGTCGCAGAACCCAATGTGACAGTGGCAACTATTCCAATTTAACATATTGACAAGTAGCTACCACACCCCTCAGGGATTCCACATATCATTTGAGGGCCACTACTCCCACTGTGGTCTTCATTACCACCATCTTGTAATCACCTCAGAGGCAGCTGGCTACCCATGCCTCTCAATTACCTGTGTGGAGGAGGCAATCTGGTGTGGTAAACTTTTTAAGAAGGGCCACAATATCCCATGACTGGGACCTCCTTCTCCTGGTCACTTCCAGACCAGAAAGAGGAGGCCAGCTGCTGCCACCACCACCACCGCCATCAACGCCCATCTGATAATCATCAAGAGAAGACAGAACAGTGAGTTACCTCCTGTGGGATCATCATAAATAGTTGTAAGCACAGAATAGTCCTGCCCGTGTACTGAGATATTAGAGCAAGTTAAAAACATTTCTATCTATATATAAACTTTGCACAAAAGTACATATACACATGTTTCCAGTCTATACAAATAACAGTTAGATCAGTTCATTTTTTCAGCTTTTGTAAACAGGATCCTGGGGCATTGAGCTCTGCTTTTTTGGTTTTATTGCCTGTGGAAACCTTTCTGAAACCTCTATTGTCACATTGTACCTAACTTCTTTTAAGGCAAAAGAGCATAATTAGACAATTTCCTAATTAAAAATATCCTTCCTTTCCTGTAAGGATACCTTCAATGTTTGTGAAGTGCACTATTCTTGGGAAGTAACTGGCCCAATAAGACCCTCATTGAGTCTGTATTGCCTAACTTCATGAGGACCATCTTCCAGAATCCTGCAGCCACTTCCAGAAGTGCGCTGAAGGACAGAGAGAAGACCATGAACTACAAGAAATAAGATGGGAAGCAGCAGCTGGCTCATCTAAGAACCTGAGGGAAGTTCATTCTTCTAGTAGAGCTCACTCATTCTACTCCAAGGACTACCCTGGGCGTAGTTCCATGAAGAAGCGCCATCAGAGGAAGAGGCAGCACTCCCAATCGTCGTCCAGCAGGATGATGTCTAACTCAGGCAACGTACCCATCTGCACGCCAGCTACAGTTACGCCGTCAAAGGTGCCGTTGAGACCCTACTCGATGTTGAAAGAAGATGGACGGTCACTGTCAAAACGCCCTTCAACGTTGAAACCCCCATTGACATCAAAAACACGTCAGACGCAATTGAAACTACATTTGACGTCAAGACAGAGGTCCCCTTCGATGTTGACCCATATTTCAGTGCCATGAATTAAAGAGCTAAGTAAGATAAAAGTGCCAGTTACGCCTGACAGACTATTTTTGCATGTATTCACCTTTATAAGAAGTCATACCTGAAATGCTCTTTTCGCATACTCCATCTTTGAGGGGTTCAACATCTCCTTGTTTTTCACCAAGAATACCAGCTATTATTGAGCCTTTGTTCTCTCCACCATTCCTACCTAAGCACTGTATTGTGCTCCTAAAAGACTACCAAGAGATAGGGGCTATTTAACTCCGTATCCCATGCCTCGAACTGCATAATGGTCCAGATGTCCAAGATGACAAACGTGCACAAGATCAAGATGTAGATCTAAGTGGTTATCTAGAGAGAGATTTACATCTCATTCCTGATCTAGATGATCCAGTAAAAGATCTCATTCTTGTTGTAGAAGACTATGTCCATGTAGGAAACCTACTACAACTCATTCTTCTATCAGAAACTGTTCGTCTACTCTGTCAGACTCACCTCCAGCCAGTGTCTCACCCATAGACGACCTCACCACACTTAACAAGGTTGTGATTAGAGGAACAGCAACATTAAATGAGACAGTGCCCACTCCTACCACATCAATCTCTGTTGATTTTGAACCCCCTCCTTTGTGAAGACGGCATTCAAACCTCTTCTTCCACTGTCCTCTGGATTACTTATTTCTAACACCTGCTACATCTACATGTGTAAAAAAATACAAACTACCTGATCAGGACTCTCTCTTCCTGACCCTTATCCAGACTAGGTCACTTTTACTGAAGCAAAGAAAAACCATCCAGTAGCTCAGACTATTCCACTGAACAAAAAGACCAGATGATGGATACTGATGGTAGGATAATCTGCGGAACATTGACATCAACAATAAAAGTAGTCAGCACCACTGTACTTTTTGGGAGTATTGACAAATCAATCTGGGATGCTCTTCAAAGATTTACTGACAAGGTACTTAATGAAGACAGGCAAGATTTCCAAGAGGTCCTTCTTGAGGGCATGCTTGTCTTCAACCAGATAATTGGTGAAGTGGTGGATCCTTTCGACCGGGTGGCTCATGGAGAATGCCACGGTATCTGTATGAGATGGAGTTCATGGCTCAGATTAACTTGACCTTGACCTGCAACAACAAATCTAGATTCTTCTTTTTTTCAGGAAATTCTCTTTTTGGTACTAATGTGAACAATGAGATGAGTTGCATGAAGCATGAAAAGAGAACATTGAAGGTTGTGGGTTTCGAGAAACAGTCCAGGAGGAGGTATAAGACTTATGACAGGCGCCTCTTTCCACAGAGGGTTAACAAAAAAACCTAAGTATTCACACCAACAGCAACTACATCAGAGGCAACCTTACCACCTTCGAAAGCCCTCTGGAGGAAGAGGAGGCCAACAACAATCTGCTGCTGCAGGAAAATCTCCTGCCAAACACTGTTTTACTTTACTTCCCCCAACATCCTGTCAATCACTCCAGTGGAGGGAAGCATAGTTCATCATCTACAAAAGTAGCTCCTAATAACATCAAAACATGGGTCTTGAATATTGTTGATACTGGATATTCTCTTTAATTCAAATCCCCTCCCCTATCTATGCTACCAAACACTTCTTATGAACAGGATTTGCTGCTAAAAGAACTAAACACCTTGCATCAGAAAAATGCAGTGGAGGAGGTTCTGAATCACCAAAAAAGATCACAGATTTATTTCTGTTGCTTTCTGGTTAAAAGATAAAGGCCAAAAGAAGACTTTAGCCCTATTCTTGACCTCCGGATACTGAGAAAATACATAAGAATTCAGGATGATTGCATTACAACAGTTTAACCCTTAATTATATCAAGGGGACTGGATGTGTGCAATAGACATTTCGAATACGAATACGAAGACCTACCATTCTGTCTAAAATCAGCTTCTCAAATATTCATAAAGTGTATGGCTATTGTTGCAGCACACTTCAGGAGGCAAAACATCTTTGGGTAACCGTATCTAGATGATTGGCTAGTAAAAGGTGCCTCTTCAGAGGAGCCTCTGAAATAAGTTCAACTATACCTCAATTCCCTTTATTTCCTGTGTTTCCAGATTAACATCAAAAAATGTACAACCTACCCAGTACAAGGGTATTCTATCTTGGTGCAATCTTGGCAACTCAAATCACAAAAGTGTATCCCTCATGGGAGAGACATTTCAGTTGGATCATCTATCCATCTGAAATGTCTCAATCTTTTACAAACTGCTCATCCTACAGCTCAACAGATATCATTCTTTCTAGGACCAATGGTATAATATATTTATCTGGTACTTCATGCCAGGCTTCAGATGAAACCCCTAGAGCAATGCCTCAAAAACCAGTGGAATCATTTCCCAGGCTGCTGGAAGAAGTTGACTGCTTCAGTAAACAATTATCTCATTTCCATGGTGGGTTGCATCAAAACATTTACTGAAAGGATTCCCATCTTCGTCAGAGAAGAAAACTTCTCATATCAACCTTCTGGAGCTAAGAGCGGTCTACCTAGCGTTGAAATGGTTCCTTCCTTCATTCACAATGAATTCCATTCTTGTTCAGACGGACAGTACAATAACAATGTAATATCTGAACAAGCAGGGAGGTACTCATTCCACACCACTGTCTCTCTCATTTTAAGCTATCTGTAAATGGCTAAGGGCAATAAATCTAAGCATTACTGCTGTTCACCTACAAGGCCATCAAAATTTTGAGGCAGACTCCCTCATTCATACATTTCAAGAAAATCACAACTGAGTTCCAAATGACAAAGTACTGTAATCGATTCTTCCAGATTGGGGCCACTCACAAATAGATTTATCTATAGATGCAAGAAGCAAAAAAGGTCCATATTCCTAACTATAACCACAGGTTGTGTCAATGTGGCTAATCATTCCTGTTCTGATAACTGCACATCAAAGTCAAACTCCCAGCTAGTTTTCACAATACCTAGAATAGATTTAACAGGGTTTCCAAGAGTATGATATGAAAGACTTATCACTGCTCACCATGGGAAGCCCTAGAAAGCTGAAAAGGCTTTCATTCCAGCTGATAAGTCTTTGTTGTTAGCCAAATAGCAAATAACAATGAACTGGCAAACCCCCAGTGCACCCAGAAGAGTGGCCTAGGAATCAGATTTATTTAAGTGAGTGACAGTTAAAAGGATGCTCATACCCTACTGACAGACTGATATAGACATTCACACCCATTAGTCACTCACCCATACACTCACTGAGACACGTATAATCACTCACTTATACAGTCAGTCACGCACCCACTGAATCATCCATACAGACACTCATACACCCACTCATTCTTCAATACACTTTGGCACATATAAATATATAAATATATATATATATATATATATATATATAACATTCTTCAACTTTATTGAAACCCTCACAGTTACTAGATATTGTCATCAGTGATGTAATTTGAGATGTCATTGGTGATGTCACTGACCATGTCATGAGTGATGTAATATGTGACGTCATCAGCAGTGCATTGCGGGGCGCATGTTATAGTTAGCTCAGTTAACTATAACCGCTGAATTTCTCAGGTTTTTTACAAGTGAAATGTCAGACTAACTATAAGGTCCCTCTAACCTTTGTTTTTTTCCGTGAATTTCTTAGGTTTTGAAACTGTTAATCCCTAACTATAACGTCCCTGAAACCTGTGTTTTTTTCAATTACTATATATATACATGAGGCAAGAAATCCCACACAATGTGAAGGAAATGTTCACTCAGACTGTGTAGATACAAAAAAGTTTACTTCCAAACATGTTGAAACTTTCTTTGAGGACTCAGCCGGCATAACACTCCACCCCTCATGGGCCCTTGTTAACAATCGAGCTGTTGGAATTTGTGTATATATATATATTCACTTAAAAAACCATAGGTTTCACACATGTTATAGTTAGCTGGACATTTCCCTCGTAAAAAACCAATGAAATTCCCCCGTTATAGTTAGTGCAGGCAACTATAACTCACGGGACCGCAATCCTCTGCTGATGACGTCAGATATTACATCACTGTATTTAGACACCTATTTACCCATGTCTTCTTCCATTAATCTTTAGCTATACATATATTACAAATATTTATTTTTCAGAAAGACACATATGTAATCAGTGATGTAATATCTGACGTCATCAGCAGAGGATTGCGGTCGCGTGAGTTATAGTTGCCTGCACTAACTATAACGGGGGAATTTCATTGGTTTTTTACGAGGGAAATGTCCAGCTAACTATAACATGTGTGAAACCTATGGTTTTTTAAGTGAATTTGCAAGGTTTTTTAAATGCTAATTCCTAACTAGAACGTGTGTGAAACCTATGGTTTTTTAAGTGAATTTGTACGGTTTTTTAAATGCTAAGTTATGTATTTCTTCATTTTTTTTTCTTCAGGTTTTTCACTGTGCGCGCGCTGTGGGTGTTCGGTACGCTTCGCGCACCGAACGCCCACGATGCGTTGTGCGTGCCGTGCGCGTACGGTGCGCACACCTCGCGCTTTTTCAAAAAAAAAAATAATAATTTCACACTGGGGGGTTCTTCAGTGACCCCCTGACAAAGGCTAGGGGGTCAGGAACTGTCCACCCTGCCCCCTTTTCACGTTCTCCACCTTTGTTTTTCACTGCCTCAGACTGCGAGAGACAAAATGGCGGCCAACACTTCCTGATTTCGACCGATTAGAAGGTTTACTGACATCTAACAACCAATCAGAATTGCGCTCGCGCACGGCAGCGTGCGCGTACGGTATGCTTACCGTACGCGCACGGTGCACGCTTATAGATATATATGTACTTTTAACTGAAATATTCTCTGGAACTACTGAACAGATTGACTCCAGATATGCAAAAGGCACATCCCTGACCTGAGGACTACCTCTTTGCCAAATTTAAAGTAATTCTGTTCAGCCGTTTGAGCTGTACCTTGGACTGAAGGTCCCTATGGAAAAATGCATGGGAAAAACGCGTTTTGGGACCCCCCTTTTTTCTCAGCCCCCGCTTGACGAATCCCCCCGAGACTTTCAGGGTAGGAGCGGAGCGGAGCGCCTCACCTATTTTGAAAAAATTGCGAGGATTCGTCAACCGGCGCCAACGTTATTCAAAATAGAATTTTCAGATTTCCTATGGAAACACGGTCCTAACTATAACTATCTACTGGCGACCGCCAGTAGATAATATATCAAATTGAAAATCATGAGGTGGTAGTAAAACAATCGGACAAAGGAGGCAACATTGTGCTTTGGCCCCAATGTGACTATCTAAAAGAGTCACAACGACAACTATCTGACCAGGCATGCTACCAACAAACTACCATGAAAGAGTATAATAAAGCAAAGGAGATGCTAACTAAACAACTCCATCAATTCAAATGCGAAGGCATGATATCTACAGAAGAATTCAAATTCTTATGGGTAGAATATCCAGTTATCCCATCTATCTACTTTGTGCCTAAAACACACAAAAATGTTAACCCCATTCCAGGACGACCCATTATCTCTGGTATTAACAGTGTGGGAGAACACATATCGCAGTATGTCGATTATGTTTTGCAAGATCTGGTAAAAGACCTCCCAACCTCTGTAAAAGACACAGGAGATTTCCTCAATAAAATGAAAGGAATACAATGGGGAACCAACATGAGATTTATCACTCTGGATATAGAGTCATTGTATACATGCATTGAACACAACATTGGGCTCGAAGCTACAGAATATGTTTTGGATTCAAGACCCGCAGAGTGTTATGAACATAATAAGACCATAATCAAATGCATACAGTGGTGTCTAAATAACAACTATTTCATGTTTGGGTCTCAAATGTACAAACAATCATGGGGCGTAGCGATGGGATCCTGCTTCTCCCCCAGATATGCCTGCCTTACGGTAGGCTGGTGGGAGGAGCAGACCCTAAAATCAACATACCGTGAACAATATACCAAGCATGTTAGACACTTGCTTCGGTATATTGATGATGTGTTTGTAGTATGGCAGGGCAGTGAAGAGAGTGCCATTTCATTTGCAAAGAACATTAACAACAATGCAGCGAACCTAAGGTTCACATCACATATAAGGGAAAAAGAAGTTGACTTCCTTGATGTAAGAGTATATATCAATGAGGGCAAGATAAACACTACTCTTTACAGAAAGGAGACAGCAGAGAACTTGACGCTTCATGCGTTGAGTGCCCATCCACAACATCTAGTGCAAAGTATACCCTATGGTGAACTACTAAGGATAAAAAGAATATGTAGCACCACAGAACATCAGGATAAATGCACTAGTGAGGCACTTCAGAGGTTTAGACAAAGAGGATTCAGTACATCTACCCTCAATCAGGCAGTTGTCAAAGTAGCCCAAAGGTCCAGGGATTTCCTGTTAGAACTTAACAGCAGCAAAACTGAACAGATACACGAAACAAACACGCCTAGACTCATCCTTACATTTACCCAACAGGAATGTCAGATCAGGCCAATAATAAAACACAATTGGCCGATTGTCCTGAAAGATGCAGTCTTAGCACCAGATCTCTCCAACAGCCCTACCATCACATTTAGAAAGGGCATCTCCATGAGAACTCAAATAGTGAAAAAAAGCCCCGAGATCACAACTAAAAACTTGGTTACAACCAAGACAGGGGTTTTACAAGTGCTCTTCATGTCGAGCGTGTAGATTTGGAGAAACCACCACCAAATACATGACCCCCTTTTGCCCCATTGAATACAGGATCAAAGGCAGTTACAACTGCAAAACCGAGTACGCTGTGTATGTTCTGACATGCACCTGTGACCTCAGGTATGTAGGCAGTGCAAAGTTACAGGTGCATGTCAGAATCCTTCAACATCTGCAAGCAATTGTCAACAATGACACAGCGTATCCGGTAGCCTGGCACTTTAAAGCAGTGCATGGCAATGACCTCAAATGCCTGAAATATTTTGTAATTGCGGGTATCCCCAATCTCCCTAGAGGGGGCAACCGGGAAAGATCTTTACGGCAACAGGAGTCAAAAATGATCCTAGAACTTGACAGCAAACATCCTAGAGGGCTAAATAATACTGAAGATCTCCACAACTTTTTATAATGCATCCCATAGTTTTAATACATATGACAGTGATTTTCTTAATTACCCTCACTGAGAAACCCCCTTCCCTGTTTTTAATTTCTAATACACCTATTTTTAGATGGATACATAACCCGCACTATTTGCACATAATCTTTGCACTTTAAACACAGCCCTTTGCACTTTCCAGCACGCCATATAAGTTGATATGGGTGCTATCTAATTGTTTACTTACTGCGAATTTTGCACATAATCATTGAGGTCAGAGTATGTTTATATTTGACGATAACAGCACTAATATTTATGAATTTATTCCGAGATGATTTTATTAGAAATTGCGTCATTGGTCTTACTTTTTATTGTGAATCTTAATATATATGAAATTATGATCATATTTAATGCTTGTGTCTTCTACATTATAACATGATGAATTTAATTAGGCCTATCCGTAATATGTTTTGTAATGTATCATGCATTTATGCAGGTATCAATGTCAGTGCCAGAATCTTCTGAATTTAAAATGATCATTTAAAATAATCATGCGGCCATCAAAAATCTCCTCACATTTGCAAACAATAAGTATATTAACAAAGAAAGAAAATTTGCGCCACAAGTATGTTTTCTATGTTTAGCATTAATCACTTGACACGGGAGCACCACACAAAAAAACAAACACAAAAAATATGGGTATAAAAACAGTAGGCAGACTGCGTTTCCGCATGTGAACAAGGATACTTTGTTATCCGAAACGCGTCAGAGCTGTGAAGAAATAAAGACCTGACTTCTACCACGAAGATTTTGGTGTCCGTGACTCTCTCTTTACCGGCCGGGAAGTGGGAAGAGTCAGGAAAGTGCTTCAGAGATATATATATATATATATTCACTGAAAAAACCATAGGTTTCACACACGTTATAGTTAGGAATTAGCATTTAAAAAACCTTGCAAATTCACTGAAAAAACCATAGGTTTCACACATGTTATAGTTAGCTGGACATTTCACTCGTACAAAACCATTGAAATTCCCCCGTTATAGTTAGTTCAGCTAACTATAACTCGCGCGCCCGCAATCCACTGCTGATGACGTCACATATTACATCACTCATGACATGGTCAGTGACATCACTCATGACATCACTGATGACATCTCAAATGACATCACTGATGACATCACTGATGACATCATCCTTGTGTAAGAGTGGCAGACCTCCTCTTATCCTAATATAAACTTTGATACACACATTGAAAAATACAAACTAAAGTTTTGAAAACTATAGAGATACCAATACCAGTTAGAACAACCTATTCAGTAATTCCAAAATCTACATACGCATCCACTCATTCATCAACACTTCTATATAGTCACTCATACATGTTCTCAGTCATCATATGTACTCATACACCTTTACATCCTGTTACACACCTACACCCATACATAGAGTTACTCACACACATACTGACACATGCAAATAAACATCCATTTACTTGCATGTACAGCTATACACACACCAGTACACTTACTTCTACAGAAACATACACATACTTACTCTCTAAAACAATCACTTATAGAAACACTTACTTATTTATACAGGATCTCTTCCAATCCCTCACTCTCATATATCCTCACTTATATACATCAATACTCACATATACTAGTTCAAAACATATGGACTTACTCATAAAGACACTATTGAGACAGTCATTCACTCTCTTACTCACCCATACACACACTCATCCACCCATACTGTCCTGCTCACATACTGTCTTCAAAATACATACAAACAGTGAGTCACTCATTCATGCGTCCATACGCTAAGTAACATCCCCCACTGAACCATACAGACACTCATACTGATACTCTAAAAACGAACTAATAACCCATATACACACGCATGTAGCTACTCTCCAACCCATGCAGCCACTTATCCACAAAGTGAGACACTGATACAGATATTTAAGTATTTAAACATTACTCACTAATACTTGTATTCACTAAGATACTGTTAATAAGTCAGTTATACAATTAATTTTACCAAAAAAAACCATCCATTTAGACACTTATTTACCCATTTTTTCTTCCATTAACCTTTAGATATACATATATAAAAAATATTTATTTTTCAGAAAGACACATATTCACTGGATGATGTCATCAGTGATGTCATCAGTGATGCCATTTGAGATGTCATCAGTGATGTCATGAGTGATGTCACTGACCATGTCATGAGTGATGTAATATGTGACGTCATTAGCAGTGGATTGCGGGCGCGCGAGTTATAGTTAGCTATGGTTTTCTTAGTGAATTTGTAAGGTTTTTTAAATGCTAATTTATGTAATTATTATTTTATTTTTTATATATTTATTTTACAATAAACTACCTATGTATATAGTTATAGATTGACTGTATCCTGTAATATGGAATGGCGCAGCTCTTTTTTTTTTGAATTTGGATAAAGTTGAACAGCATAGTTAATATCTTCTATAAACTTATAAACATTTTATTATTATTATTTTTTTTTTTTTTAGAGTTTTTGACAGTGCGCGCACGGTGCGCGCATGGTGCGCGCACCAGCAAAATCAAAAGCATTTTTTTTCCTCTTGTGGGTCCTTTTGAGACCCTGTGACAAGGCCTAGGGCGTTAGGAAGTGTCTTCCGTTACTTGTTTTAACATTCTTAACTTTTCTCTTTGGCTATCTTCTGCCACGGGGGTGCGCGTACCGTGCGTGTACCGTGCGCATACCGTGCGCGCACCGTCTTCATGTGCGCATACGTGCTTCGAGTGCGCATGCGTGCGTGCTCCGTGCGTGCTCCATGTGTGCGCCGAGTGCGCATGTGGCATGCTCCGTGTGCGCACGCGTGCGTTCTCTGTGTGCGCATGTGTTCATTGGTTCATAGTAGTTTCAGTTCCAGAATCTTCAAACACCACGCCCACTCCCCTCATTATTTCTTCTTATTTTCTGGGAGAAGGAGCTGAACAGCAATGGCAGAACAGCAGACTTCTTCAGAGAGTGAGGAGGAGACCTTTGTGGCAGCAAGGCAGAGGAAACAGAAGGACTCCTTCATCTGGAAGTTCTTTACTTTTCCAGAGGGTCAGAAGAAGGTGAATGCCCCAAAAGTCACCTGCACTGTTTGTGGAGTTGTTTTGTCTCACGGAGATCCTAAAAAAAAATACTCCTTTAGTATTTATACTATGTTGAGGCACTTTCAAACAATGCATCCTGTGGCTTATGCACGTGAGTGTAGAACAGCCACAAGAGCCAACCCTCCAGGCCCTCAGCCGAGCACATCATCTGCGGCCGCAGAATCACCAGGTTCCAGACCTCTGAATAGCCACCCTCTGTTCCAGAGGGTTCATATCTGGTGCAATGAGTGCAATGTTGTTCTCTGTTATGGTGAGAGCAGCATTAACCTGATAGAGAATAAAATCCAACAGCACAAATGCACCACCCCATAATTTATTTTTTTTGTTCCTGGTGAACAGTTTTTCATTTTTTTTTTTTTGCTGCTCGACAAAAAAAACAGTTCTTTTCAGAACTCACTTCACTTCTCCAAGAAGAGCTATATTCCTAATATACTGTGTTGTAATTGTATTGAATGAATGAGTAGTGTATACATGAATGATTGAAGTGATTGAAATGACTGAGTGAAGAGGAGGAAACGACTGACAGAATGAGTGAGAAAAGGAAAGTATGATCAGTCATGAAAGGGAAGTGAAAGACTGACTGCAACAAAAGGACTAAAGGTAGAGGATACAGGTAAGAAGAGTGAACGAGTAAGGGAATGGCAGTGAGTAATGGAGAGTGAGGGAGGGGTGAGTGAGAAAAGGGGAGTAAGGGACGGGGATAGGAAAAGGGAGTAACAGATGAGCGGATGAAGTACAGCAGGGTAAAGGGATTGAAAGTAAGAGAAGTGGAGTGATGGTGAGATAACAGGTATGAGGATTAGAAAAGGGGGTACGGGAAAGTGAGAGATGGGGATTGAGGGGATGGAGGGATTTAGGAAACTGGAGTGAGAGAAAGGGAGTCAGGATTTCAATGAGCAAAGCAGAGTGAGGGAGAGTGAAGGAAAGAATGCGAAAAGGTGAAGGGGTGTGAGATACAGACAGGAGGAAGTGAAGTAGGAGAATAGGAGTGACTATGAGAAAAGGATAGTGACAGTTAGGGAAGGTGAGGGAAGGAGAATGATAGAGAAGGTTAAAAAATTAACATAGATGGAAAATGAGTGATGGAAAGAGGAGTGGTAGAAACAGAGGGGCAGATTTATAACAAACTAACGTAGCACGGTGCAGCAAGTAATTTTGCTGCGCCGTGCTGCGTTACTTTCGAAGCACAGAGATGCGGCATATTTACAAGAATATGTTGCATCTCTATGCTTCCCCTGCACTGGCGCACAAACTGCAGCCATGCGCCGGCGCAAGCTCCCTTGCACCATGCTGCAAGGATGCCTGCGTGGTGGGGAGATTGTTCTTGTGCAGGAAGGGACACCTTCCTGCACAAAAACAATCACAAGAGGCTTTTTCCTCTTTCAATACGTGCTGTAGCATGCAGCACGCACTGAAAGAGGAAAAAACGATGAGAAATGCAAACATTTCTCCTCATTGCGCCTCGCTATGCCACCTCTAGGGTGGCGTAGCATTCACACATATCTCCAGAGTTACGATTTCTCGTAAATCTGGAGTTGTGTCTAGTTCTATGGGTGTTGCGTGGGAACACCCACAACAACACCCATGGAACGCCCCTTCAACGCACAGTGCTGCGTGTGAAGTGGCTTTATTTACGAGGAGAGGAAAAGTCACGCAGGGTGGCTTTTCCTCTCCTTGTAAATATGGAGGAGCCCCCTGCGCTACCAGTACGTCATGAAAAGTGACATAGTGGTGGCACAGGGGGCTTGTAAATCTGCCCCAGAGATGTTAAGGAAATTAAGGGTAAGTCAGACAAAGGGAGGGAGACAGAAACAGAGACAGAGAGCAAGGAACTGAGAAGGAGTAAGGCAGTTAGAATGACTGAGACATATGGAGACAGGGAGAGAAACATGGTTGAAAAAATAGTGATGGAGGCAGTAAATCTAGGGGAGTAGTAGAGAAGGAGTGAGGGAGTTACGAAAGAGCAGTAAAGGAAGAAGAGAGAGGGAAGGGGAATGAGAAAAGCAGAGTGAGGAGAAGTGAAGAAAAGGGAGCATGAAAGTGAAGGGGTGAGAAATACAGATATTTTAAACTTACCTGACCAACAAAATAACTTAATTAGAAATAAATGGTTTTTTTAATTACAAGAAAAATGGATTCAATTTCCTAAATTTTCTTTCTAGATCTGAAAAAAAGTAGTAATATTTAACAATACATTTTAGAATACAGAACACATATGTTCATAATTAACAAAGTAATTTTTTGCCCTTTTTTTGCTGTTTTCAGAATATATTGAATTTCACTGAAAATAGTGATATCAATTGCATTCATCACTTAACAGCGGGCAAAAAAATTAACAATCTGAAAGATTGTTTAAAAAAGCCCTGAATCTATCCTCAGTAAAACATACCTTGATAGAAATGTAACATATATATAAAAAATATCTTCTAAGAACAATAACTATTTGCAATAAATAACGTCTGTAAATCTTTTTTTTTTTTTTTTTTGTCCGGCAAACGTCTGTAAATCTTGTTGCTTAAGCACATACACCAAAATAATATCGGTCAAAGAAGTCCACAATAGAAATTTTTACCTTTCCATGAGGCCAAATGGTAATTTTTAAACCCTTTTTAGGTGAAATATCCAATGGTAATCCTATAAAATCGAAATAATGGTATCTTCAGATGGTGCAATTTGTATCTAAAATTTTGGTTTTAGAAAAATTAAGTAGGAATTTGGTAATTCTGCAGGCAAACGTTGCTTGAAAATCAATTGAGAATCAATACACAGTGTCCAGCCTTTTTCACATTTTAGATAAACTGTGTAATGACCAGAAGTTATAGAAGGTCCATGATGGAAAAATATTGCAACTGCAACAAAAGTCTTTCCTGATATTGATAATTGATTTCCTGTAAACTTCTTTATTAAAGTGTCCAATTTTGTTCCATCAGCTCTACAACGTTGCATCATTAAAATTATATACTGTCCATATTTCTTTAAAAATAATGTTGATAACATTTCTGATTTACATTGAGAATATTCCATGTTGTGATTTGCATCTTTAACTAATTTACTAAAAGTCACTGCTTTACTCTCTGGTAATGTTAAATGTATGAACCTTTCAGAATCAATATTAGTGCTGCATGTGTTCATACAGTTTTCACAACAATGTTCCCATTTATAAGAGAGACCAAACATATTTTCTATTTCTACCCCTTCATCTTCCAGTACCATAAGCATATACATTAAGAATTCCTGTGCATCTTGCTGGACATTTTCAGTAAACTGTGTACATCCAGAACATACATCTAAAAGATTTCTAACATCAGAAGCACTTTCTATTTTAGTTCTATCATTACTCAGCTTCTCATAAAGGAAACTCAGCAGAGAACAAAATCTTTTTTCATGATTTAGTATTATCTGCTCTTGCAAACTTTCAAGATAAAATACAACATTCAGCACTACATTAGCGTAGCAGTTGACACCAGAGCTATTTTCAAAATGACAACCAACAACCTCTTCAACATTGTCCTTTTTCTTTTTGCTTGCAATCACATCACTCTCCTTTTGTTTTCTCTTCGGTACATCCTCATTACAGATATTCTCAATTCTCCTTTTCCGACAAAAAACACGTTTTTCAAACACAGGATACTGACCTAAATGAGGAGCATAGCTTCTTCTTAATCTATTATACTCCTTTACACAATTTGCATCAGCACTAACTTTTGAGTCATCAAAGTCTATCATGAATAAACCAGATAATTTTTTCACTCGTGACAAAGCAACATATGCCATTCCTTCTTTAAACACACTAGATCCAATGTTTACAAAAGCACTATCTACAGTTAATCCTTGAGATTTGTGAATAGTTACAGCATATGCTAGAGAAAACGGAAACTGCTTCCTACGTACATATAAGTCTTTCACAAGCAAAAAACGAACTGAACAATGACTAATGTCTTTAACCTCTTCAATCTGATCACATTTTATTTTTAAAAATTCAATTCCATCATTTTCTGCTAGTTAACAAAACCCACAACTTTACCCATAGCTCCATTCACTAAACCTTTTTCTACATTCAAATTACGTCTTAAAATTACTCGACAGTTTATGCATACATAAAGATTCTTTTCTAAACCAACTGTTTTCGATATGTTTTTCTCTAGAGAATCCAATTTAGTTTCCAATGTGCCTGTCAATGTAATAGTTATTTCTTCATGCTGTATTTTATCCACGGCTTCCATTTTCATACTCTCTTCATTTTCCAATTTCAAAAGTTCTTCATTGAATATAGAGCATTCATGTAGTGTTGGCATTAAGCAGATTACAGTATTTTTGTCTGCAATTTTCTTGTATATTTTCTCTGGAACTATTTGTTCTGCTGGAAACAAATTACATAGCAATCGACTCTGTAAAGCTTTTCTGCCATTTTCTGTGAGTAGTTAAATTCTGATATCTTTGAGAATACTTGCATAATCATCATCATTTGCTTGCCGCATATTGGTAATGAGTTCTTTGTACTCAAAGTATGACCAAATATTCACATTACCTATACTTCCTAACGACTTTTTTGTGTCTTCATGTGTAACAGTATTAAATACTGGTTGTCCTTTAACTGGAGTGAGCTGCAGTAGATCCCCAAAAACTATAACATGTTTTCCTCCAAATAACACGTCATAGTTTGTCTTTAGAAATTGCTGCATTCTTAAATGCACAAAGGCAAGCATTAAGTTTGATACCATGCTTACCTCATCAATAATGAGAACTTTCATTTTCTTCAACAGTCTTGAAACTTCAAAACATGCTTCTCCTGTTAGCTTGTGGTATTCTATTTTGTTCTCATGCTCTACTGGTAACATTAGCAAACGATGTAAGGTAATTCCTTTTATGTTATATGCTGCTAACCCAGTTGGAGCAGTAACCACACAAGACAAAGGTGAATCAGTTTTTTTCTGTAGGAAGATTCTAATTACTTTGATTAAGAAACTTTTTCCAGTTCCAGCTTGTCCACTCACATACATTCTGATTGGTTCAAATGCTGTGCATGAGCACTCTTTATTTTATGTAGTAATCCATGATCAATTTGTTTTGTGACTTCTTCATTAATTTGTTGTTGTTCATCATTCAGTTGTTGTTCCAAATTTGGTAAGTCTATTAAATCTTCCTGAGCTTGATTCATAGCTGTTTCCACTTCAGTCATGGCTATTGCAGCTTCATTTTCTACGATTGGTTGTCCTAGGGGATCTTGACTGAGCGTACCAGAACTTTGACTGTCTTGAGTACTGTCTCTAGCTACTTCAGCTGCAATTGTAGCTTCTTGTTCAATTTCTTCATTTAACATTTGTACATAATTTGAGAAAGTACTGCATTCTATGTTATCTTTGCATGCATTAAAGGAATCTTCATAGCTCTGAAAATCTCCAAGTAATTCATCCTCTGAACGCCATGGTTTAAACAGCTGTAAAAGTGCTAAGTAGTAAAATTCCTTTTTGTCAGTAGTGTCGCAACTCAGCTTCCTGTGATTAATCAAACTTCCTTTTGTTTGTTTCACCAAACATCCTTCCTCACCAATGACTTTATATTTTCCATTGTTGATGTCTTCTGTGGCATTCTGTTTATAAATGTAGTTCTGCAGCACTTCATAGAGACACATGTTCTCAAGATGATGACTTCTGTTTGGGTAACATATTTGTTTTAAAAATGTCTGTAGTTTCTGGTTCGTTCTCTGCTAAATATTCTCGAATAGATTTCAGTACCCGATTTCGCATTCCTGCAAGGCCTAAACTTACCCAAATTATTCTTCTGGATTTGGAGTACAGACTTGCAGATGATAACCTATCGGAGCATTCATATGAGCCAATTTCTCGATGCGATAACATCTTTAAACTGAAACTGTATAGCTTTTTACTGACAGTCTTCTCATGAGAAATCTCTTCCCACATTTCTTTCAATTCCGTTTTCTCAGATTTAGTGATGTAAGATGTGACATACCGAGCAACAGCAATAGAATTGTCAGCTACATACTGAATATCCATGTTAGCATTCCACATGGATAAAATGACTGGGTTGTAGTCATTTATATATTTTGACTCTTCTTTTCTTCTTAGGTTGTAGGTATTTTTCGGAGATTTTCTTGTAATGGTATGTCGCACAGCTGACATAAAACTGTTTACTCTTCCTTTTGAAAGAACAGGTCGTGGAAATCCAAATCGACATTTTGTGTAGAATTTATCTTTACTCTTGTACTTTCGTCGACAGTATTTTCCACACCGATGACTTTGGAAACGTAAAACTTGCTCTTTTAAGTTTTTTTCTTCTGTGCTTTTAGGTATAGCACATGTTGCATATTCTTCAATGAAAGATAAAACTGCATCATCAGAATCTGTTCCAAATTTTGGGGCATCCTTGATCCACAACAGCATATGAATATGAGGAGCACCTCTTGCTTGGTACTCTTTTCTCCAAAAGAAATCCACAACTTCTCCAAGAGGTGGATTTTTTTTATTGCAGATGAAGGACATCATAGCCTCAAATCTATGATTGAAATATCTGCAAACATTAACCGGATCCAATGAGCACAATTCTCCTGCTGTCTTGTATTGGATATTTTCAATATTTGAATTTGCCTCCCGAAGAAAATCCAGTAAATCATCCCAAGCGTACTCAGCACAGCTTAGGGTCAGGAACCATGTAGGAGTTCCTAAATTCCGTAACATACATTTCAATTCTCCATGGCGTCGGTACCAATATTCATTAGTTCCACGCTGACAAGCCATCAGATTAATCAATTGAGATTCCAAATGATCATCTTGCTGTTGCACTTTGTTCATAAAATCCTTTGCAGACACATTATGTAGATGTACTCCAGTTTTTAAAATGTGATTTACTGCATAAAATAGTGCAGACAATTCACTTTCAAATAAAAGATGGAACAAATAAGGAATACTTTGACGAAATCTTGGATCTTCTGCATATAATCTTGTAGTCCGATACTCAGAAGCAGGAATCTGTACTGGACGTTCATCATATCGTCCACCTTTTCCTGTTGGAAACAGCTGGGGAAAACAACGAGCTTCCAAGCTCTCCTCCCATACATTCATGGGCGTTCCTTTTGCTTTTTTCATCTGAAACAGATCAATAGTGTTTCCCATAACTTCTTTAGAATGAAGAGGATGTATGCTGAAATGTTCATAAATTTCTTCTTCTTTTGACTTATCCACTTTTTCAATTTGCCCAGTTGGTATTCCTGTGTCTGCTAGTAAAACTTCTTCATCTTCATCCATATAAATTGATTCATAGTACTTATTATTTCTTTTCAAATATAAATTTGCTCTTTGTACTTTTCGTAAATCTACTAGCTCCTGCCAAATTTTGTTATTCTTTGTAGGTACACCATTAACCAGAATAACTAATGGTTCAGTTTCCAAACTATCTGCATCAATTGTTTCAATATTTTTTTTCAAATCTAATGGCAAATAGACAACTCTTCCTTTTAAACCTCTTTGTAAATCTGAAGGAGGTAATTTATCTGTTTTGGGCTCCATACGAACTATAGTCTGAAACGGATGGACACATTGAATGAGTATAGACTCATACGTATTTAAATCACTAAGTTCTGCAGGAATATCAACCAATTCTAAATTATTATGTACAGCTCTAGCTGGCATTTTATTTTCTTCCAACTTGTTATAACAGTATTTACAAATACGCTGATCTTCACCCAAATCAAAAAGATTTCCAGAAACAAATATGTAGCAAAATCCTTCCACTCATAATTATTTTCTTTTTCACTTTTTTTTATAGAGATCAACATTCCTTGTTTGAGTTTTATAATGGCTTCTCCGGCAACAAATACAAGTAATATTTGGTCTTTCATTAGAGATGATAGTAAATTTTGTCATTTGATCTTCAATTTTTTTACTAACAGTGGGTTCTACATTCTCTTCCAAATTTTCTTCAATAACTGTGTCATTTCCTGCACTTTCTTGCTCTGGACCAAAGTAACAAAACTCAATATCCTCACAAACCTTCTTCACATCTGATACAGATCCACGGAACAGAGCACTATTCAACTCATGTAACTTTAGTGCTGGACTTTTAGCAAAATACAATCTTCTCACAAACTTTCTCATTTCAGTATGATGAACTGCCAGCATCCTAAAATGGTGAAAAACACTTTGACAAACTTTCCTAGAAAGACAAGCCAGAGAATGTCCTTGCAAACCAGTATTCTTTCTCACTCTGCATGGATCTAGTCTTTGAAGCACCTTAATCTTCTGTTTAACACTTTTTTTTACTATATTCCCTTAGAAAGTCACGTAATTTATCAATAGATTCTTGTCGTACAGTACAAATACTACTACAATTCCAAGTGTACACTGGGGCTTTAGGACGTTTCCCCATAACCTCATCAGCTAACACTTCTTCCTCATTTCCTGGAACCATTTTCTCCTTTTCCATTACACAACCATCCTTAACTTCATAAGCTCGACCACTGGTGTCAACTGCATGCAGCAAACTATTACTCTCTTCATTAAAAAATGGTTCAGTACTTGAACTATGCTTCCATTCTCCTAAGAACACTTTACAAAAGTTATTTTTTTTCACTACTCTTTTCCTTTTGCTTTTTGACTTCATTACATTGACTATTTTATCTAATGTACGGATCCTGTTCAAAATTAAAATAAATAGTTTTCTTTTTAATTCCAAAGCCTTTGCAACAATTGATTCAATATGTTTCTTTTTCTTATAAAATTTAGCTTTCTTCCTATATTTTTTCACATCCTTTAGCAAATTGAACATCACTCTTCTCTGAAACATTTTTCTACGAATGTTTTGAAATTCTGTTTTTCTTTTTAAGTCATTCTTTCCTGCTTCTGATTGTACATTAGCATTTAGTATTTTCTTTCTATTGTGTTGTTGTTTTCTACTTGAAACACTATTTGCAGTGGATATATTTTTTACATTTTTTCTATGTTTGAAGATATTTTTTTAAAAATCCTTAGTCTGCTTACCAGAAGACTTTTTCTTTTTTCCAACATGAGGTTCTTCAACTAATTTGTGTTGTCCAGTTGTCCTCAAATATAGATGTTTTTGCTGTTCTTTTCTCTTTCTTGATTTTATAGGCATGTTTAATTTCTTTCAGTGTTGTTCACCAATACCTAAAAGAAACAAAAAAAAATACCTTTATGTAATTTAAATATATTACTATTTTTTTTTGAGCTTTTCAAATCCTATCATATGAGCTGCCCTTTTCCTAGGAGGGCAAGTCTGATTTCTGCTGAATGCTAACCATCACAGTTCAAGAAAACAAGCTGCTCCTTTCCTACGAGTGCAAGTCTTACAGAACAAGAGCAACACAAATTAAATCTCTGACAACAATTCCTGTGTGCAGACAAACTCATGGTGTGATTCTAGGCAGAAAACGATATTTGATTGGCAATTTCAAAGCACATTTACTACTGTGGTAGAGCAAGTGATAATTACTGTAACAGCCTGACACATTTTCCTTATTGTTTAGAGAGGCAGAAAAGAGCACATGTCCTAACAGCTACTTGAGACCATGAGCATGTGAAACATGGGTGAGTGATTAGACTAGAGCAAAGGAAATGAGCCTTGGTGATATTGAATGTGTTAGCGTTACACACTGCTATCTGAAATACCACACAGTGCTGAATAGTAAGCATGGGAGTGCAGGAGAAGCACCTGGCTGTGTGCTAAGAGTGTGTTTCTAGAGAATGTGTATTGTCAGGTGCAAGAGAGATCTGCATGGACACTTGCACAACTGCATGAAGACTGCATACATGTATGTAAGAGCACATGTGGTGAGGGTTAATTGGGCTTTTGAATATGTAGGAACTACCTCACCCATTGCAGGAGTGGAAGGAAAATCTACCCTGTTTTTTTCAAATGTGTGAGCATTTGCCTCGCACCTGTGAGATAGTGATTTCTGCTGAATGCTAACCATCACAGTTCAAGAAAACAAGCTGCCCCTTTCCTACGAGTGCAAGTCTTACAATACTAGAGCAACACAAATTAAATCTCTGACAACAATTCCTGTGTGCACACAGACTCATGGTGTGATTCTAGGCAGAAAACAATATTTAATTGGCAATTTCAAAGCACATTTACTACTGTGGTAGAGCAAGTGATAATTACTGTAACAGCCTGACACATTTTCCTTATAGTTTAGAGAGGCAGAAAAGAGCACATGTCCTAACAGCTATTTGAGACCATGAGCATGTGGAACCTGGGTGAGTGATTAGACTAGAGCAAAGGAAATGAGCCTTGGTGATGTCGAATGTGTTAGCGTTACACACTGCTATCTGAAATACCACACAGTGCTGAATAGTAAGCATGGGAGTGCAGGAGAAGCACCTGGCTGTGTGCTAAGAGTGTGTTTCTGGAGACTGTGTATTGTCAGGTGCAAGAGAGATCTCCATGGACACTTGCACAACTGCATGAAGACTGCATAGATGTATGTAAGAGCACATGTGGTAAGGGTTAATTGGGATTTTGAACAAGTAGGAACTACCTCACCCATTGCAGGAGTGGAAGGAAAATCTACCCTGTTGTTTTCAAATGTGTTAGCATTTGCCTAGCATCTGTGAGATAGTGATTACTGCTGAATGCTAACCATCACAGTTCAAGAAAACAAGCTGCCCCTTTCCTACGAGTGCAAGTCTTACAGAACAAGAGCAACACAAATGAAATCCCTGACAACAATTCCTGTGTGCACACAGACTCATAATGTGATTCTAGGCAGAAAACGATATTTGATTGGCAATATCAAAGCACATTTACTACTGTGGTAGAGCAAGTGATAATTACTGTAACAGCCTGACACATTTTCCTTATAGTTTAGAGAGGCAGAAAAGAGCACATATCCTAACAGCTACTTGAGACCAAGAGCATGTGGAACCTGGGTGAGTGATTAGACTAGAGCAAAGGAAATGAGCCTTGGTGATGTTGAATGTGTTAGCGTTACACACTGCTATCTGAAATACCACACAGTGCTGAATAGTAAGCATGGGAGTGCAGGAGAAGCACCTGCCTGTGTGCTAAGAGTGTGTTTCTGGAGACTGTGTATTGTCAGGTGTAAGAGAGATCTGCATGGACGCTTGCACAACTGCATGAAGACTGCAGAGATGTATGTAAGAGTACATGTGTGGTAAGGGTTAATTGGAGTTTTGAACATGTAGGATCTACCTCACCCATTGCAGGAGTGGAACGAAAATCTACCATGTTGATTTCAAATGTGTTAGCATTTGCCTCTCATTTGTGAGATAGTGATTTCTGCTGAATGCTAACCATCACAGTTCAAGAAAACAAGCTGCCCCTTTCCTACGAGTGCAAGTCTTACAGAACAAGAGCAACACGAATTAAATCTCTGACAACAATTACTGTGTGCAGACAGACTCATGGTGTGATTCTAGGCAGAAAACGATATTTGATTGGCAATATCAAAGCACATTTACTACTGTGGTAGAGCAAGTGATAATTACTGTAACAGCCTGATACATTTTCCTTATACTTTAGAAAGGCAGAAAAGAGCACATGTCCTAACAGCTACTTGAGACCATGAGCATGTGGAACCTGGGTGAGTGATTAGACTAGAGCAAAGGAAATGAGCCTTGGTGATGTCGAATGTGTTAGCGTTACACACTGCTATCTGAAATACCACACAGTGCTGAATAGTAAGCATGGGAGTGCAGGAGAAGCACCTGGCTGTGTGCTAAGAGTGTGTTTCTGGAGACTGTGTATTGTCAGGTGCAAGAGAGATCTCCATGGACACTTGCACAACTGCATGAAGACTGCATAGATGTATGTAAGAGCACATGTGGTAAGGGTTAATTGGGCTTTTGAACATGTAGGAACTACCTCACCCATTGCAGGAGTGGAAGGAAAATCTACCCTGTTGTTTTTAAATGGTTTAGCATTTGCCTCGCATCTGTGAGATAGTGATTTCTGCAGAATGCTAACCATCACAGTTTAAGAAAACAAGCTGCCCCTTTCCTACGAGTGCAAGTCTTACAGAACAAGAGCAACACAAATTAAATCTCTGACAACAATTCCTGTGTGCAGACAGACTCATGGTGTGATTCTAGGCAGAAAACGATATTTGATTGGCAATATCAAAGCACATTTACTACTGTGGTAGAGCAAGTGATAATTACTGTAACAGCCTGATACATTTTCCTTATACTTTAGAGAGGCAGAAAAGAGCACATGTCCTAACAGCTACTTGAGACCATGAGCATGTGGAACCTGGGTGAGTGATTAGACTAGAGCAAAGGAAATGAGCCTTGGTGATGTCGAATGTGTTAGCGTTACACACTGCTATCTGAAATACCACACAGTGCTGAATAGTAAGCATGGGAGTGCAGGAGAAGCACCTGGCTGTGTGCTAAGAGTGTGTTTCTGGAGACTGTGTATTGTCAGGTGCAAGAGAGATCTCCATGGACACTTGCACAACTGCATGAAGACTGCATAGATGTATGTAAGAGCACATGTGGTAAGGGTTAATTGGGCTTTTGAACATGTAGGAACTACCTCACCCATTGCAGGAGTGGAAGGAAAATCTACCCTGTTGTTTTCAAATGGTTTAGCATTTGCCTCGCATCTGTGAGATAGTGATTTCTGCAGAATGCTAACCATCACAGTTTAAGAAAACAAGCTGCCCCTTTCCTACGAGTGCAAGTCTTACAGAACAAGAGCAACACGAATTAAATCTCTGACAACAATTCCTGTGTGCAGACAGACTCATGGTGTGATTCTAGGCAGAAAACGATATTTGATTGGCAATATCAAAGCACATTTACTACTGTGGTAGAGCAAGTGATAATTACTGTAACAGCCTGACACATTTTCCTTATACTTTAGAGAGGCAGAAAAGAGCACATGTCCTAACAGCTACTTGAGACCATGAGCATGTGGAACCTGGGTGAGTGATTAGACTAGAGCAAAGGAAATGAGCCTTGGTGATGTCGAATGTGTTAGTGTTACACACTGCTATCTGAAATACCACACAGTGCTGAATAGTAAGCATGGGAGTGCAGGAGAAGCACCTGGCTGTGTGCTAAGAGTGTGTTTCTGGAGACTGTGTATTGTCAGGTGCAAGAGAGATTTCCATGGACACTTGCACAACTGCATGAAGACTGCATAGATGTATGTAAGAGCACATGTGGTAAGGGTTAATTGGGCTTTTGAACATGTAGGAACTACCTCACCCATTGCAGGAGTGGAAGGAAAATCTACCCTGTTGTTTTCAAATGGTTTAGCATTTGCCTCGCATTTGTGAGATAGTGATTTCTGCAGAATGCTAACCATCACAGTTTAAGAAAACAAGCTGCCCCTTTCCTACGAGTGCAAGTCTTACAGAACAAGAGCAACACAAATTACATCTCTGACAACAATTCCTGTGTGCAGACAGACTCATGGTGTGATTCTAGGCAGAAAACGATATTTGATTGGCAATATCAAAGCACATTTACTACTGTGGTAGAGCAAGTGTTAATTACTGTAACAGCCTGACACATTTTCCTTATACTTTAGAGAGGCAGAAAAGAGCACATGTCCTAACAGCTACTTGAGACCATGAGCATGTGGAACCTGGGTGAGTGATTAGACTAGAGCAAAGGAAATGAGCCTTGGTGATGTCGAATGTGTTAGCGTTACACACTGCTATCTGAAATACCACACAGTGCTGAATAGTAAGCATGGGAGTGCAGGAGAAGCACCTGGCTGTGTGCTAAGAGTGTGTTTCTGGAGACTGTGTATTGTCAGGTGCAAGAGAGATCTCCATGGACACTTGCACAACTGCATGAAGACTGCATAGATGTATGTAAGAGCACATGTGGTAAGGGTTAATTGGGCTTTTGAACATGTAGGAACTACCTCACCCATTGCAGGAGTGGAAGGAAAATCTACCCTGTTGTTTTCAAATGGTTTAGCATTTGCCTCGCATCTGTGAGATAGTGATTTCTGCAGAATGCTAACCATCACAGTTTAAGAAAATAAGCTGCCCCTTTCCTACGAGTGCAAGTCTTACAGAACAAGAGCAACACAAATTAAATCTCTGAGAACAATTCCTGGGTGCACACAGACTCATGGTGTGATTCTAGGCACAAAACAGTATTCCTGGGTAATACCAGTACACCTTAACTTATGGTGAAGACATACTCCATAATATCTTACAAGTTCAAGGCAGTTAAATATCTTCCAAAACATAAAATGTAAAACACAACTTTAAAAGAAGAAACAAACTTCTATTATTTATATCAAAATACACCACACACATCCCCTCTCAAATTCATAACTCACCTTTAAAAGTAGTTAGTTGAGAAAGAAATGTGGCACTCACACAGCAGATTATCAGAGACAGAATCTCTGAGCTGTACACCTCTCACCAGAACCAGTAAATGGCAAACTTTCCCTCTCTTTTTTCACACATATACATGTTAACTTCAAATCACATTGCTTCCCACATTTTTTCAAATGGAAACACACATTTCCAAATGATTCCTACCCCCAACATGACTTCTGCCTGCTAGCATAGCAACAGATCATGGAACACTGGTGTGAGCAGAGAGGTCAGAAGTTCAGCACACAATGTTTCTAATCCAAAGAGCAAGAGTGCTTGACTTTTCAAACCTAACAGCAAATCCAAAGTAATGTTCTGTGGGAACACATTTTTCTGAACCAATACAAAACATGTTTTTTAAAATGTAAACATACAGCCTAGTTTTTTGTGTAGAATGGTGTGAAACAGCCAATGAGTTCTTTTTATTAAAAAAAAGTATGTAAGCCTCCATTTTACAACTATCTTTCTTTTCATATTGCCATTCTACTGAAAGACACCTTCTGATTGCATATAGATCTCCTTGAAAGATGTTCACAGTGTGGATTGTAGGTCATAGCTATGTCTTCTGGAGTGAAAAGTATGCAGAAAAAAGAGGTATTGTGAAAGACCTTGCTTTGCGAAATGTGGACATTAAATGGATTGGTCAGAGAAGGTTGAAGTGCTTTGTCAATCTGTGGACAAAATTGGTTGGACCAGTTCCACTTTTGCCTTTGGCATATGTTAGAATATACAAAGGCAGATTGAGGAAAAAGCGACATCAATTGCACAAAGGTGTCCTTAATAAGCATTTCCAGACCTACCCCAGTTAAAGTGCCTAGGTCATTTCCACCACAGTGCACAATAATAAGGTTAGGCTGTGGGAGATGTAGAAAGGTTTTCACCAAAGGCATTAATTGGTGCCACTTTAACCCTCTCTGACCAATCCATTTAATGTCTACATTTGGCAAAGCAAGGTCTCTCACCATACCCCTTTTTTCTGCAAATTTTTCACTCCAGAAGACATAGCTATGACCTACAATCCACACTGTGAACATCTTTCAAGGAGATCTGGATGCACTCAGAAGGTGTCTTTCAGTAGAATGGCAATATGAAAAGAAACACTGTTGGAAAATGGAGGCATACATACTTTTTTTTTTATAAAAAGAACTCATTGGCTGATTTAAACTATTTTACAGTTAAAACTAGGCTGTATGTTTAAATTTTTAAAAGCATGTTTTGGATTGGTACAGAAAAATGTGTTCCCACGGAACATTACTTTGGATTTGCTGTTAGGTTTGAAAAGTCAAGCACTCTTGCTGTTTTGATTTGAAACAATGTCTTCTGAACTTCTGACCTCTCTGCTCACACCTGTGTTCCATGAGCTGTTGCTATGGTAGCAGGCAGAAGTCATGTTGAGGGAAGGGATGATTTGCAAAGGGGTTGAAAGTTGCAACCAATAGAAATGTGTGATTACATTTGAAAAAATGTGGGAAGGACTGTGATTTTACATTAACATGTATATGTGGGAAAAAAGAGAGGGAAAAATTGCCATTTACTGGTTGTGGAGAGAGGAGAGAGGTGTACAGCTCTGAGATTCTGGCTCTGATAATCTGCTGTTTGAGTCCCACATTTCTTTCTCAACTAATTAATTTTAAAGGTGAGTTATGAGTTTGAGAGGGGAAGTATGTGGTGTATTTTGATATAAATAATAGAATTGTCATTCTTGTTTTAAAGTTGTGTTTTACATTTTGTGATTTAGGAGAAATTTAACTGTCTTGAACTAGTAAGATATTATGGAGTATGTCTTCACTGTAAGTTAAGGTGTAGTGGTATTAGTGAGGAATATTGATTTGTGACTAGAATTACATCATGAGTCTTTCTGCACACAGGATTTGTTGACAGAGATTTAATTTGTGTTGCTTTTGTTCTGTTAGCCTTGCACTCGCAGAAAAGGGGTAGTTTGTTATGTTAAAGTGTGATGGTTAGCATTCAGCAGAAATCATTTACTGATCAGTGAGAGGCAAATGCAAACACATTTGAAAATAGTATGGTACATTTTCCTACCACTTTAAAAGTTGTGTTTTACATTTTATGTTAAGGAAGATATTTAAGTGGCTTGAACATGTTATATATTATGCAGTATGTCTTCATTATAAGTTAATGTGTACTGGTATCACTCAGGAATACTGTTTTCTACCTGGAATCATACCATGAGACAGTGAGCACATAGGAAATGTAAAGAGAGATTTCATTCCGGTTGGTCTTGCTCTATTACCCTTGCACTCGCAGAAAAGGGGCAGCTTGTTTTTTTGTAACACTCTAGTCTAATCAGTCACCCTCTAATACATGGTCATGGACTCAAGGAGCTGTTAGGACATGTGCTCCTTTGTGCTTGTCTAAACTAGAAGGAACATGTGTCAGTCTGTTACAGTAATTATCACTTGCTCTACCCCAGTAGTAAATGTGCTTTCAAATTGCCAAAGGAAATATTGCTTTCTGCCTAGAATGAGACCATGAGTCTGTGTGCATACAGGAATTGTTGTTAGCGTTTTAATTTGTGTTGCTGTTGTTCTGTAAAACTTGCACATTCAGGAAAGGCTCAGCTTGTTTTCTTCCAATGTGTTGGTTAGCACTCAGCAGAAGTCAGTATCTCAAAAATGTGAGGCAAGTGCAAACACATTTGAAAATAGCATGGTAGATTTTTCATCAATTCTTGCAATGGCTGAGGTGGTTCCTACATGTTGAAAACTCAAATTAACCCTTACCACACATGTACTCTTACACACATGTCTGTACTCTTCATGCAGTTGTGGGAGTCTCCATGCAGATGTCTCTTGCAGCTGACAATACACAGTCTCCAGAAACACACTCTTTGCACACACGCAGCAGCTTCTGCTACACTCCCATGTGTATTAGTCAGGTCTGTGTGCTGTTTCAGATAGCAGTGTGTAACACAAACAGATTATAAATCACCAAGGCTCATTTCCTTTGCTCTAGTCTAATCAGTCACCCTCTAACACATGGTCATGGTCTCAAGGAGCTGTTAGGACATGTGCTCCTTTCTGCCTGTCTAAACTAGAATGAACATGTGTCAGTCTGTTACAGTAATTATCACTTGCTCTACCCCAGTAGTAAATGTGCTTTCAAATTGCCAAAGGAAATATTGCTTTCTGCCTAGAATGAGACCATGAGTCTGTGTGCATACAGGAATTGTTGTTAGCGTTTTAATTTGTGTTGCTGTTGTTCTGTAAAACTTGCACATTCAGGAAAGGTTCAGCTTGTTTTCTTCCAATGTGTTGGTTAGCAATCAGCAGAAATCAGTATCTCAAAAATGTGATGCAAATGCAAACACATTTGAAAATAGCATGGTAGATTTTTCATCAATTCTTGCAATGGCTGAGGTGGTTCCTACATGTTGAAAACTCCAATTAACCCTTACCACACATGTACTCTTAAACACATGTCTGTACTCTTCATGCAGTTGTGGGAGTCTCCATGCAGATCTCTCTTGCAGCTGACAATACACAGTCTCCAGAAACACACTCTTTGCACACACGCAGCAGCTTCTGCTACACTCCCATGTGTATTAGTCAGCTCTGTGTGCTGTTTCAGATAGCAGTGTGTAACGCAAACAGATTCTAAATCACCAAGGCTCATTTCCTTTGCTCTAGTCTAATCAGTCACCCTCTAACACATGGTCATGGTCTCAAGGAGCTGTTAGGACATGTGCTCCTTTCTGCCTGTCTAAACTAGAATGAACATGTGTCAGTCTTTTACAGTAATTATCACTTGCTCTACCCCAGTAGTAAATGTGCTTTCAAATTGCCAAAGGAAATATTGCTTTCTGCCTAGAATGAGACCATGAGTCTGTGTGCATACAGGAATTGTTGTTAGCGTTTTAATTTGTGTTGCTGTTGTTCTGTAAAACTTGCACATTCAGGAAAGGCTCAGCTTGTTTTCTTCCAATGTGTTGGTTAGCAATCAGCAGAAATCAGTATCTCAAAAATGTGATGCAAATGCAAACACATTTGAAAATAGCATGGTAGATTTTTCATCAATTCTTGCAATGGCTGAGGTGGTTCCTACATGTTGAAAACTCCAATTAACCCTTACCACACATGTACTCTTACACACATGTCTGTACTCTTCATGCAGTTGTGGGAGTCTCCATGCAGATCTCTCTTGCAGCTGACAATACACAGTCTCCAGAAACACACTCTTTGCACACACACAGCAGCTTCGGCTACACTCCCATGTGTATTAGTCAGCTCTGTGTGCTGTTTCAGATAGCAGTGTGTAACGCAAACAGATTCTAAATCACCAAGGCTCATTTCCTTTGCTCTAGTCTAATCAGTCACCCTCTAACACATGGTCATGGTCTCAAGGAGCTGTTAGGACATGTGCTCCTTTCTGCCTGTCTAAACTAGAATGAACATGTGTCAGTCTGTTACAGTAATTATCACTTGCTCTACCCCAGTAGTAAATGTGCTTTCAAATTGCCAAAGGAAATATTGCTTTCTGCCTAGAATGAGACCATGAGTCTGTGTGCATACAGGAATTGTTGTTAGCTTTTTAATTTGTGTTGCTGTTGTTCTGTAAAACTTGCACATTCAGGAAAGGCTCAGCTTGTTTTCTTCCAATGTGTTGGTTAGCAATCAGCAGAAATCAGTATCTCAAAAATGTGATGCAAATGCAAACACATTTGAAAATAGCATGGTAGAGTTTTCATCAATTCTTGCAATGGCTGAGGTGGTTCCTACATGTTGAAAACTCCAATTAACCCTTACCACACATGTACTCTTACACACATGTCTGTACTCTTCATGCAGTTGTGGGAGTCTCCATGCAGATCTCCCTTGCAGCTGACAATACACAGTCTCCAGAAACACACTCTTTGCACACACGCAGCAGCTTCTGCTACACTCCCATGTGTATTAGTCAGGTCTGTGTGCTGTTTCAGATAGCAGTGTGTAACGCAAACAGATTCTAAATCACCAAGGCTCATTTCCTTTGCTCTAGTATAATCAGTCACCCTCTAACACATGGTCATGGTCTCAAGGAGCTGTTAGGACATGTGCTCCTTTCTGCCTGTGTAAACTAGAAAGAACATGTGTCAGTCTGTTACAGTAATTATCACTTGCTCTACCCCAGTAGTAAATGTGCTTTTAAATTACCAAAGGAAATATCGCTTTCTGCCTAGAATCAGACCATGAGTCTGTGTGCACACAGGAATTGTTGTCAGCGTTTTAATTTGTGTTGCTGTTGTTCTGTAAAACTTGCACATTCAGGAAAGGCCCAGCTTGTTTTCTTCCAATGTGTTGGTTAGCACTCAGCATAAATCAGTATCTCAAAAATGTGAGGCAAATGCAAACACATTTGAAAATAGCATGGTAGATTTTTCATCAATTCTTGCAATGGCTGAGGTGGTTCCTACATGTTGAAAACTCCAATTAACCCTTACCACACATGTACTCTTACACACGTCTGTACTCTTCATGCAGTTGTGGGAGTCTCCATGCAGATCTCTCTTGCAGCTGACAATACACAGTCTCCAGAAACACACTCTTTGCACACACGCAGCAGCTTCTGCTACACTCCCATGTGTAATAGTCAGCTCAGTGTGGTGTTTCAGATAGCAGTGTGTAACGCAAACAGGTTCTAAATCACCAAGGCTCATTTCCTTTGCTCTAGTCTAATCAGTCACCCTCTAACACATGGTCATGGTCTCAAGGAGCTGTTAGGACATGTGCTCTTTTCTGCCTGTCTAAACTAGAAGGAACATGTGTCAGGCTGTTACAGTAATGATCACTTGCTCTACCCCAGTAGTAAATGTACTTTCAAATTGCCAAAGGAAATATCGCTTTCTGCCTAGAATCAGACCATGAGTCTGTGTGCACACAGGAATTGTTGTCAGAGATTTAATTCATGTTTCTTCTATTTTGTAAGAGTTTGACTCGTAGGAAAGGATCAGCTCATGTGATAGGATTTGAAAAGTTTTTTTAAAAATGTAGGGGCCGCACCACCCTGAAAATGGACAAGGGATCATAGGGTACGAAATTGGTCGTTGCCCTATAGTGGGGAGACATTGCCTGGATCTTTGGCATAAGCGGAGACTCTCATTGTTATTATTGGAACTTTGTCTCGATTCCCACTTGAGTCAAATGCAAGCTTATGGACCACATCTCCCAGCAGGCACTGGGATTTCCCAGCAGGGGCTGGGGCTTATTCAAGCAATCCCATTGGAGGGAAGATATTTAAATAAAGATGCCATTAGCACAGCAATATTTCGAGTCAGCCTATGATTAAGGAACCTATTCCGAAACGCGTCAGGCGTGCTCCAGTGATGGGAGTTTCTGTTGATGCCTGTGCATGATTTCTGCCTCCTGAGTGCGCCCCTGCTGCTGAGCAACTGTTTTCTGATATATATATATATATATATATATATATATATATATATATATATATATATATATATATATATATATATATATATATTCAGTGAAAAAAACCATAGGTTTCACACATGTTATAGTTAACTGGACATTTTACTCGTAAAAAACCATTGAAATTGCCCCGTTATAGTTAGTTCAGCTAACTATAACTCGCGCGCCCGCAATGCACTGCTGATGACGTCACATATTACATCACTCATGACATGGTCAGTGACATCACTCATGACATCACTGATGACATCTCAAATGACATCACTGATGACATCACTGATGACATCATCCAGTGAATGTGTGTTTTTCTGAAAATTAAATATGTTTTATATATGTATATCTCAAGGTCGATGGAAGAATAAATGGGTATATAAGTGTCTAAATGGATGAATTGTTTTTGAAAAATTGATTGTATTACTGACTGATTAAGTGTATCTTAGTGAATACATGGCTTAGTGAGTAATGTTTAAATATGTAAATATCTGTATCAGTCTCTCACTTTGTGTATAAGTGGCTGCATGGGTTGGTGTGTAGCTACATGAGTGTCTAAATAGGTTATTAGTTGGTTTTTTGAGTATCAGTATGAGTGTGAGTGTCTGGTTCGGTGAGGGGTATTACGTAGTGCATGGGTGCATGAATGAGTGACTCATTGTTTGTATGTGTTGAAGACAGCATGTGTGCAGGACTGTATGGGTGGATGAGTGTATGTATGGGTGTGTTAGTGAGTGAATGACTGTCTCAATAGTGTCTTTATGTGTAACTACATATGTTTTAAACTAGTATATGTGACTATTGGTGTATATATGTGAGTATATGTGAGAGTGAGAGATTGAAAGAGTTCCTGTATGAATAAGTATGTGTTTCTATAAGTGATTGTTTAAAAGACTAAGTATGTGTAAGTTTCCGTAGAAGTAAGTGTGGTGGTGTGTGTATAACTGTATATGCAAGTAAATGTATGTTTGATTCTTTATTAGCATGACTAACTATGTGTGTGAGTACCTCTATGGATGAGTGGCATTGTGTAACAGGATGTATACGTGTATGAGTACATATGATGAGTGAGTACATGTATGAGTGACTGTATAGGACTGTGGGTGAATGAGTGGATGTGTATTTGGATCTTAGAATTACTGTATAGGTTGTTGTAACTGGTATTGGTATGTCCATTGTTTTTAAAATTTTAATTTCTATTTTTGATTGTGTGTATCAAAGGTTATATTAGGGGAAGAGGAGGTCTGCCACTCTATCACAAGGATGATGTCATCAGTGATGTCATCAGTGATGTCATTTGAGATGTCATCAGTGATGTCATGAGTGATGTCACTGACCATGTCATGAGTGATGTAATATGTGACGTCATCAGCAGTGCATTGCGGGCGCGCGAGTTATAGTTAGCTGAACTAACTATAACGGGGCAATTTCAATGGTTTTTTACGAGTAAAATGTCCAGTTAACTATAACATGTGTGAAACCTATGGTTTTTTTCACTGAATTTCTAAGGTTTTTTAAATGCTAATTCCTAACTATAACGTGTGTGAAACCTATGGTTTTTTCACTGAATTTCTAAGGTTTTTTAAATGCTAAGTCCTAACTATAACGTGTGTGAAACCCATGGTTTTTTCAGTGAATTTGCAAGGTTTTTTAAATGCTAATTTTGTTTTTTTTCTTCTATTTTTTTAAACATTTTTTTATTTTAATTTTCTATCCTTTTTTAAAGACTATGGTTAAATTTTTAAAATTCTATAATATGTTTTTTTAAATTTATTTTTTAAAATAAACGTAAAATTTATTAGCAATACATTTTTTCCTTTTTTTTTATTTTTTTTTTAGTACGCGTACCGTAAGCTTACGGTAAGCGTACGGTTTACGCAACGTCCGTAATTTATATACGCTGTTTGCGTATAGTTACGCAATTTGCGTAGCCGCGCGTCCTCCGCGTGGGACGCGTACGCGTGTACGCTACACGCGCACGTTACGCGGAAGTGTCGGGTAGTGACTGTTATGCGCATGCGCGCAAGCGCGTGTCTTTTTTACGCGCATGCGCACTTTTGCCGTGAGCGTACCGTAAGCGTACCGTAAGCGTACGGTAGGTCATGTGATCATGAAACACAACTTTTGATTGGTTGAAACTACTTTCAGTTCTAGAACTCTCCTACACCACACCCATTCCCCTCATTTCTGCTTGTGATCCCTTGGGAGAAGGAGCTGGTTTGTCTTTGGGATACGATGGCAGAACAGCAGAGCTCTTCTGAGAGTGAGGCTAGCACTAGCAGCACTGTCTTGAGGCAGAGATCGAGGAAACAAAAGCCCTCTTATGTATGGGATTATTTTACTTTTCCTGAAGGCCAGCAAAAGGTGAATGCACCCTTAGTAACTTGCAGGCTGTGTCAGCGTGTACTTTCTAGAGGTAATCCTGACAGGAAGTATTCCTTTGGGAATCACACCATGAAGAGACACCTCCAGGATGTACACAGAAGGACACATGGTCATCTTTTTGGAGGTAACTCTTCAGAAAGACAAGCAAGTACATCCACAGCAGCTCAGCCTGGACCATCATCTGCAGGGCTGACTCCTTCTTCTGCAGGTCAGGTGAGCCCTTCATCTGTGGGGGGAGCATCTCCTTCTGCTGGCCCTCTGGAAATTAACCCTCGTTTTCTGAGGGTTGATATTCGATGTGCCTCTTGTCATGATCTAATTTGTCATAGGGAGACCAGTGTTTCCCTAGTGAACAACAAAATAGATCAGCACACTTGTCACAGAGACTAATTTTTCCATGCTTTCTTTCCTCTGTCCCTGCATGAACACAACGGTTCTTTTAAGAGCCAACCTTATCTTTCATCTTTTTTTTACATATGTTTTTAAAAACTTTTTTTTTTTTTTTTCACCGTACGCGTACGGTGCGCGTACTTTTTTTTTATTTTTTGAAAAAAAAAAAAAAAAATCAATTATCACATTACAAGGTCCTTGAGAGACTACAATCATTATTATTGACTTACCATACTCACTCAAAAAAATATTTATTCATTTGTTTTTTTTAAAAATAGTTTTAAAAATGGTTCTAGTTTTCGAAAATTTTCTATATCAATCTGAAAAAAAAGAAAAAAGTATTAATATTTTTAAAACAATTTATAATACAGTACACATATTTACATTTTTTTCCAAAAAATATTTTTGCCTTATTTTTGCTGTTTTCAGAATATATTGCATTTCACTATAAATTGTGAAAGCAACTGCATTCATCATTTTACAGCGGGCAAAAAAAAATAACAATCACAAAGATTGTAATAAAAAAGCCCAGAATCTCTTTTTACTTAAACTTAACATTATAGAAATGCATAATATTCTAAAAAAATATCATCTAATACCAATAGTTATTTCTTTAAAATACCGTCTGATATGTTTGTTTCAGAAGTATAATCACAATATTATATCTCAAATAACTCCAAAATACATCTGATTCCATTTCCTTTAGGCCAAATAGTAATTTTAAATTTTTTTTGGGAATAAATTTCAAACGGTAATCCAATAAAATTCTAAAGTTTAATTTGTCCAGATCTCACCGATTCTCTGTAACATTTTGGTTCACGAAAATTTTTTGAATAATTTATTAAGTCCACAATAGAATTGGTTACTTTTCCGCATGGCCAAATAGTAATTTTTAAAATCTTTTTTGAAAAAATTTCCAATGGCAGTCCAATAACATTCCAAAATTTAAATTGTGCAGATGTTACCGATTATCTCTAAATTATTGGTTTTTCAAAGTTTCATTTAAAATTAAAAAAGTCCACATTACAATTGGTTATCTTTCCATTAGGCCAAATGATAATTTAAAAAATCTTTTTTCTATAAAATTGCAATGGTAATCCAGTAAAATGGTAAAATTATTTTGTCGAGATCTTGCCAAATCTGTCTAAAATTTAGGTTTCAGGAAGATTAGATAGGAATTTGCTAAATCAAAAGGCAAACGTTGCTTGAAAATCAATTGGGAATCATTACACAGTGTCCAGCCTTTTTCACATTTAAGATAAACTGTGTAATGTCCAGAAGTAACAGTAGGTCCATCATGGAAAATTATTGCAACAGTTACAAAAGTTTTTCCTGAAATTGATAATTGCTGTCCTGTAAACTTCTTTATTAAAGTATCCAATTTTGAACCATCAGCTCTACATCGTTGCATCATTAAAATTACATACTGTCCGTATTCCTTTCAAATTAATGTTGAAAACATGTCAGATTTACACTCACCACATTTCATGCTATGATTAGCATCTTTAACTAATTTTGCAAAAGTAACTGTTTTACTCTCTGGCAATGTCAAATAAATAAACCTTTCATTATCAACATTAGAGCCACATATATTATAACAATTTTCACAACTATGTTCCCATTTATAAGAGAGACCAAAAAAAATTTCAATGGGAACTCCTTCTTCTTCCACTACCTGAAGAAAATACAACAAGAATTCCTGTGCGTCTTGCTGTACATTTTGAGAAAACTGTGTTCGTCCTGAACATACATCTAAAAATTTTCTAATTTCAGTAGCACTTTCTATTTGAGTTTTATCTTTACTTAGCTTTTGAAAAAGGAGAGTCAGCTCTGAACAGAATCTTTTTCCCTGATTTACTATTATCTGCTCTTGCAAACTTTCCAGATAAAATGCAACATTCAGCACTACATTTGCATAGCAGTTGACACCAGAGCTATTTTCAAAATGACATCCTACAACCTGTTCTTCATTTTCCTTTTTCTTTTTGCTTACAATTACATCACTCCTCTTTTTTTTCCTCTTCTCTACATCTTCATTACAGATATTCTCATTTTTTCTTTTACGAGAAACTACACGTTTCTCTAACACAGGATACTGACCTAAATGAGGAGCATAGCTTCTTCTTAATCTATTATACTCCTTTACACAGTTTGTATCAGCACTAACTTTTGAGTCATCAAAGTCTATCATGAATAAACCTGATAATGTTTTCACTCGTGACAAAGCAACATATGCCATACCCTCTTTGAACACAGTTGAACCAATGTTTATAAATGCACAATCTACAGTCAATCCTTGAGACTTGTGAATAGTTACAGCATATGCTAGAGAAAACGGAAACTGCTTCCTACGTACATATAAGTCTTTCACAAGCATGAAACGAACTGTACAACGACAAATATCTTTAACTTCTTCTAACTGATCAAATTTTATTCTTAAACATTCAACTCCTTCTTTTTTCTGATAATTAATAAAACCCACAACTCTTCCCATCGCTCCATTAACTAAACCTTTTTCAACATCCAAATTTCTTCTTAAAAATACTCTACAGTTCATGCAAACATATAGATTTTTTTCTAATCCAGCTGTTTTGGAGATGTTCTTCTCTAGTGAGTCCAATTTATTTTTCATTTTGCCTGTTACTGTGACAGTAATTCTTCCATCCTCAATTTTGTCCACTGCTTCCAATTTCCTGATCTCTTCCTTTTCCAATTTCAAAAGCTCCTCATTGAATATTGAGCATTCACGTAGAGTTGGCATTAAGCAGATGACACTTTTGTTTTCTGCAATGTTCTTGTATATCTTCTCTGCAACTATTTGTTCCTTTGGAAATAAATTATGTAGCAGCCGACTCTGTAATGCTTTTTTGCCAACTTCTGTGAGTAGTCCAATCCTGATATCTTTCAGAATACTTCCATATTCTTCATCGTTTGCTTGCCTCATATTAGTAGTAAGTTCCTTGTACTCGAAGAAGGACCAAATATTTGTATTTCCGATGCTTCCCAATGACTTCTTCGTGTCTTCATGTGTGACAGTATTAAACACTGGTTGTCCTTTAACTGGAGTAAGTTGCAAAAGATCTCCAAAAACTATGACGTGTTTTCCACCAAATAACATGTCATAGTCTGTCTTCAAAATTTGCTGCATTCTTAAATGCACAAAGGCAAGCATTAAGTTTGATACCATGCTCACCTCATCAATAATGAGAACTTGCATCTTCTTCAATACTCTTGAAACTTCCAAGGATGCTTCTCCAGTTAGCTTGTTGAATTGTATTTTGTTCTCATGCTCCACTGGTAACATTAGCAAACGATGTAAAGTAATTCCTTTTATGTTATATGCTGCTAACCCAGTTGGAGCAGTAACCACACAAGACAAAGTAGAATCCGTTTTTTGCTTTAGGTAGCTTCTGATGACTTTTATTAGGAAACTTTTTCCAGTTCCAGCTTGTCCGCTTACATACATCCTGATTGGATGAAATGATGTGCATGAGCACTCTTTTTTTTCATGTAGAAATCCGTGATCAATTTTGTTTTTGATCTCTTCATAAATTTGTTGCTGCTCTTGGTTCAGTTGTCTTTCCAAATTTTCTAAGTCTATAAATTCTTCTTGAGCTTGATTCATAGCCGTTTCCACTTCATTCATGGCTATTGATGCTTCATTTTCAACGATTGGTTGTCCTAGGGGATCTTGACTGAGTGTTCCTGAACTTTGGCTGTCCTGAGAACTATCTCTAGCTATTTCTGCTGCAATTGTAGTTTCCTGTTCAATTTCTTCATTTAACATTTGCAGATAAGTTGAGAATGTACTGCATTGTATGCTGTCTTTGCAAGCATTAAAAGAATCTTCATAGCTCTGGAATTCTCCCAGTAGTTCATCCTCTGTACGCCATGGTTTAAACAACTGTAAAAGAGCCAAGTAGTAAAATTCCTTCTTGTCAGTAGTGTCGCAACTCAGCTTCCGGTGATTTATCAAACTTCCTTTTGTTTTCTTCACCAAACATCCTTCTTCACCAACGACTTTATATTTTCCATTGTTGATGTCTTCTGCAGCTTTCCGTGAATAAATGTAGTTCTGCAGCACTTCATAGAGACACATGTTCTCCAGATGATGACTTCTCTTGGGATAATATGTGTCCAACATGTTTGATTTCAAAATATCTGTACTTTCTGGGTCATTCTCGGCCAAATATTCAATTTCTCCTACAGATTTCAGTACCCGATTTCTCATTGCTGCAAGGCCTAAACTTGCCCAAATTATTCTTCTTGACTTCGAGTAGAGACTTGCAGAAGATAACCTATCTGAACATTCGTAGGATCCAATTTCTCGATGCGATAACATCTTCAAACTGAAACTGTACAGCTTCTTACTGACAGTCTTCTCGTGAGAAATCTCTTCCCACATTTCCTTCAATTCTGTTTTTTCTGATTTTGTAATGTAAGACGTTACATATCGAGCAACAGCAATGGAATTGTCAGCAACATACTGTATATCCATGTTAGCGTTCCACATGGATAACATGACTGGGTTGTAGTCATTTATATTTTTTGATTCTTCTTTTCTTTTAAGGTTGTAGGTATTCTTAGGTGATTTTCTTGTGATAGTATGTCTCACAGCTGACATAAAACTGTTTACTCTTCCATTTGAAAGAACAGGTCTAGGAAATCCAAATCGACATTTAGTGTAGTATTTTTCTTTGCTCTTGTATTTCCGTCGACAGTATTTTCCACACCGATGACTTTGGAAACGTAAAACTTGCTCCTTTAACTTGTTCTCTTCTGTGCTTTTTGGTATAGCACATGTTGCATATTCTTCAATGTAAGATAACACTGCTTCATCAGTATCTGTTCCAAACTTTGGGGCATCCTTGATCCACAACAGCATATGAATATGAGGAGCACCTCTTGCCTGGTACTCTTTTCTCCAAAAGAAATCCACTACTTCTCCAAGGGGTGGATTTTTTTTATTGCAGATGAAGGACATCATAGCCTCAAATCTATGATTGAAATATCTGCAAACATTAACCGGATCCAATGAGCACAGTTCTCCTGCTGTCTTGTATTCGATGTTTTTAATGTTTGAATTGGCCTCTCGTAGAAAATCCAGTAAATCATCCCAAGCGTACTCGGCACAGCTTAGGGTAAGGAACCATGTTGGTGTTCCTAAATTCCGTAACATGCATTTTAGTTCACCATGGCGTCTGTACCAATATTCATTTGTCCCACGCTGACAAGCCATCAGATTGATCAGTTGTGTTTCCAAATGATCATCTCGGTGCTGCACTTTCTCCATAAAATCCTTAGCAGACACATTTTGTAAATGTACTCCACTTTTTAAAATGTGATTTACTGCATAAGACAGCGCAGACAAGTCGCTTTCAAATAAAAGATGGAACAAATAAGGAATACTTTGTCGAAATCTGGGATCTTCAGCATATAGTCTTGTAGTCCGATACTCAGAAGCTGGAATCTGTTCTGGACGTTCATCGTATCGTCCTCCTTTTCCTTTAGGAAACAGCTGGGAAAAACATCGAGCTTCCAAGCTCTCCTCCCATACACTCACGGGAGTTCCTTTTGCTTTCTTCATCTGAAAGAGATCAATATTGTCTCCCATAACTTCTTTCGAATGAAGAGGATGTATGCTAAAATGTTCATAAATTTCTTCTTCCTTTGACTTGTCCACTTTTTCAATTTGTCCAGTTGGTGTTTCTGTGTCTTCTTGTAAATCTTCTTCTTCTTCTTCTTCTATATAAATTGATTCATACCATTTGTTATTTTTTTTCAAATACAAATTTGCTCTTTGTACTTTCCGCACATCTACCAGCTCCTGCCAAATCTTCTTATTCTTTGTAGGTACACCATTAACCAGAATAATTAATGGTTCAGTTTCCAAAGTATCCGCATCAATAGTTTCCATATTTTTTTTCAAATCCAAGGGCAAATACACCACTCTACCTTTTAAACCTCTCAGTAAATCTGAAGGAGGTAATTTACCAGTTTTCGGCTCCATACGTACTATGGTCTGGAACGGATGAACACATTGAATGAGTATAGACTCATATGTATTTAATTCAGAAAGTTCAGCAGGAATAGCATCCAATTCTAAATTATTATGTACAGCTCTGGTCGGCATTCTATTTTCCTCTAACTTGTTGTAACAGTATTTACAAATACGCTGATCTTCACCCAATTCAAAACAATTTTCTAGAAATATATATGTGGCAAAATCCTTCCACTTATAATTATCTTCATTTTCACTCTTTCTGTAGAGATCAACATTCCTAGTTTGTTTTCTATAATGAGTTCTGCGGCAACAAATACAAGTAAAATTTGGTCTTTCATTAGAGACTATTGCAAATTTTGTTGTGTGATCATTAAATGTGTTACTTACAGAGGGTTCTACATTCTCTTCCACTTCTTCCTCATTTACTGTGTCCTTCTCTGCACTGTTTTGTTCAGGACCAAAGTAACAAAACTGAATTTCATCAACAACCTTCTCTACATCTGATACCGTTCCTCGGAACAGAGCCCTATTCAATTCATTTAACTTTATTGCTGGACTTTTGGCAAAATACAACCGTCTCACAAACTTTCTCATTTCAGTATGATGAACAGCCAGCATCCTAAAATGATGGAAAACACTATTGCACACTTTTCTAGATAGACAAGCCAGAGAATGACCCTGCAAACCAGTATTCTCTCTCACTCTGCATGGATCCAGACTTTGAAGCACCTTAATCTTCTGTTTTACACTTTTTTTACTATATTCTCTTAGAAACTCTCAAAATTTGTCAATAGATTCCTGACGCACAGTGCAAATACTACTACAATTCCAAGTGTACACTGGGGCTTTAGGACGTCTCCCCATTGCCTCATCTGCCATCACTTGTACCTCATCTCTTGGAACCATTATCTCCTTCTCCATTATGCAACCATTTTTTACTTCGTATGAACGACCTCTGGTGTCAACTGCATGCAGCAAACTATTACTTTGAAAATAGCTCTCTTCATTAAAAAAAGGTTCACTACTTGAACTATGCATCCACTTTCCTAAAAACACTTTACAAAAGTTTGTTCTGTTCACTACTCTTTTCCTTTTGCTATGTGATTTCAGTACATTAACCATTTTGTCTAATGTACGCATCCTATTCAAAATTAAAATGAATAGTTTCCTTTTTAATTCTAATGCCTTTGCTGCAATGGCTTCAATTTCTTTTTTTCTCTTAAAAAACTTAGCCTTTTGCTTATATTTCTTCACATCCTTTATCAAATTGGACATAACTCTTCTCTGAAACATTTTTCTACGTATCTCTTTAAACGCTGTTTTTCTGTTTAAGTTTAACTTTTTAGTTGCAGAAGGTATATTTGCATTAACTAAATTCTCAATTTTTTCTTGTCCTTTTTGTTTGAAATCATTCTTTCCTGTACAGACATTTTGTACATTTTTCCTTTTTTTGAATATATTCCTTAGAAAATCTTTTTTTTGCTTACCAGAAGATTTTTTCTTCCTTCCAACATCAGCATCTTCTACTAACTTTGATCCTCTAGTTGTCTTCAAATATAGGTTTTTTTTTAGCGTTTTTTGAACTCTGGATTTTGTAGGCATCTTAAATTTTGTTCACTGCTCTTCAGCAATACCTGAAAAAAACTAGAAAAAAATTCCTTTATTTTATTTAAATATATTACTACATTTCTTTTCACAATAGTCACAAAACGAAATTTCTTTGCCAATTTGAATGCACACTAACTGCTCTTTTTTTTGGGCAAGTGAAAATCACTTTTACAAACTGTCACATTATGAAACCACTTTTCAGATTTTTTAAAAAGCCCATGTCCAGACTGCTACACTCCAGCAAGGGCAACCAGCCTTAGTGATGCTGAATGTATTTGCATTACAGACTGAAACCTGAAAACCCCACTCGCTTGTAAATACTGTGCATGATTATACATGGCAAGCACATGGGTGTGTGCTAAGAGTCTGCTTCTTCCCCCAAAAAATCGCTCCCCCTTTCCATCTAATGCAACTGTGAAATCACCAGAGCAATACGCAATAAATCTCTGCCTATAATTCCTCTCTGCACACAGAGTCATGTTTTCACATTAGTCCCAAAACGAAATTTCTTTGCCAATTTGAAAGCACACTTACTGCTCTTTTTTTTTTGGGCAAGTGAAAATCACTTTTACAGACTGACACATTATGAAACCACTTTTTTCGATTTTCTTAAATGCACATGTCCAAACTTCTTTTTCAGACCACCTCCATGTGTAACCTGGGTGGCTGCCTACACTCCAGCAAGGGCAACCAGCCTTAGTGATGCTGAATGTATTTGCATTACAGACTGAAACCTGAAAACCCCACTCGCTTGTAAATACTGTGCATGATTATACATGGCAAGCACATGGGTGTGTGCTAAGAGTCTGCTTCTTCCCCCAAAAAATCGCTCCCTCTTTCCATCTAATGCAACTGTGAAATCACCAGAGCAATAGCAATACGCAATAAATCTCTGCCTATAATTCCTCTCTGCACACAGAGTCATGTTTTCACATTAGTCCCAAAACGAAATTTCTTTGCCAATTTGAAAGCACACTTACTGCTATTTTTTTTTTGGGCAAGTGAAAATCACTTTTACAGACTGACACATTATGAAACCACTTTTTTCGATTTTCTTAAATGCACATGTCCAAACTTCTTTTTCAGACCACCTCCATGTGTAACCTGGGTGGCTGCCTACACTCCAGCAAGGGCAACCAGCCTTAGTGATGCTGAATGTATTTGCATTACAGACTGAAACCTGAAAACCCCACTCGCTTGTAAATACTGTGCATGATTATACATGGCAAGCACATGGGTGTGTGCTAAGAGTCTGCTTCTTCCCCCAAAAAATCGCTCCCCCTTTCCATCTAATGCAACTGTGAAATCACCAGAGCAATACGCAATAAATCTCTGCCTATAATTCCTCTCTGCACACAGAGTCATGTTTTCACATTAGTCCCAAAACGAAATTTCTTTGCCAATTTGAAAGCACACTTACTGCTCTTTTTTTTTTGGGCAAGTGAAAATCACTTTTACAGACTGACACATTATGAAACCACTTTTTTTCGATTTTCTTAAATGCACATGTCCAAACTTCTTTTTCAGACCACCTCCATGTGTAACCTGGGTGGCTGCCTACACTCCAGCAAGGGCAACCAGCCTTAGTGATGCTGAATGTATTTGCATTACAGACTGAAACCTGAAAACCCCACTCGCTTGTAAATACTGTGCATGATTATACATGGCAAGCACATGGGTGTGTGCTAAGAGTCTGCTTCTTCCCCCAAAAAATCGCTCCCCCTTTCCATCTAATGCAACTGTGAAATCACCAGAGCAATACGCAATAAATCTCTGCCTATAATTCCTCTCTGCACACAGAGTCATGTTTTCACATTAGTCCCAAAACGAAATTTCTTTGCCAATTTGAAAGCACACTTACTGCTCTTTTGTTTTTGGGCAAGTGAAAATCACTTTTACAGACTGACACATTATGAAACCACTTTTTTCGATTTTCTTAAATGCACATGTCCAAACTTCTTTTTCAGACCACCTCCATGTGTAACCTGGGTGGCTGCCTACACTCCAGCAAGGGCAACCAGCCTTAGTGATGCTGAATGTATTTGCATTACAGACTGAAACCTGAAAACCCCACTCGCTTGTAAATACTGTGCATGATTATACATGGCAAGCACATGGGTGTGTGCTAAGAGTCTGCTTCTTCCCCCAAAAAATCGCTCCCCCTTTCCATCTAATGCAACTGTGAAATCACCAGAGCAATACGCAATAAATCTCTGCCTATAATTCCTCTCTGCACACAGAGTCATGTTTTCACATTAGTCCCAAAACGAAATTTCTTTGCCAATTTGAAAGCACACTTACTGCTATTTTTTTTTGGGGCAAGTGAAAATCACTTTTACAGACTGACACATTATGAAACCACTTTTTTCGATTTTCTTAAATGCACATGTCCAAACTTCTTTTTCAGACCACCTCCATGTGTAACCTGGGTGGCTGCCTACGCTCCAGCAAGGGCAACCAGCCTTAGTGATGCTGAATGTATTTGCATTACAGACTGAAACCTGAAAACCCCACTCGCTTGTAAATACTGTGCATGATTATACATGGCAAGCACATGGGTGTGTGCTAAGAGTCTGCTTCTTCCCCCAAAAAATCGCTCCCCCTTTCCATCTAATGCAACTGTGAAATCACCAGAGCAATACGCAATAAATCTCTGCCTATAATTCCTCTCTGCACACAGAGTCATGTTTTCACATTAGTCCCAAAACGAAATTTCTTTGCCAATTTGAAAGCACACTTACTGCTCTTTTTTTTTTGGGCAAGTGAAAATCACTTTTACAGACTGACACATTATGAAACCACTTTTTTTCGATTTTCTTAAATGCACATGTACAAACTTCTTTTTCAGACCACCTCCATGTGTAACCTGGGTGGCTGCCTACACTCCAGCAAGGGCAACCAGCCTTAGTGATGCTGAATGTATTTGCATTACAGACTGAAACCTGAAAACCCCACTCGCTTGTAAATACTGTGCATGATTATACATGGCAAGCACATGGGTGTGTGCTAAGAGTCTGCTTCTTCCCCCAAAAAATCGCTCCCCCTTTCCATCTAATGCAACTGTGAAATCACCAGAGCAATACGCAATAAATCTCTGCCTATAATTCCTCTCTGCACACAGAGTCATGTTTTCACATTAGTCCCAAAACGAAATTTCTTTGCCAATTTGAAAGCACACTTACTGCTCTTTTTTTTTTGGGCAAGTGAAAATCACTTTTACAGACTGACACATTATGAAACCACTTTTTTTCGATTTTCTTAAATGCACATGTCCAAACTTCTTTTTCAGACCACCTCCATGTGTAACCTGGGTGGCTGCCTACACTCCAGCAAGGGCAACCAGCCTTAGTGATGCTGAATGTATTTGCATTACAGACTGAAACCTGAAAACCCCACTCGCTTGTAAATACTGTGCATGATTATACATGGCAAGCACATGGGTGTGTGCTAAGAGTCTGCTTCTTCCCCCAAAAAATCGCTCCCCCTTTCCATCTAATGCAACTGTGAAATCACCAGAGCAATACGCAATAAATCTCTGCCTATAATTCCTCTCTGCACACAGAGTCATGTTTTCACATTAGTCCCAAAACGAAATTTCTTTGCCAATTTGAAAGCACACTTACTGCTCTTTTTTTTTTGGGCAAGTGAAAATCACTTTTACAGACTGACACATTATGAAACCACTTTTTTTCGATTTTCTTAAATGCACATGTCCAAACTTCTTTTTCAGACCACCTCCATGTGTAACCTGGGTGGCTGCCTACACTCCAGCAAGGGCAACCAGCCTTAGTGATGCTGAATGTATTTGCATTACAGACTGAAACCTGAAAACCCCACTCGCTTGTAAATACTGTGCATGATTATACATGGCAAGCACATGGGTGTGTGCTAAGAGTCTGCTTCTTCCCCCAAAAAATCGCTCCCCCTTTCCATCTAATGCAACTGTGAAATCACCAGAGCAATACGCAATAAATCTCTGCCTATAATTCCTCTCTGCACACAGAGTCATGTTTTCACATTAGTCCCAAAACGAAATTTCTTTGCCAATTTGAAAGCACACTTACTGCTCTTTTTTTTTTGGGCAAGTGAAAATCACTTTTACAGACTGACACATTATGAAACCACTTTTTTTCGATTTTCTTAAATGCACATGTCCAAACTTCTTTTTCAGACCACCTCCATGTGTAACCTGGGTGGCTGCCTACACTCCAGCAAGGGCAACCAGCCTTAGTGATGCTGAATGTATTTGCATTACAGACTGAAACCTGAAAACCCCACTCGCTTGTAAATACTGTGCATGATTATACATGGCAAGCACATGGGTGTGTGCTAAGAGTCTGCTTCTTCCCCCAAAAAATCGCTCCCCCTTTCCATCTAATGCAACTGTGAAATCACCAGAGCAATATGCAATAAATCTCTGCCTATAATTCCTCTCTGCACACAGAGTCATGTTTTCACATTAGTCCCAAAACGAAATTTCTTTGCCAATTTGAAAGCACACTTACTGCTCTTTTTTTTTGGGCAAGTGAAAATCACTTTTACAGACTGACACATTATGAAACCACTTTTTTCGATTTTCTTAAATGCACATGTCCAAGCTTCTTTTTCAGACCACCTCCATGTGTAACCTGGGTGGCTGCCTACACTCCAGCAAGGGCAACCAGCCTTAGTGATGCTGAATGTATTTGCATTACAGACTGAAACCTGAAAACCCCACTCGCTTGTAAATACTGTGCATGATTATACATGGCAAGCACATGGGTGTGTGCTAAGAGTCTGCTTCTTCCCCCAAAAAATCGCTCCCCCTTTCCATCTAATGCAACTGTGAAATCACCAGAGCAATACGCAATAAATCTCTGCCTATAATTCCTCTCTGCACACAGAGTCATGTTTTCACATTAGTCCCAAAACGAAATTTCTTTGCCAATTTGAAAGCACACTTACTGCTCTTTTTTTTTTGGGCAAGTGAAAATCACTTTTACAGACTGACACATTATGAAACCACTTTTTTTCGATTTTCTTAAATGCACATGTCCAAACTTCTTTTTCAGACCACCTCCATGTGTAACCTGGGTGGCTGCCTACACTCCAGCAAGGGCAACCAGCCTTAGTGATGCTGAATGTATTTGCATTACAGACTGAAACCTGAAAACCCAACTCGCTTGTAAATACTGTGCATGATTATACATGGCAAGCACATGGGTGTGTGCTAAGAGTCTGCTTCTTCCCCCAAAAAATCGCTCCCCCTTTCCATCTAATGCAACTGTGAAATCACCAGAGCAATACGCAATAAATCTCTGCCTATAATTCCTCTCTGCACACAGAGTCATGTTTTCACATTAGTCCCAAAACGAAATTTCTTTGCCAATTTGAAAGCACACTTACTGCTCTTTTTTTTTGGGCAAGTGAAAATCACTTTTACAGACTGACACATTATGAAACCACTTTTTTCGATTTTCTTAAATGCACATGTCCAAACTTCTTTTTCAGACCACCTCCATGTGTAACCTGGGTGGCTGCCTACACTCCAGCAAGGGCAACCAGCCTTAGTGATGCTGAATGTATTTGCATTACTGAGTCCAACCTCAAACCCTTAAACTATTCTTTTTTTTTCCAGTACACCTTAATTTATTGTGAAAACATACTCCATATTATTTTACATGTTCCTCACATTTAAATTTCTCCCAAAACAGAAAATGATAAACGCAACTACAACAAAAAGAATTTCCATTTCTATTATTCATTTCTTAAGTTACCACATACATCCCCTCTCAAACTCTAAACTCACCTTTAAAATTAGTTGTGAAAGAAATGTGACACTCAAACAGCAGATTATCAGAGCCAGGATCTCTGTTGTGTTCACCTCTCTCCTCTCAGCAGAACCAGATAATGGAAAAACTTTCCCTCGATTTTTCCACACATATACATGTAAATTTCAAATCTCAGTGCTTCCCCCTTTTTTTCAAATGTAATCACACATTTCTATTGGTTGAAAACCAACCCTTTTCCAAAAGTACCCTGCCCCCAACTTGACTTCTGCCTAGTACCCTTCCCCCAACTTGACTTCTGCCTGCTACCATAGCAACAGCTCATGGAACACTGCTGTGTGGAGTTAGGTCAGAAGTTCGCCACACAATGTTTCAATTCCACAGAGCAAGAGTGCTTGACTTTTCAAACCTAACAGCAAATCCATAGTACTGTTCTTTGGTAACACATTTTTGTGTACCAATACAAAACATGCTTCTATTAGTTTACACATACAGCCTAGTTTTTATTCTAGAATGGTATGAAACAGCCAATCAGTTCTTTTTGTTTTGAAAAAAATATGTATGCCTCCATTTCCAAACTGTCTTTCTTTTCATATTGCTATTCTACTGAAAGACACCTCCTGAGTGCATCCAGTTCTCCTTTGAAGATGTTCACAGTGTGGATTGTAGGGCACAGCTATGTCTTCTGGAGTGAAAAGTTTGCAGAGAAAACAGATATGGTGAGAGACCTTGCTTTGCCAAATGTAGACATTAAATGGATTGGTCAGAGAGGGTTAAAGTGGCACCAATTGATGCCATTGGTGAAATCCTTCATACAAATCCAACACCCTGACCTCATAATAGTGCACTGTGGTGGCAATGACCTAGGCACTTTGACTGGGGTAGGTCTGGAAATGGTTATGAAGGACACCTTTGCACAACTGTTTTCACTTTTCCCTAAAACTGCCTTTGTGTTTTCCAACATATGCCAAAGGCAAAAATGGAACTGGTCCAATCATTTCTGTCCGCAGATTGACAAAGCAAGAAAGCACGTCAACAAATCTGTTTCTGCTTTCCTCCGTGACTATGGTATGGGTGCCATTTACCACAACAACTTGCGTTTTGACATGCAAGACATTTATAGAGGAGATGGTGTGCACTTCAATGATAAAGGGAACAGAGTCTTCCTCTTGAACCTTAGACTCTGCATCGGTACTTACTTGTAGGTACCACTAAAAAATCATTTCATAAACACAACGGCTCTTTTTAGAGCCCCCTAATATCTAAACACTTAAATCTGAATTTCATTTATTTTTTTATTTTTTTTTTCTACCGTACGCTTACCGTAAGCTTACCGTACGCGTACCCCGTGATTTTTTTAAAAATCAATAAATGTTTTCTTTGTACGTTACAGACCCCCTCACAAATGTAAGGGGGTCTGTAACTCTCCTCATTGCCCCCTTTTCTTGTTTTCACTCTTTTTTTTCTGAGTGAAACACACAAAATGGCGGCCACCGCTTCCTGGTTTCGGCCGATTCGAATGTTTACTAAGATCTAACAGCCAATCAGAATCGCGCTCGCGCACGCCACCGTTCGCGTACCGTAAGCTTACCGTAAGCGTACGGTAAGCGTACCGTAAGCGGGCTCAGATATATATATTGATTTAAAGGCTATTTTCTCAGAATCTACTGAACAGATTTACACCAAACCTACAAAAGGCACTTCCTTGACATAGGGACTACCTCTCTGCCAAATTTCTAGCAATTCTGTTCAGCCGTTCGGGCTGTAGCTCGTTCTAAAGGTCCTATGGAAAAATGCATGGGAAAAACGCGTTTTGGGACCCCCCTTTTATCTCAGCCCCTGCTTGACGTATCCCCCAGAGACTTTCAGGGTAGGAGCGGAGCGTAGCGCCCCACCTATTTTGAGAAATTCGCGAGGATTCATCGACCGGCGCCAAAGTTATTCAAAATAGAATGTTGCGGATTTCCTATTGAAAAGGGGTCCTAACTATAACTACCTACTGGCGACCGCCAGTAGGTAATATATATATATATATATATATATATATATTCAGTGAAAAAACCATAGGTTTCACACACGTTATAGTTAGGAATTAGCATTTAAAAAACCTTAGAAATTCAGTGAAAAAACCATAGGTTTCACACATGTTATAGTTAGCTGGACATTTTACTCGTAAAAAACCAATGAAATTGCCCCGTTATAGTTAGTTCAGCTAACTATAACTCGCGCGCCCGCAATGCACTGCTGATGACGTCACATATTACATCACTCATGACATGGTCAGTGACATCACTCATGACATCACTGATGACATCTCAAATGACATCACTGATGACATCACTGATGACATCATCCAGTGAATGTGTGTTTTTCTGAAAATTAAATATGTTTTATATATGTATATCTCAAGGTCGATGGAAGAATAAATGGGTATATAAGTGTCTAAATGGATGATTTGTTTTTGAAAAATTGATTGTGTAACTGACTGATTAAGTGTATCATAGTGAATACATGGCTTAGTGAGTAATGTTTAAATATGTAAATATCTGTATCAGTCTCTCACTTTGTGTATAAGTGGCTGCATGGGTTGGTGAGTAGCTACATGGGTGTCTATATAGGTTATTAGTTGGTTTTTTGAGTATCAGTCTGAGTGTCTGCATGGTTCGGTGGGGGGTATTACGTAGTGCATAGGTGCATGAATGAGTGACTCACTGTTTGTATGGGTTGAACACAGCATGTGTGCAGGACTGTATGGGTGGATGAGTGTGTGTATGGGTGTGTTAGTGAGTGAATGACTGTCTCAATATTGTCTTTATGAGTAACTACATATGTTTTAAACTAGTATATGTGACTATTGGTGTATATATGTGAGTATATGTGAGAGTGAGAGATTGAAAGAGTTCCTGTATGAATAAGTATGTGTTTCTATAAGTGATTGTTTAAAAGACTAAGTATGTGTAAGTTTCCGTAGAAGTAAGTGTGGTGGTGTGTGTATAACTGTATATGCAAGTAAATGTATGTTTGATTCTTTGTTAGCATGAGTGACTATGTGTGTGAGTAACTCTATGGATGAGTGGCATTGTGTAACAGGATGTATAGGTGTATGAGTACATATGATGAGTGAGTACATGTATGAGTGACTGAATTGGACTGTTGGTGAATGAGTGGATGTGTATGTGGATCTTAGAATTACTGAAAAGGTTGTTTTAACTGGTATTGGTATGTCCATTGTTTTGAACATTGTAGTTTCTATTTTTGAATGTGTGTGTCAAAGGTTATATTAGGGGAAGAGGAGGTCTGCCACTCTATCACAAGGATGATGTCATCAGTGATGTCATCAGTGATGTCATTTGAGATGTCATCAGTGATGTCATGAGTGATGTCACTGAGCATGTCATGAGTGATGTAATATATGACGTCATCAGCAGTGCATTGCGGGCGCGCGAGTTATAGTTAGCTGAACTAACTATAACGGGGCAATTTCATTGGTTTTTTACGAGTAAAATGTCCAGCTAACTATAACATGTGTGAAACCTGTGGAAATATGGATTTTTCTGGTCAGTTATGTCCCCTATCTTGGACCCCAACGGTTCTATGTGCATGTTACAAGTACATGTATGTTCCCTCCAGTTCCAGTTATGAAGACGCAAATACATGTGCGTCCACCGTTAACATGTCCTCTGTTGATCCGCCATGAATGGGCCGGATATTCCATTCCTAAATACGAAAGGCCACCGCCTTTATATGGTTCACTTATGCCATTTTACAGTCCAGGCAAGTAGGCCCTGATTCTGTCATCAAGCTTCTCTTGCCTTCTGCCTCTGAAAGCTCCAGTCCGAGCCTGCATCTGTGACCGTGAACTTTGCCTCATTCTCTGCGCGGCTCACGAAGCCTGACATCAGCTTGCTGCCTGCCAAGAACTGTATTTCACCTTCGAAATTATCTGCTCCGTTCCCTGCCCGATGCATTCCTGTCTAGTAGTTTAAGTAAACATTCTTCCAGCTACCGAGCAAAGGCTCGGCTTCTCTGTCTTTATGCAAGTAATTCATAGTCCTGTTACCATGGAATATTCCTACCCCCTTGCATCTCATATAGACACTTAGACACTTAGACGCTTGTGCACGCACACACAGTCAGTATAGATTAGATTTTGTCCAAGAGTCCTTCCTTTGTAGATAACATAGTTCTTTAAACATAGGATGTTAGATATGATTTGGGGATTAGGTTGACTTGACCCCCCAGACTTCTTGTCTCCACATGTAGAGCTAAATGTCAAGCCCCTTCACCCCCTAGTTGCACGTCAATCACACGTCATGCTGCTGCGCACGCATCTATGCCAAGTATAATCTTATAGATCCACCTATATATGACATCATAACCAATTATGTTCCTTTTTACTCCTCATTACGCCCATTTTCGGTTACGCAGGTGAATCGTCATCTTCCTTATTAATTGTTACGCCTACCGCATTCGCTTCATTGTATTGTATGTTCTATAAAAGTCATTTCTTGTCAATCATGTATGTACTTCACTTCCTGAACCTTCGTGGTGACGGAACTTGGAGCAACCGATTATAATCGATCATTGGAATAAAGCCCATTCCGAACCTCTAATACCACGGATTCTGCCTCTCATTTTACTGAGCTATTTTATTATGTTTCCGTATCAAATTAAGTCCCGGTAATGAATTTTATTTACCACATGAATGGCGCCCGAATAGGGACACTTTCTCATCTCACGCGCCGGCGGTGAGTTGCAGGCCCAGTCTCCTGCCACAGCTGGACGGACAATAACGCGTACCAGCAGGATTTCCTGTGTCTCCCTCCGGTCAAGCGGGGGCGACTGAGGCTGCGATCAACACCCAGACGAGGCGGTGAGAAGTGCGAAGTATCCCGACCAGAGCCTAGCTGAGAGAGCAAGATCCGAGGTATACAGAGGCCCACCAGTTTCCGAAGTCCCAAGTCGAGTCCAGTGTCCGAAGCGTTCGAGTCGAGTCCAGTCCGGTTCAAGTTCAGTCCAGTTTCCGAGGCCTTCCGTTTCCGAGCTACCCGGTGAGTACCATTACTGGGGAGGCTTTCTGACGTGCACATAGTTTGTGCCGGTCAAGACGGGTTTGGGTACACAAATCCGGTCTGCACTGTTTCAGCAGTGTATCTGTACTGTTTAGCAGTATATCAAGTATATAATTCAGAATGATTCAGTTAATGTCGAGTATTATGTTTAGTGATTTAAGTTCTCCTTAGATCGTCATCATTGTTCATTGTTCAGGTAAATGTTAAATGTTAAATGTTTTAAGTACGTTCTGCATATTGTGGTATGAATGACTGTTCATTATCGTGGTTACTGTATTAAGTTTTGTTTTAAATCAAGTATCAGATTAGTTCTCAATATGCCGCTCTTTTCAAAATTAAGACAGATCACAACAAGAAAAGGGGTACTCGAAGAAGCCGTTCCTATTCCTCCTAGGGACACTCCAGGGTACTTCATGTATCATAAACATGGCTTAGATGCTATATTATTTCTTGATTTATGGGTAGACTACACCAAGGAATTACCAGAAAGTCAGAGGTGGCCCGCAGCGGGGACCTGGGATGCAGAGTGCATCATGAAAGTCGAGGAAGAGTTATGGAAAAAGAAAGCTAGACAATCACAGAAAGACGCCATTGAATTATGGCGTAAAGAATCACATAGACGAACAGAAAAAGCACGTAGACAGGAAGAGAAGAGTAAAGAGAATTCTAATGAAGTCCGAGAAAATCTATTAATTGAGGAAGGTATCCGAGTGAAATCAGAACAAGTAGACAGACAAAGAAATGCCCTTATGAATGGTATGTATCCCCTTCTGGCCGAAGGATTACCTAAGGCTACTCCAGAGATACCGAAAGACTTGCCAACCCCATTATTTCCAATAAAGGTACATCCTAAGGGGCATCCTAGAACCGCAGAAGATGTTTTTCTTTCCTCATATTTAGATGACGCAGCTCCCGAGTATGCTAATTCCGCCCCACATAGACCGCCTGTCAGGGAGGTTCAACGCCAAGATCCGGTACCCGTATCTCTACAGCAACGAGTTCCGGCAAGCACATCTGTTTCTACATCTGTCCCTGCAGATACTTCTATAGCTGTGTCCACACCTATAGTTGCTGTATCGCGTTCAGCGAATCCTTTCACGCCCGACACCCCAGATGGGGCTACGGGAGGTACTAGCAACACTTTTTCTACGCCGCCCAGAATAAATAAACTTACTTTTCAAGAGTCAGGACATTCACGTACACCCAAACTCATAAATGCCCGCACGCTTAAGGAACTTCTTGTAGATTGTAGATATGACCCTGTGCCCGGCAAAGAGGACGAAATGACCCTGGCATCATTACGTATCAGACGAGCCGCGGTGTATCTAGGGAAGTTACCAGGAATGACTGCGCATCTAGATAATATATATCATTTTGTTCAAACAGGGCGAGATTCTGAATGTATTAACAGAGCTATGGAATATCAGAAAGTGGAGATACAGGGGGAACTGTTACGTTTCCTCATAAATTGTGTGATCAGAAATCAAGACCGAGCAGGGGTAGACCCGGAAGCAATGCAAGTTCTTACCAGATGGAGTCAGAATATATCAGAAGGAAGACATGATAAGCAGAATTGTATAATAGCCATGTACCGAAAAATCCGAAAAGAAATAGAACGACTACACGAAGAAAGATTAGCGGTAGACCAGTTCGATCAAAGCGAGGAAGAAGGATCAGGACTGCCCACAGGACAGTCAGACACTATAGCCTATGTAGGTAGAGGAAGATCTTGTAATAGTAATAGATGTCTTATTGACCCGATACGTCCGATATGTCCAGACAATAACAGGAGTTTCCCAACACCCATAGTCCATATAAGGTCTAACGAGCATTCGTTCCAAGCAGCTGACAAATTACTCCGAGAACGAAGGGGTTATCATTTTCTCGATTCTATGGATGAACAAGAATTAGCCAGGTCAGCTGTCCATTGGGTTGACAGTCCCGGAAAATACAGTGATGATACAGTAGCACGCACATTTTTGAATCTCACCCCAGATGAACAGCGTTTAGCTGGGATTTATATGATTCAACAACTCCTTATACTGTATCAGAGTCAGCATTCGGACCCTGGTCCCTTACCTGATATATTGACTGAATTACTCATGAATAGATGGAGAGGTTCAGGTACTAACTTAATTAAAGAAATACTAGAATCAAGAAAGCAATACATTCTTTTTGTATGTTCAGAACATGTTTCACTACCCATTAAGGAAAGAACCACGTATTACATGGACAGACAGAATCCCTTACGAGAAGTGCACCCAATAAAGGGCGAGGACAATGAGTTTAAACGCGTATTTGTATACACGCCCATATCAAAAATAGAATTGTTAGAAATGAAGAAAGTGGTACCCAGTCATGACAAAGATCCAGCGGGTTTTCACCGAGAAATTAAAGACATGTTACTCATGGGAGAGTATACCTATCCCGACATTATGACAATATTAAAGGTATTAATGCCTGCTGGCATTTATGAGAAACTCAGGGAAAAAGAGTGGGAGGTAGGAGACCAAAAGATAGAATGGTCAGTATTAGAAACAGAAGAAAAGGCCCGAACTGCAGGAGCAGGACTTGGGGATAAAACTAAAGCACTACCAGGTTTATTAGTACAGGTACTGCCACGTTTATTAACTACGAAAAAGGAAGATTGGGGTACAATTTCAGCCTGTAAACAAAAGCAAGATGAAGACACTAGTGATTTCTATGCACGATTTGAGAAATGTTTTGGTATAAATAGTGGTATAAAAGCAAGTAGCGAATCATACCCACATCTGTTTGTAACAAAATTAGTAGAAAATTCCTTGCCCCAAGTGAAGAATAGAGTATTAAAATTCGAGAGTACCTGGCAAGGTAACACTCCATCACAAATGTTACAAATGTTACAGTACCATCACAATAGAATTAGAGAGGAACAAGAACATGAACACAGACGCATGAAAGACACAAAAATGAAAATGCTAGTTTCTCAGACAGTTCCAGCTGAGGGACATAAAAAGGGTGTGACACATTCCGGTGATTTCGCAGGACCTATAAAAGGGACATGCAATTATTGTAAAAAGCCAGGTCATTACGTACACGATTGTCCAGTTTTGAAACATAATATCGCCATAGGTAATACAAAAGAAAGACCACGGCCACCTAGACAGGATCAGAATGAACAAGGAGCCCCGCAACATGCACAGTCCATGCAAGCTCCACCACAGTCTGTACAGTTTGTGCCAGCTGCACCAGCGCTGCCTGTTGCTGCCACACAAACCACGACACGACAACTGTACCAGACCGCACAGTATGACTATCCTGATTATCAACGATATGCATGAACCAGCCTAGAGAGGGAAGTTGACTTACCCCTTATCGAGATCCCGGTAGACCAAGAAGGACCTTATGTACATAGTGAATTATTAGGCCAAGATAGAAAATTTTTACTCGATACCGGGGCAAGTCGAACGACCATAAAACGTAGTGAAGTTCCAGGGGCACCCCTCTCAGGCTCTCAGAATATTTCCCTTGGTTTTTCAGGAAAACCTATTGTTAATGAAGTGTCACAACCTCTTCCACTTACGATAGGACCTTTGACCCGAACTACCGATTTATTGCTTACTAAATCATGTCCAGAAAATCTGTTAGGAATAAAAACACTGAAAGCTCTAGGAGCCATAATATGTTGTTCTCCAGAAGGAGTAAGATTGTTTTTACGTGATTTTAAAGGTCACTATGTATCTAGAGACATGGATCCCCGACTGCAGACTTTACCTACACATCTATGGGCACAAGGCCCTACTGATGTTGGTTGCATGAATATTACACCATATCGAGTCACATTAAAGGCAGGAGTGGTACTACCACGAATGCGACAATACAAGCTACCCCCAGATGCTGTAGTGGCTTTGCTGCAAATAATTGACGAGCTCATTGCCCAAGGAGTGGTTGTGGAAACAGACTCCAATGTATGTAATTCACCAATAATTCCGATTCTTAAACGAACAGATCCAAAGGCCCTGCCAGTATATCGATTGGTTATTGATCTGCGCGAATTAAACAAGTGCATTGTGCCACAATTCCCTGTGGTCCCTGATATCTCGTCATTATTGACAGCCATTGATTCCGAAGCAACATTCTTTACTGTAATTGATCTTAAAAACGCCTTTTTCAGCGTCCCAATAGATCCGGAAAGCCAATATTTGTTCGGATTTAGTTTAAATGGACGTAGCTTTAAATTCTCACGCGCACCTCAAGGATTTACAGAAAGCCCCAGCATCTATAGCCAAGCACTGAAACGAGAACTTGACAGTATCCACATGCCAGTTAACACTGCCTTGCTTCAATATGTCGATGATCTGTTGATCACCGCTAGAAGCGAACCCGAATGTGAGAAAGCATCACTGACAGTTTTACAATTTCTAGCTGAAAAGGGACACAAGGTGTCCCCTTCTAAGCTGCAATTCTGTGTCCAGCGAGTTATTTATCTTGGACACTCGCTGTCCAAGGAGGGAAGGCAGCTTACACCCGACCGCATTCAGTTAATAGCTAACATGCAAATACCCAAGACACAAAAGGAGGTGCGGGCTTTCATAGGCCTCACTTCATACTGTAGACAGTGGATCCCCCAATATGCATTTCTAGCAAAATCGCTCATTCAGTTGACAACCCAGGAGGCAGCCACATCGACTGTTCTCCCTTGGACTCAGGAACATACACAAGCTTTTGAAAGCCTAAAGAAAGCTTTATGTCAAGCACCTGTTTTAGCAACGCCATGTTACAGAAAACAGTTTACACTCTTTGTTACAGAGCGCGAAGGTACTGCCTTGTCAGTACTCACACAAGAACAAGCAGGAGCACACAAACCATGTGCTTATTTTTCTAGTACATTAGATCCAGTAGCTCAGGCTCTTCCTGCGTGCCTGAAATCAGTGGCAGCGACAGCTTTAGCAATACGACAAAGTGATGCCATAGTGTTAGGACATCCATTGACAGTTCAAGTACCACATGCGGTAGAGGTTCTTGTAAATAGAACGCAAACACAACACTTGACTATTGCGCGACTTACAGGGTACGAACTTACATTGTTCCAGCCACATATAGAAATCAGACGCTGTAACACATTGAATCCTGCCACACTTTTGCCAGTAATCGGAACAGACCCACTAGCCCATGACTGTATTGAAGTTATTACTATAACGACGAAACCCAGACAAGATTTAACCGATGTCCCGTTGTCAGATCCAGACCTGACGTTGTATGTAGATGGTTCATGTATGAGAACAAGTACAGGAGAGTTAGTGGCCGCTTACGCAGTCACAACAGATACTGAAGTCATTGAAACCAATCGTATAAATACTTTGTCAGCTCAAGCCGCAGAGCTCATCGCTCTGACACAAGCCTGTATTCGAGCCACAAATAAAAAAGTCAACATATACACTGATTCACGTTATGCATTCGGAGTTGTACATGACTTCGGCGTGCTGTGGCGAGAGAGAGGTTATTTAACTTCCCACGGTGCCCACATTCAACACGGACCCCTCATTCATGCTTTATTAGATGCGATACATCTACCAATTGCAATATCGATTATGAAATGCAAAGCACATACGAAAGTTACTGATATCATTTCTCAAGGCAACGATCTAGCTGATAGAACAGCTAAACAGACTGCTCAAACTCAAACATCCGACATGACAAAGACAATAGTCCCGACGCCAACACATTGTATGACGGTTAAGGATCCTACTCTTGATGTAATTGATATACAGACACATGCTACATCAGAAGAAATAAAGAAATGGACTGAATTAGGAGGGATCCAAACGGATCAAGGATGGATTATGAAGGAAAAGTCTGTGTGGTTCCTTCCTGATTCAATGGTCCAAGTTATAATTAACACTATACATAGTCCAGCACATCTAGGAGAAAAAGCTATGCTAGATAGCATTCAACACATTTGGTTCAATAAACATTTACGAGCAGCAGCCAAACAAAAGGTCCGTACCTGTATGATCTGTTGTCAGTTCAACCCAGGAAAAAGCGTTCCCGTAGAACAGGGTGGATTTCATCCTCCTGATCACCCTTTTGAAGTCCTCCAGATGGATTATATCCAGATGGAACGATGTCGAGGATACAAATACGTTCTCGTAGTTGTTTGTGCTCTTTCCCGTTGGACGGAGGCATACCCGGTTTCAGATTACACTGCCCCGACTACTGCCAAACAGTTGGTTCGAGAATTCTTCCCACGATACGGTTTACCACGTGTTGTTCACTCAGATAACGGCCAGCCGTTCTCATCCGAATTAATGAAACACGTTTCACTTTTGTTAGGCTATCAGTGGAAATTCCACTGTGTCCGACACCCCGAAGCAGCAGGTCTCGTAGAAAGACATAATCAGACTCTGAAAATTAGATTGTCCAAAATATGCAGGGAGAAAGGTGTCGACTGGGTAGTAGCACTACCAGTTGCACTCTTTTACACGAGAATGGTAGCACACTCTCGTACAGGGCTATCCCCGTATGAAGTGATCTTCGGCAGACCACCAAATATGTGGGGGACGCCTATGCCACGAAAAATAACTGATATTGACTGTAATATGCTGACAGATTACTTAGCTTCCTTGATGTCTGCACTACAATCTTGTCGTTCACAGGTAGCTGCAACCTTTCCCGACAACACTGAGGTGAAACCCCTTGACGTAGTTCCGGGGGACCTCGTTCTTGTGAGGAATTTCGACCGAAAGACTCAGCTGGAGCCCAGGTGGAGATCACCCAAGTTGGTCCTGCTCACCACAAGGACAGCCGTGAAGATCGAAGGCAGAAAAGGATGGGTGCATTCAAGTCATATCAAGAAATTTCATGGACTTCCTTTGGATGTGAATAGCCCACCTCGTGTGTCTTCACCCATTGACTCAAAACTACCTCTGGCTGAGGCCGACAGTAAAGAACTCTATAAACTAAAATTAAGGCCTAGGCCGTCGGACGATTTGATTGTTTAAGTCCTCTCCTAGGTGAAGCGGTTGAATCTGTCTCCGACATGTATCGCCTAGACCTGAATCATGGACAGTCGCGAAAAATGAGGAAACGACAGGCGTATTGTAAATCACTGCGTAGCCATTGCATAGTGACATTATTAATCTTGTTTTTCTTAAGTCTTTTAATAATTACTGCAAGTATATTGTTGCACATATATTACCCTATTGCCAGAAACGTTTACAATGTTACTGCTGAACATTCTTTTAGTGAATTACCTCCGCTTGAGTTGTCTTATAGATTTGCGCTGCGCAATAACACTTTTATTAGTATGTTACATCATTCCCATCAGGTTAGCAATGCTACAAATTGTTGGATATGTGGCCGACTCCCTCCCTATCAGAATTATAAAGGAATTTTACCTCTCTTTCCATACCCGTTCACACACAACGGCTCCTGTGGAGCATGGTTTAGCCTAATTAATTCTCTGGATTCGAATTCTGCAGTTTATCAAGATAACTGGGTATGGGGACATTTGAATTTAGTTTTGCTTAAGGTCTGCTACCCCAACAAGGAGGGACTTCCCCAGAGAACAGGAACCGATCTAGAAAATGAAGTATATGGATTAGGTAATTTTACGCTTAATCTTATGATCCTAAATGTCGAATCCGAAGCTACTCCAATTTTGCCCGCTATGTCAATATTTCCAGTAAAAGGTGAATTATGTGTAAGAAAGAATGGTTCCATACATATGGGCCATAGTAGATGCACCACTGTAGTAGAATTTAGTGATCAAGGCAAGTCTACATTTAGAGCTTCTCGCCATTCTTATTTCATATGTGGTCAGACGGCATATGTACGTTTGCCTCTAGATTGGGATGGTACTTGCTACATTGGATTCCTTTTGCCACCTGTTTTTCTAGCTCCTCCTGATTATCACAGAAATATTCATTTAGTACACAATAGAGAAAGGAGAGATCTCCCAATAGTCGATTACACTGAAACAGCATGGGAAAAATACACAGATTTCAATAAAGGTCTCTTTCCCTATATAGGTACTGTTACTAATAGTAAGCTGATACGTAGATTAACTAGAACCCTTGAAGCAGTAGTGAACGAAACTATTTCCGCTTTAGGCAATTTAACAGAAGAGCAGTCTGCTATGCGGATTGTTGTGCTTCAAAATCGTCTTGTCCTTGACGTCATCCTGGCTGATAGGGGCGGAGCTTGTAGGGTCATCGGATCAAGCTGTTGCATTTTCATACCAGAAAATTCGCCATCTGTATATAAGGCCATAACCCGCCTTCATAAGATTGTAAGCCAGATACACCAGAATCCAGGCACCTGGACTTGGTCCGGTTGGTTTTGGAGCGTGATATCAGCCTGGGGATGGAGAGTTCTATCGTTCCTAGGTATTGGCCTTCTCATATTATTCAGTTGCTGCTTATGCCTGCAATGTGGACCAGCGATTTGTGGTCTGTGTGCCACATCGTGCATTCCACATCAAGATTTTCATTCAAGATCCCGGAAGAAGAAAGAAGAACAAATGATGCTATATGAACAGATCAATGGATTAATGAAGATTGATATCTCTTGACGGGCAAGTAGGGGACAAGGAGGGAATGTGGAAATATGGATTTTTCTGGTCAGTTATGTCCCCTATCTTGGACCCCAACGGTTCTATGTGCATGTTACAAGTACATGTATGTTCCCTCCAGTTCCAGTTATGAAGACGCAAATACATGTGCGTCCACCGTTAACATGTCCTCTGTTGATCCGCCATGAATGGGCCGGATATTCCATTCCTAAATACGAAAGGCCACCGCCTTTATATGGTTCACTTATGCCATTTTACAGTCCAGGCAAGTAGGCCCTGATTCTGTCATCAAGCTTCTCTTGCCTTCTGCCTCTGAAAGCTCCAGTCCGAGCCTGCATCTGTGACCGTGAACTTTGCCTCATTCTCTGCGCGGCTCACGAAGCCTGACATCAGCTTGCTGCCTGCCAAGAACTGTATTTCACCTTCGAAATTATCTGCTCCGTTCCCTGCCCGATGTATTCCTGTCTAGTAGTTTAAGTAAACATTCTTCCAGCTACCGAGCAAAGGCTCGGCTTCTCTGTCTTTATGCAAGTAATTCATAGTCCTGTTACCATGGAATATTCCTACCCCCTTGCATCTCATATAGACACTTAGACACTTAGACGCTTGTGCACGCACACACAGTCAGTATAGAATAGATTTTGTCCAAGAGTCCTTCCTTTGTGGATAACATAGTTCTTTAAACATAGGATGTTAGATATGATTTGGGGATTAGGTTGACTTGACCCCCCAGACTTCTTGTCTCCACATGTAGAGCTAAATGTCAAGCCCCTTCACCCCCTAGTTGCACGTCAATCACACGTCATGCTGCTGCGCACGCATCTATGCCAAGTATAATCTTATAGATCCACCTATATATGACATCATAACCAATTATGTTCCTTTTTACTCCTCATTACGCCCATTTTCGGTTACGCAGGTGAATCGTCATCTTCCTTATCAATTGTTACGCCTACCGCATTCGCTTCATTGTATTGTATGTTCTATAAAAGTCATTTCTTGTCAATCATGTATGTACTTCACTTCCTGAACCTTCGTGGTGACGGAACTTGGAGCAACCGATTATAATCGATCATTGGAATAAAGCCCATTCCGAACCTCTAATACCACGGATTCTGCCTCTTATTTACTGAGCTATTTTATTATGTTTCTGTATCAAATTAAGTCCCGGTAATTAAATTATTTACCACAAACCTATGGTTTTTTCACTGAATTTCTAAGGTTTTTTAAATGCTAATTCCTAACTATAACGTGTGTGAAACCTATGGTTTTTTCACTGAATTTCAAAGGTTTTTTAAATGCTAATTCCTAACTATAACGTGTGTGAAACCCATGGTTTTTTCAGTGAATTTGCAAGGTTTTTTAAATGCTAATTTTTTTTTTATTCTTCAATTTTTTCAAACATATTTTTAATTTAATTTTCTTACCTTTTATAAAGACTATGCTTTAATTTTTAAAATCCTTAAATATTTTTTTTTAATATATTTTTTAAAATAAACATGTAAAATTTATTTCCAGTTCTTTTTTTTTTTTTTTATTTTTTTTTAGTACGCGTACCGTAAGCTCACGGTAAGCGTACGGTTTACGCAACGTCCGTAATCTATCTACGCTGCTTGCGTATAGTTACGCACTTTGCGTAGCCGCGCGTACTGCGTGTGGGACGCGTGCGCGCTTACGCCACACGCGCACGTTACGCGGAAGTGCCGGGGAGTGACTGTTATGCGCATGCGCGCAAGCGCGTGTCTTTTTTACGCGCACGCGTACTTTTTGCCGTAAGCGTACCGTAAGCGTACCGTAAGCGTACGGTAGGTCATGTGATCTTGAAACACAACTTTTGATTGGTTGAAACTACTTTCAGTTCTAGAACTCTCCTACACCACACCCATTCCCCTCATTTCTGCTTGTGATCCCTTGGGAGAAGGAGCTGGTTTGTCTTTGGGATACGATGGCAGAACAGCAGAGCTCTTCTGAGAGTGAGGCTAGCACTAGCAGCACTGTCTTGAGGCAGAGATCGAGGAAACAAAAGCCTTCTTATGTTTGGGATTATTTTACTTTTCCAGAAGGCCAGCAAAAGGTGAATGCACCCTTAGTTACTTGCAAGCTGTGTCAGCGTGTACTTTCTAGAGGTAATCCTAACAGAAGTATTCCTTTGGGAATCACACCATGAAGAGACACCTCCAGGATGTACACAGAAGGACACATGGTCATCTTTTTGGAGGTAACTCTTCAGAAAGACGAGCCAGTACATCCACAGCAGCTCAGCCTGGACCATCACCTGCAGGGCTTACTCCTTCTTCTGCAGGTCAGGTGAGCCCTTCATCTGTGGGGGGAGAATCTCCTTTTGCTGGCCCTCTGGAAATGAACCCTCGATTTCGGAAGGTTGATATTCATTGCACATTTTGTAAAGATCTAATTTGCCATAGGGAGACCAGTGTTTCCCTAGTGAACAACAAAATAGATCAGCACATTTGTCGCTTTGAATAATTTTCCCATGCTTCCTTTCCTCTGTCCCTGCATGAACACAACGGTTCTTTTAAGAGCCAACCTTATCTTTCATCTTTTTTTTACATATGTTTTTAAAAACTTTTTTTAATTTTTTTTTACCGTACGCGTACGGTGCGCGTACTTTTTTTTTATTTTTTAAAAAAAACACTAAAAATCATTTATCACATTACATTGTCCTTGAGAGACTACAATTATTATTATTGACTTACCATACTCACTGAAAAAATATTTATTCATTTCTTTTTTTTAAAAATAGTTTTAAAAATGTTTGTAGTTTTCGAAAATTTTCTATATCTATCTGGAAAAAAAGAAAAAAGTATTAATATTTTTTAAACATTTTATAATACAGTACACATATTTACATTTTTTACCAAAAAATCTTTTTGCCTTATTTTTGCTGTTTTCAGAATATATTGCATTTCACTATAAATTGTGAAAGCAATTGCATTCATCATTTTACAGCGGGCAAAAAAAAATACCAATCACAAAGATTGTATTAAAAAAGCCCTGATTCTTTTTTTAATTAAACTTAACATTATAGAAATGCATAATATTGTAAAAAAATATCATCTAATACCAATACTTATTTCTTTAAAATACCGTCTGATATGTTTGTTTCAGAACTATAATCACAATATTATATCTCAAATAACTCCAAAATACATCTGATTTCATTTCCTTTAGGCCAAATAGTAATTTTAATTTTTTTTTTGGAATAAATTTCCAACGGAAATCCAATAAAATTCTAAAGTTTAATTTGTCCAGATCTCACCGATTCTCTGTAACATTTTGGTTCACGAAAATTTTTTGAATAATTTATTTAGTCCACAATAGAATTGGTTACTTTTCCACATGGCCAAATAGTAATTTTTTAAATCATTTTTGAAAAAATTTCCAATGGCAGTCCAATAACATTCCAAAATTTAAAATGTGCAGAAGTTACCGATAATCTCTAAATTATTGGTTTTTCAAAATTGCATTAAAAATTAAAAAAGTCCACATTACAATTGGTTATCTTTCCATTAGGCCAAATGATAATTTTAAAAATCTTTTTTTTACAAAATTGCAATGGTAATCCAGTAAAATGGTAAAATTATTTTGTCCGGATCTTGCCAAGTCTCTCTAAAATTTAGGTTTCAGGAAGATTAGATAGGAATTTGCTAAATCAAAAGGCAAACGTTGTTTGAAAATCAATTGGGAATCATTACACAGTGTCCAGCCTTTTTCACATTTTAGATAAACTGTGTAATGTCCAGAAGTAACAGTAGGTCCATCATGGAAAATTATTGCAACAGTTACAAAAGTTTTTCCTGAAATTGATAATTGCTGTCCTGTAAACTTCTTTATTAAAGTATCCAATTTTGAACCATCAGCTCTACATCGTTGCATCATTAAAATTACATACTGTCCGTATTCCTTTAAAATTAATGTTGAAAACATGTCAGAATTACACTCACCACATTTCATGCTATGATTAGCATCTTTAACTAATTTTGCAAAAGTGACTGTTTTACTCTCTGGCAATGTCAAATAAATAAACCTTTCATTATCAACAATAGAGCCACATATATTATAACAATTATCACAACTATGTTCCCATTTATAAGAGAGACCAAAACAAATGTCAATGGGAACTCCTTCTTCTTCCACTACCTGAAGAAAATACATCAAAAATTCATGTGCATCTTGCTGTTCATTTTGAGAAAACTGTGTTCGTCCTGAACATACATCTAAAAGTTTTCTAATGTCAGTAGCACTTTCTATTTGAGTTTTATCTTTACTCAACTTTTGAAAAAGGAGACTCAGCTCTGAACAGAATCTTTTTCCCTGATTTACTATTATCTGCTCTTGCAAACTTTCCAGATAAAATGCAACATTCAGCACTACATTTGCGTAGCAGTTGACACCAGAGCTATTTTCAAAATGACATCCTACAACCTGTTCTTCATTTTCCTTTTTCTTTTTGCTTGCAATTACATCACTCCTCTTTTTTTTCCTCTTCTCTACATCTTCACTACAGATATTCTCATTTTTTCTTTTACGAGAAACTACACGTTTCTCCAACACAGGATACTGACCTAAATGAGGAGCATAGCTTCTTCTTAATCTATTATACTCCTTTACACAATTTGTATCAGCACTAACTTTTGATTCTTCAAAGTCTATCATGAATAAACCTGATAATGTTTTGACTCGTGACAAAGCAACATATGCCATACCTTCTTTGAACACAGTTGAACCAATGTTCACAAATGCACAATCTACAGTCAATCCTTGAGACTTGTGAATAGTTACAGCATATGCTAGAGAAAACGGAAACTGCTTCCTACGTACATATAAGTCTTTCACAAGCATAAAACGAACTGTACAACGACAAATATCTTTAACTTCATCTATCTGATCAAATTTTATTTTTAAACATTCAATTCCTTCTTTTTTCTGATAATTAATAAAACCCACAACTCTTCCCATCGCTCCATTAACTAAACCTTTCTCAACATCCAAATTTCTCCTTAAAAACACTCTACAGTTCATGCAAACATATAGATTTTTTTCTAATCCAGCTGTTTTGGAGATGTTCTTCTCTAGTGAGTCCAATTTATTTTTCAGTTTGCCTGTTACTGTGACAGTAATTCTTCCATCCTCAATTTTGTCCACTGCTTCCAATTTCCTGATCTCTTCCTTTTCCAATTTCAAAAGCTCCTCATTGAATATTGAGCATTCACGTAGAGTAGGCATTAGGCAGATGACACTTTTGTTTTCTGCAATGTTCTTGTATATCTTCTCTGCAACTATTTCTTCCTTTGGAAATAAATTATGTAGCAGCCGAGTCTGTAATGCTTTTTTGCCAGCTTCTGTGAGTAGTCCAATCCTGATATCTTTCAGAATACTTCCATATTCTTCATCGTTTGCTTGCCTCATATTAGTTGTAAGTTCCTTGTACTCAAAGAAGGACCAAATATTTGTATTACCGATGCTTCCCAATGACTTCTTCGTGTCTTCATGTGTCACAGTATTAAACACTGGTTGTCCTTTAACTGGAGTAAGTTGCAAAAGATCTCCAAAAACTATGACGTGTTTTCCACCAAATAACACGTCATAGTCTGTCTTCAAAATTTGCTGCATTCTTAAATGCACAAAGGCAAGCATTAAGTTTGATACCATGCTCACCTCATCAATAATGAGAACTTGCATCTTCTTCAATACTCGTGAAACTTCCAAGGATGCTTCTCCAGTTAGCTTGTTGAATTGTATTTTGTTCTCATGCTCCACTGGTAACATTAGCAAACGATGTAAGGTGATTCCTTTTATGTTATATGCTGCTAACCCAGTTGGAGCAGTAACCACACAAGACAACGTAGAATCCGTTTTTTGCTTTAGGTAGCTTCTGATGACTTTAATTAGGAAACTTTTTCCAGTGCCAGCTTGTCCGCTTACATACATCCTGATTGGATGAAATGATGTGCATGAGCACTCTTTTTTTACATGTAGAAATCCGTGATCAATTTTGTTTTTGATCTCTTCATAAATTTGTTGCTGCTCTTGATTCAGTTGTCTTTCCAAATTTTCTAAGTCTATAAATTCTTCTGGAGCTTGATTCATAGCTGTTTCCACTTCATTCATGGCTATTGATGCTTCATTTTCAACGATTGGTTGTCCTAGGGGATCTTGACTGTGTGTTCCTGAACTTTGGCTGTCCTGAGAACTGTCTCTAGCTATTTCTGCTGCAATTGTAGTTTCCTGTTCAATTTCTTCATTTAACATTTGCAGATAAGTTGTGAATGTATTGCATTGTATGCTGTCTTTGCAAGCATTAAATGAATCCTCATAGCTTTGAAATTCTCCCAGTAGTTCATCCTCTGTACGCCATGGTTTAAACAACTGTAAAAGAGCCAAGTAGTAAAATTCTTTCTTGTCGGTAGTGTCGCAACTCAGCTTCCGGTGATTTATCAAACTTCCTTTGGTTTGCTTCACCAAACATCCTTCTTCACCAACAACTTTATATTTTCCATTATTAATGTCTTCTGCAGCTTTCCGTGAATAAATGTAGTTCTGCAACACTTCATAGAGACACATGTTCTCCAGATGATGACTTCTCTTGGGATAATATGTGTCCAACATGTTTGTTTTCAATATATCTGTACTTTCTGGGTCATTCTCGGCCAAATATTCAATTTCTCCAACAGATTTCAGTACCCGATTTCTCATTGCTGCAAGGCCTAAACTTGCCCAAATTATTCTTCTTGACTTTGAGTAGAGACTTGCAGAAGATAACCTATCTGAACATTCGTAGGATCCAATTTCTCGATGCGATAACATCTTCAAACTGAAACTGTACAGCTTCTTACTAACAGTCTTCTCGTGAGAAATCTCTTCCCACATTTCCTTCAATTCTGTTTTTTCTGATTTCGTAATGTAAGACGTTACATATCGTGCAACAGCAATGGAATTGTCAGCTACATACTGTATATCCATGTTAGCGTTCCACATGGATAAAATGACTGGGTTGTAGTCATTTATATTTTTTGATTCTTCTTTTCTTTTAAGGTTGTAGGTATTCTTAGGTGATTTTCTTGTGATAGTATGTCTCACAGCTGACATAAAACTGTTTACTCTTCCATTTGAAAGAACAGGTCTAGGAAATCCAAATCGACATTTAGTGTAGTATTTTTCTTTGCTCTTGTATTTCCGTCGACAGTATTTTCCACACCGATGACTTTGGAAACGTAAAACTTGCTCCTTTAACTTGTTCTCTTCTGTGCTTTTTGATATACCACATGTTGCATATTCTTCAATGTAAGATAACACTGCTTCATCAGTATCTGTTCCAAACTTTGGGGCATCCTTGATCCACAACAGCATATGAATATGAGGAGCACCTCTTGCCTGGTACTCTTTTCTCCAAAAGAAATCCACTACTTCTCCAAGGGGTGGATTTTTTTTATTGCAGATGAAGGACATCATAGCCTCAAATCTATGATTGAAATATCTGCAAACATTAACCGGATCCAATGAGCACAGTTCTCCTGCTGTCTTGTATTCGATGTTTTTAATGTTTGAATTGGCCTCTCGTAGAAAATCCAGTAAATCATCCCAAGCGTACTCGGCACAGCTTAGGGTAAGGAACCATGTTGGTGTTCCTAAATTGCGTAACATGCATTTTAGTTCACCATGGCGTCGGTACCAATATTCATTTGTCCCACGCTGACAAGCCATCAGATTGATCAGTTGTGTTTCCAAATGATCATCTCGGTGCTGCACTTTCTCCATAAAATCCTTAGCAGACACATTTTGTAAATGTACTCCACTTTTTAAAATGTGATTTACTGCATAAGACAGTGCAGACAAGTCGCTTTCAAATAAAAGATGGAACAAATAAGGAATACTTTGTCGAAATCTGGGATCTTCAGCATATAGTCTTGTAGTCCGATACTCTGAAGCTGGAATCTGTTCTGGACGTTCATCGTATCGTCCTCCTTTTCCCGTAGGAAACAGCTGGGGAAAACATCGAGCTTCCAAGCTCTCCTCCCATACACTCACGGGAGTTCCTTTTGCTTTCTTCATCTGAAAGAGATCAATATTGTCTCCCATAACTTCTTTCGAATGAAGAGGATGTATGCTAAAATGTTCATAAATTTCTTCTTCCTTTGTCTTGTCCACTTTTTCAATTTGTCCAGTTGGTGTTTCTGTGTCTTCTTGAAAATCTTCGTCTTCTTCTTCTTCTTCTATATAAATTGATTCATACCATTTGTTATTTTTTTTCAAATACAAATTTGCTCTTTGTACTTTCCGCACATCTACCAGCTCCTGCCAAATCTTCTTATTCTTTGTAGGTACACCATTAACCAGAATAATTAATGGTTCAGTTTCCAAAGTATCCGCATCAATAGTTTCCATATTTTTTTTCAAATCCAAGGGCAAATACACCACTCTACCTTTTAAACCTCTCAGTAAATCTGAAGGAGGTAATTTACCAGTTTTGGGCTCCATACGTACTATGGTCTGGAACGGATGAACACATTGAATGAGTATAGACTCATATGTATTTAATTCAGAAAGTTCAGCAGGAATAGCATCCAATTCTAAATTATTATGTACAGCTCTGGTCGGCATTCTATTTTCCTCTAACTTGTTGTAACAGTATTTACAAATACGCTGATCTTCACCCAATTCAAAACAATTTTCAAGAAATATATATGTGGCAAAATCCATCCACTTATAATTATCTTCATTTTCACTCTTTCTGTAGAGATCAACATTCCTAGTTTGTTTTCTATAATGAGTTCTGCGGCAACAAATACAAGTAACATTTGGTCTTTCATTAGAGACTATTGCAAATTTTGTTATGTGATCATTAAATGTCTTACTTACAGAAGGTTCTACATTCTCTTCCACTTCTTCCTCATTTACTGTGTCCTTCTCTGCACTGTTTTGTTCAGGACCAAAGTAACAAAACTGAATTTCATCAACAACCTTCTCTACATCTGATACCGTTCCTCGGAACAGAGCCCTATTCAATTCATTTAACTTTATTGCTGGACTTTTGACAAAATACAACCGTCTCACAAACTTTCTCATTTCAGTATGATGAACAGCCAGCATCCTAAAATGATGGAAAACACTATTGCACACTTTTCTAGATAGACAAGCCAGAGAATGACCCTGCAAACCAGTATTCTCTCTCACTCTGCATGGATCCAGACTTTGAAGCACCTTAATCTTCTGTTTTACACTTTTTTTACTATATTCTCTTAGAAACTCTCGAAATCTGTCAATAGATTCCTGACGCACAGTGCAAATACTACTACAATTCCAAGTGTACACTGGGGCTTTAGGACGTCTCCCCATTGCCTCATCTGCCATCACTTGTACCTCATCTCTTGGAACCATTATCTCCTTCTCCATTATGCAACCATTTTTTACTTCGTATGAACGACCTCTGGTGTCAACTGCATGCAGCAAACTATTACTTTGAAAATAGCTCTCTTCATTAAAAAAAGGTTCACTACTTGAACTATGCATCCACTTTCCTAAAAACACTTTACAAAAGTTTGTTCTGTTCACTACTCTTTTGCTTTTGCTTTGTGATTTCAGTACATTAACCATTTTATCTAATGTACGCATCCTATTCAAATTTAATATGAATAGTTTCCTTTTTAATTCTAATGCTTTTGCTGCAATGGCTTCAATTTCTTTTTTTCTCTTGTAATATTTTGCCTTTTGCTTATATTTCTTCACATCCTTTATCAAATTGGACATAACTCTTCTCTGAAACATTTTTCTACGTATCTCTTTAAACGCTGTTTTTCTGTTTATGTAAAACTTTTCAGTTGCAGAAGGTATATTTGCATTAACTAAATTCTCAATTTTTTGCTGTTCTCTTCGTTTTGTTACATTCTTCCCAGGACAGACATTTTGTACATTTTTCTTTGTTTTGAATATTTTTTTAAGAAATTGTTTTTTCTGCTTACCAAAAGATTTTTTCTTTTTCCCAACATGAGCATCTTCTACTAACTTTGGTCCTCCAGTTGTCTTCAAATATAGTTTTTTTTTTAGCGTTTTTTGAACTCGAGATTTTGTAGGCATCTTAAATTTTGTTCACTGTTCTTCAGCAATACCTGAAAAAAACTAAAAAAAAATCCTTTATTGTATTTAAATATATTACTACATTTCTTTTCACAATAGTCACAAAACAAAATTTCTTTGCCAATTTGAATGCACACAAACTGCTCTTTTTTTTGGGCAAGTGAAAATCTCTTTTACAAACTGTCACATTATGAAACCACTTTTCAGATTTTTTAAAAAGCCCATGTCCAGAGTGCTACACTCCAGCAAGGGCAACCAGCCTTAGTGAAGCTCAATGTATTTGCATTACAGACTGAAACCTGAAAACCCCACTCGCTTCTAAATACTGTGCATGACTATACACGGCAAGCACATGGGTGTGTGCTAAGACTCTGCTTCTTCCCCCAAAAATTCACTCCCCCTTTCCATCTAATGCAACTGTGAAATCACCAGAGCAAGACGCAATAAATCTCTGCCTATAATTCCTCTATGCACACAGAGTCATGTTTTCACATTAGTCCCAAAACGAAATTTCTTTGCCATTTTTAAAGCACACTTACTGCTCTTTTTTTTTTCGGGGCAAGTGAAAATCACTTTTACAGACTGACACATTATGAAACCTTTTTTTTTAATTTATTTAATTGCACTTGTCCAAGCTGTTTTTTTCAGACCACCACCATGTGTATTCGCGGTGACTGCCTACACTCCAGCAAGGGCAACCAGCCTTAGTGATGCTGAATGTATTTGCATTACAGACTTAAACCTGAAAACCCCACTCGCTTGTAAATACTGTGCATGACTATACATGGCAAGCACATGGGTGTGTGCTAAGACTCTGCTTCTTCCCCCAAAAATTCGCTCCCCCTTTCCATCTAATGCAACTGTGAAATCACCAGAGCAAGACGCAATAAATCTCTGCCTATAATTCCTCTATGCACACAGAGTCATTTTTTCACATTAGTCCCAAAACGAAATTTCTTTGCCATTTTGAAAGCACACTTACTGCTCTTTTTTTTTCGGGCCAAGTGAAAATCACTTTTTACAATTGGAAATCACTTTTACAGACTAACACATTATAAAACCACTTTTTTTGATTTATTTAAATGCACATGTCCAAGCTGTTTTTTCAGACCACCACCATGTGTATTCTCTGTGACTGCCTACACTCCAGCAAGGGCAACCAGCCTTAGTGATGCTGAATGTATTTGCATTACAGACTTAAACCTGAAAACCCCACTCGCTTCTAAATACTGTGCATGACTATACATGGCAAGCACATAGGTGTGTGCTAAGACTCTGCTTCTTCCCCCAAAAATTCGCTCCCCCTTTCCATCTAATGCAACTGTGAAATCACCAGAGCAAGACGCAATAAATCTCTGCCTATAATTCCTCTATGCACACAGAGTCATGTTTTCACATTAGTCCCAAAACGAAATTTCTTTGCCATTTTTAAAGCACACTTACTGCTCTTTTTTTTTCGGGCCAAGTGAAAATCACTTTTTACAATTGGAAATCACTTTTACAGACTGACACATTATGAAACCACTTTTTTTGATTTATTTAAATGCACATGTCCAAGCTGTTTTTTCAGACCACCACCATGTGTATTCTCTGTGACTGCCTACACTCCAGCAAGGGCAACCAGCCTTAGTGATGCTGAATGTATTTGCATTACAGACTTAAACCTGAAAACCCCACTCGCTTCTAAATACTGTGCATGACTATACATGGCAAGCACATGGGTGTGTGCTAAGACTCTGCTTCTTCCCCCAAAAATTCGCTCCCCCTTTCCATCTAATGCAACTGTGAAATCACCAGAGCAAGACGCAATAAATCTCTGCCTATAATTCCTCTATGCACACAGAGTCATGTTTTCACATTAGTCCCAAAACGAAATTTCTTTGCCATTTTTAAAGCACACTTACTACTCTTTTTTTTTTCGGGGCAAGTGAAAATCACTTTTACAGACTGACACATTATGAAACCTTTTTTTTAAATTTATTTTATTGCACATGTCCAAGCTGTTTTTTCAGACCACCACCATGTGTATTCTCTGTGACTGCCTACACTCCAGCAAGGGCAACCAGCCTTAGTGATGCTGAATGTATTTGCATTACAGACTTAAACCTGAAAACCCCACTCGCTTCTAAATACTGTGCATGACTATACATGGCAAGCACATGGGTGTGTGCTAAGACTCTGCTTCTTCCCCCAAAAATTCGCCCCCCTTTCCATCTAATGCAACTGTGAAATCACCAGAGCAAGACGCAATAAATCTCTGCCTATAATTCCTCTATGCACACAGAGTCATGTTTTCACATTAGTCCCAAAACGAAATTTCTTTGCCATTTTGAAAGCACACTTACTGCTCTTTTTTTTTCGGGCCAAGTGAAAATCACTTTTTACAATTGGAAATCACTTTTACAGACTGACACATTATGAAACCACTTTTTTTGATTTATTTAAATGCACATGTCCAAGCTGTTTTTTCAGACCACCACCATGTGTATTCTCTGTGACTGCCTACACTCCAGCAAGGGCAACCAGCCTTAGTGATGCTGAATGTATTTGCATAACAGACTTAAACCTGAAAACCCCACTCGCTTCTAAATACTGTGCATGACTATACATGGCAAGCACATGAGTGTGTGCTAAGACTCTGCTTCTTCCCCCAAAAATTCGCTCCCCCTTTCCATCTAATGCAACTGTGAAATCACCAGAGCAAGACGCAATAAATCTCTGCCTATAATTCCTCTATGCACACAGAGTCATGTTTTCACATTAGTCCCAAAACGAAATTTCTTTGCCATTTTTAAAGCACACTTACTGCTCTTTTTTTTTTCGGGGCAAGTGAAAATCACTTTTACAGACTGACACATTATGAAACCTTTTTTTTAAATTTATTTAATTGCACTTGTCCAAGCTGTTTTTTTCAGACCACCACCATGTGTATTCGCGGTGACTGCCTACACTCCAGCAAGGGCAACCAGCCTTAGTGATGCTGAATGTATTTGCATTACAGACTTAAACCTGAAAACCCCACTCGCTTCTAAATACTGTGCATGACTATACATGGCAAGCACATGGGTGTGTGCTAAGACTCTGCTTCTTCCCCCAAAAATTCGCTCCCCCTTTCCATCTAATGCAACTGTGAAATCACCAGAGCAAGACGCAATAAATCTCTGCCTATAATTCCTCTATGCACACAGAGTCATTTTTTCACATTAGTCCCAAAACGAAATTTCTTTGCCATTTTGAAAGCACAATTACTGCTCTTTTTTTTTCGGGCCAAGTGAAAATCACTTTTTACAATTGGAAATCACTTTTACAGACTGACACATTATAAAACCACTTTTTTTGATTTATTTAAATGCACATGTCCAAGCTGTTTTTTCAGACCACCACCATGTGTATTCTCTGTGACTGCCTACACTCCAGCAAGGGCAACCAGCCTTAGTGATGCTGAATGTATTTGCATTACAGACTTAAACCTAAAAACCCCACTCGCTTCTAAATACTGTGCATGACTATACATGGCAAGCACATGGGTGTGTGCTAAGACTCTGCTTCTTCCCCCAAAAATTCGCTCCCCCTTTCCATCTAATGCAACTATGAAATCACCAGAGCAAGACGCAATAAATCTCTGCCTATAATTCTTCTATGCACACAGAGTCATGTTTTCACATTAGTCCCAAAACGAAATTTCTTTGCCAATTTGAAAGCACACTTACTGCTCTTTTTTTTTTCGGGGCAAGTGTAAATCACTTTTACAGACTGACACATTATGAAACCACCATGTGTAACTACAACAAAAACAATTCCCATTTCTATTATTCATTTCTTAAGTTACCACATACATCCCCTCTCAAACTGTAAACTCACCTTTAAAATTAGTTAGTTGTGAAAGAAATGTGACACTCAAACAGCAGATTATCAGAGCCAGGATCTCTGTTGTGTTCACCTCTCTCCTCTCAGCAGAACCAGATAATGGCAAACTTTCCCTCTATTTTTCCACACATATACATGTAAGTTTCAAATCTCAGTGCTTCCCCCTTTTTTTCAAATGTAATCACACATTTCTATTGGTTGAAAACCAACCCTTTTCCAAAAGTACCCTTCCCCCAACTTGACTTCTGCCTAGTACCCTTCCCCCAACTTGACTTCTGCCTGCTACCATAGCAACAGCTCATGGAACACTGCTGTGTAGAGTTAGGTCAGAAGTTCGACACACAATGTTTCAATTCCACAGAGCAAGAGTGCTTGACTTTTCAAACCTTACAGCAAATCCATAGTACTGTTCTTTGGTTACACATTTTTTTGTACCAATACAAAACATGCTTCTATTAATTTACACATACAGCCTAGTTTTTATTCTAGAATGGTATGAAACAGCCAATCAGTTCTTTTTGTTTTGAAAAAAATATGTATGCCTCCATTTCCAAACTGTCTTTCTTTTCATATTGCCATTCTACTGAAAGACACCTCCTGAGTGCATCCAGTTCTCCTTTGAAGATGTTCACAGTGTGGATTGTAGGGCACAGCTATGTCTTCTGGAGTGAAAAGTTTGCAGAGAAAACAGGTATGGTGAGAGACCTTGCTTTGCCAAATGTAGACATTAAATGGATTGGTCAGAGAGGGTTAAAGTGGCACCAATTGATGCCATTGGTGAAATCCTTCATTCAAATCCAACACCCTGACCTCATAATAGTGCACTGTGGTGGCAATGACCTAGGCACTTTGACTGGGGTAGGTCTGGAAATGCTTATGAAGGACACCTTTGCACAACTGTTTACACTTTTCCCTAAAACTGCCTTTGTGTTTTCCAACATATGCCAAAGGCAAAAATGGAACTGGTCCAATCATTTCTGTCCGCAGATTGACAAAGCAAGAAAGCACGTCAACAAATCTGTTTCTGCTTTCCTCCGTGACTATGGTATGGGTGCCATTTACCACAACAACTTGCGTTATGACATGCAAGACATTTATAGAGGAGATGGTGTGCACTTCAATGATGAAGGGAACAGTCTTCCTCTTGAACCTTAGACTCTGCATCGGTACTTACTTGTAGGTACCACTAAAAAAATGACTTCATAAACACAACAGCTCTTTTTAGAGCTCCCTAATTTCTAAACTCTTAAATCTGCTTTTCATTTATTTATTTTTATTTTTTTTACCGTACGCTTACCGTAAGCTTACGGTACGCGTACCCCGTGATTTTTTTTAAAATCAATAAATGTTTTTTTTGTACTTTTCTGTCCTTCTTTGACCCCCTTACAAATGTTAGGGGGTCTGTAACTCTCCTCATTGCCCCCTTTCCTTGTTTTCTCTGTTTTTTTTCTGAGTGAAACACACAAAATGGCGGCCGCCGCTTCCTGGTTTCGGCCGATTCGAATGTTTACTAAGATCTATGGGCCAATCAGAATCTCCTTCGCGCACGCCATGTTTCTTCCGTACGCTTACCGTAAGCTTACCGTACGCGTACCCCGTGATTTTTTTTAAAAATCAATAAATGTTTGTTTTGTACTTTACAGTCCTTCTTTGACCCCCTCACAAATGTAAGGGGGTCTGTAACTCTCCTCATTGCCCCCTTTTCTTGTTTTCACTCTTTTTTTTTCAGAGTGAAACACAGAAAATGGCGGCCGCCGCTTCCTGGTTTCGGCCGATTCGAATGTTTACTAAGATCTAAGAGCCAATCAGAATCGCGCTCGCGCACGCCACCGTACGCGTACCGTAAGCTTACCGTAAGCGTACGGTAAGCGTACCGTAAGCGGGCTCAGATATATATATTGATTTAAAGGCTATTTTCTCAGAATCTACTGAACAGATTTACACCAAACCTACAAAAGGCACTTCCTTGACCTAGGGACTACCTCTCTGCCAAATTTTGAGTAATTCTGTTCAGCCGTTCGGGCTGTAGCTCGTTCTAAAGGTCCTATGGAAAAATGCATGGGAAAAACGCGTTTTGGGACCCCCCTTTTATCTCAGCCCCCGCTTGACGGATCCCCCCGAGACTTTCAGGGTAGGAGCGGAGCGTAGCGCCCCACCTATTTTGAGAAATTCGCGAGGATTCGTCGACCGGCGCCAAAGTTATTCAAAATAGAATGTTGAGGTTTTCCTATGGAAACGTGGTCCTAACTATAACTACCTACTGGCGACCGCCAGTAGGTAATATATATATATATTCACTGAAAAAACCATAGGTTTCACACACGTTATAGTTACGAATTAGCATTTAAAAAACCTTGCAAATTCACTTAAAAAACCATAGGTTTCACACATGTTATAGTTAGCTGGACATTTCACTCGTAAAAAACCAATGAAATTCCCCCGTTATAGTTACTGCAGGCAACTATAACTCACGCGACCCCAATCCTCTGCTGATGACGTCAGATGTTACATCACTGTATTTAGACACTTATTTATCCATGTCTTCTTCCATTAATCTTTAGCTATACATATATTACAAATATTTATTTTTCAGAAAGACACATATGTCATCAGTGATGTAATATCTGACGTCATCAGCAGAGGATTGCGGTCGCGTGAGTTATAGTTGCCTGCAGTAACTATAACGGGGGAATTTCATTGTTTTTTTACGAGTGAAATGTCCAGCTAACTATAACATGTGTGAAACCTATGGTTTTTTAAGTGAATATATGTATATATATATTCACTGAAAAAACCATGGGTTTCACACACGTTATAGTTAGGAATTAGCATTTAAAAAACCTTTGAAATTCAGTGAAAAAACCATAGGTTTCACACACGTTATAGTTAGGAATTAGCATTTAAAAAACCTTAGAAATTCAGTGAAAATACCATAGGTTTCACACATGTTATAGTTAGCTGGACATTTTACTCGTAAAAAACCAATGAAATTGCCCCGTTATAGTTAGTTCAGCTAACTATAACTCGCGCGCCCGCAATGCACTGCTGATGACGTCACATATTACATCACTCATGACATGGTCAGTGACATCACTCATGACATCACTGATGACATCTCAAATGACATCACTGATGACATCACTGATGACATCATCCAGTGAATGTGTGTTTTTCTGAAAATTAAATATGTTTTATATATGTATATCTCAAGGTCGATGGAAGAATAAATGGGTATATAAGTGTCTAAATGGATGATTTGTTTTTGAAAAATTGATTGTGTAACTGACTGATTAAGTGTATCATAGTGAATACATGGCTTAGTGAGTAATGTTTAAATATGTAAATATCTGTATCAGTCTCTCACTTTGTGTATAAGTGGCTGCATGGGTTGGTGAGTAGCTACATGGGTGTCTATATAGGTTATTAGTTGGTTTTTTGAGTATCAGTCTGAGTGTCTGCATGGTTCGGTGGGGGGTATTACGTAGTGCATAGGTGCATGAATGAGTGACTCACTGTTTGTATGGGTTGAACACAGCATGTGTGCAGGACTGTATGGGTGGATGAGTGTGTGTATGGGTGTGTTAGTGAGTGAATGACTGTCTCAATATTGTCTTTATGAGTAACTACATATGTTTTAAACTAGTATATGTGACTATTGGTGTATATATGTGAGTATATGTGAGAGTGAGAGATTGAAAGAGTTCCTGTATGAATAAGTATGTGTTTCTATAAGTGATTGTTTAAAAGACTAAGTATGTGTAAGTTTCCGTAGAAGTAAGTGTGGTGGTGTGTGTATAACTGTATATGCAAGTAAATGTATGTTTGATTCTTTGTTAGCATGAGTGACTATGTGTGTGAGTAACTCTATGGATGAGTGGCATTGTGTAACAGGATGTATAGGTGTATGAGTACATATGATGAGTGAGTACATGTATGAGTGACTGAATTGGACTGTTGGTGAATGAGTGGATGTGTATGTGGATCTTAGAATTACTGAAAAGGTTGTTTTAACTGGTATTGGTATGTCCATTGTTTTGAACATTGTAGTTTCTATTTTTGAATGTGTGTGTCAAAGGTTATATTAGGGGAAGAGGAGGTCTGCCACTCTATCACAAGGATGATGTCATCAGTGATGTCATCAGTGATGTCATTTGAGATGTCATCAGTGATGTCATGAGTGATGTCACTGACCATGTCATGAGTGATGTAATATGTGACGTCATCAGCAGTGCATTGCGGGCGCGCGAGTTATAGTTAGCTGAACTAACTATAACGGGGCAATTTCATTGGTTTTTTACGAGTAAAATGTCCAGCTAACTATAACATGTGTGAAACCTATGGTTTTTTCACTGAATTTCTAAGGTTTTTTAAATGCTAATTCCTAACTATAACGTGTGTGAAACCTATGGTTTTTTCACTGAATTTCAAAGGTTTTTTAAATGCTAATTCCTAACTATAACGTGTGTGAAACCCATGGTTTTTTCAGTGAATTTGCAAGGTTTTTTAAATGCTAATTTTTTTTTTATTCTTCAATTTTTTCAAACATATTTTTAATTTAATTTTCTTACCTTTTATAAAGACTATGCTTTAATTTTTAAAATCCTTAAATATTTTTTTTAATATATTTTTTAAAATAAACATGTAAAATTTATTTCCAGTTCTTTTTTTTTTTTTTTATTTTTTTTTAGTACGCGTACCGTAAGCTCACGGTAAGCGTACGGTTTACGCAACGTCCGTAATCTATCTACGCTGCTTGCGTATAGTTACGCACTTTGCGTAGCCGCGCGTACTGCGCGTGGGACGCGTGCGCGCTTACGCCACACGCGCACGTTACGCGGAAGTGCCGGGGAGTGACTGTTATGCGCATGCGCGCAAGCGCGTGTCTTTTTTACGCGCACGCGTACTTTTTGCCGTAAGCGTACCGTAAGCGTACCGTAAGCGTACGGTAGGTCATGTGATCTTGAAACACAACTTTTGATTGGTTGAAACTACTTTCAGTTCTAGAACTCTCCTACACCACACCCATTCCCCTCATTTCTGCTTGTGATCCCTTGGGAGAAGGAGCTGGTTTGTCTTTGGGATACGATGGCAGAACAGCAGAGCTCTTCTGAGAGTGAGGCTAGCACTAGCAGCACTGTCTTGAGGCAGAGATCGAGGAAACAAAAGCCTTCTTATGTTTGGGATTATTTTACTTTTCCAGAAGGCCAGCAAAAGGTGAATGCACCCTTAGTTACTTGCAAGCTGTGTCAGCGTGTACTTTCTAGAGGTAATCCTAACAGGAAGTATTCCTTTTGGAATCACACCATGAAGAGACACCTCCAGGATGTACACAGAAGGACACATGGTCATCTTTTTGGAGGTAACTCTTCAGAAAGACGAGCCAGTACATCCACAGCAGCTCAGCCTGGACCATCACCTGCAGGGCTTACTCCTTCTTCTGCAGGTCAGGTGAGCCCTTCATCTGTGGGGGGAGAATCTCCTTTTGCTGGCCCTCTGGAAATGAACCCTCGATTTCGGAAGGTTGATATTCATTGCACATTTTGTAAAGATCTAATTTGCCATAGGGAGACCAGTGTTTCCCTAGTGAACAACAAAATAGATCAGCACATTTGTCGCTTTGAATAATTTTCCCATGCTTCCTTTCCTCTGTCCCTGCATGAACACAATGGTTCTTTTAAGAGCCAACCTTATCTTTCATCTTTTTTTTACATATGTTTTTAAAAACTTTTTTTTTTTTTTTTTTTACCGTACGCGTACGGTGCGCGTACTTTTTTTTTATTTTTTAAAAAAAACACTAAAAATCATTTATCACATTACATTGTCCTTGAGAGACTACAATTATTATTATTGACTTACCATATTCACTGAAAAAATATTTATTCATTTCTTTTTTTAAAAAATAGTTTTAAAAATGTTTGTAGTTTTCGAAAATTTTCTATATCTATCTGGAAAAAAAGAAAAAAGTATTAATATTTTTTAAACATTTTATAATACAGTACACATATTTACATTTTTTACCAAAAAATCTTTTTGCCTTATTTTTGCTGTTTTCAGAATATATTGCATTTCACTATAAATTGTGAAAGCAATTGCATTCATCATTTTACAGCGGGCAAAAAAAAATACCAATCACAAAGATTGTATTAAAAAAGCCCTGATTCTTTTTTTAATTAAACTTAACATTCTAGAAATGCATAATATTGTAAAAAAATATCATCTAATACCAATACTTATTTCTTTAAAATACCGTCTGATATGTTTGTTTCAGAACTATAATCACAATATTATATCTCAAATAACTCCAAAATACATCTGATTTCATTTCCTTTAGGCCAAATAGTAATTTTAATTTTTTTTTGGGAATAAATTTCCAACGGAAATCCAATAAAATTCTAAAGTTTAATTTGTCCAGATCTCACCGATTCTCTGTAACATTTTGGTTCACGAAAATTTTTTGAATCATTTATTTAGTCCACAATAGAATTGGTTACTTTTCCACATGGCCAAATAGTAATTTTTTAAATCATTTTTGAAAAAATTTCCAATGGCAGTCCAATAACATTCCAAAATTTAAAATGTGCAGAAGTTACCGATAATCTCTAAATTATTGGTTTTTCAAAATTGCATTAAAAATTAAAAAAGTCCACATTACAATTGGTTATCTTTCCATTAGGCCAAATGATAATTTTAAAAATCTTTTTTTTACAAAATTGCAATGGTAATCCAGTAAAATGGTAAAATTATTTTGTCCAGATCTTGCCAAGTCTCTCTAAAATTTAGGTTTCAGGAAGATTAGATAGGAATTTGCTAAATCAAAAGGCAAACGTTGTTTGAAAATCAATTGGGAATCATTACACAGTGTCCAGCCTTTTTCACATTTTAGATAAACTGTGTAATGTCCAGAAGTAACAGTAGGTCCATCATGGAAAATTATTGCAACAGTTACAAAAGTTTTTCCTGAAATTGATAATTGCTGTCCTGTAAACTTCTTTATTAAAGTATCCAATTTTGAACCATCAGCTCTACATCGTTGCATCATTAAAATTACATACTGTCCGTATTCCTTTAAAATTAATGTTGAAAACATGTCAGAATTACACTCACCACATTTCATGCTATGATTAGCATCTTTAACTAATTTTGCAAAAGTGACTGTTTTACTCTCTGGCAATGTCAAATAAATAAACCTTTCATTATCAACAATAGAGCCACATATATTATAACAATTATCACAACTATGTTCCCATTTATAAGAGAGACCAAAAAAAATGTCAATGGGAACTCCTTCTTCTTCCACTACCTGAAGAAAATACATCAAAAATTCATGTGCATCTTGCTGTTCATTTTGAGAAAACTGTGTTCGTCCTGAACATACATCTAAAAGTTTTCTAATGTCAGTAGCACTTTCTATTTGAGTTTTATCTTTACTCAACTTTTGAAAAAGGAGACTCAGCTCTGAACAGAATCTTTTTCCCTGATTTACTATTATCTGCTCTTGCAAACTTTCCAGATAAAATGCAACATTCAGCACTACATTTGCGTAGCAGTTGACACCAGAGCTATTTTCAAAATGACATCCTACAACCTGTTCTTCATTTTCCTTTTTCTTTTTGCTTGCAATTACATCACTCCTCTTTTTTTTCCTCTTCTCTACATCTTCACTACAGATATTCTCATTTTTTCTTTTACGAGAAACTACACGTTTCTCCAACACAGGATACTGACCTAAATGAGGAGCATAGCTTCTTCTTAATCTATTATACTCCTTTACACAATTTGTATCAGCACTAACTTTTGATTCTTCAAAGTCTATCATGAATAAACCTGATAATGTTTTGACTCGTGACAAAGCAACATATGCCATACCTTCTTTGAACACAGTTGAACCAATGTTCACAAATGCACAATCTACAGTCAATCCTTGAGACTTGTGAATAGTTACAGCATATGCTAGAGAAAACGGAAACTGCTTCCTACGTACATATAAGTCTTTCACAAGCATAAAACGAACTGTACAACGACAAATATCTTTAACTTCATCTATCTGATCAAATTTTATTTTTAAACATTCAATTCCTTCTTTTTTCTGATAATTAATAAAACCCACAACTCTTCCCATCGCTCCATTAACTAAACCTTTCTCAACATCCAAATTTCTCCTTAAAAACACTCTACAGTTCATGCAAACATATAGATTTTTTTCTAATCCAGCTGTTTTGGAGATGTTCTTCTCTAGTGAGTCCAATTTATTTTTCAGTTTGCCTGTTACTGTGACAGTAATTCTTCCATCCTCAATTTTGTCCACTGCTTCCAATTTCCTGATCTCTTCCTTTTCCAATTTCAAAAGCTCCTCATTGAATATTGAGCATTCACGTAGAGTAGGCATTAAGCAGATGACACTTTTGTTTTCTGCAATGTTCTTGTATATCTTCTCTGCAACTATTTCTTCCTTTGGAAATAAATTATGTAGCAGCCGAGTCTGTAATGCTTTTTTGCCAGCTTCTGTGAGTAGTCCAATCCTGATATCTTTCAGAATACTTCCATATTCTTCATCGTTTGCATGCCTCATATTAGTTGTAAGTTCCTTGTACTCAAAGAAGGACCAAATATTTGTATTACCGATGCTTCCCAATGAATTCTTCGTGTCTTCATGTGTCACAGTATTAAACACTGGTTGTCCTTTAACTGGAGTAAGTTGCAAAAGATCTCCAAAAACTATGACGTGTTTTCCACCAAATAACACGTCATAGTCTGTCTTCAAAATTTGCTGCATTCTTAAATGCACAAAGGCAAGCATTAAGTTTGATACCATGCTCACCTCATCAATAATGAGAACTTGCATCTTCTTCAATACTCGTGAAACTTCCAAGGATGCTTCTCCAGTTAGCTTGTTGAATTGTATTTTGTTCTCATGCTCCACTGGTAACATTAGCAAACGATGTAAGGTGATTCCTTTTATGTTATATGCTGCTAACCCAGTTGGAGCAGTAACCACACAAGACAACGTAGAATCCGTTTTTTGCTTTAGGTAGCTTCTGATGACTTTAATTAGGAAACTTTTTCCAGTGCCAGCTTGTCCGCTTACATACATCCTGATTGGATGAAATGATGTGCATGAGCACTCTTTTTTTACATGTAGAAATCCGTGATCAATTTTGTTTTTGATCTCTTCATAAATTTGTTGCTGCTCTTGATTCAGTTGTCTTTCCAAATTTTCTAAGTCTATAAATTCTTCTTGAGCTTGATTCATAGCTGTTTCCACTTCATTCATGGCTATTGATGCTTCATTTTCAACGATTGGTTGTCCTAGGGGATCTTGACTGTGTGTTCCTGAACTTTGGCTGTCCTGAGAACTGTCTCTAGCTATTTCTGCTGCAATTGTAGTTTCCTGTTCAATTTCTTCATTTAACATTTGCAGATAAGTTGTGAATGTATTGCATTGTATGCTGTCTTTGCAAGCATTAAATGAATCCTCATAGCTTTGAAATTCTCCCAGTAGTTCATCCTCTGTACGCCATGGTTTAAACAACTGTAAAAGAGCCAAGTAGTAAAATTCTTTCTTGTCGGTAGTGTCGCAACTCAGCTTCCGGTGATTTATCAAACTTCCTTTGGTTTGCTTCACCAAACATCCTTCTTCACCAACAACTTTATATTTTCCATTATTAATGTCTTCTGCAGCTTTCCGTGAATAAATGTAGTTCTGCAACACTTCATAGAGACACATGTTCTCCAGATGATGACTTCTCTTGGGATAATATGTGTCCAACATGTTTGTTTTCAATATATCTGTACTTTCTGGGTCATTCTCGGCCAAATATTCAATTTCTCCAACAGATTTCAGTACCCGATTTCTCATTGCTGCAAGGCCTAAACTTGCCCAAATTCTTCTTCTTGACTTTGAGTAGAGACTTGCAGAAGATAACCTATCTGAACATTCGTAGGATCCAATTTCTCGATGCGATAACATCTTCAAACTGAAACTGTACAGCTTCTTACTAACAGTCTTCTCGTGAGAAATCTCTTCCCACATTTCCTTCAATTCTGTTTTTTCTGATTTCGTAATGTAAGACGTTACATATCGTGCAACAGCAATGGAATTGTCAGCTACATACTGTATATCCATGTTAGCGTTCCACATGGATAAAATGACTGGGTTGTAGTCATTTATATTTTTTGATTCTTCTTTTCTTTTAAGGTTGTAGGTATTCTTAGGTGATTTTCTTGTGATAGTATGTCTCACAGCTGACATAAAACTGTTTACTCTTCCATTTGAAAGAACAGGTCTAGGAAATCCAAATCGACATTTAGTGTAGTATTTTTCTTTGCTCTTGTATTTCCGTCGACAGTATTTTCCACACCGATGACTTTGGAAACGTAAAACTTGCTCCTTTAACTTGTTCTCTTCTGTGCTTTTTGGTATACCACATGTTGCATATTCTTCAATGTAAGATAACACTGCTTCATCAGTATCTGTTCCAAACTTTGGGGCATCCTTGATCCACAACAGCATATGAATATGAGGAGCACCTCTTGCCTGGTACTCTTTTCTCCAAAAGAAATCCACTACTTCTCCAAGGGGTGGATTTTTTTTATTGCAGATGAAGGACATCATAGCCTCAAATCTATGATTGAAATATCTGCAAACATTAACCGGATCCAATGAGCACAGTTCTCCTGCTGTCTTGTATTCGATGTTTTTAATGTTTGAATTGGCCTCTCGTAGAAAATCCAGTAAATCATCCCAAGCGTACTCGGCACAGCTTAGGGTAAGGAACCATGTTGGTGTTCCTAAATTGCGTAACATGCATTTTAGTTCACCATGGCGTCGGTACCAATATTCATTTGTCCCACGCTGACAAGCCATCAGATTGATCAGTTGTGTTTCCAAATGATCATCTCGGTGCTGCACTTTCTCCATAAAATCCTTAGCAGACACATTTTGTAAATGTACTCCACTTTTTAAAATGTGATTTACTGCATAAGACAGTGCAGACAAGTCGCTTTCAAATAAAAGATGGAACAAATAAGGAATACTTTGTCGAAATCTGGGATCTTCAGCATATAGTCTTGTAGTCCGATACTCTGAAGCTGGAATCTGTTCTGGACGTTCATCGTATCGTCCTCCTTTTCCCGTAGGAAACAGCTGGGGAAAACATCGAGCTTCCAAGCTCTCCTCCCATACACTCACGGGAGTTCCTTTTGCTTTCTTCATCTGAAAGAGATCAATATTGTCTCCCATAACTTCTTTCGAATGAAGAGGATGTATGCTAAAATGTTCATAAATTTCTTCTTCCTTTGTCTTGTCCACTTTTTCAATTTGTCCAGTTGGTGTTTCTGTGTCTTCTTGAAAATCTTCGTCTTCTTCTTCTTCTTCTATATAAATTGATTCATACCATTTGTTATTTTTTTTCAAATACAAATTTGCTCTTTGTACTTTCCGCACATCTACCAGCTCCTGCCAAATCTTCTTATTCTTTGTAGGTACACCATTAACCAGAATAATTAATGGTTCAGTTTCCAAAGTATCCGCATCAATAGTTTCCATATTTTTTTTCAAATCCAAGGGCAAATACACCACTCTACCTTTTAAACCTCTCAGTAAATCTGAAGGAGGTAATTTACCAGTTTTGGGCTCCATACGTACTATGGTCTGGAACGGATGAACACATTGAATGAGTATAGACTCATATGTATTTAATTCAGAAAGTTCAGCAGGAATAGCATCCAATTCTAAATTATTATGTACAGCTCTGGTCGGCATTCTATTTTCCTCTAACTTGTTGTAACAGTATTTACAAATACGCTGATCTTCACCCAATTCAAAACAATTTTCAAGAAATATATATGTGGCAAAATCCATCCACTTATAATTATCTTCATTTTCACTCTTTCTGTAGAGATCAACATTCCTAGTTTGTTTTCTATAATGAGTTCTGCGGCAACAAATACAAGTAACATTTGGTCTTTCATTAGAGACTATTGCAAATTTTGTTATGTGATCATTAAATGTCTTACTTACAGAAGGTTCTACATTCTCTTCCACTTCTTCCTCATTTACTGTGTCCTTCTCTGCACTGTTTTGTTCAGGACCAAAGTAACAAAACTGAATTTCATCAACAACCTTCTCTACATCTGATACCGTTCCTCGGAACAGAGCCCTATTCAATTCATTTAACTTTATTGCTGGACTTTTGACAAAATACAACCGTCTCACAAACTTTCTCATTTCAGTATGATGAACAGCCAGCATCCTAAAATGATGGAAAACACTATTGCACACTTTTCTAGATAGACAAGCCAGAGAATGACCCTGCAAACCAGTATTCTCTCTCACTCTGCATGGATCCAGACTTTGAAGCACCTTAATCTTCTGTTTTACACTTTTTTTACTATATTCTCTTAGAAACTCTCGAAATCTGTCAATAGATTCCTGACGCACAGTGCAAATACTACTACAATTCCAAGTGTACACTGGGGCTTTAGGACGTCTCCCCATTGCCTCATCTGCCATCACTTGTACCTCATCTCTTGGAACCATTATCTCCTTCTCCATTATGCAACCATTTTTTACTTCGTATGAACGACCTCTGGTGTCAACTGCATGCAGCAAACTATTACTTTGAAAATAGCTCTCTTCATTAAAAAAAGGTTCACTACTTGAACTATGCATCCACTTTCCTAAAAACACTTTACAAAAGTTTGTTCTGTTCACTACTCTTTTGCTTTTGCTTTGTGATTTCAGTACATTAACCATTTTATCTAATGTACGCATCCTATTCAAAATTAATATGAATAGTTTCCTTTTTAATTCTAATGCTTTTGCTGCAATGGCTTCAATTTCTTTTTTTCTCTTGTAATATTTTGCCTTTTGCTTATATTTCTTCACATCCTTTATCAAATTGGACATAACTCTTCTCTGAAACATTTTTCTACGTATCTCTTTAAACGCTGTTTTTCTGTTTATGTAAAACTTTTCAGTTGCAGAAGGTATATTTGCATTAACTAAATTCTCAATTTTTTGCTGTTCTCTTCGTTTTGTTACATTCTTCCCAGGACAGACATTTTGTACATTTTTCTTTGTTTTGAATATTTTTTTAAGAAATTGTTTTTTCTGCTTACCAGAAGATTTTTTCTTTTTCCCAACATGAGCATCTTCTACTAACTTTGGTCCTCCAGTTGTCTTCAAATATAGTTTTTTTTTAGCGTTTTTTGAACTCGAGATTTTGTAGGCATCTTAAATTTTGTTCACTGTTCTTCAGCAATACCTGAAAAAAACTAAAAAAAAATCCTTTATTGTATTTAAATATATTACTACATTTCTTTTCACAATAGTCACAAAACAAAATTTCTTTGCCAATTTGAATGCACACAAACTGCTCTTTTTTTTGGGCAAGTGAAAATCTCTTTTACAAACTGTCACATTATGAAACCACTTTTCAGATTTTTTAAAAAGCCCATGTCCAGAGTGCTACACTCCAGCAAGGGCAACCAGCCTTAGTGAAGCTCAATGTATTTGCATTACAGACTGAAACCTGAAAACCCCACTCGCTTCTAAATACTGTGCATGACTATACACGGCAAGCACATGGGTGTGTGCTAAGACTCTGCTTCTTCCCCCAAAAATTCACTCCCCCTTTCCATCTAATGCAACTGTGAAATCACCAGAGCAAGACGCAATAAATCTCTGCCTATAATTCCTCTATGCACACAGAGTCATGTTTTCACATTAGTCCCAAAACGAAATTTCTTTGCCATTTTTAAAGCACACTTACTGCTCTTTTTTTTTTCGGGGCAAGTGAAAATCACTTTTACAGACTGACACATTATGAAACCTTTTTTTTTAATTTATTTAATTGCACTTGTCCAAGCTGTTTTTTTCAGACCACCACCATGTGTATTCGCGGTGACTGCCTACACTCCAGCAAGGGCAACCAGCCTTAGTGATGCTGAATGTATTTGCATTACAGACTTAAACCTGAAAACCCCACTCGCTTGTAAATACTGTGCATGACTATACATGGCAAGCACATGGGTGTGTGCTAAGACTCTGCTTCTTCCCCCAAAAATTCGCTCCCCCTTTCCATCTAATGCAACTGTGAAATCACCAGAGCAAGACGCAATAAATCTCTGCCTATAATTCCTCTATGCACACAGAGTCATTTTTTCACATTAGTCCCAAAACGAAATTTCTTTGCCATTTTGAAAGCACACTTACTGCTCTTTTTTTTTCGGGCCAAGTGAAAATCACTTTTTACAATTGGAAATCACTTTTACAGACTGACACATTATAAAACCACTTTTTTTGATTTATTTAAATGCACATGTCCAAGCTGTTTTTTCAGACCACCACCATGTGTATTCTCTGTGACTGCCTACACTCCAGCAAGGGCAACCAGCCTTAGTGATGCTGAATGTATTTGCATTACAGACTTAAACCTGAAAACCCCACTCGCTTCTAAATACTGTGCATGACTATACATGGCAAGCACATAGGTGTGTGCTAAGACTCTGCTTCTTCCCCCAAAAATTCGCTCCCCCTTTCCATCTAATGCAACTGTGAAATCACCAGAGCAAGACGCAATAAATCTCTGCCTATAATTCCTCTATGCACACAGAGTCACCTTTTCACATTAGTCCCAAAACGAAATTTCTTTGCCATTTTTAAAGCACACTTACTGCTCTTTTTTTTTCGGGCCAAGTGAAAATCACTTTTTACAATTGGAAATCACTTTTACAGACTGACACATTATGAAACCACTTTTTTTGATTTATTTAAATGCACATGTCCAAGCTGTTTTTTCAGACCACCACCATGTGTATTCTCTGTGACTGCCTACACTCCAGCAAGGGCAACCAGCCTTAGTGATGCTGAATGTATTTGCATTACAGACTTAAACCTGAAAACCCCACTCGCTTCTAAATACTGTGCATGACTATACATGGCAAGCACATGGGTGTGTGCTAAGACTCTGCTTCTTCCCCCAAAAATTCGCTCCCCCTTTCCATCTAATGCAACTGTGAAATCACCAGAGCAAGACGCAATAAATCTCTGCCTATAATTCCTCTATGCACACAGAGTCATGTTTTCACATTAGTCCCAAAACGAAATTTCTTTGCCATTTTTAAAGCACACTTACTACTCTTTTTTTTTTCGGGGCAAGTGAAAATCACTTTTACAGACTGACACATTATGAAACCTTTTTTTTTAATTTATTTTATTGCACATGTCCGAGCTGTTTTTTCAGACCACCACCATGTGTATTCTCTGTGACTGCCTACACTCCAGCAAGGGCAACCAGCCTTAGTGATGCTGAATGTATTTGCATTACAGACTTAAACCTGAAAACCCCACTCGCTTCTAAATACTGTGCATGACTATACATGGCAAGCACATGGGTGTGTGCTAAGACTCTGCTTCTTCCCCCAAAAATTCGCCCCCCTTTCCATCTAATGCAACTGTGAAATCACCAGAGCAAGACGCAATAAATCTCTGCCTATAATTCCTCTATGCACACAGAGTCATGTTTTCACATTAGTCCCAAAACGAAATTTCTTTGCCATTTTGAAAGCACACTTACTGCTCTTTTTTTTTCGGGCCAAGTGAAAATCACTTTTTACAATTGGAAATCACTTTTACAGACTGACACATTATGAAACCACTTTTTTTGATTTATTTAAATGCACATGTCCAAGCTGTTTTTTCAGACCACCACCATGTGTATTCTCTGTGACTGCCTACACTCCAGCAAGGGCAACCAGCCTTAGTGATGCTGAATGTATTTGCATTACAGACTTAAACCTGAAAACCCCACTCGCTTCTAAATACTGTGCATGACTATACATGGCAAGCACATGGGTGTGTGCTAAGACTCTGCTTCTTCCCCCAAAAATTCGCTCCCCCTTTCCATCTAATGCAACTGTGAAATCACCAGAGCAAGACGCAATAAATCTCTGCCTATAATTCCTCTATGCACACAGAGTCATTTTTTCACATTAGTCCCAAAACGAAATTTCTTTGCCATTTTGAAAGCACACTTACTGCTCTTTTTTTTTCGGGCCAAGTGAAAATCACTTTTTACAATTGGAAATCACTTTTACAGACTGACACATTATAAAACCACTTTTTTTGATTTATTTAAATGCACATGTCCAAGCTGTTTTTTCAGACCACCACCATGTGTATTCTCTGTGACTGCCTACACTCCAGCAAGGGCAACCAGCCTTAGTGATGCTGAATGTATTTGCATTACAGACTTAAACCTGAAAACCCCACTCGCTTCTAAATACTGTGCATGACTATACATGGCAAGCACATGGGTGTGTGCTAAGACTCTGCTTCTTCCCCCAAAAATTCGCTCCCCCTTTCCATCTAATGCAACTATGAAATCACCAGAGCAAGACGCAATAAATCTCTGCCTATAATTCTTCTATGCACACAGAGTCATGTTTTCACATTAGTCCCAAAACGAAATTTCTTTGCCAATTTGAAAGCACACTTACTGCTCTTTTTTTTTTCGGGGCAAGTGTAAATCACTTTTACAGACTGACACATTATGAAACCACCATGTGTAACTACAACAAAAACAATTCCCATTTCTTTTATTCATTTCTTAAGTTACCACATACATCCCCTCTCAAACTGTAAACTCACCTTTAAAATTAGTTAGTTGTGAAAGAAATGTGACACTCAAACAGCAGATTATCAGAGCCAGGATCTCTGTTGTGTTCACCTCTCTCCTCTCAGCAGAACCAGATAATGGCAAACTTTCCCTCTATTTTTCCACACATATACATGTAAGTTTCAAATCTCAGTGCTTCCCCCTTTTTTTCAAATGTAATCACACATTTCTATTGGTTGAAAACCAACCCTTTTCCAAAAGTACCCTTCCCCCAACTTGACTTCTGCCTAGTACCCTTCCCCCAACTTGACTTCTGCCTGCTACCATAGCAACAGCTCATGGAACACTGCTGTGTAGAGTTAGGTCAGAAGTTCGACACACAATGTTTCAATTCCACAGAGCAAGAGTGCTTGACTTTTCAAACCTTACAGCAAATCCATAGTACTGTTCTTTGGTTACACATTTTTTTGTACCAATACAAAACATGCTTCTATTAATTTACACATACAGCCTAGTTTTTATTCTAGAATGGTATGAAACAGCCAATCAGTTCTTTTTGTTTTGAAAAAAATATGTATGCCTCCATTTCCAAACTGTCTTTCTTTTCATATTGCCATTCTACTGAAAGACACCTCCTGAGTGCATCCAGTTCTCCTTTGAAGATGTTCACAGTGTGGATTGTAGGGCACAGCTATGTCTTCTGGAGTGAAAAGTTTGCAGAGAAAACAGGTATGGTGAGAGACCTTGCTTTGCCAAATGTAGACATTAAATGGATTGGTCAGAGAGGGTTAAAGTGGCACCAATTGATGCCATTGGTGAAATCCTTCATTCAAATCCAACACCCTGACCTCATAATAGTGCACTGTGGTGGCAATGACCTAGGCACTTTGACTGGGGTAGGTCTGGAAATGCTTATGAAGGACACCTTTGCACAACTGTTTACACTTTTCCCTAAAACTGCCTTTGTGTTTTCCAACATATGCCAAAGGCAAAAATGGAACTGGTCCAATCATTTCTGTCCGCAGATTGACAAAGCAAGAAAGCACGTCAACAAATCTGTTTCTGCTTTCCTCCGTGACTATGGTATGGGTGCCATTTACCACAACAACTTGCGTTATGACATGCAAGACATTTATAGAGGAGATGGTGTGCACTTCAATGATGAAGGGAACAGAGTCTTCCTCTTGAACCTTAGACTCTGCATCGGTACTTACTTGTAGGTACCACTAAAAAAATGACTTCATAAACACAACAGCTCTTTTTAGAGCTCCCTAATTTCTAAACTCTTAAATCTGCTTTTCATTTATTTATTTTTATTTTTTTTACCGTACGCTTACCGTAAGCTTACGGTACGCGTACCCCGTGATTTTTTTTAAAATCAATAAATGTTTTTTTTGTACTTTTCTGTCCTTCTTTGACCCCCTTACAAATGTTAGGGGGTCTGTAACTCTCCTCATTGCCCCCTTTCCTTGTTTTCTCTGTTTTTTTTCTGAGTGAAACACACAAAATGGCGGCCGCCGCTTCCTGGTTTCGGCCGATTCGAATGTTTACTAAGATCTATGGGCCAATCAGAATCTCCTTCGCGCACGCCATGTTTCTTCCGTACGCTTACCGTAAGCTTACCGTACGCGTACCCCGTGATTTTTTTTAAAAATCAATAAATGTTTGTTTTGTACTTTACAGTCCTTCTTTGACCCCCTCACAAATGTAAGGGGGTCTGTAACTCTCCTCATTGCCCCCTTTTCTTGTTTTCACTCTTTTTTTTCAGAGTGAAACACAGAAAATGGCGGCCGCCGCTTCCTGGTTTCGGCCGATTCGAATGTTTACTAAGATCTAAGAGCCAATCAGAATCGCGCTCGCGCACGCCACCGTACGCGTACCGTAAGCTTACCGTAAGCGTACGGTAAGCGTACCGTAAGCGGGCTCAGATATATATATTGATTTAAAGGCTATTTTCTCAGAATCTACTGAACAGATTTACACCAAACCTACAAAAGGCACTTCCTTGACCTAGGGACTACCTCTCTGCCAAATTTTGAGTAATTGTGTTCAGCCGTTCGGGCTGTAGCTCGTTCTAAAGGTCCTATGGAAAAATGCATGGGAAAAACGCGTTTTGGGACCCCCCTTTTATCTCAGCCCCCGCTTGACGGATCCCCCCGAGACTTTCAGGGTAGGAGCGGAGCGTAGCGCCCCACCTATTTTGAGAAATTCGCGAGGATTCGTCGACCGGCGCCAAAGTTATTCAAAATAGAATGTTGAGGTTTTCCTATGGAAACGTGGTCCTAACTATAACTACCTACTGGCGACCGCCAGTAGGTAATATACACACAAATATATATATACATATATATTCACTGAAAAAAACACAGGTTTTAGGGAAAGTTATAGTTAATTGGACATTTTACTTGTACAAAACCAGAGAAATTCCCCCGATATAGTTAGTTCAGCTAACTAGAACTTGCGCCCCTGCAATGCACTGCTGATGACGTCACATATTACATCACTCATGACATGGTCAGTGACATCACTGATGACATCACGGATGATATCTCAAATGACATCACTGAGGACCTCATCCATGTGATAATTTGATGCATCTTCTCACACCCTAATATAACCTTTAATACACCCACTCTAAATTACAGACTGCCATTCTCAAAACCATAGACACTCCAACACCAATAGCTACATACCCACTCACTGATTCTTAGGTTTACACACATCCACTCACTCACACGTACAGTCACTCATACTTATGGTCACTCAGTACAAGACTATCATATGCACTCATACACCTATATAGACACTCACACACTGCCACTAATCCATAGAGGTACTCACACACCTAGTCAGTCATGCAAATAATTAATCACACTGACATTTACTCACCTATACAATTATACACACACCAGCTCAATTACTCATACAAATACTAGCACATTCTTATGCTCCTATACAATCACTGATACAAGCACACACTCATCCATACAACCACTCTCACAATCACACACTCTCACTTATAGCTGTTTATATCCTCCAGCACACATATATACTGCATTTCACATATGTAGTTACTCACACATGTACCACTGAGATATACATTCACTCACTAACACACCCATACACACACTCACCCACCCATACCATCCATCACAGATGCACTCTTGAAACCATGCACCCAGCGAATCACCCACTCACACATCTATGCACAGAGTCACACACACCCCACCCACACAAACACTCAGGCACCCATACAGATACTCAGACAATCAATCAATAACCCATATACACACTCATGTAGGTAATCACAAACCCATGCAGGCGCTTACACACCAACAGACAGAGGGATACAGATATTCACACAGTTTAGTCACTAACCCATGCATTCAGTAAGATACATTTAATCACTCACTTATAGAGTCAGTCACGCACCTACTAAATCATCCATTCAGATACTTATACACCCACTCATTCTTCAATATGCCTTTCCCTATATATATTAAACATATATAAACTTTACAGAAACACACAGTCACTGGATGATGTCATCAGTGATGTCATCAGTGATGCCATTTGAGATGTCATCAGTGATGTCATGAGTGATGTCACGGACCATGTCATGAGTGATGTAATATGTGACGTCATCAGCAGTGCATTGCAGGGGCGCGAGTTATAGTTAGCTGAACTAACTATAACGGGGGACATTTCTCTGGTTTTGTACGAGTGAAAGGTCCAACTAACTATAACTTTCCCTAAAACCTCATTGTCTCTGTATATGTGTGTGAGATGTAAAGTGCTCCGACACCCAACACTGGTATGAGAGGTGCTATAAAGCAAATACAAAACATGTGAGAGAGGGAATATGGAGAGATGAGAGGCCCTGTTGATAGTGAGGAAATCAGTGAAGACCCCCAGGAAAGATTGGACATTAGGGCTGGCCGGTAAACTACGCTCCACCGGCGGAGTTGACGGACTTTTGCCACTTGGTGCTCCGATTATAGGTCAGAGTTTGGCAAAAACAACACCAACTGCCACGTAGCAGAGTTTACTGCCATGCCCAACCCTTGACCATGTCATACAGAGTTATCTAATGCCCTTAGATGAGTCTTGAAGTAACCAGCATGCCAACTAGGAGGTCCCATCATGCACCGAACAAACAGCAATTAATGTTACAAACACAACAGGAATTGTCACACATCAGATGTTAATAAATACTGCACACATGTTGCGTCTGGTCTGAGGTAAGCTGTGCTTGCCTTTCTACAGCCCACGCTCTACAGGGTATGACACCTCAGCTGCTGCCTAGGAAGGTGGGGAGGTGGCAATGAAGAATGCCAGGTCGGTCCACTTACCCCTGTGAGTTACTGAGAGAGGAAGACTTCGCCACGGGATTAGGGAAGAGTGTGCCAATCAGATGCAGGAGCTGTGGAGGCACCAATAGGAGGTGCGAGTTGAGATGCTCTGAGGCCAATCACTGGCAAAGGGTGCCAGAACAGTAGTAGGTGGAGGGGCACACTTCCTTTCAGTACTGCACGTACGATTTCAGTTGGTGGTGATTGTATTCACGTGTGTTAAAAAAAAGACCACCTATATCTTGTCGCCATATCTGCATTCCAAGTATTGATATAATGACCGAATCTGTGCAGTACACTCAAAGCATTGTTATAGAGTGTTGCATTCTGGCTATTAAGTAATAGAAACTGCAAAAAGTGATTTGCAAGCAGTGCTGGAATGTGAAAACCTTTACTCTGCGAACCCATAAATTGATGGACTCAAGGACGCTCCATTTATCCTGAAAAAACAGTCCTGAGGTAATCCCTGCTCCATTTGAAACCTTGTCATGTGGGCAGCACGGGCAGAGAAGAGAACTTGAGAGAGAGAGAGAGAGCGCTGTAGCAGTTGAGGCTCCATGGCTCCAATTATTCAGCAACTTGTCTTGTGAGCACCTGGAAGCTAAGCAGAGAGCCCAGGCTCGCAACACCCTGGTGTGGAGACGCGCATAAGCCTTGCAAAGCCCTAGGAGCAACGGCGGAAGAGTCTGGCTCCAGGAACATCAAGTGGAGTGGAAGTGCCCACCTGGCAGGCAGCAGAAAGCAGTGACTGCCGAGGGCTTCCTGAGGGATGAGGCTACCCTGCCCTCATCCTCCCATAATGCTGGGGTCGCATTGGCTGTCCATGTAGAGTCTTGTGCTCCAGCTGCAATGTGCAGATAGGACCAGAGAATGTGTGTGGTGTCTTACCCCAGAAAATATAAAAAACGTCTCTCTCTCTCTCTCTCTCTCTCTCTCTCTCTCACTCTGTAAATGATGTTTCTTAGAATACATGAGCTGCGTTCCGGCACGCGAGCTCCCTGCACAGAATTGTTGCTTATGCAGGATGTGCAGAACTGTGAGGAATCTCACTGAGTTTTTAGGTAACTCTGCAGAATTCCGTGGAGTAAAACTCTGTGAGTTCCATCACCCCTATAGGACAAATCAATATAGCATTAAGAGACAGCATTGTAAGCCACCAACACCTTCAAACACACATTTAAAGAAATAATCCAGCTGTATGCACCTGTCCTGGACCCAGGGGAAATACCCCCTTCTGGTTGTTCCATTTGTTGTCCTTACAAGGCGAACAAACTTGTTCCTCAGTATAGAGGAAAAATGGACAAGCATCAAACTGGTTCCCGAGCGACATAATTCACCATGCCAGAGTCACCCATTAAGATAACCACCTGATCACCATTTTTGCATGGACTGTGCCATATCTGGACCGCTCAATCCCTGCATCACCACCCCGGGCATTGTAAGGTAAGGGTACGGACACTTACTGTAGCAGCTACCACCAGCTCTTCTCTAGAGACTATGTATCCCTGCCCCGAGTTGGGGCTTTGGCTTAAGGCCAATTCCCTCCTAGATTTGCCTGAACTTTTACCTGTTGCCAAGGTTGTCCACCTGTTCGGACAGTGAACTAGAGAGATGGGTGGGTAGGTGGGGAAAAAAGAAAAGTGAACTGGCTGCTGCTGGCAAGACAGGGTGCATTGGCATCCGTCAGGGGGGTCTAGGATGCGAGGTGACAACAGGTAAAATATTTATAGCCTGTCTTCCCCCCTGTCTTCCCCCAGTGGCTGCCTAGGCGATCCTGCCCACCAACCCACAGGCAGCCAATAGCTTTGTGGACTAAGCCTATGAAAAATCAAAGTTGCAGCCTCTGTTGGCCGCTGGTTTGGACCAGTCGAACCCGACCTACACTTGTGGCTGGGGCGAACCAGCCTGCATCATGGGCCCCTGTTTTGCCATAGTTATATAATTGTACGCACAGTATAAATCTGCATTTAGAAGAGCCAGTGGATATGTGCAATTACAATCTTTTTCCAAGGGTAAATCTTTTTACAACGTGGAGAAACAACTTTCCAAACATGACTCATGAAATCTGGGAGTGTTCCACCCTTTTTCCCTAAAAGAAGACTTACTCAAGGCCTTGTTAAAACCAAATCTCTAATATTTTCAAGTCAAGAAAGAATCAGAGAGACTTTGTGGATGCTTGTAGACTGACAAGTCAGGAGACCATTCACATACTGACATAGCGAACCCACTTGATCTGCACACTTCCTGCCTCACGCCGGCTTCTCAACAGTAAAATACCACATAGGCACATTGTACACCTATGTAGGAGATAATGCTTCTAGGCCTGATGCTCCTTTCGTGAATTCTAAGTAGGTGTAAATCCAGCTATGACCTGGCATAAATCTAAGTTTGTGACTGAAAATGGGTTTGTGAATGTAGCCCAAAAGCAAACTTAACCACCAGTTTCCCCAATAGTAGGCCAATCTCTTTACCCCTTCCACGCTGCACCTCTGAGTTTAGCCTTGGTATCTGGCATCTGATTTAGAAGAGAAAGCTTGAGCACAGAAGGAGGGATAAAGTCGGTACAGCTGTCTCCATTTCCTTAGTTCCAATCTACCATCCCTGAGCAAGGTACCCTCTCGGACAGGGCGTATGTCCCCTGCAAGGCAAGATGTGTTCCCCTATCACCTGTCGCCTGGCAGTGGTGTCACTTCTTGAATCTTGAATCTCAGGCACTCTTGGAAGGAAGTTAGGAAATATTAGTGGTTCTGGTGTCTGAAGCACCATTTAAAAGCCGGTTAATGCTTAGTAGCCATGTGTTGTTGCTGCATCCTGACTGGCAGCCATGAGTCAGTAATGAGCCAGGAGGGAGATTCGTGCTACTATTCAACTCAAAATTGTGCCCCAGTGCTTGATCAAAGAAAATGTATTATTTAATATGGCTTATTTTATGTCCACTAATATCATACCCTAGTTTGAATACATACCAGCCTAGAAACAGTATAAGAAATGCATGAAAATATGCGTTCACTGGCTCAGTGTTGTCAGCAGACACAGTCTGCCTAATATTATTTCTCTTCCCCCTCTTACCTTCTCGAGAAGGGCGGATCAAAGACAGACAAATAAGCTTCCTCCTCCAATCAGATCCATGGGTCCCGATGGCTTGGTCGAGCAATGGAAGCTCAGTAAGATTCATCTCCACAAATCTGCTGCCCTTAGGTTATGAAGTTTGTTTTCAAATTCTGACCTTGAAATAGGTTTCCTCCAATAAACAGAAGTGAAAAAAGGTGGGAATGGAAATGCCACCAAATGTATATAAGACAGCAAAAGTCTCTGTGATCTCCAAATAAGATGTTGGAATTGGAAGGAGATGGAAGAAAGCTGACATCTCAGCGGCAGGTCTGATCCATCTTGTTTTATTGGTCAGTTGTCTATCAACTGATTGACGAGAGATGTATTAAGGCATGGACAAAGTGGCCAAGTGTTCAGGCACCCCACCTTCTTGGGTGTCCGCTGGGAAAGTGACCTTCATCTCTTTATTTCTCCTCTATTTCTTTATCTCAACTACTTTACCTCTCTCGGCCTGTCACTCAAGACATATTTCAGCTGTTTTGGATCAACCCATCTCTGAAACTTTAAGTATAATTCAATTTTGTTTGGCTTCATTTTAACTAAATTTGCAGAAAATTTAATAAAACTCTAAGTTGGACAAGGTGCCCCATGGGAGGTGAATCCTTAAGATGAAACTGACCGTTTCAAGTCTTAAAACTGGCAAAAGTTTTAAAAGTGGCATCATCAGTACAAAGTTGAGCTGGGGCGTGATATTTGTAATGCTTCTGATGGCCTAGAAAGCATGGCAGCGCGAGCGCGCTAAATGAAACACCGGAGCCGGTATAATTGGGACACACACGCGGCTTCGACTGAATCGTCGAGGCCACGCCTCTTTATTTTAACTAGCTAGCGTCTGACGTCACGCGTCAGCGCTAGCGCACCTCGGCAGCGCGGAAGGCTAGAACGCCTCGTGCGTGCCGAACACTACACTCCTTCCAACCTTTATAAAACATTAAGCAAAACATAAAAGCAAAACGATGGATCTGTTACCAGTCCGCCAGTCCTTACGGATCACACCATATAGTCCGCCAGCTGGGATGACGGTGCCGGGTTCCTCCTCAGGTTGTAGCGGGACGGGCCGCCTCTGGAAGAGACCACCTCGGGGGTTCTGCGCCTTGGGGTGTTCGGCTCTACCCGGGCTGGGGAGCTGCCCGGCGGGTTACCCCCTGGGGTGGCTGGGATGGGCTGGGAACCCCCATCCTCGCTCCGACCGTCCTCCACCTCCTGATCTCCTCTCGGCTGGTCGGGATCCGTCCCCTCGGGGTCGGCCCCGGGACGTGGCGGTGTTCCTGGGTGGACTTTTTTAAAGAAGGACACATCTCGCGTGACCATTTCAGCACCTCTTTGAGCGGTCACCATCGTGCCTGTCCGGCGGGTGACCACCCATGGTTGTGGTTCGAAAGGAAGTCTGAACTTGCTGCCTGGGTAGCGGTCCTTCATGTATACTCGATCCTGCTGTTGTATCATGGACTCCTTAGCTCCCGTTCGCCGGCTGGCGTGGTCATTCGAGCGCATCCGGTTGGCTAATGTCCTTTCATTGGTGGCTTGTGCCGTAACCCAAGTAGGGTGGTGTGGGATCGTGTCGCTTACGATTCTCCCCATGGTGGCTGTTCCTGGCGCTGCCTCGGTTGTGACATGGGGGGGTCAAACGGTATTCCCGCAGGAAACTGTAAATCGCTCTCTCCAGTGGAGATCCATCAGCCATGGCGATGCGAATGGTTTTATTGAGTGTCCTCATAAACCTCTCTACCTCTCCATTGGCTTGGGGCCACCGTGGTGTTATCTTGCGGTGATTGATCCCCCAGCTCTTGAGATACTCTGCGAACTCCTGCCCTTGGAAAGGCGGTCCATTGTCGGTCTTGACCACCCCGAATATGCCATGAGTGGCGATGGTTTTTTCGAACTTCGCGATCACCTCCGTGGCTGTCTGGCTCCCCACGATTTCGACCTCTGGGTATTTGGTGAAGTCGTCGATGATGACCAACGCATACCGCCCATCGGGGAGTTGTCCGAAGTCGGCACTCACGCACTCCCATGGTCGCAGAGGATTGTCTTCGGTCACCACTGGGTGAGGGCGTTCCAGCGGTCCTGCGGCTTGGCACCACGTGCAGGTTCTCACCATCTGTTCCACCATCGCATCCATGCCTGGGAACCATACTTTGGCTCGGAGCCTGCCCTTTGTCTTTACCACTCCTTGATGTCCCCTGTGGGCGAGGTCCACCGCTTGTTGAGTGAGGCTGGCCGGCATGACTAGTCTCGGACCCCGCAGAAGACATCCTTGGGCGTCAACGGACAGCTCACTTCTCACCTTCAAGAACGACTCTAGTGTTAGCTTGGCTTGGGGCGTCCGTCTGTTGAGCGAGGCTTGAATTGTCCTCCAATCCCCCGATCTGACAGCCTCCGCTGCTGCTCTCACACACTCATCGCCTCCTGAGGCTTCTATTATTGCGGCCAGGCTCATTGGGAGGGGTCGTGACCGCTCTGTCACATACCGGACGTACTCCTCTGTATCCTCGGCCTCCTCCTTCTCCTCTGTCGTGGCTTTCCGCGGGTGTCGTGACAGATAGTCCGCCGGGTTCGTGGCCCCTGGTTTGTACTCCACCCGGTAGTCGTACCCTTGTAGTTGGAGTATCCATTTTTCAATCCGGGGCGGCGGCTTTGAGGACGACCCTTGGAATAGAGGAATGAGTGGCTTGTGGTCGGTTGTCACCGTGAAATGATGTCCATACACGTACACGTGAAAATACCGGCATGCCCAGTGGATGGCGATGGCTTCTCGCTCGATTTGCGAGTACCGCTGCTCTGTTTCGGTCAGGGACCGGCTGGCATAGGCGATGGGGCCCACTCCTCGTTGTCCTGGAGTTGTGTCAGGACCGCTCCCAGCCCAAACGGGCTCGCGTCGACCGCCACGTTGGTGGGCTTGGCCGGGTCGAAGTATGAGAGGGTAGTGTCTGCGGACAGGGCCGCCTTCGTCGCTTGGAACGCCTGCTCCTGTTCCAGGCCCCACTGCCACGTGGTGGACGACTTGGTCAGCTCCCTGAGGGGTTTGGTGAGGTTGCAGAGGTCCGGAATGAAGCGGCCGCAGAAGTTGACCATGCCCAGGAAACTCCGGGCCTCCGAGATGTTCGTCGGAGCTGGGGCATCTTGGACATCCTTCACCTTGGGTCTGGGGCCACCCCTTGGTCTGAGAAGGTATACCCAAAGAAACTGATCTTGTTCTGCAGGAACTGACACTTCTCCCGGTGCAGGGTCAGGCCTGACTCCTGAATCCTCTTGAGGACCCCTCTCAACCGCTGGTGATGTTCCTCTATGGTTGACGCGTATATGAGCAGGTCGTCACTCACGTTGAGCATGCCGGGGAGCCCACTGAGCACCTCTCTGATGGTATTTTGGAATACCTCGGCGGCACTCGAAATGCCGAAGTTTAGGCGCCGATACCGCCTGAGGCCCACATGGGTGGAAAATGTGGTGATGTACCTCGAGTCCGGATGAAGTGGTAGCTGGTGGTAGCCTGACCGTAGGTCCATCTTCGAAAACCACCTGACCCCGTTCAGCTCTCCCAGGATGTCATCAATGGTGGGCGTCAGGTGTCGCTCTCTTTTGACCGCGGCGTTAGGGAGACGCATGTCCACACAGATGCAGACTTGTCCTGGCTGCTTCGGCTTCCTGGCGATGACGATCGGGGATACCCACGGGGTTGGCCCACTGACCTTTTTGATGATGCCTTGTCTCTCCAGGGCCTCTAGCTCCGTCTCGACCTTCTGCCGCAGGTGGAAAGCAATTCGCCGGTGCCTCAGCGCCACTGGCTGGACCGACGGGTCGATGTGTAAGGATACTTCCTTTCCTTTCAGGCATCCGATGCCGTTGAAGACTTCTCCAAACTCTTCCAGGATGGTGTCCAGTTCTTCCTCCAGGACTGCCATGGCAAACGATATCAGCCTCAATTCTTCGGCCGATTGCCCGCTCAGCAGCATCCCGCTGCCCTCTTCTGTGACATAGACGGTGGTGTTGATGCTCCTCTCGCCATGTTGGAAGCACCCGATTAGGGGAATGGGCGTCTTCTGGCCGTATGCGAACACCCTAATCTTCGCCTCTCTCAGCGGGGGTTTGGCCCGCCGTTGTTGGTAGACATTGGCGGCCATCAGCTCGATGGAGGCCCCAGTGTCAATTGTCGCCTTTACCTCTTGTTGTTGGACTAGGATGCGACATTTCGGAAGTCTGCGCTTCTTCTTCTGTGGTTGATGGATTGCAAACACATAATGGACTGGGTACTCTTCGGTGTCATCGTCCATGTCTTCACTGTCTGCCTCTTCGCGTACCGCATGGGCCGCCTCCCTCTTGGCTCTGGTGGACCGGCACACCGCCGCAAAGTGGTTCATCCACCCGCAGGCGCCGCACTTTTTCCCTCTGGCCGGACAGTCTTGCATGCGGGGGGGTTGGCCGCCACAGTACCCACAGTCTTTCTTCTTTGCCTCCGGCTGCCGTTTCCCTCCGGCTTGCCTCCCTTTTGGCCGCACTACGTTCACCGCTTCCACCACTTGCACTTGCTCCGTCTTCACAGGGCGATGTAGGGCTGCCTCCATGTGCGAGGCTCTCGCTTGCGATAGCTTCTTTGACCGTCCGAGGGTGAGGATGTCCGCCAGGGGCTTTCCTTCTTCCTGGAGGACCGTGACGCGAAGCTTAGACGAGTAACACTCCTGTATAATCTGCCCTCGGATCTCTTCCTGTTCGTCGCGGAACCCACACGTGCTGGCTAACTCCTTCAGCCTGCCATGGAACGCATCCAGAGACTCGTCTGCCTCTTGTTTGGCCTGACGGAAGATGAACCTTTCATAGTCTCTGTTCGCCATGGGCTCAAAGTGGGCGTTGAGCGCGTTCAGCAATGTGTGGTATGTTTTCGGCGTGGCTTCCACGAGAGTTTTGTAGATGCGGTGGATGTCTTTGCCTCCTAGGTGGAGCAGCAGTGCTCTGCGCCTTTTCCTCGCGATGCCATCCCCTTCGAAGTAAAATTGTAGGCGGTCTGTCCAATCCTTCCAGCGCGGGGTGAGGGATGACGGGGCACCATCAACGACAAACGGCTCAATGGCGGGAATCGACGCCATCTTGGCACGTGCGCAGCACGCGGTGGAAGCTAGCTTCCTCTTCTCTGCGTCGACGCCACCAGGCGTGCACTCCCTCGGGGCATTGCGCGTTGACCTTCCTCGCGCTGCTGCACCAACCGGTGGGCGCGCCCACCTCCAGACATCATCCGCGGGACCCTCAGGCGCTTCTTGTTCAAGGCGATCACACCCGGCATGGGCCTGGATCGGAGGAGGGCACGGTCGTCGTCAAACACCTCGTGGGGGCAGGTGCGGCATCACCTGGACGAGACATACCCCTTCCAGGCTGTGGATTGGGGCACCAGGGCACACACAGCGTCACCTCCGACGTCTGGATGGACTTCCAGGGCACCTGCAGTGTCCCCAACCAGGCCTCACAGCAGGCTCAGCTGGGTCACCATGAGGGGAGCAGCACACACAGGTTCAGGCAACATGGGAGGACAAGGTGGTCACTGTGGGGCACCAAAATAGCACTGTGGGGCACCCAAATAGCACAGCAGGGCTCAATTGATCCCATCCTCGTCGCCAGTGTAATGCTTCTGATGGCCTAGAAAGCATGGCAGCGCGAGCGCGCTAAATGAAACACCGGAGCCGGTATAATTGGGACACACACGCGGCTCCGACTGAATCGCCGAGGCCACGCCTCTTTATTTTAACTAGCTAGCGTCTGACGTCACGCGTCAGCGCTAGCGCACCTCGGCAGCGCGGAAGGCTAGAACGCCTCACGCGTGCCGAACACTACACTATTTGTTTTGAACGGAAATGTCTCACTGATGAACCAGATATGTGTGGCATGTGCCAAGCTGGGACTTATGCAACGTGTAGGGCTGTGTTGTGGAGGAAATGCCCATAAGATTATTTGTATTTGTAAACAAAGTGTGAAAATAGAGTTTTGTATGTTACTGATGTTTCACACCCACGTGTGGCATGCGCTAAACCGATGTTTCTAGCAGGAATTATGTCTGCTACACAAGAAAACATCCTATGCAACTTCGCCCACCCCTACAAGTGGCAGGCTGGGGTGACGTTATTGCCACAGCAGGTCAGCATTGTTCACTCTCCCAGGGGGAGGGCGTCCTCCTGAAAAACAGGGTCTTGAATGCCAAGAGCCGGCAGCCAGCACTATCTGCTTTAACAAGGCTGAATAGACTCAAATACGACTCGGAAACAGCATGACACCAGCCGCTGCAGGATTCCGCAGCTGCGGCCCATGCAGCTCGTGAGCAGAGGCTGAGGATGAGCTAATTTGGAGGAGGCGGGTCTGAGCGCAGTGCGGAGCTCACCGGACAGAGATCGAAACAGTTGATTGCGTCGGAGCCTCTATCGTTGGAATCCTGTTGAAGCGTCTCTAGAGGATTGAGACGACGACGCGGGCGGTGAAGGAACCGCGGAGCGGGAAATATTCGCAGCGCTTGGCAGTGAGCGTATTGTTGAGACACTGCTGTGCTGGGTTTTAGCAGACGGTGACATAACCGCGATGCTTGGATCCATTCTGGGTAGGAAACACCGGCTTAGGAACCGCAACCGCAGCGCTCGGCAGTGTGCACAATCCAGACACTGTTGTGCTGGGTTCAGCGGGCGGTGAAGTAACTGCGGAGCTTGAAGACACGCTGGATTGAGATCCGGTGAGTTAACTGGGAAGACTCTTTAAGTAAGTAGGGACTTGCTGGACTATTAGAAATTACGGATTCAGTAATTTTGGAAACAGGATTTCTCCCTGGAGACACGAACATTATGTTACTTAAATTGGGAACAGTTCCTTTGTTTTTTGGGCTTTTGGTTGAGGGAGTGTCTCTTTCCCTTATGCGCGCAGAATAGTGAAGGAACACTGCTGCCGAGACTGCTGGACCGATCTGTGCTGTGCCCTGAAGGAGCGGGATTGCCGGCGGCGGTGCAGCGAGACCGCGGGGCTCTGGCTGCTCTCTGGGTGAAGGTGAGGGCTGCCTGGAGCGGGGTCTCGGACTGCTGACTGCCGAGAGCGATCTTCATGCGACTTGGACACGGGTGGCATAGGCAGAGGACGCAGGCAGCACGTAGGTAATATTCACAAATCCCAGCTTCAAGAGGCCTATAGCTCATTTACGGGCAGTGCTTGGTGGCCCATACTGAACACGCCGACTCTGAGCACCATTTAGAGACACATTGGCTCCATTAATTAGCAGATCCCTCCGAAAGAGATTGCAAGTGGGGTAATGGACATGGTGTGATGGCTCTGGGCTATACAGCATATTATAGTGGCTCTCACATTGAAACAGAACTCTTGCTGACGTTACCAGCAGGTATCTGCCAGAACTTTGCTGCCTGTTTGCTGCCCATACTTGTTGCCCGGATCGTCGGGACTGTCTTTGGATGGCTCCTGGTGGGATAAGGATCCGCTGCTCCACACACTCTGGGGAGGACTTCAACCCCCAGAGTGCACCGCTTCATCCTGCAGTTGCCGTGAGTGACGGGGAGGCGGGGGCCAACGCGCTTATAACGCTGCCCATCTGCACCTGTCAGAGCTTGAAAGAGTCTGGGCTGGGCTAGCCCTCTAACATCCTCATTCCTTGCAACCACGGACTGTAATCATATCGAGTGGAGTAAGTATCAAATAAATTGTGACTGTACACGTCCAAATGAATATCTGCAAAGCGGGGCGGGTTCAGGGGTGGCAGGGACCCTAGACGCGTTTCTTGTGCGCACTGAGTCTGCCCTGATGCATGAAATTGCACTAACTGAACGGAGGCTATCCCTGGACCCGCAATCTCTTTTTGCACGTCAGCCTGATAATTGTACAGTCAATGCCTTGAGTAATGGCCCGGAAACTTCCATCGTCCCCCGATTGACTGATGCCACTGCTGACTCACCGGGATCCATCTGCAATAAGAACCCTAATCTGTCAGCCCAGGATATGAGTCTATTTAACGAGTAAGAGCCGGAGATACAGAGTACTGGTGTTAGTACTAGAGGCCAGAAAGCAACAAAAAAACAGGGAGGCAAGAAGGGACTAGACCAGGGAACAAGAAAGAAAAGATGTGTGCCACAGAAACAAAATCAACGAGCAACTCATAAAACTGTACCCAGAATAGCCTCTCCGGTAACGAATAATAAAGCCTACTCTTCTATGTCATCATTTCCCAGTAATGCCACGGCGAATAACGGCAATAACGATGGGACTTCTAATATTGCTTGGTCAAGTGAGGATGATCTTTGTAAACGTTTGGGGTCACTGATTACTGACCTTCTTGCCCCTGTGATACAGAAGTTGCGCAGCATTGAAGAAAGATTAATTTTACTTGAAAGGTTAGCAGCTCCACCCCAATTAGCTAGCTCTGCTGTAGGTGAAAATAATGGCAAAGGTGCTGGGCCTATGCTCCTTAGAGGGAACGGCGTTAGGGATAAGGGTATAGTCACTACAACTTACTGCCCAAATCCCAAATGTAGTCAGAATTGCAGTCAAGTAACGACGACCCAATTGCCCTCTAACTCAAGCACTGATCCTTCGACTAGTACACATACTCAGTCCATTCAGAGTGACCGGGCCATAACATTCCATTGATTCGGCCTGTAACATTACAAAACCCGGTCACGCACAATATGGGGGGGGAAGAGTCCAGGGGAACATGAATGTAGATCTAGGTTCTGTTGCACCAAAGCAGTGTAGGACATACAAAGCCTCGCCCAATATGGTCCTAAATCTCCCACCTGAAGCGACCCCATACACAGTGGTCTTAGCAAATGTCCCTCCTGTGCTTGGTAATGATTTTGAACACTGGTCAACTCTACGCAATAAAGCTTGTCATTTTCTTAATACCAGAACAGGGCTAAATAACGCTCTTTTCAGTGAATTCAAAATGGCAAGACGAGTCTCATGGGTTGGAAAGTCAAACAAACGATTGCAGGGAGATTGTATTGTTTTTTCATTTAGATCGCCAAATCTAGTACGGCACATTCTCAAAAGAGCAGGAACTAGGGAAATTAACGTAAATGGTATTAATATTCTCCCTTTGGGTTTTTTTTATAACCCCATGACTGTTGAACAGTCTCATCTCCAAAAGCCTCTCTTCTCCAATAGTAGTTCTTCTCGATATATTGTGCCAACCAGCAATCGTTTCGAAGTATTTGAGTTGCTAGACGCAATTAATTGACCATTCGATCAAGCTCCTAGTGTATCGTATAAAGAATACTTGCCTACCCTAGCCCAATGCTCCAAATGTAGCATACATGAACCATCTATCTATGACGACGCTGTTAATTCCTTTATTGTAGAAAGCTATCTTAACTGTGATATCACTCCCAGCCAAGGAGCTCCCCTGCAAAGGCCGTTAGATAGAGATTACAATTATTCATCACTGCCCTGTGCCACTCAAGTCAATATATTAGACGGAGTCACAACCACAAAAGTTATGCAACCCGTAATGCACCTTGATAACAATCTTGCCTCATTAAAATTACCAATGCATATCCAGGACAATATAGGAGAGGAAACCCTCTGTATACTTGTCTCTTGGAATATAGCAGGATTACACCAAAAATTGTTAAACCCAATTTGGTGCGATTTCATTCAAAGTCAGGATATTCTCTGCCTTCAAGAGACATGGGCTAGCGATCCACTACATATCAGCGGGTATAGAACATTACACACCGAGGCATGAGATAGTAAAGGAGGTAGACTAAAGGGAGGCCTCTGTACCTATATTGCAAATACGCTGAATTTTGGTAAAATAGAATCTAGGCTACACAATGCCTTTTTTCAAATTATTAATATTAAAATAGACAGCTAGCGGTCAATAATTTTGATTAATTTGAATAACAATATTCCCACGCTTGATGTAGAAGCTGTTTTTAATGAGTTAATAACTGATGCTCAATCCCTCTGGCATAAAAGTGTCTCGGACACTGGGATCCTACTCGCAGGAGATTTTAACTGTGGTTTATGTCCCACTGATGATCCAAATGTGTGTGGATTCAATGTGGAGGAAAGGCCCAGTGGCACGCATTTTACACACTCAAAAGTTGGGGAGTGGTTAAATGAGTTTCTAAGCACCCTGGACTTAGGCTTTGTAAATGAAATGTGCCTGGAACCAGTATCTATGGGGTATACTTTTAATGGGCGGGGTTTATACTCCACAATTGATTTTTTATTGCTGTCAAATTTTTATGTTGCTCAGGTTAGCTCATTTCACATCGGAGATATTTCACTGAGTGACCATTTCCCACTGTGTGCAACATTTAAAGGATATTTAAAAAGTTCAAATAGAGATAATATTGCTCCAATGCCTCTGGAGTCACTTGCACTAGTTAGAACAAATGGTTATGCATTGAAATGGGCTATGATTGATCCTGATCGTGTCCAAAAAAGTATGGTGACTAATTGCAAAGATGAATTTGATATTTGTACTAGCAATTTAGCTGGCCCAGGTAGCATTTTAGAGGCTTTTGAATCAATATCAAGCACTGTGAGGAAAATCCTTTCAGTTCATAAGGCCAGGAAGGCAAAACTAACGGGTTGGTTTGACTCACAATGCACAAAAGCACACACAAACTTAAAAAAGACTCTTCACGCTATTCCGAGAGATCGTGAGGCCATTAGGGTGGCAAGGAGAACGTATAAACTAGCAATTAAGGCGAGAAGAGATAGCTTGAAAAGAGAAGCCTGAGAGTCCCTACATTTGGCTGCCTTAAGTAGTGATAGTAGTGCCTTCTGGAAGGCGGTAAAAGCACCTTTTCTGAAACCAGACGGGGGTCCTTCTATTGAGATTGCTATCTCAGAGGAACAGTAGATTGGGCATTTCACAGAGGTCTTCAAGGGGATAGATCGGCCTGACAATGACACCTTATTAAGGAATAAATTACCTACTACTGACCTCAAATTCACCCTAGACGAGGTGTTGACGGCAATCTCCAACACCCGTGGAGGAAAGGTGCCTGGACTAGATGGTGTCCCCAGTGATCTCTTTAAGTCAAATTTATCTCTTTGGGGCCCGATCGTTACGCAAGTAGCGAATGCTAGCTGCCACGCTCCATTTCTAGCAACTTGGACAGAGTCAATCATAGTTCCTATTTTTAAAAAAGGAAACCGTCAAGACCCTAGATGCTACAGGCCAATTTCTTTACTCGACTCAATGACAAAAATCGTGGGCCGAGTAATTTTAGTAAGACTAAAAGCCTGGGCATCTGATAATAAGATTTTATTCGATTTGCAGTATGGCTTTGGCGAAGGTGTTGGCACTATTGAGCAGTCTCTTAATCTTACTCTATTGGTGGGAAAATATGTTTGTGTGAAAAAGGGTAATTTGTTTTTAGCCTTTGTAGATTTGACAGCAGCTTTTGACTCGGTATGACATATTAAATTGTGGGAGATTCTAGAAAGGATAGGTGTGGATCATCAAATTATTTACTTTTTAAGGCGATTTTACTCTAAAGCCCAAACCTGAGTCCGCTTTGATGTCAAGGGTGGGACCACGTCTCCAATCCCAATCCGCAGGGGAGTCCGACAAGGATGTGTCCTTGCAGCATTTCTTTTTAATTTATACATAAATGATTTTGAAGGCGCATTACTTGAGCAAAAGGTGGACTTCCCTAAAATTAATGGCCGCCCTATCCCTGCCCTTTTGTACGCCGACGATGCAGTTTTAATGTCCAGAACCCAAGTCGGTTAACAGAGAGTCTTGAACGGTTTTAATGATTTTATGCGGGACTTAGGTCTAACCGTGAACACGTCTTAGACCTACGTCATGAGCTGTGGGGTGGGGAGGAAAAAATGCCGGGAAGTGTTTATTGCGGATCAAAAGATTGACATAACAAAAACTTTTTCATATCTGGGTGTTATGTTCCACCAAGAGGACATGTGGACACAGGCAATAAGATGTAAAACACTTAGTTTTATTAATACTATAGCCGCACTCACCCAGTTTTCGAAAAGATTAGGGTTGCGACCACCACTGGAACTTTTACAAATTTACCAGGCAAAATGTATTTCCACCGCAATTTATGGGTCTGGAATCTGGGGTATTACAAATACTAACTCCCTACAAGTTGTAATGTAATGTAAATGAGTTTTATATAGCGCGGGTTGCACTCCACGGAGCATCTTTGCACTTCTGAGTAAGAGGAACCAGATGAAATTGATTCTTGTGGTGTTTAGGAGGTTGGAGTGTTATATCATATTTTTGCATTTTGTGTCGGATAAGGTATAGATACAGGTTTTAAGGGTCCTTCTGAAAGGAATTTCTGTGGGGATTTGTCGGAGTAGGGGCGGCAGAAAGTTCCAGGCTTTGGACCCCAAAACTGCCAGTGCTTTACCTCCTTTGGTTTTGAGTCTGAAATTGGGGATGGTAAGAAGATTCTCACTTTGGGATCTCGGACATCATGCGGGGGCGTAGTGTTGGAACAGGTTTTCAATGTATTTGGGTCCTGTTTTATTATATGCCCTAAAAGTGATTAGCAGGATTTTAAACCGCACCCTTTTATGTATTGGCAGCCAATGCAAAATGCTCATAGCTGTTGAAGCTGAGGTCCTTCTTTTCCATCCCAATACTAATCTGGCCGCTGCATGCTGTACCATTTGCAGTTTATGGCATACCGTCCTATTTGTTCCTGCGTATATGCTATTGCAGTAATCAATGCGGGAGGTGATGAGGGCTACTGCCACCATCTTCCTTGCTGCAAAAGGTAGCAGATCAAAAAAAATTCTGAGTCCTTTTATTATGCCGAAGCAGGTCCCTGCCACGGCTGTTGCTTGTTGTTTGAAGCTCAGAGAAGGATCAAATTTTATCCCCAGATTACGGACTGCATTTGCTGTATTGGGGGGGACGGTGGCGTCTTCTGGCCACCATAGAGTTGGGTTGAAAGAGTTGTTTTTTCCAAAGGGTAAGATCTCAGTCTTCCCTGAATTGCATTTAAGATGGTTCATGCTCATCCAGTGGAAAATGGCCTTTATGCAGTTTTTGAGTCTAGCTTCTGCTTGGCTGGATTCATCCTCCATCACTAGGATGAGTTGTGTGTCATCCGCATATGAGATGGTAGCTATGCCGAAGGATGATATAAGGGTAATTAAGGGGGCCATATATACATTAAAAAGTGTCGGACTCCGGCACGAGCCCTGCGGGACACCTGAGTTTAGTGGAGTTTCTGCTGATCTGAAATGGCCCAAGGTGACCACTTGTCGTCTGTTTGTTAGGAAACTCTTTAGCCAGCTCAGAACCTTACCCGTTATCCCTGCCGCGGCAAGTCGGTCTACCAGGATGGTATGGGACACCGTGTCGAAAGCCGCGGACAGGTCTAAGAGTATAAGGACTGCTTTTTTGCCCTGGTCTAGTGCTGCTCTAAGTGTTTCCAAGGAGAAAATTAACGCTGATTCCGTCAAATGTTTAGCTCTGAAACCAGCTTGGTTTGGGTGCCAGATATTATTTGCCTCTAAAAAGATGGTGAGCTGTTTATTTACTTCCTTTTCTGTAAGTTTACAGAAGGTAGGAAGTAGTGAAATTGGTCGAAGATTAGTGAGGATGGTGGGGTCTGGTAATGGTTTTTATTGTAGGGGTCTTACTGCTGCTAGTTTCCATTCCTCAGGGACTATTCCCCGGGAAAGTGAAGAGTTAATAATAATATTGATGATGGGATTTACGATCTCTACCATGGTGTGGAGAACATAAGGGGGGCAGGGGTCGAAGGGAGAGCCAGATTTGATTTTTAGGATTTGTGTCTTAGATTCTTCCAGGCTAACTGGCTTGTCACATTATTGTTTTTGGTTTGTGACTCTTCTGTCTGTCTGTATTTTCTCATGGAAGTAGTCCGCGATGTTATTGCATAGGGTTTGGGAGGGGGGAATGTCTCTCTGCATGTTCTTTGGGTTTGTGTACGAGTTGACAATATTGAAGATGTCTTTTTGTTTGTTGTTACTATTGGTTATAGCATCAGTGAAGAAGTCCTTTTTGGCTATTTTTATCATCCCATGGTAGTGTCGGCGAGCCACTTTATACTTGGACTGATCAATTATATTATATTTTGTGCGCCAGGTCCGTTCTAATGCTCTAACCTTCCTCTGTTCTTCCTTTAGGGTTTGGGAAAACCAAGGGGCAGAGGTTCTATGTTTCTTATTGCGCCTTACACTTGGTTTTATTTTGTCATTTTCCGTAGCTAGGGCATCCATCCATTCCCTGAAGGACTGGCTATCCTTCTCAGGGTTCCCTACTGCTGATGGACTGGTTTCTAGTGCCTTGGTTAGGAACCCCGGTTTTCCTGTCAGGTTCTTCCAGTGGGGCCCACCCTGGGGGGCGCAAAGCTTAAACCCTGGTTTATGTTTCATTATTCCTTGGAGTTCAAAAGGGATATAGCTGTGATCGGACCAGGTTAATTCTTGGGGAGGTTTTACGAGAAGTATGTCCAAGTTTGAACATATGCAGTCAAGGATATGACCTGCACTATGTGTGGGCATGGTGGTAAGTATTTTGAGGCCGAGAACCTTCATTGTTTCCATAAAACCTAGGGTGGCATGATCTGAGAAGGAGTCTAGGTGTATGTTTGTGTCTCCTAAGATCGTGAAATTAGCGGATTTAAGGGCTAGATCTCCTACTATTTCTCCTATGCTATTCAGGAAATCGGTAGGTGTTCCCGGAGGTCATGAGCTCTTAGGGCGAAGCCCATGCTTTCCGCACCTTTGATACCTGGGATTTGGAAGGTCATGCAGCTCAGTGAGTCCCTATAGACAATTGCTATTCCTCCGCCCCTCTGGAGGGGTCTATCTTCTCTGGCAATGAGGTACCCCTGCGGGAGAGCGGTTGTCACATCCGGGTTGCTGTTTTGGGTTAGCCAGGTTTCTGTCATAAAGAGACAGTCCAGCTCCCTTTCCTGGATTAAGTCGTATATATGTTGGGCGTGCTTGCCCATGGACCTGGCATTAACAAGCCCACAGTGTAGGTTTTCCGTGTTGTTAGGGCTTATGGGGCTCTTTCTTAGAGTGTCACCAAAACAGTTTTTACAAGTATAGCAGCACCATGGTTCTAACCAGTTTTCCATATTATGCGGTGGTGTACAGATGGATACTTTGGTATGAAAACTTAACAGGGTATCTCTGGAATACTGTATGAAACGGCCGGGGGGTATGGCCCTGGGCCCGGGCGAGGCACGGACGGGCGCAGACGGGCTTACCTTTGGCGCACCTTCGGCGCTCCGTCGGCGCCGCCGCTGCGCCCGTCCGCTGCGCTCCCCGGGAAAGTGCGTCATTTTATCCTGTTGGTACCGTGATGTCGGGGAGGGGCCAAGCAATCGTCTGCTCGCCCTATCCAAGATGGCGGGTCCCCAGGCAGCGCCTACTCGGCTGCTATGGGGCTATGGGAGGCACAGGTGAGATGACTCTAACGCTAGCCGAGTCTTTTACAGCGGTGCCGCACTCCGCTACAAAGAGCGGCTTTGGCAGGTTTAAAAAATAAGCTAACACAGCAGGTGAGTGCCCAAATAAAATATAACAGGTGGAACAAAGTTAAAAAGATTCGTCCCGGCTTTCTGCCTCAGGATTCTCTCTCTGCACAACCACACTCACTCGTTGTGGAAAATACTTTTTTAAGATATTTACTGTCTGTACCAAGAACACCTGCCTACATCTTTCATGCAGAATTGGGATTAACATATCTGAATGACATGATTAAACTTGAGCCAGTCTTATTGTGGCACCGTGTATGGACCAAAGAGGAATCCATATTAAATAGGGATGTTTTAAAGGATATTTTAAAATTGGAAAAAGTTTTAAGGATTCCTTGGATTTACTATGTTTCTAATTTTATGCATAATCTGGGCCATCCTGAATTTTTTACTGACCCTGAATCCTTGCATTCAGTAAGTAGGAAGGAACTAAGAAAAGAAGGCATTGCATTGCTGGAAATGACAAGGCTGACGACGGAAATTTCGAAACCCTCTGTATTAGATATTCAAATGATTTTGAGTGTTTTTAAAATACAGCCTTACTTAGCCGTTGCAATGTTTTTGAAAAGGACGGTCGCCTACAGGAAGAGCTTAGGGGCATATTATCAAGGTCCGACGTTAAAATTATCGCCGCTTTATCGGCAGAAAACTGCCGCTAAAGCAGCGATAATGGGCTTGATAATATGCCCTTGAGAATTCCAATAGAAGCCCATGTTCTGGTGTGAACATGGGCTTCTATTGGAATTCTCTGCGGCATATTATCAAGTCCATTATCGCCGCTGTAGTGGCAGTTTTCTGCCGATAAAGCGGTGATAATTTTAACGCCGGACCTTGATAACATGCCCCTTAGTGTTTTAATTAACTGTGGATGTCAATCTTTGTATTCCCGATTATATCTATGTCTTTTTATTTTTCTATATGATTGATAATTATGGAGCTATATTGTTTTATATTGTCACTTTGATTATAACGATTTATGTATTGCTTTTATGATTGCACAATCTTACAATTGAATAAAGATTCTTGATTTGAATTGAATTTGACTCAAATACGTCACAGCCTGGATTACTGCGTCACTCCGCTTACAGGGCTCCCTTGGCTCCTGCAGCTGGCTCGTGCTATATAAATGCCTTTAATTACATATAAATGATATATAAAGGCAGTATCACCCTGGGGCTGGTCAGGCAGGCCTTGGCCCAGTCAGGCTTCTCCTACACCGGGCCTGCTTGGCTCCTAATCCCTCTTCATTTGTTTGAAAGAGAAACCTTCTTTAATCTTATCTAGAAGGGACGTCTTTGTCGTGTGGCAGGTCTGATGGTTTCACGCCAGGGGGAATGTGTAAAAAGCATAATGGCCTTTTAGGACTCCGGCTTTTAAGTGATTGGAAAATGACAGAAACAGGGAGAGATAGAGAATCTTTTAACACCTCCGGGAGAAGCCCTTCTCACATTTGCATCGCATGCCAGGGGCCGGCTCATCCGTCTCTGTTGCCGGACGTTTGATAAATGGCAGAGCTCCCAAGGTGACTTCCCTCCTGTCCTCATCCTCCCCGCTCCAGATCATCAATATACCCAGAGCCCACCCGAGTGGAAAGGGCCCCTCATCCCTTTCCCCAGAACCGGCACCTTCTGTGTGATATGCAGACAGCTGCTGCTCCTAGCTTGAACCTACCAGGGCGACTGACAGCAAATGCCCCCGCAGACCTCTTTTACAAGATGAGATACCTCATCAGTCATGCACTTTTACAGAAGTTTGACCACAAATCACAGAACACAAATAAACTGCAAGACTTCAAGTGCCTTTTAATCCTGACACGCACCAGTGTGACATGCATCATTGATTTGTACTCCTGTGCTGTACTATTGAAACATTTGCTTTCAATGCCAGTTAAGCTCTTTTTTAATATAAATTACAAGTGACCAGAGTTTATGACTCTTAACCAATGTGGCATCGTTTGCCCAAGATCACACAGCACAAGAGCAAATATGTCAGCTTTCCTTAGCTCGCCATATGTCTTCGTTTTTTAAATTTTCGGCCGAAATTCACGCTAGGTGCGCGAATCTCGCCGATTTAAAAAAAAAAAAAAAAAAGCTTTTTTAGGCCCTAGCGGTCCTTGTGGGACCCCCTGAGAAGGCCTAGGGGGTCAGGGTGTTTCTACCCTGCCCCCTTTTCTTGTTTTACGCCTTTGTTTCCCTATTTTCTTGTGCCTCCCGAGGCACAAGATGGCTGCCAACACTTCCTGGTTTGGAGTGTTGACCGCCAATCAGCATAAAGCTCGTGGTCAGGAGTGTGCGTTGATCCTCCGTGCCTCCAAATATCAAAACTTTTATTTTTTGATTTTCTCAGCAACTACTGAACGGATTTACACCATTTAAAAAAAAGGTCTCTTTCTGAACCAAGGCCTACATTTTTGCCAAATTTTGTGTAATTCCGTTCAGCAGTTTCAGCTATAACTGTGTCTAAAGTTTCCTATGGGAAATTGATTTTCCGACTTCTATTTTTTGAATTGCTCAGGAACTACTGAACGGATTACACCAATCAAAAAAAGAGGTCTCTCTCTGAACCAAGGGCTACCTTTTTTCCAAATTTGGTGAATTCCGTTCAGCAGTTCGGGCTGTAGCCGTGTCTAAAGTTTCCTATAGAAATTAACATGAAGAAAACATGTTTTGGGACTCCCCTTTTTTATCAGCCCCCGCTTACCGAATCACCCCGAAATTTTCAAGATAGGAGCTGACCGGAGCGCCCCACGAGTTTTGAAAATTTCGCGAAGATTCGTCAACCGTTATTGGAAAAACAAAAAACGCTTTTCCTATGGAAACTAGGTCCTAACTATAACTATCTACTGGTGACTGCCAGTAGATAATATATATATATATATTCACTGAAAAAACCATAGGTTTTACACATGTTATAGTTAGCTGGACATTTCACTCGTACAAAACCATTGAAATTCCCCCGTTATAGTTAGTGATGTCATCAGTGATGTCATTTGAGATGTCATCAGTGATGTCATGAGTGATGTCACTGACCATGTCATGAGTGATGTAATATGTGACGTCATCAGCAGTGGATTGCGGTCGCGCGAGTTATAGTTAGCTGAACTAACTATAACGGGGGAATTTCAATGGTTTTGTACGAGTGAAATGTCCAGCTAACTATAACATGTGTGAAACCTATGGTTTTTTCAGTGAATTTGCAAGGTTTTTTAAATGCTAATTCCTAACTATAACGTGTGTGAAACCTATGGTTTTTTCAGTGAATTAGCAAGGTTTTTTAAATGCTGATTCCTAACTATAACGTGTGTGAAACCTATGGTTTTTACAGTGAATTTGCAAGGTTTTTTAAATGCTAATTCCTAATTATAACGTGTGTGAAACCTATGGTTTTTATGTGAATTTGCAAGGTTTTTTAAATGCTAATTTCTAACTATAACGTGTGTGTAGGAGAGTAGGGTCTGCTATCCTATGGTCACCCCAAATTTTTGCTTTTTGCTTCACTGGTTTTTGACATATTGAGGCTGTGGGCCTGCTAATCAGACCCCCAGCCTGCTGTTCTCTCTAACTAAATTGACACTATGCACCCTAGGTGCATAACCAATTGGAATTGGATCACCCTGTGAGCCCCTGTACCAGTGTACACTAGGTACCCAGGGCATTGGTGTATCTAAGGCCTACCAGGGGCTGAAGCATGTATTGTGCCACCCCTGGCCTGGCCTACCAAATTTGACACAACTGGCTGATCACTCAGCTGGGGTAAGTTGGTGTAACCACCTCTTACTTAGGTGTAGTATACCTATACCTAACCTTAAATGGGACACATGTAAACCTATAAGTCACTCCTATGGCAGGTCTTGACAATCCTGAAGGCAGAGTGCTTGGTTCCATGTGAGATGGTGCTCTGGCATGAGCTGAGCCTGTCTGCAGTGGTCGGAACAACTTCCTTCTACCGTTTCCAGATATCGTCATACCATATACTCTTAAGTGCATTATGAACCTCGCGGTTAAATGCTATCTTTGGTTTGGCTTTATCAAAACATGTCGAGTAAGGTGTCATACGAATTGGAATACTAACCCTTCGCCAATTCTGGCGACGGGGTTAGCATTCCACCCTTCTAGAGGGACACGACATGTACAGTACCTGAAACCCGGGTAAAATCAGACATAGCCTCAGCTCCACAAAATGGATGCTGCCACCACAGACACATGTCTGCCCTCCTGCTGCTGGGAGTCCTTCCAGCTTGGGAGACGTGGACAAAGGGTTTCCTGCCAGGGGAGGTGCGTGCACCACCCCAGACAGGATTGTGTGTATTGGTCAGGTAGGTCTTGAAAGGAATCAGACATGCCTGAGGCTCACAAGGAGCCTCGGTGCATATGCCAGTTCAAACCGGTCCTGTGGCACACCAGCCCCGGACCTGGGGCGAGCTGGACAAAGGATTGGGGGTGTAACCACCCCCCTTCCTGGTCCCACCCTTAGGGAGGGACCTAGCAGGTAGTCCGGCCCCTAGAATCCGCTTAAAGGTAGGAGCTGTGTCCTAAGACTTCAGACATCCTGGAATCAACTTACTACAAAGAAGAAGACGGGAACTTCGACGCTCTGCTGCACAGAGGACTGAAGGAAATCTCGCCTGTGGTCAGGGAGTGACCATCTTGCTAACGCAGGTGGTAATCACAATAGGGCAACCCACTATTCCCCAGGGAATTGGGTAGATCAGTCAAATAACAATAAATACCTTGAGGATTTATTCAGTTGAGATTAATTAATTAAATAGTCACAACAGTGATCTTAATTTCCTTGAACTCAAAAAAGAAACTCACAAAGTGCAATTTTCAAAAAATGACCCAAGTTCATTTTTAGTTTTTTAACAAAAATAAATTTGTACTTTCAATATTTTCATCCAGTAAAGTAGTGAAACAATACACTTTACATTTCATGTACGGCAACATAAAACTACGGTCTACTTCAGAGTCTCATTAGCAGTAGTCAATGACATTTCTTACAAACAAATCAAAGCCAACCACATATTTGGCCATGTGTTGAACTTAATCCGTACAAATAGAAGGATTTTTCAGCTTCAAATGCCTATTAATTGTGTAAGAAAATGTCGCAGCGTCGACGTTTCGGTCTCACTCTCGAAGAACAATCACAGAGACCATCCTCAGGACCGAAGTTGCACCATGAATCTATTAAAATATATACATACATTCTGTTAATATATTTGAGTTCATAAGTTTGTATTGATTATACACGAAAGGAAAACACGTGTGATCTGTTCCAACCACCCGAAATGTGGTGGCAATTTGAAAGAACCAGACACCTCTACACCAAACCAGAAGAATCTCCCGTGGACAGTGGAAAACATAACCACCAAATGTATGGTAACAAAAAACTCACTGCAATGAGAGATCGGAAGTTCAGCCTGTTCTAGGAATTAACAGCGTTTATACAGCGTTCTGTGGTGAAGAAAGTACTGGTTTCAAAGAACCAAGAGAGACCACAATTACTAATCACACCTTAAAATCCTATGTGAATAACGTGTTGTATAGAAACTCCTACTGAACATACCGGCTGCTACTCGCCGACAAGACGGCAACACTCGTCTCTCCCGTAATAATCTAGGAAGACAACAGTAAACATCCTTCAGTCACTGATTCTACCAGACCCGTCTGGGTATATACCAATGGCATATACAGTTGCGATATTAACTTACTTCTTAACGTCTGATTCTAACAGCTATGAATTCTGCGTCTCACTCTCCAAGTCAGTCGAGCCCCGAATGCATGCTGGCTCCGAGAATATATATCCAGCGGCATGCCGGTCTCGGTACGGTAAAACGAATCGGCCATCTTTAAGCTGTATTCATTCTAATATGCCGGAACCGTCCTATTCGTAATACAGTTAACATTAAGGAACCAAACAGGCAGTATGCTACTACTAAATGTAACTATTTCGAATATTACGTGTGTTAAATATACATAGTGTTAATGTCCTAAGTATAGTAAGTAAAAACCGGCATTAAATATTGTGTCGGCCATCTTGGGACTGTATCAGTTACTACCACAGTATAATGGTAAAAGATAACCTCTGCGGTCTCTAATGGACATATGTGTTTTCAGTTTGCAGACACTAAATAATATAGCGTACGTTCAATATGACAACAAGCATAAGTAATTGTCACAATTATAAAGTTGACAAGGTTTGCCATTCCACAAAGGAATTTAATCCCCTTTCCACTGTTTTAGCTGACCAAATCCACCTGTTTTCCTTTAATGTAAGCAAACGATCTATATTCAGCCTGCGTTTATTCATTTTTACATTTTCCAGTACAAACCATTTCATGTCAGAGGGCATATGTTCCTTTGTTAAATAGTGTTCAACCATTGGTGCAGTTTCAATCCTGCATCTAATGCGTGATTGGTGTTGGATAATTCGTTTTTTTACCTCCTGTGTAGCTTTTCCAATATAGAACAACCCACATGGGCACTCTATACAATAGATGACATTTCTAGTGAGGCAATTTGAGTGTTGTCGTAGTGTCCACTCTTTCCCATTCAGTACACATGATTTTACTACTGATGTGGTTGGACAAGCAGAACAATGACCACAAGGATAGTGGCCAATGATCGGAGGTAAACCCCATAGGTTTGTCAAAGTGCTCGGGGTAGGTTCTTTATATGTTTTCACAAGGTAATCCCTTAGATTTCTCGCCCTTTTAAATGCAAAAGAGGGTAGTGTCATTTGTGGTTCGGCTTTCTGAATCAAGTGCCAATTTTTGGTCACTATCTTTTTAATCGAATTAGATTCACTTCCAAATGTCGTAACACAAGTGATCAACTCTTGTTTTAGTGTTGGCTCATCTTTGTTCTGTAACAGTGCCTCACGGTCGTAATACCAAGCCCTTTTTAAGGAGCGTTTGACCAACCTATATGGGTAGCCTCTCATGACCAATTTTGTCTGTAGGATTTTTTCTTCTTTGAAGTAATCCTCCCGTCTGGTACAGTTTCGTTTAATACGTAAAAACTGACCAAACGGGAGATTATCCCGTAAATTACGTGGATGATGGATTGTATATTTGAGTAATGTGTTCCTTGCAGTGGGTTTTGTGAAGAGACTTAACGAAAGCTTGCCACCATCATTCCAGATCCGAAGGTCTAGAAAATTGATTGATTGGTCATCATACTCCATGGTAAATTGTAAATGACTATTTTGTTGGTTTAACCAGAGATGAAATTCTTGTAAACTTGTGATTGATCCCTCCCAGACAAGAAATACATCGTCTATGTATCTAAGATACTTTTTTATCTGATCTTGAAAGGGATTATTGTTGTAAATCACCTCTTCCTCGAATGCTGCCACGTAAAGGTTCGCTATGTCTGGGGCAAAAATTGCCCCCATTGCGACTCCTTTTGTTTGTCCATAGAAATCCCCGTTAAAAAGGAAGTAATTCTGCTCCAGTGCAATTCTCGCGCACTTTGTAATAAAATCAGAAGGTACCTGGTGGGGGCGTGATCTTTGTTCTAATGTATCACTGATCACGGATAATGCCTCCCCTTGGGGTATGCTTTTATACAAGCTTTCTATATCCATTGTAACAAGGATATTCTGTTCTTTGTTGAATAACTGTCCCTCCAGTCCCATGATCACATGGGTGCTATCTCTGGTATATGATTTGGTCAAAGGCACAAAAGGTTTTATAAAAAAGTCAACATATTCTGCTAATGGTTGTAAAATGGATTGGCAACCTGCCACAATTGGTCTACCAGGTGGTTTTTTATCATCCTTGTGGATTTTTGGTAGCGTATAAAACGCCGGTATCGAATAATTACTTTTATTCAGATATTCGAATTCTTTTTTATTGAGCCATAAGCCTTCACGTCCACAACTGGTGAGATCAAGGATCTCTTTTCTAATCCTATCCATGGGATCTCTCACTAACTTCACATAATGGGTGGTATTACTCAGCTGTCTTAGGGCCTCAGTGTCATAGTCAATCTTATCTTGTATGATGATACTTCCGCCCTTGTCAGCAGGTTTGATAACAATATCATCCCTACTGGCAAGGGTTTTGAGAGTAGAATGCTCCTCCTTTGAAAAATTATATTTCACATAATGTTTATTCTTGAACATCTGTTCGATTTCCATAAGTACCACATTTTCAAACATGACCAGTTCCTTTGGGATCTGGTTAGTAGTGGGATAGAATGTAGATGGACAACGTAAACCTGTAACACTATAGTTTGTGGAGAAGAGAGTTTTACTAAACATGTACTTCAGGCGGATAGTTCTGAAGAACCTGTGTAGTTCGATCTGTGTCTCAAACATATCATTTCTGTTAGTGGGGACAAAAGATAAACCATGGCTTAACAATTCAATCTCCTTATTGCTTAATTCATGGCTTGAGAGGTTAAAAATCTGAACTATCTCCAAATTATGATTAATGTGATTCGTCATTATTGGAGGATTCAGACTGGACGTTGGCTCTACCACTCGTAATATGTGTTCCTGGTTTGACGGAATCCCGGGGTGTATTGGTTCCTGAACCACCCTCTCCTGGTATTCCGAGTTCTTCCTCTCTGTGGTTGTTGTCCTCTCCCTAAAAAAGGTGAAGACGGGTTCTGTCCTCTACGTATCTATAGTTAGAGGTGTTTCCACGGCTAATGTTTTCTTCTGAACTGGAAGAATTTGTGTTTGAAAAAGTTGTGTGTTTAGGCACCCAATTTGATTGATTAGGGTTTTGTTGAAAAAAATCTTTTTTCAAGAAAGGATAGGTACGTTCTCTAGAATAATTTTTAATATCCTTTTGTAATTTTTCTGTCTTTTTAAGTATGTTATTTCTCTGAAAATCAGATATAAGCACCAAGCAGCTATTCAACGTCTGCTTTGCCGCCGCCTCCCGCCGGAGCCCGAGCCCAGAGCCCGACAAGACCTGGACCTCCAGACCTCTCACCGCCCGATCCACAGTCCCTGAAAAGAAGGAACCCGCGGAGGCAACGAGACACGTGGAGCCAGCCATCTTGGAAGACCGACGACAAGCTGCAAGCGCAACAACAGAGGCTCCCTCCAAGTTGTGCTTTGGGTCCTGAGAAGCCCAACCACAGAGCAGCATCTGCACCAAAGGTGAGCCCTCCAGCATCTCCACGATCTGCGTGGGGCCCCTCTGCACTTTGCATCTCGACGCGCCTGCCCGGTCCCTGGCCCGTTGGCTAGTGGCCATTTTGGCGACCTATTTTGAAATCAACGATGCTGGTCTGGTTGCTCCAGACTGGCCCCAGCTGCTCTCCAAAAGAGCAGCCCCTCTGACCTTGCTGGTCAGAACAATCAGCTTTCTTGAATTTCCATGACTCCTGCCTTTGCCAAGGCTTGTTTGCTTCTTTCGAGTCGCCGACACCGCCGACAGCGAGAGCCTGCGTGGGACAGCTCGTGACTCGACTCCTATATGTCGTCGACCTTCAGGGACCACGTGGCTGCGGAGACAAGCTACACCTAACCACCTGTTTGCACCCGACATCGCCTGGTACCTACCTGGTGCCATGCCGGTCACTGGCTAGTAACTGTGAACACTGTCCCCTCTGCTTTCAGGTCTTCTACAACTCTGATCCACCCTTGGATCCAACGCATCTCTTCTGGACCGACCGCCTGCAGCATCTTTGTCATCAGGCTCCATTGAATCGATAGAAGAAACCCGACGCACTTCGAGACCTATGCACCCGCTTCCTGTGGGTGAGGTAAAGCTGGCACTCCGGTGTCCAAGTGTAGAGAAACATCTCTAGTGTCTGTGTTTTGAATCTTAAGATCGTAGTCCATCCAGAAGACCCTTTCTGCAGTAACTTTTAAACTTTTACGCACCCATTGACAACCTATGGGAGCCCGCGTGTAACTTTCCTCACTGCACACGCGACCCGTGGACCTCCTGGTCACTAACTGAAGTTAGCTCCTTGTAGGCCCAGTGATTCTAGAGGCCCTCGGCCTTTTCCCTTTCCTGTTCGTGGTACTTATACCACTATTTTAGTATATGGTTTGAGTGGCCACCAGGGCCCATCCATATAAAGTGCAACTTCTGTATATTATAACATTGTCTTGTTTAACGATTTGTGCTCCTGTGCTCATAAAGAGTCTAGGGGATACTTTGATTATTAAATACATATATATTTTGAATATATATCTGTGTGGTGTCCTTTCATTGGTATAAAGGGGGGTTACATATGGTAAAACAGCCTGCTTAACACACTTTAACGAGTTTAGCCTCAAAGACTGCTTAGCCTACGCTACCACTAGGGCAGCTAGTCCTAAAAGGTTGACTTACAACCACACCATAAGGGTTGCTTGGCATGGTACAAGGTGGTCACTTTAACTAGTGGACATCATATACCAGGCCAACTTCTCACATTGGTGAGCAGCGGTTGGATTTGAGCTTGCTGTGTTTTACCTCTGTAATCTCTTTGTTACCAATTGAAAGATCATACAGGTACCTTTAGGTACATATAAAACAAGATTAGATATACTTAAGTTCTACTGAACTTAGTTGTTGTAGAGAAAAGGGAGTAGCACACCCTGACTACAACTACTAGATAGGTTTAGTAGGAAAACCCAAGTGTAGGTAGATTGCAACACATCCACCCACACTTAAGAGCAATGGAGGGGGCAGAGGGGTCCAAGGTACCCATCTCTGTCGAGAGTGACCCCCAGAGGGCACCAACTCTCTTTGCTACCCTAAATCAAAATGAGCTCAGGCAGTTGGCAAATATCAGGGGCCTTAAACAGCCCAAGAACCCTACTTCTGCTGAGCTCAGAGAACTCTTACAGGCTGATGAAGATCAGAGAGCTCTCAAGAAAGCCTCACAGTTAGGCCCCTTAGGGACTGGAACAGGAGGCCCCCCTTCTGAAGATGCTACTGAGGTACCCCTTTCCAATAGTCACCCCTTAGATGAGAATCATACTACAGAGGATGAAAGTGATAAGGGTACTGATACAGAAGGTAGTGGGGATGAAGGGAGAACTAGCCCAGTGCCAAGTGTTATACGTGGCCCAGCTAACCTAAGGCTATTGGGGACTGACAATGGGATCATCCCATTGGATCTCCCTAGTGGACTTAACCAGGGGCTTGGGAGGCAAAGGAATCACTCAGGTGAATCTAATGCTTCTCATGCCTCTAGAGGCTCTCAAGGTCACTCCAGAAGAAGGATGACCACCCCTCAGAGCAGGGAGCATGAGGCCAGAATGCAGGAAGCCCAGCTGAGGATCAGGAAGCAGGAGCTAGAGGTAGCCCTGATGGAAGAGAAACTGAGCAAGGCTAGGCAACCTAGAGAGAGTGGGTCTATACCCACTGGTGGCAGCATTGTCCCTAAGGACAAAGATAGGGTCTTTGACAATAGGAACCTGTCCAAGGTTGTGCCCCCCTACAAAAGTGGGGATGACATCCACAAATAGATGACTGCTCTTGAGAGAGCGTGCAAAGTGCAGCAGGTTCCTGAAGACCAGTGGGCAGCAATCTTATGGCTCTCCTTTGAAGGTAGAGGCAGAGATAGACTCCTCACTGTTAGAGAGGAGGATGTCAGAAACTACAGAGCCCTGAAGAGTGTCCTAGTTGATGGGTTAGGCTTAACCACTGAACAGTACAGGTTAATGTTCAGAGACACCCAGAAGACACAGACTCAGGACTGGTCTGAATACATTGAATGTGCCACTAAGGCTTTGGAGGGTTGGTTGCTGGGAAGTAAGGTATCTGATTATACAGGATTGTACAATTTGATGATGAGAGAACAGATTTTAAATAACTGTCAGAACCAGCAACTGCATCAACACTTGGTTGACTCAGATCTGGCCTCTCCCCAAGAATTGGGAAAGAAGGCAGACAAATGGGTCAGAACCAGGGTTAAGCAAAAGAACCAGAACCAGGGCCAAGGGGGTGATCAGAAGAAAACAGACCAAAAGGGTGGAGATCAGAAATCTAAAGACCAGAAGTCTTCAACAGGGCCCCAAACTAGTACTAACGAGGGTGGGTCCCAGCCTAAAGGGAAGAAGAAAGAAGGTCCAAAGAAACCCTGGTGCAAATCTTGCAAGAATACAACTCACTGGACTAGTGATTGTAAGAAGGGTGGAGCCCCCAACACTGTTGCCCCTAAGGCACCTGCTCCCAGTACTACTGTTAGCAGTGTTGGTCCCCAGACAAAGGGTGTAGTGGGAATCACTATGGGAACTGAAGGAGATTCTGACTTAGACAGAACCCTGACACAGGCAGTCCTGATCTGTGATGGGGACATGGATTTGTCCCTGACTGTGAGCCCCAGTAACCTGGGCAAGTACAGGCAGACTCCTTTAATAAATGAAAAAGTGGCTCAAGCCTACAGGGACACATGTGCCAGTGTCACTATGGTGACACCAGGCTTTGTGGACCCTGGACAGTACATACCAGGTGAGAACTACCTGGTGACCAATGCCAGCAATGCCACTACTTCACATAGTGTGGCAGTTGTTAACTTCTCATGGGGAGGGGTAACTGGCCTCAAAAGGGTTGTGGTTAGTGCAGACCTCCCAGTAGAATGTTTGTTGGGCAATGACCTAGAGAGTTCTCTATGGTCAGAAGTGGAGTACAGGACACATGCAGAGATGTTAGGTATATCACCACATGTCCTTGCTGTGACCAGGTCACAGGCCAAAAAGTGCCTTACTGAACCACAGGTCTTGGATCCTGGAACAATGGACCAAGCACCTACCAAGAAGAAGAACAGGAGGGTTAAGGCTGTGCCTTCCCCCCTGCCTCCAAGTGAGGATCAGCCTTCCCAGGAAGATGATCTAGAGAACCCTGAAGGAACTGTCCCTGAAGAGCTTGAACCTGATCAGGGTGAGTTTCTGGGGACAGGGGGACCTTCCAGGGCTGACTTGGGGCAGGCTCAGTTAACCTGTCCATCTCTTGAACCCCTCAGACAGCTGGCTGCTGCTGGGGATGCTCAAGGTACCCATAAAGTGTATTGGGATGATGGGCTCCTTTATTCAGAGGCTAGAGACCCAAAACCTGGTGCAACCAGGAGGTTGGTTATACCTCTGCAATTTAGGGGCTTCCTTCTTACCTTGGCCCATGATCCTCTAGCAGGACACTTAGGCCAGAACAAGACTTGGGACAGGCTTGTCCCTCACTTTCACTGGCCTCACATGAATGAAGATACCAAGGAGTTTTGTCGCTCCTGTGTGACCTGCCAAGCCAGTGGCAAATCAGATGGCACAACAAAGGCCCCCCTAATACCACTACCTGTGGTGGGGGTTCCCTTTGAAAGAGTGGGAATAGATATAGTGGGTCCCATGGATCCTCCCACTGCATCTTGGCACAGATTTATACTGGTGGTAGTGGATCATGCCACCAGGTATCCAGAGGCAATTCCCCTTAGGACCACTACAGCTCCTGTTGTGGCCAGGGCCCTGCTGGGAGTATTCTCCAGAGAGGGTTTCCTAAGGAGGTGGTTTCTGACAGAGGTACCAACTTCATGTCAGGATACTTGACAGCTATGTGGAAGGAATGTGGTGTCAACTACAAGTTCACCACTCCTTATCACCCACAATGCAATGGGCTTGTTGAGAGATTCAACAAGACCCTAAAGGGTATGATCAAAGGATTACCTGAAACGCTCAGGCTATGATGGGACATCCTTCTACCCTGCCTTCTGTTTGCTTACAGAGAGGTCCCACAAAAAGGAGTTGGCTACAGCCCCTTTGAATTGTTTGGGCACCCTGTAAGAGGCCCACTGTGTTTAGTGAAGGAAGGATGGGAGTTACCTCCCAAAAAGCCTAAACAAGACATAGTGGACTATGTACTTGGTCTCCGCTCCAGGATGGCTGAGTATATGGAGAAGGCATCCAAAAACCTTGAGGCAAGCCAGGCCTTACAGAAAGCTTGGCATGACCAAAAGGCTGTCTTGGTTGAGTTTCAGCCAGGACAGAAGGTATGGGTGTTGGAGCCAGTGGCCCCAGCAGCACTCCAAGACAAATGGTCTGGACCCCATACAATCCTGGAAAAGAAGGGAGAGGTTACCTACTTGGTGGACCTAGGAACTCCCAGGAGTCCCCACAGGGTACTCCATGTTAACAGGTTAAAAGCATATGTTGACAGGGCAGACATGGGCTTGCTCATGGCTACAGATGAGGGACAGGAGGAAGAGAGTGACCCTCTCCCAGACTTGTTGTCTCAGAACCCTGAAGATGGTTCAGTTGAAGGAGTGACCCTTGGAGGCAACCTCACTGAGCATCAGCAGATTGAATGTAGACAGGTTCTACAATTATTTCAACATATGTTCTCACTGATACCTAGTCAAACTGACTGGTGTACCCATGTGGTGGACACTGGTGACAGTCTGCCTGTAAAGAACAAACTTTACAGACAACCTGACCACGTCAGGGACTGTATAAAGGCTGAGGTACACAAAATGCTGGAATTAGGTGTCATTGAACCCTCAGAGAGCCCCTGGGCTAGCCCAGTGGTTCTGGTCTCCAAACCTCACACCAAAGATGGCAAGAGAGAGATGAGGTTTTGTGTGGATTACAGAGGACTCAATGCTGTCACTAGGACAGATGCACATCCTATTCCAAGGGCAGATGAGCTCATAGACAAACTAGCTTCTGCTAAGTTTTTGAGCACATTTGATTTGACAGCTGGCTATTGGCAAATCAGATTAGCTGAGGAGTCTAAGGCCAAAACAGCATTTTCAACCCCAGGTGGGCATTATCAATTTTTGGTGATGCCCTTTGGTCTGAAGAATGCACCTGCCACCTTCCAAAGGTTGGTGAATCAAGTCCTTACTGGGTTGGATGACTTTTGCGCAGCATATCTTGATGACATTGCTGTCTTTAGCTCCACCTGGGAGGATCACCTGATCCACCTGAAGAAGGTACTAGAGGCTCTGCAAAAGGCAGGCCTCACTATCAAGGCTACTAAGTGCCAGATAGGGCAGAGTAAGGTTGTGTATTTGGGCCACCTTGTAGGTGGAGGCCAAGTTCAACCACTGGATTGTAAGATACAATCCATCAAGGACTGGTCCCCTCCAACCACCCAGACTCAAGTTCGAGCTTTCTTGGGCTTGACTGGGTACTACAGGAAGTTTGTTAAGAACTATGGGTCCATTGTGACTCCTCTTAATGATCTGACATCCAAGAAGATGCCCAAAAAGGTTCAGTGGACAGTAAGCTGTCAAAAGGCATTTGATGACCTGAAGAAGGCCATGTGCTCTGCACCTATCCTGAAAAGTCCTGACTACTCCAAAGAGTTTATTGTCCAAACAGATGCTTCTGAGTTAGGTGTGGGAGCTGTGCTGTCACAACTTAATGTAGATGGTCAAGACCAACCCATTGCTTTTATTAGCAGAAGGTTGACCCCCAGAGAGATGAATTGGTCGGCTATTGAGAGGGAGGCCTTTGCTGTGGTGTGGGCCCTGAAGAAGCTGAGGCCATACTTGTTTGGCACTCACTTCAAGATTCAGACCGACCATAAGCCCCTCTTGTGGCTAAATCAGATGAAGGGTGAAAACCCCAAACTGCTTAGGTGGTCCATTTCCCTACAGGGGATGGACTTTACAGTGGAGCACCGGCCAGGTACAGACCATGGGAATGCAGATGGTCTCTCCAGGTACTTCCACTTAGGACATGAAGACGAGACTGGTCAAGGCTAGTTTAATGTCCCTGCGTTTGGGGGGGGGGGGGGTTGTGTAGGAGAGTAGGGTCCCCCAGCCTGCTGTTCTCTCTAACAAAATTGACACTATGCACCCTAGGTGCATAACCAATTGGAATTGGATCACCCTGTGAGCCCCTGTACCAGTGTACACTAGGTACCCAGGGCATTGGTGTATCTAAGGCCTACCAGGGGCTGAAGCATGTATTGTGCCACCCCTGGCCTGGCCTAACAAATTTGACACAACTGGCTGATCACTCAGCTGGGGTAAGTTGGTGTAACCACCTCTTACTTAGGTGTAGTATACCTATACCTAACCTTAAATGGGACACATGTAAACCTATAAGTCACTCCTATGGCAGGCCTTGACAATGCTGAAGGCAGAGTGCTTGGTTCCATGTGAGATGGTGCTCTGGCATGAGCTGAGCCTGTCTGCAGTGGTGTGAACAACTTCCTTCTACCGTTTCCAGATATCGTCATACCATATACTCTTAAGTGCATTATGAACCTCGCGGTTAAATGCTATCTTTGGTTTGGCTTTATCAAAACATGTCGAGTAAGGTGTCATACGAATTGGAATACTAACCCCTCGCCAATTCTGGCGACGGGGTTAGCATTCCACCCTTCTAGAGGGACACGACATGTACAGTACCTGAAACCCGGGTAAAATCAGACATAGCCTCAGCTCCACAAAATGGATGCTGCCACCACAGACACAAGTCTGCCCTCCTGCTGCTGGGAGTCCTTCCAGCTTGGGAGACGTGGACAAAGGGTTTCCTGCCAGGGGAGGTGCGTGCACCACCCCAGACAGGATTTTGTGTATTGGTCAGGTAGGGCTTGAAAGGAATCAGACATGCCTGAGGCTCACAAGGAGCCTCGGTGCATATGCCAGTTCAAACCGGTCCTGGGGCACACCAGCCCCGGACCTGGGGCGAGCTGGACAAAGGATTGGGGGTGTAACCACCCCCCTTCCTGGTCCCACCCTTAGGGAGGGACCTAGCAGGTAGTCCGGCCCCTAGAATCCGCTTAAAGGTAGGAGCTGTGTCCTAAGACTTCAGACATCCTGGAATCAACTTACTACAAAGAAGAAGACGGGAACTTCGACGCTCTGCTGCACAGAGGACTGAAGGAAATCTCCCCTATGGTCAGGGAGTGACCATCTTGCTAACGCAAGCACCAACCAGCTATTCAACATCTGCTTTGCCGCCGCCTCCCGCCGGAGCCCGAGCCCAGAGCCTGACAAGACCTGGACCTCCAGACCTCTCACCGCCCGATCCACAGTCCCTGAAAAGAAGGAACCCGTGGAGGCACCGAGACACGTGGAGCCAGCCATCTTGGAAGACCGACGACAAGCTGCAAGCGCGACAACAGAGGCTCCCTCCAAGTTGTGCTTTGGGTCCTGAGAAGCCCAACCACCGAGCAGCATCTTCACCAAAGGTGAGCCCTCCAGCATCTCCACGATCTGCGTGGGGCCCCTCTGCACTTTGCATCTCGACGCGCCTGCCCGGTCCCTGGCCCGTTAGCTAGTGGCCATTTTGGCGACCTATTTTGAAATCAACGATGCTGGTCTGGTTGCTCCAGACTGGCCCCAGCTGCTCTCCAAAAGAGCAGCCCCTCTGACCTTGCTGGTCAGAACAATCAGCTTTCTTGAATTTCCATGACTCCTGCCTTTGCCAAGGCTTGTTTGCTTCTTTCGAGTCGCCGACACCGCCGACAGCGAGAACCTGCGTGGGACAGCTCGTGACTCAACTCCTGGACATCGTCGACCTTCAGGGACCACGTGGCTGCGGAGACAAGCTACACCTAACCACCTGTTTGCACCCGACATCGCCTGGTACCTACCTGGTGCCACGCCGGTCACTGGCTAGTGACTGTGAACACTGTCCCCTCTGCTTTCAGGTCTTCTACAACTCCGATCCACCCTTGGATCCAACGCATCTCTTCTGGACCGACCGCCTGCAGCATCTTTGTCATCAGGCTCCATTGAATCGATAGAAGAAACCCGACGCACTTCGAGACCTATGCACCCGCTTCCTGTGGGTGAGGTAAAGCTGGCACTCCGGTGTCCAAGTGTAGAGAAACATCTCTAGTGTCTGTGTTTTGAATCTTAAGATCGTAGTCCATCCAGAAGACCCTTTCTGCAGTAACTTTTAAACTTTTACGCACCCATTGACAACCTATGGGAGCCCGCGTGTAACTTTCCTCACTGCACACGCGACCCGTGGACCTCCTGGTCACTAACTGAAGTTAGCTCCTTGTAGGCCCAGCGATTCTAGAGGCCCTAGGCCTTTTCCCTTTTCTGTTCGTGGTACTTATACCACTATTTTAGTATATGGTTTGAGTGGCCACCAGGGCCCATCCATATAAAGTGCAACTTCTGTATATTATAACATTGTCTTGTTTAACGATTTGTGCTCCTGTGCTCATAAAGAGTCTAGGGGATACTTTGACTAATAAATACATATATATTTTGAATATATATCTGTGTGGTGTCCTTTCATTGGTATAAAGGGGGGTTACAGATGGTAAAACAGCCTGCTTAACACGCTTTAACGAGTTTAGCCTCAAAGACTGCTTAGCCTACGCTACCACTAGGGCAGCTAGTCCGAAAAGGTTGACTTACAACCACACCATAAGGGTTGCTTGGCATGGTACAAGGTGGTCACTTTAACTAGTGGACATCATATACCAGGCCAACTTCTCACAGTGTGTGAAACCTATGTTTTTTTTAGTGAATTTGTAAGGTTTTTTAAATGCTAATTTATGTATGTATTATTATATTTTTTATATATTTATTTTACAATAAACTACCTATGTATATAGTTATAGATTGACTGTATCCTGTAATATGGAATGGCTCAGCTCTTTTTTTTTTAATTTGGATAAAGTTGAACAGCATAGTTAATATCTTCTATAAAGTTATAAATAGTTTAAAATGTGTTTTTTTTTAAGGGTTTTTCACGGTGCGCGCACCGGCAATTTTGCCGCCGTGCGCGCTCCGCGCAATATTTATAATTTTTTTTTATTTTTTGGGACCTTAGGGGTCTTTCATGGTCCCCCTGAGAAGGCCTAGGGGGTCAGGGACTCTCTACCCTGCCCCCTTTTCACGTTCTCCACTTGTGTTTTTAGCTCTCTTCTGCCTCTAAAACTCAAAATGGCGGCTGTGGCGAGCGCACACCGTGCGCGCGCCCCGCGATATTTTGAAGAAAAATAAAATGTTTTTTTCACCCTTCGGGGTCCTTCAGGGACCCCCTGACAAAGGCTAGGGGGTCAGGAACTCTCTACCCTGCCCCCTTTTCATGTTCTCCACTTTTCTTTTTCACTGTCACACACAAAATGGCGTCCAACACTTCCTGATTTCGACCGATTGAAATGTTGACTGACATCTAACCACCAATCAGAATTACACTCGCGGACATTTCGTGCGCGCCCCGTGCGAGCACCGTGCGCGCACGGTGCGCGCATATAGATATTTATGTACCTTTAACTGCAATTTTCTCAGGAACTACTGAACAGATTGACACCATATATGCAAAAGGCACATGCCTGACCTGAGGACTACCTCTTTGCCAAATTTCAAGTAATTCTGTTCAGCCGTTTGGGCTGTACCTTCGACTAAAGGTCCTATGGGAAAATGCATTGGGAAAACGCGTTTAGGGACCCCCCTTTTTTCTCAGCCCCCGCTTGATGAATCACCCCGAGACTTTCAGGGTAGGAGCTGAGCGGAGCGCCCCATTAGTTTTGAAAATTTCACGAAGATAAGTCAACCGGCACCAAAGTTATTCAAAATAGAATTTTCAGATTTCCTGTGGGAACTCGGTCCTAACTATAACTATCTACTGGCGACCGCCAGTAGATTATATATATATATATATTCCAAAATCCACAGCTGGGCGGTGGCAGTACTTTCCCCACCGTTTCGACAGCAAACGCGGACATGGACCTGCAGATCCGTGTAATTTCTCTTTATTAGTTGTAAACTGCTGCCATAACGTTTCGGCTCCTCCAAGCCTTGATCACATGACAATGTGACATTGGCAATCCACAGTTTTTAAAATGACAGTGCTTAATTCAAAATCAATCACGTGACAGATCCTGTAGTAGACATGGCAGACATACTTATTTTTTTTGTTTAAATCTGTTTTATTGAATTTTACGGGTACATGAAAGGAATCATATTCTTTGTACTGTCTATGCATGATGACACTTAGCAGCAATAGAGACATATCTTCATTACATGAAGGCTGAGCCTAGTAAACATACACGGTGCGTCTACCGCACCGGATTACCTACAAGGACAACATACGACTCCTTTAATTTCTGCGATGCATCACAGGTCGGTGACTGTATAGTTTCGGCAGTCTCATATGTAAAGTCTTTCAGCTGATTCAGCGTGGACTTCAGAACAGACGTAATAGAATGATAACAATTAACATCTAACAATCCCAACGCAGACCGGTACTGAAAGTTAACAATGCTTTGCAGGGTAATGTGGGGCCTATCACAGGGTCATTCAAGATCGTGGACCAGTTTCGATTAATGATTCTGAATATGTCAGAGTGTTGTCTGTTATAGCCCGCAAACCAGCAGATCAGATGCCTACCACGCCCCATAACGTGAAGGTATTGTATGGTAAGGTGTTGGTGGGGCTCTGTGGACATTCCCCATTTAGCGTTCGGGGTTGCAACCAGTGAGTAGTGCATAAGGAATTGGCCTGGTGGTAACCCCTCCTCCGCTATCAGAGAGTCATATGGTGTAAGTGTACCATCTCGATACAAATCTCCTAGGGTCTGTATGCCAGCGTCTCGCCAGTGCGTGAGTGCAAGAGAGGTGAGTGCCCGTGTCCCGCTAGGGGAGCCCTCCAGCGGCAACGCCGGCAGGTATGGGGTCAGAGCTCTGGTGAGAAATAGGCTTCTGCGATAGCATTTGTATGCCACCTTCAGAAGGAGTGGTGCTTGCGCTGCAGGCTTAGCAGCTGGATGGAAGAGCGTAAGGAGCCGCTCCAGAGAGTATGGGGGTAACGTAGACACTGTGTCTTCCCGGCCTTTATCCGCAAACCAGCGGGTAATCCATTGCAGCTGCGCAGCCAGATAGTAGTGTTCTAAGCAAGGCGGTGCCAGTCCCCCCTGATCCGTCGGAAGGTACAATTTTGCTGATGACAGCCTGTGTCGACTGCTACCCCAAATGAAGTCCCGGAGCAATTTGGAGAATGTGGCGAAAAATGCCGCTGGTACATATAATGGCAGATTGGCAAAGTAATACAAGAGCCTGGGGAGGATCACCATTTTGGATAATGCCACTCTGCCTGTGAATGTCAGCGGTAATGTCACGTGCCCCAGAAACGCATCTGCGACTTGACGGCTGTGAGTGCCCTTCCCAAGTGTCCCCTCTGTCAGAGTCCTTTCACTCTTTCCCTGAATCAGTCGTAGCCCGGCCCACCCTCACGCTTTTAACACACGCATGCTTCCCGGTTCCTGTTAGCAGCCGCATTGTCGGAATCCTGCTCCCGCATCGTCGGCCTGTCTCACTATCGTACTAACTCCGGTAAGTGCCCCGTGCCTACTCATACATGCTTGTCAACCCTCCTCACTACCCGCAACTATTCCCTAACCTTGTCCTCCTTCGTTTAACTCCATAGTAACCTCTTCCAAGGTCCGTTGACCCTTGACCCTCGAGCCAAGACGTGGAAAATAATACAATATCCTAGCCCACCGGCCACGACTTTCCTTTTATACTTTAAGTAAGTTTTAAAATATCCCCTCGCGCTTAGCGCATATGCGCCAACCACCTTGACTCACTCCACTAATTCGTCCCTTCTTTTACTCCAGAATTCGTATCTGATATAACCGCGGCCGCGGTAAGTCATCGATTTTCACTTTTTATTCCGTTTTCACCGTAGCGTCTCTGCTCTAAGGACTTCACGAGCACAACTATAGGCAATTATCACCCGTTACCGCAACCAATACAGCATGTACTCCAATGCACACGCTTCGGCTGATGAGTGATTTCACGACTGCCTGGCAACTGTCTCCACCTTATTATGCTGTCTGACTCTTAAATATTAATTTGCATTAGTAACATGTATAATCTCTACAATAATCTGAGTTTCATTTTTACTCCTTATTGTTTCACCATCCACTTGAAATAATAATGTGTTACCTTATACTCACGCTATTGCTCGCTCTTCCGCCTTAGTATCACTACTAGCACATGGTACAAATTGTAATGTGTAGGTCTTTTTCGTCACTTTTTAAGTCATGGCTCCTTCGAGTCCATAATGTTCATAATACCTTCTCCTTCTTCCTTCCCCTTCTCTTCAAGGTTATTCAGGTTGTACCTTACAGGCATTATTGTCCCTTGTCCTGATGATGATCCTTGCATTTAATTAATAAGATCGAAACGCCGTCGACACTCACAAATACCCGATATGTTGTAAAAACCGTGATTTTGACACATAAGGGTTTTGTTTAAAATGTTTGGCTCTCAATTATCTATGATATCTATAACAAACTATGGTTTATGCCTGAACCTTCTTGTCTCTCTGGCCTAATGTATGTAATGGACGCAGGCTTGTGTCCCACTTTATGAATCTACTAATTGTTTGGTCATTTTTCTTTATTAGTAAAACTCATGACCTCTGTCCAGCTGGACAAGTCTTTCAAATTATAAGTACTGATTGGGTCCTTATTTATCACTGACTTTACTCTTCCTATGTCTAGGGACATTTGTTGCTTAGAATTACTTAATTCCCAGGGTCCCTAGTTGACTCTCTTTGGGTGCTCTTGTTGTTACTAAAGAGCTTCCCAAGTTTCCGTCAAAGAGATCCAACGGCTGACGGTATATCTGTATTCCCAGGTATCAGAAGGTGTCCCCTTTCCACACTACCCTCGTTCCATTGAGGGTGTATCCCGGGTCCTGTCTCCCCTCCCCAAAATCATAAAGGCAGGATTTACTGGCATTTACTCGCAGTCCCGATACAGCGGCGAAATCCTGCAGTATGCGGGCCAGCTGGGCCGGGAAATTCTCGATGTCTCTCACATATACCAGCAGATCATCTGCATATAACAACACCTGGTGTATCGCGTCTCCCAGTGGTATACTGTCCCCCATCAATGCGTGACGGGCCACTGCTAGAGGTTTGATCGCTAACGCTAACAGGAGTGGTGACAGTGGGCCCCCCTGTCTGGTGCCCCTGCATATAGGCATAGCTTCAGATATGTACGGGCCCAGCCGTACCCGAACTGTGGGGTTCTTTTACAAAAGGCCCACCATTTGTGAGAATTCCCAGATCATAGCGTTGCAACAGCGCCGACAAGTACCTCCATTCCAGACAATCGAAGGCCTTTTCCAGGTCCAACATCAGGCAACCCGCCCTTGGCCACTCATTTATACTATCCGTCGCCACTCTAAAAAACCTCCGTAGGTTCAGTGACGTGCGCCGCTTGGGCACAAACTCATTTTGGTCACTGTGGACGAGGGCTGAAATCACTGGTGCCAATCGTTCCGCTAGAACGTTAGCGAGTATTTTATAGTCTGCGTTAAGAAGCGCCAGCGGTCTATAAGACCCCAAGACCGTTGGATCTCGGTCTGGCTTCAGTAGGGACACCAAGTACGCCTCGCGCATCGAGGGGGGTAGTGTGCTTTCCTCCAGCGCTGTAGCGTAAAGCGTGTGCAATTGTGGCACCAGGGCCTCCTGATAAGCTTTATAAAATTCGGCCGCCATGCCGTCCGGTCCTGGCGTTTTCCCAGATGCCATGGATGCGATTGCCTCACCTATCTCCTCCAGGGTGAGGGGACAGTTAATCGCCTCCTAATGTACGTCCGAGGCTGCAGGAAACTGGATATGTTCGAGGAATCCCTCTATCCCGAGGTCCGTACCGCGAACCCCTGACTGATACAGCCGCGCATAGTGATCCACCATAACCCTATGAATCTCCCTTTGCATGTACATCAATTCTCCCTCCCGTGTACGTACAGCTGCGACCGGAGCGCGAGGACCGTTCTGTTTTAGCATCCAGACGAGCAAGCGACCTGCCCTGTCTGCTGTAGCGTGCGTGCGGGCTGTATGGGCTGCATAGTTATGGCAGCGTAATCGTAATTCCGACCGAGTGCCTTTGAAGATAAGTGAATATAGAGTATCGACGCGTTGGCATGTGCATTCCGCGAATGTTCCATGTGATTATGTTAACTTGTGTCATTGCTGGGGCGTGCAGTCTGCTGGGAGGCCAGGGGCGGGGTGTGTCTTAGTAAGTACTGGGCTCGTCCGAGCATGTGTGAACCGGTCTGTTGTAGCCATAAAAACTTGTGAACTGTAAACAGTGTCAGTGTGTCAGTGTGTGGCCTGGTGAGATGTGCGTGTAGCCAACAATCTGCTGTGACCATCCCCATCATAACCCTCTTATGCGGTGCGCCACATAGAGTGCCCTTAGTGCAGCTCACTGAGGCAGCAGTGCTCAAACGCAAATGTAAGCTATCTATGCGCGCATGAGTGCTACCTGCACAGAGACCCACTGGGTGTTTTAGTCATAAGCGCAACATATCTCAGGCAACAATCAACCAAAAGGGCACATACAGTGTCCCTGTTGAGTCCCCCCACCCCCTTACATAATCAACAAACCATTACAACCCACAAGTTGGTACTTGCGTGCACGATCATCTATAATGTTCATTACAGCAATGTCCTCATCCTAGGAAATTATCCGCAGTCTGCGGAGTGACCACCGGCATGTGCAGCTCATCAGAGAGTTTGGACGACGGTGTCGACGAGCCGCTCGACACCACCGTGTGTTGCGTAGAAGAGTCCAGGCGAGCTGGAGCACTCTGGGAACCAAGTGTCGTTACCGCTTCCAGCACGTTTTGGCGCTCCAGTGGCATTCTCTCCGGGCTTGGGGCCACCTTTTTGGACGTTGCTCCGCGGGCCGCCCACTGTCTTGGGCGACGCCTGCTTCTCTTGCCTGATGCCACGCTGTCAACCGGATCCCGTGGTCTCGTTCCTGTCCAGAGGCCTGATTCTTCCAACCAGTCCCACGCCTCCGCTGGCGTGTCGAAAAAGTGAGTTTTACCTTTCGCAACCACTCGCAGCCTGGCAGGGAACAACAGGGAGTTTGGGAGCTCCAGCTCTCTAAGTTGTCGCTTCACCGCCATGTAGTTGTTTCAACAGCGCTGCACCAGGGCAGTATAGTCAGGGAAAAGCATGATGCGGCTGTCATTGACTATCAGGTTGTCCAGTTTCTGGGCTTCCTGCAGCACAGCGTCCCTGTCTCTGTAGTTAAGGAGTTTGAACAGGAACGGGCGTGGCCGCGCTCCCGGCTGTGGCCTCTGGGCAGGCACTCGGTGAGCTCTCTCCACCGCAAATTGCTTCGAAATTGTTCCCTGCGGCAGAAGGCCTCGCAGCCAGCTCTCTATATATTGTTCAGGGTGTCTCCCTTCTTCTCCTTCTGGCAAGCCCACTACGCAAATATTGTTACGACGCGAGGGTCCTTCAGCGTCCTCCGCCCTGTCCTCAAGGGCATGTATCTGCTCCATCATATCTTGCAGTGCAGCTGCGTGACTGTGGATGACCGGCTGGAGATCTTTGAGCATTTGACCTTGCGCTGCAACCTTATCAGTTAATTTGCAATGATCCACATGTAGAAGCGTGAAGTCAGAGGTGACCTTATCAATCTGAGTTTCCAAGGATGTCCTGGTATGTTCCAGTGCATCCCCTAGTTTCTCCACTGCCGCAAGGACTGTGTCTAATTTGGCTGCCAGTGCTGTAGATGTCGGCTCCATTTCGCTGGGCTCCCTCAGACGTGCGGAATCCAGGTTGCCAGCTCGTATCGGTCCCTGCTGCCTCTTGGCCCGCATACGGCCCATCACGAGTTGTTGCGCCGTGTGCATTCACAGCCAGTGCCCGGCAAGGTCCACTTACCAACGATTGGACTGTGGTAGGAGGTCAGTTCAGGGACGACCGCCGCATAGGCGTGTTGCACTAGGGTTACACGGACCGCTGGCGGTATCGATCACAGCCGCAGCCGCTAGGTTCCCTACTTTATCAGCCCCACGGTTGCTGTGTGACCGTCTCGTCCGACTAATGACAGCCAAGATCTTCTCCCCATATCGAGTCCTCTTGCGAGTCGGTCCGCCACAGGATGCTGCTACTGCATAGTATACCCTGTTGCAGAAACCACCGGGGATCGCGATGGCAGCTCCAGAGGCGCGTTCTCTTCCGTTGTTCCCAGGCAGCTTGCTATGCTATGAGGGACTACTGGCTGCTTGTTGGTGTGAGCTATGCCAGGACGCCAGTCACCGCTCTCACCCCCGAGGCCCTGGACAGACTCGGCTAGAATCCTGCGTCCATTGTTGCAGCTGTTCGTCACAAGGCGCGCCAATTGTGGGTTGTGCGCCAACTGAATGGCAGCTTGAGCCAGCGAGGGCAACACCAGAAACCTCTGTTCTTGTCTATTGCTCCCAGCTGGCTTGTTTCGCTAGGAGGGACTTTTAACTGTTTGTGGCAGTGGTCATTGCCAAACTGTCCGCCGCGCCCCCCACCTCCGAGGCACTGGAGAGATCCGTCTCTGTGCGGTTGGAATCCGGTTTCCATCTGGGGCTGGCTGAAGTTCAGTGGATGAAAGGGTGGTATTAGTCCACAATGTGTTCGTTTGGTCACATCTCCTGGGTCGGTGCGTGTGCCTTATGTCTCACCCTTAAAATAGCAGAGCATTGGGTAGGATGTGCAGTCACAGTGGCGGGCCAGTAGGCTTGTGGCAGGCGGCACCAGTTCCCCGAGGGCAAATCACAACCAGGGTATGCAACGCGTTGAAGGAGGAGCGCGCTTCTCCTGTACTTCCCGTGGACGAGCTGTTGGGTTTCCTTCGCGTAATGCAGAGTGCAGGCGCACCAGCGGGAGGTGCCCCGATTGCCTTCACTTTGTTCCAACATCACTCACACTTCCTGAAGGTTGCTGCTCTCACATGCAATTAACACTGTCTAGGCCTCACCCATTGCTGCTGCACAGGCCACCCCTCACATTGACGTCAAAGTGCACTTCAGAGCGCCTGGGCCTTGGGTCTCGTCTGTGTATTTCACCTCCGTGTCCGTGGCCTGTCAGATCAGCTCTCTGCGAGCACCGCCTCCACAATGTGGGCCGACCGCTCGGCCGGCGCTGCTGTCGTAGCGGCCTTCGGTTATATCAAACAGACGCCAGTTCCGTTCAATGGTGGCGTGCAATGACACGGTTTGTCGTCGGTCGCTGCGCCCGGCGTAATGCTGCAGGGAGGGTTAGATTTTTGGTTCTCCCCGTTGTGTGAGACTCAGCCGTGTCCTGAGCTGTTGCTCCCCGTCACTGCTGTCACCCCAACACAGCATCCCCTGGAGGTCTCCTCCAGGCAGGGGCGGAACCGGTAAGATCGCGCGGGCCTCCGGCTGGTCAGCTACCCCATCCCCGCTCAGACTCTGACCTGGGCAGGAACCGCTCCCGCCTCTGGGGCCGCCCGCTCTTCTCACCAGTTAAAGCGCTCCAGGCTGCAGGTCCTCAGGTGGCGGTGATCCAGAGGCCGCACCTCCCCGCACTCCTGGTCTGTGGGCCACTCCGCCGGGCGCCTCACCTCTTGTAGCTGTGGAGCATGTGAATCCACTCCACAGAGCGGGCAGGGAACCATAGGCTCCACCAACACTGTACTTGCAGCGCCTATCTTCCCAGCAGCACCAGCGACTGCCGCCCAGCAGGGGCCTCCAGGCCTCGGGTCCCCAGGCGGCGGCGATCCAGAGGCCGCACCTCCCCGAGCTTCTGCTTCGCGGGCCACTCTGCCAGGCGCCTCACCGCTCGTAGCAACGCAGCACGCAAATCCACTCCACAGAGGTGGGCAGGGAACCACAGGCTTCACCAGCGCCGTGTCTTCAGCGCTAATCGTCGTAGCAGCACTAGGGACTGCCACCCAGCAGGGGTCTCTGCCACACTGTCTCACCTCACGGAGGCCGCGACTGCTTTCTTGTCCGTAACCGTGTCTTCAACTGTGGAAACCGCGTAATAAAAAGTCTCCTGGCGTCCGCTTCCCTTTAGCTGTCTGGTGCCACAAGTTGCGGGCGTGGATGGCGCACTTAAAGGAGAATTTTCCCGGATTACAGTGGATATGGGCCAGAGCACTACAAGCTCACGTCCGCCATGTTGGCTGGCTAGCCACGCTCCCCGACATGGCAGACATACTTATGGCAATTAATTGCATTCTACACTTGTAAACAACCGACCATTATTTAATTTTAAAAGAACGTTTTGCCCAATTCAGTATTTATCCAAACACTGTAATATTGTTAATAAATATTTGCAAAATCAGCAAATATGTAAACAGAGCGTATACTATTCACTTTTCAATGATTGTACCTAGAATACATAATAAATATGTGCAAAAAATAGCAGTTGTGCAAACAGTGCATATGTATTAATCATTGTAATTAAATTGCATCGACTGCTGAATTGGGCCCGTATCATGAGCCATTACTCAATTCAAATCCACGATTCATGGTACCGTAGTTATTATGGGATCAATCCCGATAACCCTTGTGCAAATAGCGCTGATGGAAGGCGTGTCATACCCATTGTGCAAAATGCGCTGTGTTGAGATCACATGTTGTTTCAAGCAGTACTTGGGCAACGTCAAGATAACCACTCCTGATGGACACAATTAGATCATATATATTTCTTATGTCCAGTTTTGCTAATGGTGCATGTATCGAATAGAGTATGAGGATCATATATACCTCCTCCTGTTACTCAATCTTAGATTGTACTGCCATCTATAGGTCAATCTTAATTACGCATCAACCGTATGTTCTGAGGTGTGTAGTCAACTACGTGGTTCCAATAATTACGGGTTAAATCCTCATTGAACCTCTTTGATTTTTGGTCCCCTCTTAAACAGTTGGGATAGCATGTACAAAATAGCGAGTAACAATGTGCAAAATCACAAACCACAATCCCTGAGACATGCCTTAGAAAACATTAGCCGTATCCTGCTTAGCCTGCCCTCTACTTGATCTGATAACTAATGTGCAAAAAGTGCTAAAGGTGCCTAGTGTCAAATATAAAAACCCTTCTAACATCCGTTAGGTCATTATTTTGTTTTCTCATTTCGCTTTTTTAGTTCTTTTTTTCTCTTTATTTCTTGTTTTATTCTCTTTTTATTATTCTTACCCCATTATTTTATGTCACTGACAACTCATGTTACTCTCTTTGCTTATTCATGTCTTTTTATATATGTTTTTTTCTGATACCTTTTACTGAACTCATATAGCTCTTTCTATTTGATCCTTTATTCCAAAGCTAAAATTAATTTATGCTTTGTAAATTACTGTGGGAAGGCCTCTTTTATGTTATTAGACTATTATAAACTATATAATCTAAAAACATTTCTATGTTCCTCATTCCTACCCTGATGTTCCTGTACCAATGTCAACTCAGAGAGAAGAATTGATGTTGTATACAGTTTATCATCTTGTTATCTTCTACACAATCAGTTTTTATCTTTATACAGATTAATAAATAGGATAAAATTGTAAAAATCCCAAATACTGGTGTAACAAATATTAAAAATTTAAATAATTAATATGGAGGTATATGGACCCTGGTGCTTTACTCCTCCTACACTGCATGTGTTACGATCAGTTCTTAAGATAAGCATGTGTGTAAGTCTTCTGTAATGTTCAGACCGCTGGGACTCTTGGAATCTAACTGTTTAATGTACCTTGTTTCTAGCTTACGAAGCTTAGACTCCCTGTCACCACCTCTTCTACTTGCAATGACTGTATCAATCACAAAGTACTTAAAAGAAGAATAGTCACTGTGGTGTCTTTCCTTAAAATGCCTAGCCACGGGATAGGTGTTATCTTGATTGGCTATGGCTCGGAGATGCTGTAAAATACGTTTGTGTGATGCCAATTTTGTACTGCCCATGTACTTAAGTCCACATGGACATATTAAAACGTATACCGCAAATTCGTTTTTGCAAGTGAGTACTTTGTTAATCTGATGTTCCATGCTACTGAAGGCATCTCTATATGTTTTGACATTGATGCCATGTGTGCAGGATTTGCATGTCTTGCATTTGTAGGAGCCGCCATTGGTTTGGAGCCATGATGTTTTTTCGATGACTTCGGGGCTAGTATTAACCAAGCGGTCTTTCATAGATGGTGCTCTACTGAAAGTTAACGATGCTTTGCGGGGTAATGTGGGGCCTATCACAGGGTCATTCAAGATCGTGGACCAGTTTCGATTAATGATTCTGAATATGTCAGAGTGTTGTCTGTTATAGCCCGTGATAATTCTAAAAGGGCAAGGTTGTACGTTCACTTGGTTCACCTCAACTAGAGTGTTTTCAGTTACTGACTCTTCGTCCTGCCTGTATGTGCTGAGGATTTCATGCCTGCTTAATTTCATAGACTTGGTTATGGCATTATCTATGGTTTTTCTTGTGTAACCTCTCTCGAGGAACCTGATTTCTGCTCTCCTGTTGTGCCACCTTTAAGTCCTGTTCATTACTGCACACCTTCCTGAGGCGAAGCATCTCCCCATAGGGAATGCTTGCTATTAAATGGGCTGGGTGTGCACTACCGGCATGTAACATTGTGTTGCCGGAGGTACTCTTTCTGTATAACCTGGTTTCCATCTTATTGTTGCTGATATATACCTCGGTATCCAGAAATGGACCTGTTGACTGGCTCATAGTTACTGTGAATCGTAAATTTAACTCATTGATATTGATGTCAGTCACAACTGCCTCGGCTTGTTCCCTGGTGCCCCTCCATACCACAAAAAGGTCATCGATATATCGCAACCATGTGACAATTTTCTCCTCCCATACTGTTTTGAACTGGACCTCGAGGATCAGTTCTTCCCAGCTGCCCATATGTAAGCAGGCATAGCTTGGGGAAAAACTGGTCCCCATTGCCACACCTTGGAGTTGACGATATAACAGACTGTTGTACATGAAAATATTGTTATTCAGACAATGTTCCAACATTTGCATTATCATTTTATTATGTTCTTTGTACTGTTCCAATCTCTGTGATAGGTAGTATCATGTTGCATTCAATCTGTGCTCATGCTTTATGCTCGTATAGATCGCAGTGGCATCCAATGCCATCATCCAGTAACCATCTTCCCATGCAACTTGTTGGATCTTCTGTAGAAAATCTCCTGTGTCTTGCACATATGTTTCCAAAGCTTTTACATGGGATTGCAAGAAATAGTCAATGTACACGGAAGTTGTTTCTAAAATCCCCCCTCTAGCCGATATAATCGGCCTGCCAGGTGGTTTATCCTTATTTTTGTGGACTTTGGGGATAAAATATAAGGAGGGTGTCACTGGATTATAATTCTTAATGTATTGATATTCATTCTCTGACAGCATATTTCTGCTTCGCCACTTGGCCAATTTCTGATAATATTCTTTGTGTGCCATCTTCATTGATGCCAAATTTATGCGCTCATAGCATTGCCTATCGTTGAGTTGTGAGTAGGACTCTTTGTCGTAATTTGTGCGGGTAAACAACACGATATTTCCACCCTTGTCACTGCCCCTGATGACGATTTCCTTCTCTTTGCTTAGTTTAGTTACTAGAGCCTCATACTGTTGAGGTTTGGTGTAATTCCGTTCAGCAGTTTCGGCTATAACTGTGTCTAAAGTTTCCTATGGGAAATTGATTTTCTGACCTCTCTTTTTCGAATTTCTCAGGAACTACTGAACGGATTTACACCAATCAAAAACAAGGTCTCTTTCTGAACCAAGGGCTACCTTTTTTCCAAATTTGGTGTAATTCCGTTCAGCAGTTCGGGCTGTAGCTGTGTCTAAAGCTTCCTATGGAAATTAACATGGAGAAAACATGTTTTGGGACCCCCCTTCTGTATCGCTCCCCACTTGCCGAATCACCCCGAAGCTTTCAAGATAGGAGCTGACCGGAGCGCCCCACGAGTTTTTGAAAATTTCGCGAAGATTCGGCAACCAGCGCCAAAGTTATTGGGAAAACAAAAAACGCTTTTCCTATGGAAACTAGGTCCTAACTATCACTATCTACGGGCGACCGCAAGTCGATTATATATATATATATATATATATATATATATATATATATATATATATATCCACCACCAGTCCCGCCTCTTAAAAGAACGGGTCCGACACATGCTATTGGACCATTGCAGATAAAATTTATTTGCCACCAGTACAGCAGGTAAGTATTTAAAACACCTGGCAGACGCGTTTCGGCGAATGCCTTAATCATTGCCAGCATTGTGTTTCAAAACAAGTTCATAATGTGCAGGAACTTTGCATACTGTTACATACTTCTTCAATCTCTGTGGAGGGTAAGCGCAGAGAATGCTGGTAACTGGAGTCCCGCAATCCATATTGTCCCACGCACCGTGTGAGTCAACAGTCCCACATCGCGAACTTTGGTTAAGTAACCGGTCCATGCATTCAGTGATGCCCTGGCAGTTGCCAGCATATGAGTCTGCTTATCCACTCCTTGCGGGGACCTTGGCGGCCAACGTCATCTGCAGTTGTCCAAATCAGCAGTAATCTGCTGCTCTCTCCTCATTGTACCAGGAACGTTGTCTTGGGCGAGGGGGCGCCGCTTTTGCGAGTTCCACACAGCACACCACAGAAGTTGTCGACATCAAGCGGAGCACCTGACCGAGAGGCGTGTCGGATGTGCAGCGTCGACTGTTGCACTTAACATCCACCACCAGTCCCGCCTCTTAAAAGAACTGGTCCGACACATGCTATTGGACCATTGCAGATAAGATTTATTTGCCACCAGTACAGCAGGTAAGTATTTAAAACACCTGGCAGACGCGTTTCGGCGAATGCCTTAATCATTGCCAGCATTGTGTTTCAAAACAAGTTCAAAATGTGCAGGAACTTTGCATACTGTTACATACTTCTTCAATCTCTGTGGAGGGTAAGCGCAGAGAATGCTGGTAACTGGAGTCCCGCAATCCATATTGTCCCACGCACCGTGTGAGTCAACAGTCCCACATCGCGAACTTTGGTTAAGTAACCGGTCCGTGCATTCAGTGATGCCCTGGCAGTTGCCAGCATATGAGTCTGCTTATCCACTCCTTGCGGGGACCTTGGCGGCCAACGTCATCTGCAGTTGTCCAAATCAGCAGTAATCTGCTGCTCTCTCCTCATTGTACCAGGAACGTTGTCTTGGGCGAGGGGGCGCCGCTTTTGCGCGTTCCACACAGCACACCACAGAAGTTGTCGACATCAAGCGGAGCACCTGACCGAGAGGCGTGTCGGATGTGCAGCGTCGACTGTTGCACTTAACATCCACCACCAGTCCCGCCTCTTAAAAGAACGGGTCCGACACATGCTATTGGACCATTGCAGATAAAATTTATTTGCCACCAGTACAGCAGGTAAGTATTTAAAAGTATTTTTTTTTTTTATTTTGTGTGTCATGTGTTATGTAAGAATTTATCATAATAACGTTAGCTAACGTCTACTTATCTAAGCATAGGCAAATCTCTGGTAAGTCATAAGCTATGCAGCCCTCCTTACCATTGGTGGCTACCTTCTGACCAGCATTTTTCTTCATTAATTTATCAATGATCTGCCACATGCTTACAAAACATATCAGTTGAACACAGCCATGGCCCGTCTTTATGGGCTATGCCCCCCACCATTTTCCAGACAAGGAGAGTGTCTGTCAGGCTGAACCAAGGGCACCCTGACAGGCAATCTTCTTGGTGAGGTCAGGCAGCCAGGAGCTAAATGCACAGGCTCCTCGCATCCCGAGCTGAAGTTTGCCAGGCTGGGGATTTCACAGCCCTGTGGGCGTGACCTCACCAGCCTGGCAAAAGTACCTCGAGGCCCTCCCCCTGGTGACAAGGGAGAGTGTCAATAATTGCCTCAGACCTGGGCACTTAAGTTTTAAGCCCTGAACTGCCCAGAACTGAGTGTCCATCAGTGATATCTTGTTACAGAGACGGGTCTGATCAGCAGTCTCACTAACCCCATCCTTCTCTGTGACTAGTGAGTGACTGCTGCCTTCTCTCCTTGGCTGACGGAGGCAGCAGTCACAACCGTCTGGGGACCTCTGAGGCTTCCCTGCCGGAGAGCGGCAGTGAAGGTGTATGTTTTGTTTTTGGATGTTTGGAGTATGCATGCATGTATGTATGAATGTATGTATGTATGTGTATTTGAGTGAGTAAGTGAGTGTTGTGAATGGGTGTGTATGCGTGCATGTGAATGCATGGGTGTGAGTGAGTGTGTATGTGTGCGAGTGTTGCCCCCTCCCTAATAAAATTACCATCTGCCACTGATTGATTGTGGCCTAAGCACTTCATTGTCTCGAACATCAGCACTTCTAGGAAGCAACACAATAGCAACATAATTCAGGAATTTGCTACATTTATTGAAATTTTTCCCAGAAATCATAGTCTTCGATTTGTTTCTATTAACATTGATTTGCTTATTATCTGGCTATATTAATATGGTTAATATAGCTGTGTCATCTACTGCTGAGCTGCCCCACAGTTAGAGAACAGTAAAGGGCATTTCTTTAAACCCATATTAAAACAGAATGATACAAGGCCTATAGAAGAGAACTTTGAGCTGTTATATCTGATATCTTATGCTACCTTCACATTATTCTTTTTCTAAAACAAGTAATAAAATACTGGTGTGAGTGTATTTTAGAGCCAAATCAAGTTATCACTACAATCTAAAAAGTGTTTTTCTGTGATTGTCAGGTGTTTGTAGATTGGCCCTCTGCTGACATCTTGTGGCGGACTCCTGCTTGGACCGTCGTCTGCCATTTTGCCGACAGAGCAGAGCGGGAGAGCTGAAGCAGGAGACAGGGGTTGAGAGACGCCGCCGCTGCTGCCGAGAGACGCAGAGAAACGGTGCGGTTGGGGCTGGCCCTGCTCCCGGCTGAACCCAGCCAAGCCCATCCTCGGCCTCAGGCCCCAGTCCTCTGACTTTGGTTTCCCGGTTGGCCCAGGTAGCCTTGCTGGTGGGGCTCGCAGAGGGAAGCGGTGGAGCCGGTGGAGCCAAGCGCGGCTGAGGCTGAAGCTGAGGCTGGGTCCCAGCTGTCTCCTGGGTTTCTCGCTAGCCTTCTGAAGCCACCTGCAGCTTTGTATGGTGCACTGACTGTCCTTTCTACCCAGCTTCCTACCCAGCTTCCCGCTCCCTGTGTGGAGGTGTCAAGTCCCCGCAACACTCACGGTCTGTTTGTGGAGTAATCCCGCAGGGACGACGTGGACAACCCCCTCCGGCTCCCTCTGTCTCCTAGAAAGGGCTGAGTACTTACAAGGCTGAAGAGGGGACTGGGGGAGGCAACCAAAATAAGGTGTAAGCAGCGTAGAAGGATGCTGGGAGAGATCTGCCCTCGGATCCTCTTGGGGTCTCGTGGTGGACACCGCCTAAGGAATGGAACAGATGGGTAGCACACATGAAAGACACAGGTAACAAGGAGAAAAAACACAGAATAGAAGAAAAAGCGCAGTCACCTGAGACGCAGCGCTTATAGAGCGGAGAAGACCAGTTAGCAGTGTTCTGGATCCCCAAAGAAGCAGCGTTGCGAACACCACTGATCCGTGAGTAGCTAAACGGCAATCTCCTGCCCCTGCACAAGCTGCTATGGAAAGGGAAGAGTATGCGCTCCTGCGCTGGATGCCAAAGTACCGGAGTATGCGCTCCTGCGCTGGTTGCCAAAGTACAGGAGTATGCGCTCCTAAGGAAAACAAAAGCGCTTCTGCGCTTTCTGGCCCTGTGGAGAAAAGGATGACTTTGTGCCTTGCACGAGTCGAGGGTGCTCTGTGAGGGCGCTCCTGCGCTCTGGGGAGAAACGAAAGTGAACGCGACCCCGTGTTACACACGGGTCGCGTAAAACCAAGGAAAGCGGGGAACAATAATCAAAAGAAAGCGCTCCTGCGCTTGCGGGGAAACAAATAACAAAGTAGATGCGACTCCGTGCGTTTGCATGAGTCGCGTGTGCCTCTGAAAAGCGCTCCTGCACGTGTGGGGAAACAAGTAACCAAGTAGACGCGACTTTGTGCGTTTGCACGAGTCGCGTGTGCCTCTGAAAAGCGCTCCTGCGCTTGCGGGAAAGTCGGAACAAGCGCATCTCTGTGCCCTTGCACGAGCCACGTATCCAGGTTCTGTAGGCCCCCTTGCGCGGTCCGGAGAAATTCCAGTTGCAGTTAGGGCATTTGCTCCTGCGAAGCTCAGTACGGCAATACGAAGCGCCGATTACGCCGGCTTCGCTTTGGATATAGGTTCTCCCCCGAAAGTGCTGGTCAGCTGTTAGTTCGAGGCAGGTCCCATCTAGGAAGACTAAACGCTGACCTGCTAGCTGATTTCAGCAAAGAGAGCTGGTGCACGCGCGCGCGCACACACACACACAACACCTCGCGCGCCAGCCATACCAGAAACGGGGAGCATGACAGCACCCACCCCTAAAACAGACCCACCCTACCGGATAAACAGGGGTTGCAGGACGTGGTTTCTGACAGTGCCGGGCATGGAAGGCGCGGACTGAGCGGGGTGCATGACGGACATGGGACAGGGGCTCCCAGGATCGCTCTTCCGGACCATATCCACTCCAGTCTACTAGGTAAAAGAGCCTACCCCCAGTCCTGCGAGAATCAAGGATGGCCCGGACCTCGTACTCCTCGTGATCGTCTACAAGAACAGGAGGTAGAGGTGGAGCTATCAGGCAGTCAGGGTGAGCGCAAGAGGGAAACGTGAAAGACATGGTGGACCCTCATCTGGGGAGGTAACGCTAGTCTCATGAAAACTCTGTTAATCACCCGTGCTATGGAATAGGGGCCTACATAACGTGGCAACAGTTTTTTGGGCCCATATTTGTTGAGGTTTTTGATGAACACCCATACCCTGTCCCCCACTTTATATTCAGGTTCTGCTTGCCGGTGTCTGTCTGTGCTTTGTTTGTAGTTCTCTTTGGCCTTGGCTAGCTCAAAACAGGCTTGTTGCCATATGGTGCGGAGCAAGGAGTGGTATGCCTGCATGGTGGGCACGTTGCAGGTTTGGGTCTCTTCCAAAGGAGATGTCCTGGCTCTGAAGACAGAAGAATGGTGACACCCCAGTGGCAGCGTGTTTATTGTTATTGTACGCGTATTCCACCAACCATAGCACTTCTGACCATTCCTTTTCTATGGTGAGCAGCAAGCAGTGGAGGTATTGCTCCATGGAATGGTTGGTCCTTTCCGCCTGCCCGTCTGTTTGGGGGTGGTAGGCGGAGGACAAACGAACCTCCATGTCAAGGATGCTACAGACCTCATTCCAAAACCGGGATATGAACTGAGGTTACCTGTCTGTGATTAGGACGGAAGGAATGCCATGTAATCGGATCACGTTTTGCATGAAGACTGCTGCTAGCTCGGCAGCGGTAGGGAGTTTCTTTAGGGGCACGAAGTGCGACATTTTAGTGAGGTGGTCCACGATGGTGAGGATGGTGGTGTATCCTCTTTTGGTTCTGGGGAGTTCTATGATGAAGTCCATTGAGACTGTGTGCCATGGGCAGGGGGGAACAGGAATCTGGTGCAGCAATCCCACCGTAGGTTGGGTTGAGGTCTTTCCTTGCGCACAAACGGCACATCGGGTGATGTAGGCCTGCGTGACGGAGGCTAGAGTGGGCCACCGGGAGGGCCTCTGTATCAGGTCCCTGGTTTTCTGATACCCGGGGTGACCGGACAAAGGGTGGTCATGGCACATGAACAGCGCCTGTTGTTGGTGACTCACTAACGGTAAGTAATAGCTCTTCCCTTTGAACAGGAATCCGTCCTGTTCGGTCAACCCCTGGATGGCTCCCGTCCAGTCGTTCGGTTTCTTCTGCTCCAAATCCCGGCGTAGCTGAGACAGAAAGGAGGAGGTGATCACTGCTCCCTGGAAGCATCGATCCGGAATGATGGGTACCGGTTCTATAGACGGATTGCTGTCTCCCGTTTCTTCCAGCCTGGACAAGGCGTCGGTCTTGGCGTTCTCCCTTCCGGGTCGGTAGGTGATCCGGAAGTCGTATTCATTGAAGAAAAGGGTCCACCGTAGTTGTCTAGCTGTTAGGGCCCTGGCCGAACGAAGGAACTGTAGGTTTCTGTGGTCGGTAAAGATGGTCACCGTGTGTTTGGCGTCTTTCAAGTAGTGGCGCTATTCCTCAAACGTCGCCTTGGTGGCCAGGAGTTCCTTGTCTGCGATGGAGTAGTTGCATTCTGCTGGCTGTAGCTTCCTGGAATAGTAAGCCACTGGGTGTAGCAGACCTGTTTCGGGATCTCTTTGCGATAACACCCCTCCCAGGGTGTTCTGCGAGGCGTCGGCCTCTACTATGAAGGGTTGGTTGGGATCGGGGTGTTTCAACACAGGTGCTGTGGTGAATCTTGTCTTGAGCTCCTGAAATGCTTTTTCGGCTTTCTCGTCCCACAAGTAACGCGTGCCTTTGCGTAACAAGCAAGTGATGGGGGTGACTATCTTGGAGAACCCTGCGATGAAGCGGTGATATTAGTTTGCAAACCCCAAAAACCTCTGAACTTGTTTTACGGAACCAGGGGACGGCCACTGTACTATGGCTTCCACCTTTCTGAAGGCCATCTCAACGCCGGCTGGTGTTAGGATGTGTCCCAGGAACTCCACGGTGGTGGTGTGAAAAACGCTTATTTCCAACTTGACATATAGACCATGTTGCTGCAATTGCTGGAGAACAGCACGTACGTGCAGTATATGCTCTGCCATGTTCGCTGAATAGATTAATATGTCGTCAATATAGACGATACAGAACCGGTCGATGTACTCCCTTAACACCTCGTCGATAAAAAACTGGAAAGCAACAGGGGCATTGCAGAGCCCGAAAGGCATGACGCGGTATTCGAACAAGCCGTACCTTGTTCTGAAGGCGGCTTTCCACTCGCCTCCCTCTCGGACCCTGACTAGATGGTAGGCCCGCGCAAATCCAGTTTTGTGTAGACAGCCGCGTCTTTCACTTGGTCCAACAAGTCTGAGATCAGTGGTAGAGGGTACCGTTTTTTTATCGTTATGGCGTTCATCGCCCTGAAGTCTATGCATGTTCATAGATCCCCTTCTTTCTTTGCCACGAAGAAGAGAGGGGAAGAGACGGGAGAGCTTGAATGATGGATGAACCCGTTCTGTAGGTATTCGTTGAGATAGCCACAGAGGTGTTAGTTTTTCTTTTCGGTGAGGGAGTAAACACGGCTGCAGGGAAGCGTGGATCCTGGAATGATGTCGATTCTGCAGTCAAAGCTCCGATGTGGGGGTAACGTGTTGGCGCCTTTCTCGTCAAACACTTGGGCCAGATCCTGGTATTCCACAGGAATAACCCCCTGTGTGACCATACCCATCCCATTTAAAGGCAGTGCACAGGCCTGTATCGTTCTGGTGCCGGGTTTCTCGGTGGAGGGGTAGCAAGAAGGAATACAATGAGCTGATGCTAACATCAGCTTCCTGGGCACCCAGTCTATGTGGTGATTGTGTTGTACCAGCCAGGGGATGCCTAGTATCAGTCTGAACTGTGGGGCGTTGATGACGTCGAAGGCGATGTTCTCAGTATTCTTGTTGTCTAGCGTCATTTCCAGGTCCTCGGTTTGATAGCGGATCAGTCCAGAGGTCAGGTCTGTGCCATCCACTGCCTTGACTGTCTCTGGTTTCTTTTTTGCTTTTCTGGACATGCCCAGGCTGGCCATGAATCGGGTGTCTATGAAATTGCCAGTCGCTCCCGAATCGATTAAGACGGTGACGTGCCAGGATAGTCCGGTGGGGGATCACAAGAACACGGGCATGCCCATGTGTCGAGGGTTAACGTGGGAGGCAGGGGTCTGTTTTTTCTCGGTACACCACCCCAGTAGACAGACCCCGTTTGCTACTGGGTTGCCCCGTTTCCCAGCCCGTCTCCTCAGGATATTGGGAGAGCGAAAGGAGTCTTCTCTTTCGGTTTGTGGGGTTTAACCGGACACTCTCTGACGAAATGGCCACTCTTGCCGCAATACAGGCACTGGTTTTGTGTTCGCCTCTTTTCTTTTTCTTCCTTGGTTAGGGGGCCACGGATGCCGCCTATCTGCATGGGCTCTGTGGTATCATGGGTTTTGGTTGCTTCTCTGTATACGGGGAGTCTGGCCTCCCCCCCTTTTCACCTTTCACTCCTACGTTCCTGTAACCAGTAGTTCTGCTTGACTACCATGTCGATGAAGGGGCTGATCTCCTCTGGTGGTTCTGTTATTTGGGAGATGAGGCCCTTCAATTCATCGCACAAGCCTCAGTGAAAAACAGACACCTGTTTGGACTCTGGCCATCGGGCTTCCACTACCAACCGGTTGAACATGATGATGTAGTGTAACAAGTCAGAATTACCCTTCTTTAGGTTCAGTAAATCGTTATCTGCGGCTTGAACTAACCTATGGCACGCAAACATACGCCGCATGGTTTCCTTGAACACCGGAAAACTGTAGAGTAGTGGTTGGTCGTTTTCCACCAAGGGTATGGACCATTGGGCAGCGTCGCCTCCCAGATAGGAGAGGACAAAGGCTACCTTGGAGGCATCTTCGGGGAAGGCAGAAGATCGGTCCATGAAGTGCAGGTGACATTGGTTGAGGAATATGCTATATTTAGAGCTGTCACCATAAAAGCGTTCTGGAGCGGCCAATTGTGCAGGATGCTGGGCTATTATCTGTATGGGCGAAGAAGCAGGAGAGGGAGAGGTCAAGGGACCCCCAGGGTTGAACAGTAGGGTGCCTCAACAATCCTTCCTGCCTTGCCCTGACCGAAGGGGATGGCCCCCAAGGCCCTGTAAGACTTGTGCCCACCTGCCCTTGTAAGGTCGTTATGTCTTGTCGTAAACTACGGTTTTCCGCTTGTATGTTAGCAAGCATGACGGCTATGTCCTGCAGAGTGACATCAGGGTTGTCCATGTCGTCCAGGCGGGATATTCAGCGTGGGCTTCGTATTCTGTCAAGTCCCCAGAACACTCACCGTCTGTTTGTGGAGTAATCCCGCAGGGACGACGTGGACAACCCCCTGCAGCTCCCTACATCTCCTGGAAAGGGCTGAGCACTTACTAGGATGAAGAGGGGACTGGGGGAGGCAACCAAAATAATGTGTAAGCAGCATAGAAGGATGCTGGGAGAGATCTGCCCTCGGATCCTCTTGGGGTCTCGTGGTGGACACCGCCTAAGGAATGGAACAGATGGGTAGCACACACGCCAGACACAGGTAACAAGGAGTAACAACACAGAATTGAAGAAAAAGCATAGTCACCTGAGACGCAGCGCTTATAGAGCGGAGAAGACCAGTTAGCAGTGTTCTGGATCCCCAAAGAAGCAGCGTTGCGAACACCACTGATCCGTGAGTAGCTAAACGGCAATCTCCTGCCTCTGCAAAGGCTGCTTTGGAAAAGGAAGAGTATGCGCTCCTGCGCTGGATGCTAAAGTACCGGAGTATGCGCTCCTGCGCTGGTTGCCAAAGTACAGGAGTATGCACTCCTAAGGAAAACAAAAGCGCTTCTGCGCTTTCTGGCACTGTGGAGCAAAGTATGACTTCGTGCCTTGCACGAGTCGAGGGTGCTCTGTGAGGGCGCTCCTGCGCTCGGGGAAGAAACGAAAGTAAACGCGACCCCGTGTTACACATGGGTCTCGTAAAACCAAGGAAAGCGCTCCTGCACTTGCGGAGAACAATAAACAAAAGAAAGCACTCCTGCGCTTGTGGGGAAACAAGTAACCAAGTAGACGCGACTCCGTGCGTTTGCACGAGCCGCGTATCCAGGTTCTGTAAGCGCCCTTGCACGGTCCGGAGGATTTCCGGTTGCAGTTAGGGCATTCGCACCTGCGAAGCTCAGTACGGCAATACGAAACGCCGATTACGGCGGCTTCGCTTTGGATATAGAACCTCCCCCGGAAGTGCCGGTCAGCTGTTAGTTCGAGGCAGGTCCCGTCTAGGAAGACTAGATGGCCGACCTGCTAGCTGATTTGAACAAAGAGACCTGGTGCGTGCGCGCACACACAACACCTTGCGCGCCAGCCATACCAGAAACGGGGAACATGACAGGAGGTCCTTGCCACGTTTCCTTTTTGCTTCCAATGTTCATGGCCAAGAGCAGCAAGGAATATGACCGCGGGCCGTAGGGTCCAAGAAAAATCATGGCGGTAACAGCGGCGGCCGTGAACTCCGAAGCAAGGAGTAAGGAGCATGTTGCAGGATCAGAACAACTTACAATATACGCCAATAATTTACGTCTCATCCCTCTTGTGAGCTGACTCGTGCCTGGGCGCAAGGAGCAGATCTACAGATGAGGATAGGAAACGAGGATTGGGAGGTGAGCTGAGCTGAGAACCAGAGCTCCCCCCTCCCTTCTCCCTCCTCCCCCCTCTGTCTTGTTTGACCGGCATAGCCCCCAGGACTCAGGTCTCCAGACTGGCATTTCCACTGCAGAAGTCTCCCACTTCATGCTTAGCACTGTGCTCCCATCCAAAGCCCAGCGCAGACAGACTGTCAACATAACTGAAGGCTGCTAAAGTCAAGTCAAACAAGCAGAGTCCATCAGAAGAATTAGAATACTGCCAAGAAATCTAGTTGTTCAGCTGCAGTGTTGGGGGAAAAAGAAATACGTGCGGCCCAGTAGTCAGCTGGTTAGAAAGGATGCGATCGGGTATAGGAAGGCGGAACGTCACAAGCGTAATTAACAGTCGGAAAAAGAAGAACAAGGTTCTTAAAGTACCTACTAACCTACCTACTAACCTACCTAGTAATGTACCTACCAGCAGTTTGGAGAACACAGTAGCAGCAGGCCTAACGGCCAGTGCAGTGATAGAAATGTTGGTAAAATTAAGCAGTGGATCGCCACTCGAGAAAGCACTAAAAACTTGTCATCAACCAAAAATCTATTCTAAATTCTTCTTTGTAAAAGATGCTGGGGCAGTGTTGAATTACGCCAACGAAACACAGCTGGGGCTTCCCTCTCCTCTAAATCCATAAAAATCTATGCTACAAGGAACCAAAGGAATAAGGATAGGAACAGGCACAAAAGGCCTATCACCTAAGCTTGCCCAGGAAAACAACAACGGTTCCCTAGAGGCACTCAGAGTCCCCCTGGAACCAACAATTTCAATTTGGACTGTTCATCAAGTAAAGAAAGAAACAGGGACACAATATTCTGAAGTAACTACACCATCTTCCCGTTCTGATACATCTTTGGAGCAGAAAGTGGTCAACGCCTCGTTAGCTGAACTATTGACAGAACTCGAGGAAGATAGGACTTCCCAAAAGAGTCTTGATGAACTGTCCCCCGCCTATATCAGACTGGACACCAGAACACAGCACCCCAGGGCCCAGAAAAAGACTTAATGGTCATCGCCCCCCCCGATCAAGTCTCGGAAGGACATCAAACAATCTCAACGCCCAAGTGTTTCAACATCAATCCGGAGGAATTTGCAGCCAAACACGAAGAGACCTTTAGCCCTCAAGGGGGGAAAAAATCCTTTCTTACAACGGAAGAATGGGAAAAGCTGGTCACCACATACACCGCGGAAAAAAGTGACAAGTCATACCATAATGAAGGGTCCGCCATAAAAGGCAAAATTAAGGATGTACCAACAGAACAGAATACGCTTTAGGAGTCCCTATTAAACACCACGCAACTCTCTACCATTCGAACAAGATGGACATCCAGCTAACTCTTCTTAATTGCTTAGCAACTAATGTTGCAAGCATTAATAATAATCTCCTGGAATTGAATAATCTGATTAAGAGAGTCCAATCTGAAACAGCAATAAGTCCCCCAAGCTGTGCATGCTATTCAATTATTGACAAAATTGTCACACTTCCGGCAGTAATGGGAGATCTCCTAACTGAAATAAGTAAATAACATCAAAAATAATAATGGAATTCAAAAAGCCGAAACTACAAGAGAAAGAAGAGGGGAAGGCAGCACTCTAGGGAAGGAATCCTATAACAATCCAACCAAAGAGGTATTGAATTACCCCAAATTAATCAAGGGAAGTAAGAACACGACTGCACCGCCCGGCGAAGAATAAAAAGATGAGAAATTCGGACAAGGAAAAACTAGTTAAGCTGTACAACGAGCAACACACTGGCAACAAGGTGTGTAAGCCTACGGAACCAGATCAAATAGAGCTCAAGGCCAATCCTCAAAAAGAAGAGCGGCACTTGGGCAGCCCCATAGAGCCATTAAGTAAGCCCGAAGATGACGACATACAGTTTGTTAAAAAGCAATCATCGAAACAACGGCTTTCTTCCAACCAATGTGCAAGAGCCCAAAGGGGGCTCCAGAAAAAAGCGGCATCAATGTAATGCCAACTCAACAAGAGAGAATAATGGCAACTAATGAACTTTCACCAAGGGGACCTGAAGACGCAGGAGAACCATCCTTATGCGAAAGCAAATCTTCCCAGCGAAAAAGCGAGTTCAAACAGGCAGAGCACCTGTTGGTACCCACCCTAAATAAAGTGGAAACGGGAAAAACGATGATAACTAATCCCAAAGGAGAAGCGGGGAAGAAAGTCTGGATAGATAATAAAATTCAAATAACTAAAAGCCCAACTGGTCAAATCACATTATGTCCGGAAAAGATAAAAAACACAAAAATAAACATGCAGGACCCTATGGCTGAAAAAATACCAAAAGCTCCAAAAGCGCAGGCAGAAGCAACTAATCCTAATCTTAAACTGGAACTCGGGAATGAGGCAGGTGATGAACTCCAGCCACCTAGATACCCGCAAGAGTGGGAAACAGCTAAGAATGGAAACATCCCAGAAAGCTACTAGGCGGAATAACTTAAAAATTATTTTATTTATCCCAGAGTTTAAATCTAAAGGTCTGGGAGACATTCTAAATAGAGGTAACATTCTACGATTCTTAACCTCAATCAACAACCTAGCTGGCATTGTCACTCAAGATCTGGAATCTGTAGAATTTGTATGACTTAATCATTTATCAGAGCAAGAAATGACAAAAACCACTTGGGCTACAGGAGAGACAGTGGAGAAGATTTTGAAAGAGGACTGCCAACTAGAAGCATGGGGGATTCGTATAAAACCACAGTACAATGTTGGCTAACCAGAGCCATTACTTCAAAACCACCAGGAGCACAACGGGAATCCCCTTGAAAGAACTAGGTCCGGGGGACCCACGCAATCTGTGCTAAAAGGTGCTCGGAGCACCTCAGTAGAAGCTAGGGCTAGTGCCAGCCCGCTTATCTGGGATAAACGCGAGAAGTAAATAACAGAAGATTGGAACTGTAGCCAAAACCTTCAACTACAGGCGCCTAGACCCATGACAGACCATGAAACAAGAAAAAGAAGCTCCACGACTAAAAATCTGTTCCTGGAACATTAACGGTCTAGGGTAAAAAATTATGCTTATAGAGCTAATAATGTATTTCCAGCAGTTCGATCTAGTCCTACTTCAAGAAACCTGGACGGCAGAACCATTCCACCTACAAGGCTACAAGTCATATCATTTACCAGCTAGCAGAAGTTCAAAGTACGGTCACCTGAAAGGAGGTCTTACCACGTATGCCTCAATAAAAACCGTAAACTCAGTTAAAGAACTGACGATGAAGTATACATCCAACAACGGTATTAATGCAATTCAGATGGAGATAGCAGGCCCTAAGATAAATGAACAACAGCTGGTATTGGTTAACATCTATATACATCCCAGGGAGAAAGAAATTGGCGCAAAATCTCTAGTGTCAGAATTGATGTGGTTTATGACTGAAGTGATGACACTACATTACATCATCTCAGGAGACTTCAACATGTCCCTTTCCGGGAAAGTCGGTAATGATAATTCGGCAGAAGAACCACTGCTCGAATGGGGTATCTCATCCCAGGAAGAAAGCAAGTGGGGTAAACAAACCAAAGTATCCAAAGACTTACTGATGTAATTAACATGTCTGGGGTTGATAGCATTAAATGGTAGACTCCCGGGTGATTACCCCCAAGCAGCAACCTACCATAATACGGTGGCAAGTTCAGCAGTAGATTACACTTTTATATCGTTACCACTTTTCAAACTAGTAAGTGATTTTAGGATTGGAATAATGGATTGTGGCGATCACCTGCCACAAAAGCTTACACTGGAGATCCAGGGAACAGCACAATCTTTCCGAATAGAAATTCAAAATTTAACAGTAACATCGAACCGTAAGAGAAAAAAATATAAAATAAGGGACCCGGAGAAATTTCTGGAGACTGCAAAAATTTGCTGGGAAGAAAATAAAACGAACAATGGAAATAACATCAAGGCCTGGGAGAAGTTTTTGGAAAGCCTCTGCTTAGCTAATGCTAAATCACACACCGCACTAGCTATATGTGGAATTAAAAATCAACAAGGACTGCCTATTGGGGTCAAGAGCAAACAAAGAAGGTGCCCTTCATCAAACCAAGCCCAGGACCTGAAGCAAATAAAAAGGGAACTAAACAGAGTAATCCGCAAACTGCGTCAGAAAGGTCCCGATATTGTCATACAGACAAAATTGAAGAAGCTAAAGTGTAGAAAGAACAAAATTACTTGGCAAATAAAGTACGAATCTACAGAGGAGATATGGACCAAACTGTTATACGACGCAAAATGTAATAGCGCGAGATTCTGGCACACAGTGAATAACTTAGACAACCCAAGGGCTTATGAAATTAATTCACAGATAACAGAAGAAGACTAGGTAAAGTATCTGTTGCACCATTTTAACAAAGAAACAGACAAAATTACCCAAGACGCCAAGGCCTCCCAGTGTTATTTGCAATCTCAAAAGAACTTAGGCGAGGAGAATCATATACTACACACAATGAAACAGATCAAAAATCGAATTTCAAAAGGCAGGAAAGAGGGTGTCCCGGAGCCCAACGGAATTCCACCAAGTCTATACAAACAGGACCCAGCTTACTGAGCAGAACAACTATGGCCCCTCTTTAAATAAAAACAGCCTAGAAGTGGGAAAGATTCCAGACTCCTGAAAGGGATCTATTATTTCCCCTATTTACAAAAAAGGCAGTAGGGACCAAGCAAAGAATTACAGTCTAATAGCCCTTATTGACATAGACGCCAAATATTTTGCAGGCCTAATATTGAAAGAACTTACCGAATGGGCATCAACGAAAGGGCTAATTCCCATTAACCAGACAGGCTTTCAAAAAAACACAGGGACAGCGACAAACATTCTTGCTCTCTCTCTACTAATAGACGCCACAATAAAAATTAAGAAGCCATTATTTGTTTGTTTTATTGACTACATGTCTGCCTTTGACAGTATTGACAGGGGGAAACTCTGGGCCAAACTATCTGGCTGGAAAATAGGCCCGCAACTTTTGAGCCAGCTAATTGCACTTCATTCCGACACATGGATCCAAATAAAACTAGGATCCGGCAGCAGCCTATCAAGGAAAATAACGACCACCAAGGGACTGAAGCAGGGATGCGTCCTTGCCCCGACCTTGTTCAACCTCTTCCTGTCTGATCTTTCAGCAGAGCTCGATAACTGTATCCACCATGCCCCAAATCTAGGTGGCCTAACAGTGTAAAACTTACTGTATGCGGATGATTTAATACTGATTAGTCGAACTCCAGTCGGCCTTCAACATCTTATAAGCACCACAAGCAGCTTTTCAGATAGAAATGGGCCAGAGATAAACTTGGAGAAGTCAAAAGTGATGATTTTGAACCAAAAGAAAACACGGCAATCTCAATGGGAACTTCGGGGTAAACTGCTGGAGGTGGTTGACGAGTACAAATATCTAGGTATAATTTTTGACAGAAAGGGATCTTTTGGACAACACAAAGCAATGATCAGAGCAAGAGGGACTGCACTGGCCATAGCATTAAAAAGCATTAAGCAAAAAATCACAGGCCCAGATCTAACGCCTCTATTAGAAGTCTTTCGAGCAAAATTGCTTCCAACCATCACTTACGAAAGTGAATGTATGAGAGGAAGGGATGAGACAGTTCTGGACAAAACAGTGTCGAAAACAATTCAAATAATTTTTAACCTCCCTCAGTATATCCCTCCAGTGCAGCTAAGGCTAGAATTTGGCCATCAAAAACAGCAAGTAGCACGTAAGGGTGCTTACAATAAGTGCTGGTACAAAATAAAGGGAGCAGAGAGAGGTTCTATGAGGGTTTTACCGGTAAACCAGCATCTCCCTCCATGGCAACGGTTAGAAACAACTACGAACTGCAGAATTTGTGGCGATTCCAAAGAGGATATTCTCCACTTGCTGTGTAGCTGCAAGGGCCTAGACAAAGAGCGCAAACGGCTATTAAAACCGTTCTGGAACTAGAGAGGGATTCAAACACGCAGGCAAGCATTAAAAGCCTGTTTTGATGGAAGAGACATTCAGCTAGCATGCAAACTGGTCAAATTCATAAACATGGCAAAAGTTATGTTAAACTCAACTGTTATTTAACACACTAAATATACAGGGCCATATTCAAGAGGCAGAAGCTGCATAACCTAAACTGCTACATATTGTTTCTAAATAGATATCATAATCCGATACCCCCCCACTGTTATACTTGAATAGAACGTAGGGCATTGCACACTGGACATAGACTAAGATTGCAACAGTCTAATCAGGAGTTTCGGTTTTTCCGTTATATTCAATTTTATTATAATATAAGAGATTTTATATATTAACCAAACGCTCTTAAAATAATGCTTACTGTAATTGAATGTTGAGGTTTTTTTCTTTTATTGAATGCATTTGTATACGTTGCTCCATTTTAATGCGTTCTTTTGCAAAAGATTTTAATTAATCACGCAATAAAGGTTTCTTACTTACTTAAGTCAAACAAGAATAGTTATAATAACATTTTGTTTTCTGGTGACAGTCCTGACACTAACGTTTTTAGGTTATGTATTAAAGGCCAGATCCAGCATATTTTTGGGGTTTTGGCTAGACAGCGCTAGAGTTGTCTCTTCTGGATATGTTGTATATCCATTGTGGGTTTACAGCCTGCCTGTTGCTTTTCATTTTATGGCTCCATCATCACTCTCCTATTCTTTCTCCCAATTTGTCCATGGCATGCATTTATCAAGCCTCTTTCTGGTATAATAGTCCCGAGAGCTGGGACTAAGTACTATATCAATCCACTGTTTTTACAATGTGTTTTAGGAACTACTTTCTTCTTTTTTAAAAAGCAATTCAATCAGTCCTGTTTTCCCAAGCTACGCTCCATTTTTGTAAACAGGCCTGCAAATCTTGATCTTATCATATCACATTCGCTGAGCATTCACACTAAGATCAAATATCAGACTCTGTGTTACTGAGAGTGCATGTTTATTTTTCTTTCTTTCACTTCAAAGTGCAAGGGTTTTAAATGTCCTGTATTGCTTTTTTAACTTGCATTCAATGGTTTGTAAAAATAATATGGCAATAATACTTGATAACTGTGAATTTAATCAGCCAATGTAAAAGCACATTCTAAATCTAGTAATATTTAAAAAAACATAATTTTACTGCTTCCCCACTGCTTCGTGACTTAGGTCAGTGATATTGTTTGCCTTCAGGCATCATCTAAGTGTTTTTACTCCCAAGCCAGCAGGCTCTTCTGCATCCTTCACAAGGCCCAGCCCACTCCCCTATAGGAGGAGCAGGGCATCATAAACAGCCGGGGTCTCTCCGGCAGCAGTCACAGACCAGGCTGCCAGATCTGCTCCCTGAGCTGCGAGGCTCCTCATTACACTATCACTACCCTGCCCGCCTCCCAGGAAGCAGAGATTGCGGCATTGGTAGGTCTCGCCTGGTGTTGCAGCTTGCATACGCTGCTCGCTCTGCGAGGGCCTTTTGGGATCGATACAGTTTCAGAAGGGGGCTTTAAGCCACGCCCTTCTTTGCAATTGGCTCGCATCATCGTTTATGTTAAACGACGATGCTTGATTGGCAATCGGGCTTTTTGGTTTCCGCCTTGTCCACTTTTAGGACGGCCAATTTCGACAGGTCGACGCCATCTTTGTTCCTATGACGTAGAAGGGTGTGCTTCTACCTTGTTTACAGGATTCTAATTGGTAATTACTTTGGTTTCCGTTCAGTGTTTACTGGCTTGTAATTGGGAATATTTTTGGTTTCCTTTCAGCTGTCAGGAACATTAGCATCGCATAGTGATCGGCACGAAAGGTAGGCTTTTGTGCAGCTGCGTGGATGTTTGCAGTGTGGGTACAGTATTAAGTTAAGAATTTTCGAATCGTAACAAAGAAGTAGTGGTTGTCATGGTGTTTGGGTACAGTTTACTCTTTGGTGAAATTTAATAAAAGGTAATGAAGACTTCAACAGATAACTTTATTTACTTCAGGACGTGTTCCAGATAACCTTCCTACAGTTCACATTGGACAGCATTAATGTATGCCGAACACACGTGCAGCTATTGTAATTAACAAACGCTCGTTTTCACTTGGTAAACTTGAGCAGGTGGATGGATCCGAAAACATCCCCCGGTACATTTCTAGCCATACAATCTTTTACTATTGCAGAGGTTGGTGTCGGAGTTAATCACGACTCGTCCTCCATAGCCACTCCCACCGTTACCAAGCTTGATAATACGTTGCTGCGGCACTGTTAACCATAAACGATGGATTTACACCAGCTTAATGGCATCTTCAGTATAAGCGCCGCATAAGCCTCCAAAAGAACCGTAATGAGTGGCTGCCGTGTGCTTTTCATCTCTAGTTGCGATCTGTGAAAGCAATATAATGGGATTACACAGCAAGAAAATGGGGGCCAAGGCCACTAAAGGAGAGACGAAAAACACAAGGAAAAGGTGATTATACTGCTCTTTTCATCATATATAGACACGCTTTATTTTTACTCTACCGAGAAATCTGGTCTGCGCCAGCATATTTATGTAGCAAAACACACAAGATTATGGACGGAATGTTGCACATTGGCAAAACATTCACCCCCAGTCACAGATCTGGGTTTAATCCATCGTTATTTTGCTCACCACGCCACCCCAGTTGAGACATGGCCATATGCAAATCAGTCTTGACCCTGTGCCTCATGGGAACAGTCCAGCCTGAACTGCCAAGCCATGTCTTCCCTGGACTGGAAACATGCATCCTAGGACCGGTTTCGGGGTTTCACCCCTCTTCAGCCAGGATAGCTTGATTCCAGTGGCATGGAGAGCACAGGACTCACGTCTGAGCATACCCGTCCCACTCGGGGTGGCAAATGCAAAAAGAACAATTGATGGACAGAATGCAGAACAATGTCATACATTCACCCCAGTACAGAGATCTGGGACTAAATCCATCGTTTTTTTGCTCACCATGCCATTCCAGTTTGGACACAGCCATATGCAAATCAGTCTTGACCCTGTGCCCAATGGGAACAGTCCAGCCCGAACTGCCAGGCCAGGTCCTCCCTGGACTGGAAACAAGCATCCTAGGACCGGTTTCACCCCTCTTCAGCCAGGATAGCTTGATTCCAGTGGCATGGAGAGCACGGGACTCACGTCTGAGCATACCCTTCCCACTCAGGGTGACAAATGCAAAAAGAACAATTTATGGACAGAATGCAGAACAATGTCATACATTCACCCCAGTACAGAGATCTGGGCCTAAATCCATCGTTTTTTAGCTCACCATTCCTGTTTGGACACAGTTTGGACACAGCCATATGCAAATCAGTCTTGACCCTGTGCATCTGTGAAACTTGCACCCATCTAGCTCTCTCTCCCACATCCCTCTCTGTATTCCTCCTTTCCTGCTGTTTCCCTCGTGTTAGTTTCCTCCTCTTCCATGTTTGCTGTCTGTGTGCTTCCACTCCTGCCCCTAAGTGTTTATACCCTGTTCCTTTTTCACCTGGTTACTTCTCCCCCCATGATCCTCTCTCTCTCTCCTTTTGTCCCCTTCCGTGTTGCACTCCCCACACACACGCACTTCCTGTTGCTTCCTCCCTTCTGTGTTGACCCTGACCCTTGCTTCCCTTGCTTCCTCTTCTCCCTGTGCTGCTTTACCTACCCCTCAGGTTACTTACTCCTCCCACTCACCCAATGGGTGGGAGGAGTAAACAATAGAGAGACAGTTGTGGATTTCACTCTATAGCATGCTCAGGAAGATAAAAAATGGCAAGCCAGTTAAGACTGCACTGTCCAGCAAAAAGGAGCAACGCTGGCCAAATGCTAGAAAGCTAAGGGAGTGTCTGGATAGCAATGCTCCTATGCACTCAAGAAGAGTTTCACCCACCTCTGAGCCAAACACTATACAGATGAAGTTGACTAGTACGCAAGCCGCTGTGCAACCGCGTGAATGAAAATCTTGAATCCACAACCAAGTGTGCCTTTTCCAGAAAGAAGAGCACGTCACTGCACATTTCTTTACAGCCAACGAAGCCCAGTGGTTGTCACCAATCAGGACATGCAGTATATGCACCTGGTGACACAGTAAAGGGCTTAGTGGTATTGGATCTATAGATAAATATGATTCTAAAATGTTCCTGATTAATGCCAGCAATCTAAGTCATATAACTATCAGCAATGAGCGATGATGTGATGCTGCTTCCAGTGACAATGCTTCCTGCAGTACAGTAGTCGCAATTAGGGGTCATGTACAAATATTACAGTTAATGCTGGATTGTGTAGCAATGGTGTCACCAGTGTTAGCAGTAGTTGTATCCTTTCCACAGGGGAAGCTACTTTGTGTAATCACAGTGTTCGTGGGAGTTCATTCCATCAGATAGCTGCCAAAGAACAATCTGTTGGTCTCTACTTAGGGTCCATATTGAATAAAGCCTTGTAAACGGTCATGCAACAGCTCCATAGGGAAGCACAGTTTTATCTCATGCAGAAAATCTACACATTTGCTCTGCTGCAGTTACTAACGCAAAGCAGCATTTACTTAACAGATGTAAAAACATCTGCATATGTCGCCACTCACTCAGTAACATGAATAAAATATACACATTGACACAGAAGCACCTGAGGTGGTTGCTACATGTGCCTTCGAGGTCTCTTTCACCAGCTGGCCTCAGGTTTGAACTCCAGGAGGCCCACCCAGGCCATCATGGTGGTGATGTCAATAAATATGTATGTCTGAGTGAGTGGGGGTTAGTAACACTAAGAGGCCTATTACGATGTCGGGCGGACTTGTGTTCACCCGACACCATCTCCAAAACTGTACGGACCGACCTCCAGTTGGTGGTCCTGACCGCCTCATTATGATGCAACCTTACATGGTGCGTCGCATTCTGAAATTTCTCTATGGGAGCATGTGTTACAACCGTAAACCAGCTGTAGTACATGCTCCCACAGGGAAATGTGAGGTGGTGTTAATCCCTGCAACTCGTGGAATAAACAGGGTTTTCATGTCGGAAAGGCCATCATGGAAACCTAGCTGGAAACCATGCATCGTAATCCGGACGGCGTAAACATTCGTTCGTTTGGATTATGGTCCAGTTCAGACTGGCCAACAGGCTCCTTGAGCCTGTTGGAAGCAAGCCGGAATGACCGGCCGGTTTCAATTCCGACAGACTGAATCAAAATCAGCCAGTTGGAATTGAAACCGAAGATGTCGGTGATAAGGCCTCCGACCTGTGGTCGGAGGCCTTTCAACCGACATCGTAATAGGCCCTCTATTGTTATAGTTATCTTAGTCTCTAAAAGTCCATTTAGGAATGTGTTGAAGGAAACGAGTATTTTTAGATTAATCCATATAAATATGGTTGGTCCAGACTGATTTGAGACGCATTAGGCCTCGATGTTCCCAGATTCTAAGCACCCTCGCCCCACTAAAGACACCCTCCAACAGCCACACCAGCAAGAAAGCCACCTGGTTCACCGAAGACCTCCAGGCCTCCAAACGAACATGCCGAAAACTGGAGAAGAACTGGCTCCGCGAACGAACACCGGACAGCCATGCAGCCCACAAGAACGCCACACGCAGACACCATCAACTCATCAGAACCGCCAAGAGGGCCTCATTCAAAGACCGCCTAGATAACAACGCACACAACAGGAAAGAGCTCTTCAACATCGTGAAAGAACTCTCCAACCCCAGCTCCAACACCAACAACATCCCGCCCTCGCAAGACCTCTAAGATTCGTTGGCCACCTTCTTCCAATGCAAGATCGCCGACATCCACAACAGCTTCAACGCCACGACTGCCCCGACAACCACCGCTCCCACGACCACCACCCACACCAACCGCCTGCTCTCCTGAACCAGCATCAACGACGAGGACACCAGCGGGATCATGAACACCATCCACTCTGGATCACCGCTAGACCCATGCCCTCACCACGTCTTCAACAAGGCCTGCACAGCCATCGCACTCCATCTCCGGAAAGTAATCAACATCTCCTTCGAGACAGCAACCTTCCCGGAAAGCTGGAAGCATGCCAAGATCAACGCCTTACTCAAGAAACCCAAGGCAGACCCCAAGGACCTCAAGAACTTGCGACCCATCTCCCTGCTCCCGTTCCCGGCGAAGGTCACCCAGAAAATCATCAACAAACAACTGACCCGCTACCTCGAGGAGACCAGCATCCTGCACCCATCCCAGTCCGGGTTCCGCAGCAACCACAGCACTGAAACCACCCTCCTTGCCACCACCGATGACATCAGGTCCCTGCTTGACAACGGAGAAACAGCGGCCCTCATCCTCCTGGACCTGTAAGCCGCCTTCGACACGGTCTGCCACAATACACTACGCACATGCCTCCACGCCGCCGGAATCCAAGAGAAGACCCTGGACTGGACCACATTCTTCCTCTCCGGCAGAACCCAGAGCGTCCGCCTCCCCCCTTCCGCTCCAGGGCCACCGATATCATCTGCGGCGTACCCCATGTCTCTTCCCTCAGCCCGATGCTGTTCAACATCTACATGGCACCCCTCGCCCACATCGCCCGACAGCACGACCTCAACATCATCTCCTACTCCGTCAACACTCAACTGATCCTCTCTCTCACCAAAGACCCTCACACTGCCAAAACCAACCTCCACAAAAGCATGAATGGATGAGGGACAGCCGACTGAAGCTGAACTCGGACAAGACAGAGGTCCTCATCCTCGGAAACACCCCTTCGGCCTGGGACGACTCCTGGTGGCTGACCGCACTGGGAACCGCCCCAACACCCACAGACCACGCACGCAACCTAGGTGTCATCCTCGACTCCACCCTCTCCATGACTAAACAGGTCAACGCCATCTCCTCATCCTGCTTCAACACCCTCCGAATGCTCCGCAGAATCTTTAAGTGGATCCCCACCGAAACTCGAAGAACAGTCACCCAGGCCCTCGTCATCAGCAGACTGGACTACGGAAATGCCCTCTACGTAGGAACGCCTCAGCACGTCTGATCCTCGACATCCCTCGCCGCAGCCACATCTCACCCCACCTGAGAGACCTGCACTGGCTCCCCGTCAACCAGAGGATAACCTTCAAGCTCCTCATCCACGCACACAAAGCTCTCCACAACACCAGCCCAGCATACCTCAACAGACGCCTCAGCTTCTACACCCCCACCTGCCAGCTCCGCTCTGCCGACCTCGCCTTCGCCACAGTCCCCCGCATCCGAAGAAGGACAGCCGGCGGCAGATCCTTCTTCCACCTCACCGCCAAGACCTGGAACACCCTCCCCACCAACCTACGGTAGACCCAAGACCTATTGGCCTTCAGAAGAGTCCTCAAGACCTGGCTCTTCGATCAGTAGCAGCACCCCCTCCCCCACCAGCACCTTGAGACCCTCACGGGTATGTAGTGCACTTTATAAGTATCTTGATTGATTAAGTACTATACTACATCTGTTAAACATAATATTTTCAATAAGTGTTTTACATTTAATTTCATTCACATTAATTGATTAATGATGTGTAGAAACAGGGCATAGTTATGCCTGGCTCTGCATTAGTATCTTTTGTATACTTCACAAGTGCGCAGCCTTTCAGACTTGCCCTGTAAATCATTATGTGCTAAATTGAAATTAAATTCTGATGTGGAAGACTTGAGATCACGTGCTATATTTTACACTGGTTTTTCTTTCCATGCATGTCCAGTTAGTAAACTATTGTGGTGCACTTCGTAGAAACTTTACCAACTAACTGCCGACTACAGAGCTCTAATTTTTGCACAATTGGGTGGATGTTGTTTAGATAACATCTAGCACCTCTGATTACACTAGAAGCACTGTGTGTTCCCCCTCGTTTCTTCGCCCTTACCCTCCTCTTGCTTCCTCTCACCCTCGATGTTGCCCCTCTAGATTTTTCCTGCCCCGTGTTGTATCCCCTCACCCAAGCTATATATATATTTTTTAAAGCAGTAGCGCTGGTGCTGCGGCAACTTGCAGATGCGCATTTCTTATTATAAATACGTTGTTTACTGTTGTAGGCAGATAGGTGTACCCATTGCATGCAGAGAGGCCTGCTGTTTGATGATTTGGACGTTTGCGTAGTTAACAATAGTGCAGAAGGTGCAGTGGTACCGGGGCCCAGAAGTTTAAGGAGCCCTCTAAATTCCCATTAAGACTGCATTTCAGTATCCAACCGGGCGTTGAGGGTGGGCGGCGCCATGCTTGCTTGCATCTTCTTGTCTATCACACAGGGTTTTGTGAGATCATGCCTGGCGCCTTGCAGATGGTTTCTATTTAGGCTGGAGGACAAATGGAGGGACAGGAGAGGCCGTTTTCCACTCACAAAGGAATGGGAGGTCCAATAGGAACAGGGGCCCCTGGTACAATAATAACAAAAGATGTTCCTATAGTTCCTCAGAGAAGAAGGAGATAGAGTAGTGTAAACGCAAAGGCTTCAGGAGGATAAAACACACCGTACAGTCAGTGTGGAAAATCCTTATGTCGGATTTAAATGCCCTCACACACCCTTGCAGGTGTCATGCTTCATCATTTGGGCTGCTCCTCGTCGGGCCGGCGGTGCAATGCCCGACGGGCTCCCTAAAAAGGGGCTCTTTGGCGGAGATCTTCAATCCGACTGCCGTATAGATGAAGTGCGGGTATGGGGCCAAATAAATGTAGATAAAGACAAGTGATATTAAAATAGGGTAAGGAATGCCTGTTTGAGGTACATTTTATTCAGATGGCTTCCTACCTTAGTTAAAAACGTGTATACAGAGCACTTGTGTGAGTGTAATGACTCCTATTCAAGTGGTATGTATATTGCAATACTGGGTCAACATGTTTCTCGCAATGAGTAATTTATACTCGCGATTCTTCAGGACCTATGGGGGGGTTTGTTAACTCTAAACTATCTACATTACACAACCTAGTTGGTTGGGATTAATGATCAATCTATGTATTGAATACCGTGTCACGACCTACCCTCTCCACCGAGTCCGGACTCGGTGGAGAAGGTAGGTCGTGACACGGTACTCGAAAGGAAGACGCCCTCTTAATCTAGAGGAAGTCACATTCGTGTACAACCCACCGAGTACTGTTGATATCTGGATATTGACTGACTAGGGTAGCTCCCGGTACCAACAGGTATTCAATACATAGATTGATCATTAATCCCAACCAACTAGGTTGTGTAATGTAGATAGTTTAGAGTTAACAAACCCCCCCATAGGTCCTGAAGAACGCTATATATCCTGGAAGCAACGTCAGTGGTATCAGCTGCGAGCAGGAATCAGAAGGGAGGAAGGAAAGTTGGCATCAGAACGGCAAATAGCATATGAAGCCGGTAGACAGAAAAGCTGGTTCCAAAAAAAAAAAAAATGCATTCACAGTGGTAGAATAATGTTCCAAGGCTGCAGAGGCAGTAGAGTCAGGTTTCATTCATGGAAAGAGGCGGAACACTCCAAGGCCGGTAACAGTTGGAAGATACAAGGAATTGAAGCAGAAACTGGCACGTAGGTGTTGAGGGCGACCGGTGTGAGGTTCTTAAGATGGTGCCAGTATGCTTTAAGGTTCATAAGTGGTTACCTTGTAGTTGCTTCGTTTTTCAAAATTCAAAAATCCTTGAGAAACAGATGTAGGTTCTTCAATCGTTGCCAGTGTCGTAACGGAAGAATGGTCCGTATTCAGGATGGTATGTTCATGTAGTTTATTAAGTAAACAATAAATGAAGTAAGGTACAATAAACGAACCCCAACAGCAGCAGCCTGCTTGCTGCTCAGCCCTACTCTCAACTGACTCTCATGCACGCACACAACACTCTATGACATCATACACTCATGCTAACATTCTACACCCTCACTGGCTGAGCAGCAAGCTGGAAGCAGATACCACAGAGAGCCCCTATAAATCAGCCAGGAAGAAGGAACACCAGGGATTCAATCAACTCAAGATAGCAAGCGCTGAAAGATAAACATTCGGCGTGGGTGAGGGAAGACGCAGTGGTGCGTGGACAAGATTGGTTTCATCAAATGACCAATGGATAAACAATGATAAAATGTAGAATTATAGATGGGTAACAGTGAATTATGGGAATGTTTTTCACTAAGGGGTTTAGAGTGACATCAAGTAGACAACAAGAGCAAAGCTTGAGTTCTCTATGATGTTACACAGAACCCTGAGGTTTCCTCCCCTCTCCTGCAGCTGTGCGTTCTGTTTTTAGCACTAGCAAACAAGCAGCACTGCACTGACAGGCTCTCAGAGATGCCTGTCTGCCCGACCTGGAAGGCCTTTAAGACAGCACAACAGGGGCTATACATATAAATAATGTAAAAGCAGTAGCAGACCTCTGTTACTAGAGACTCTGGGGCAGATTTACGAGAAAGTGACTCAGTGCATTCCGCAAGCCATTTGGCTGCGCCGCACTGAGTCACAGCGGAAAACATTGGTTACATCGCGGTGTTTACACCGCAATACCTTTACAACACGGGTATTACAATGCAAGTCATTACATTGACTTGCGCTGGATGGCGCTCTTAGCTAAGGAATAGTACGATTTACTATTCCAACACCTTCCCTACTGTAACGTAGGCTGGAATTGGAATAGTAAAGCATATTATTCCTAAATCCAGCACCCTCCAGCGTAAGTCGTTGTAACGACTTGCGTTGTAATACTTGCGTTGTAAAGGTATCGCGGTGTAAACACCGCGATGTAACTTCGTATATTCCTGAGTCCCTTTCAGTGCCTATGAATGCGACATATTTACAATAATATGTCACATTCCTGTGCTCTCCCCTGAGCTGGCGCACAAACAGCTGCCATGCACTGGTGCAGGCACACTTGCACCATGGTGCATGGATGCCTGCCTCATGGGAATATTGTTTTTGTGCAGGAAGGGGCACCTTCCTGCACCTTCCTGCACAAAAACAATTACTACGGCATTTTCCTTTTTCAATACATGCTGTAGAATGCAGTATGCATTAAAAGAGGAAAAACGACGAGAAATGAAAACATTTCTCCTCGTTGCGCCTCGCTACGCATACTGACGCATTTCCAGATTTACGATTTGTCGTAAAACTGGAAATGTGTCTAAGTCCATGGGTGTTGGGTGGGAACACCCACAGCAACACCCACGGAACGCCCCTTTTACGCAAAGTGCTGCGTGTAAAGGGACCATATTTACAAGGACAGGAAAAGCCACGTAGGGTGGCTTTTCCTGTCCTTGTAAATAAGGAGCAGTTAAATACACCACCAGTACGTCACAAAAAGTGACATACTGGTGGCACATGGGGCTTGTAAATCTGCCCCACTGTACCCATTGGAGTCATTTGTTATGATACTTTGTTGCTGAATCTGGTGGCTCATCCAACCACAGAAGGGGCCTCTGTGTGAACGCTTACAGGTTTGAATCATGATGGGTCCACTCTGCCATTCATCTTTTCAAAATTGATAAAATAAGTACTATTGACTAGGTACCAATACATGTACATTCTCTTTCTTTATAAATACACCTGTATTGTCTCATATGACAGCTGCTTAGCGTGGTTAACTCTTAGGACTTCCTATTATATGCCTCATCCTATCCTCATCAGTGTTATAACAGGGGTCCAACAAGCAATGAGTTCAAGAGCTTTAATGAAGCAATCTGACAGAGACAAGCAGTCAAATTTCATTTGCTTAAATAGAACCCAAAAAACATGCCACATGCATAGATATCCCACTACTGCTCCAGGCACATTAAACAAATGCATAACGATAACACTGACACCAAGAGAGATACTACACTGCTATTTTGTGTTCCTGAATATCAAAATTGTGTTTTGGTAAAATGCTGTTTTCTCTCCTGCTTCCCTGTCATTCATTCTTCTCATTTTTGTATCCTTTGTTTTCTATCTATACTTCTTGCTTGTTGGGAATTGCACAAGATTCCACCAACTGCATGATGTGTCCTGATGGAGAATGGCCAACAGAGAAGAGGGATGGATGTCGGAAGAAGTCTCTGGAGTTCCTGTCCTATGAGGATCCTCTCGGCATCACTTTAGTCTCCCTCTCCTTAGCTGGAGCTCTTCTTGCACTCACCATCTTAATACTTTTCTTTAAGAACTCAGAGACTCCAATCGTCAGAGCCAATAACCGCAGTCTTAGCTACCTCCTCCTCGCAGCCCTCATCTTCTGCTTCCTGTGCTCTCTGCTGTTCATCGGTTACCCCACCACTGTCACATGCATGCTGAGGCAAACCACATTCGGAATCATATTTGTGCTGTGCATTTCTTGTATCCTGGGGAAGACTGTCTTGGTGCTCATTGCTTTTAAAGCCACAAGGCCAAACAGCAGCACAAGGATGTGGCTGAGTTCTGGGCTGTTAAATACCCTGGTCTTCATCTGCACCTGCATCCAGGTTCTCATATGTATAATTTGGCTCACGGTCAGTCCCCCCTTCCAAGAAATCAATCAGAAATCCAGGGTGGGAAAGGTTGTAATTCAGTGCAATGAAGGATCCCCCTTTGCCTTCTGGGGCATGCTGGGATACATGGGGGCCTTGACTACTTGCAGCTTGGTGGTGGCTTTCCTCGCAAGAACTTTACCTGATAACTTCAACGAGGCCAAGCTGATCACCTTCAGCATGCTCATATTCGCAGCTGTGTGGGTGTTATTTATCCCTGTGTATTTGAGTACAAAGGGCAGCTATATGGTGGCTGTGGAGGTATTTTCTATCCTGTGCTCCAGTAGTGGCCTGCTGGGCTCCATATTTTTCCCCAAATGTTACATTATTTTGCTGAAGCCCGAGATGAACACAAAGGAGGCCCTGATGGGGAAGCAACAAGTGCACCGGACAATGCACAAGAAATAACCTGTTCTATCAATGTCTCTACTTTACATCTATTATACTTCTTATCTTCAACATTAATTCTCAAATCAAATTGTAAATTTAGATAAGACTAATTAAATCCATATTTCAGTTTTCCTTTTTAGTGCTGATTCTTTGTAGATATAAAGCCTTTCTATTTAAAATCAGGCAATTTTCTTGGACCTCTTGATACTGTTTACATTTGGACTAGAGAACGAACATTAAAAACAAATGTCAGGTTTAGAAGAATAGTATTTTGGGTACAAAGATAAGGCAGGCGCGGGTACTAACTGGAATGCACAAAGCTAAATGGATTTGTATAAGTAGCAACGCAGCAAAAAAATTTAACATCTGAATTTTTAGTTTTCTGTACTTAAGAGGTTTATCTGGATGGTGCGTGTTAATAAGTAGGTAAGCATGGATATCTCCTTTATGCTGATGAGTTTGTGCAATTGTTTTAATTTTTTTGTGTGTAACTTTATGTGTGAATATAATCAGTGATTATTTTCATCACTATTGCAGTTTTTGTTTTCATAGTTGGCTCAGTAATACAACCATTAGCAATAAGCTGTTTACCTGCATGGGGGAAACCGTTGGTGAAGTTATCATTAATAACCAATTTAGGACACAGCTCTAGATACCTGTTTCTTGTTCCTGATTGCCCGGTGTCCTATAAAGGGTTTGCAATTTTTTATACATCTTTCAAACGTGTGCCCTATGACATTTCTACACATCCGCAGAGGGAACTGTGCACTTAACGTAGCGCAAGCTGAAATTAACAGCAGGTTGGAAAAGGCCAGTAAAGTGTTATGATGCTTATCAACATGAAAGTTGCTCCTTTAACCCAAACTAATGTGCTCTAATACTTTACCACAAGCATGAACTAAAAAAAAAATACTTTCTATGCATAACCAGTCTGGCTGATTTGATCAGACAGTGTGGATTCTCACTCATGTCTTTTGCCGATGATAAACAAATTGTTGTCACTGCATGTGGGCTGTCAATGATTGGATGGCCAACAATTGCCTGAAGTTAAACTTGGGTAAAACGGAGGTCATCCTATTCTGGAACCTGGTGACTTTCTGGTCCAATTTGTGGTGGCCACAAAAGCTGGGAACCCTTCCAACTCCTGTCAAGAAGGCACGAATCCTTGGAGTGAGTGTTGATGACAGACGTACATACAGTGATCAAGAGAACCAAATCACTTCTCCCTCCTTATATACTCTTAAGATGATAAAACAGATTTTACTTTTCATCCTGCCCAATCTGCAGAAAGCAGTAGTTACCTCAATGGTTCTTTCAAAGCTAGACTACTGTAACAGTCTATACCTCAACATGCAACAACAATATTTGAATAAACCGCAGGTTCTGCAGAACGCAGCAGCACTTCTCCTCTTAAGAATTCCAAAAATCGAATCTACCTCTATGGCATTGAACAGTTACATTGGCTGCCGGTAAGACAGAGAATTGTATTTAAAGTTCTCTACATTACCTAAAGGGCTCTGATCCAGTGGTAATTTCACGGTAATTTCTTTAATGCAAAACCTCATTTACCTCTAGTTTACCGCTGCAAAGGTGATGGACCCTTGCTGCCATGTATTACCTTCAGGAGACTTTACATAAACATGAAAAATCAAAAATGCTATTAATATTTAAGCCAATAAAGAGAGTTATGAGTATTTTTAAAGGGTTTTATTTTCTAGTTAAAAGTTAAGGTTCTCTGACCCTTTATTCATTAGTCAAACATCAATCAGGCTACAGAATTGAAAATAGGAAAAATAGAATTAATACAAAACATATTATAGGTTGCACACAAAGCACTCCATAAAGGAGGAAAAAACCCTAATTCTATGTTAGTCAGAACTCTTTAAAGAGTTTCAGGAAAAATATAATTCAAGAGTGTGTTTGCAAGGCTAATCAATAATTAATAATTGGCAAAAATCTCCCATAAAGAGAAATAAATGCATAAGACAAATAAATCTTTTTCAAAACTAGTTAATTAGTCAACGCATAAACTTAGAGTTTTAGCATCTAAATCTAAACCTGTTCCATCAACTGTTTTCTCTGCCTTGGTCTGTTCAATCTGCCTCTCTGTATTTCACAGAGAGAGGCTGCCCTCCCTTCACAAGACCTCAGAGGAATGTGATCTGCCTTGCCAAAAATATGACGTGCAAGAACTCTCTGAAAAAAAATATGAGCAAGACCCCCACCTCCCTCTGTCTCTCCTCGGACGCAATCTCCTACACCCGCGTTGTTCACATACCTAACCCATATGATGTCTGTGTTAGATCTGCTTCTTCTCCTCTCCTCTCTCTAAGACTTCTAAGGCTCTAAGCTGACGCGCCCCCTAAGAGGTCATTATTTATACTCTAATTCTTGGCTGACTACACTAATAATGTTGCAGTTTCAGTAGAAACTCGCACTGTGATTGGTTAGCATAGGTAACATGAGGGTCTCACCATCCTGTTCTCATTGCAAATCCAACCCACACCGGTTTTAACAAAGGAAGCGTTAATGCTTAATACAGTCGTATGTTTCAGCAACATTTATTAGTAAAAATGTATCAGTCCATTTCCTCCTTGCTTTCACATCACACGCAGGAATGACACTTTCCCACAAACACTGGTACATTGGCACGATGACAAGAATGTACAGTTCACTGTGGCCTTGACCCATGTGTCTTCACTTGAGGCACTTGTCAGTTTACGTAGCTGGGTGTGCGCATGCGTCTCTCATTCAGCACAATTCTCAGCCATGCTGGATTCCCAGGCAGCCATTTTATGGTATGCCCAAAAACAAAACAAACACAAAAGGAAGTATTAATTTATTAAATAAAACCCATTATGTTTACCTCCCCACATACTAGTACCCTGTATTAGTTATTACCTAGCAAAAGCTATTAGTTTACAGCAGCTTTTCTATTAATTGTGCACATCATGCAAAAGTGTGCAAGATACAACATAGCATAAACATGCACCAGTGCACATTTTCAAAGCGCAAGCAGGTAATACATACTAATAGCAACATGCTCTAATGTTTTAGATAGCTTTTCATGCAAAATGCTTTTGCCCCACGTGTAGTGTTGGTGAATGGTTGATTAATTAATACACATTATAAAAAGATGTGTTATGAACTGAATATGTATTGTTTAAATATGCAACAAAGCCAGAGTCTCTTGAGATGGGAACAGGGAGTGTAGATTATAAGCGAAAGGAGTTGGGAGGAGAGAACACATTCCATGCTTATCTTCAAAGCTAAAAAGGAAACTGCAATCTTGAGTTTCCCTTCACTGCAAAAACACATGTTAATTCAGCACAAGCTTTTCAGACTGAAGGCATTTTGACCTCATTTCATGTCTTTCACTTTGCATGCACCAAAAGTGCCCCTTTTAAAAAGCATTTGACTAGGCCTCATTTCATATTTCATGTGCCATGTGTTTTCACTTGCACCAAAATCTGCATGCCATTTTAAATACAGTCTGTCTGAAACACAAAACAGAGCGATGCTTAATCTTGAGAAATCTAGCTCTATAAGCTCTCCATGGAATCTGACCAGACTACCTAATAAATAAATTCAACTGGTATCTGCCATCTAGAACATTATGATCCTCTGCAACCAAGAATGTAACAGTCTCCAAATTCAGATTTCCTCCTGGGGAGGAAGATGTTTTGTGACTGGTGCATCAAAAACCTGGATTACCCTGAGCATCCATCTTTAAAAACTTGGTTATTCAGCTATAAATGAGCTCTGGCAATAGGCCTTCTACAAGCTACTGTTAATAGTCAGCTGCAATGAGCTTTGGGCAATAGGCTTCTGCTGAGCTAGCGCTAAGATACCTCCTGGTAAACATGTGCTTTAGAAATGAATTTAACAGAACATAACAAATTTAAAACTGTAACTCATCAAAACCACATTCAAGAAATTGCGTAAAACAAAAATATTGTTATTTGAAAACTATACCTACAATACCTATAATGAGACATTTTTTCAATTTCTTTTTCTTTTAATCAATGGTAATATACAGACTATACAACTCCCGTTCTATCAAGAAGCCCCCAGCCAAAATCACAAGCGGTACGCAAATTTAAAGGCATGCTCCACGAAAAATCTGACAAGAAGTCCCGATCTCCTCCCCAACTGGTGCTTCCTCACATTATCCGACTACGGTAGTCCTCGCAGGAGTGTCTGACGAAGGGAGGAAGCCTAAGGGCATTGTGCCTGTTTGGCCCTGTTTGGACCTTAGAAGGCTCTGAGGGCCTTCTGCTCCGGCTGTACAGACCCTGATCCAATTCAACAGTTGCAATTTCTCTCTTGCTGCACCCTTAACCATATAAGTGTGGGTGCTTCTCCAAACCCTAAGACTTTCGTTATATTATGAATGGTTGCTGCACCTAATGGAATGTCATGCATTATTGCACCTACTTTAATGCTTGCATCACAATGGTTAAAAAGCACAAACTTACTGCAGTGAGGTAGCAATGGTAGCCATGGATTAAAGAATCAGCATTTCATAATGATAGTCTTTATGCACATAGAGTCCCTTAATTATTGAAGGTATCTACACTGCCTACAACGATGTGTGCCTGACTGGGTTGGGACAGGTTCCTCTTATTCTCTATGCTAATATGGCACCTATGGTAGCAAAGAAAACCATGTTAAAGTACCTCGGTGCAACATTTCTGAAGTGAGCGATAATGAAAGGATCTCAAAAACATTTCTCAAACTATAAAATGCATTTTCATTGCACGAAATCCAGAAATACTAATTGCATGCAAGAATGTCACCCAAGTAAATGGAACTTTAAAAAGATAATAATTCATATTTCCGTGTTTTTAGGCCTGGCGAAATGGAGTACAATACCATAAACATGCATGAAACCAGGGCCGAACATGGATAAAATTCAAACACTGTTACCATAAGCAAGTATACTTGTCCATTTTAGGGAAGATAATTTTGTGATGTGCATTGTATGCCTTGTCTGCAGAATATGGCACTGTGGATGCTTTCCAACATTGTTGTAGGACACAGACAGTGGCCATGGACAGGCGTAGTCATCTAAAAACTGATACATCATAAAAAAGTGCCAGTTTGGTGAAATGTATAGGTAGAAAGTGATGCTAATGTATCCTAGATCTCTCTCCAGTATTGTATCAAAATAGGACATGACCAATGTTGGCATCAACACTGTCTGGTTTGCTGAGGGGTTGCCCCAGCCAGGCAGAGCACACCCCTCCCATCAAGGGCAGGTGATTACACATACTGTACAACCAGTGATCACCCTTGGGTAGCTTGGCACTGAGCAGTCATACATCCTTCAGAAGCAGTTTGTAAAGCAAGTACATAGCACACAAACACAATAAATATTCTGCACGACACAAATGAGAGACTTCACACTTGACATCAGGAAATGTCGTTTATATTCAACACTCGCATTAAACAACGTAACATGAATATTATGAAGTTCTAGGCATAAATCCTCCTTGGCAATATCACTAGCAGTAGTAGGCCCAATTTGTGTTGATCAGATCTCGATAACATGCACACATGGGAAAAGTCCTATTCTAAAACCCACACAGTACCCTTATGCAGTGTGACACGTTGTCAGCCCCCTGGCTCACCCTCACAATCTTAGCCATGCAATTTCACATAGCTATAGGGTACACCCTGGGCTAGAACTATATCGGTACTATGTGCATATACAGAATTATAACACTTTTAGCAGCGACGTGGGACAAGGCCACGCGGATAAACCCACTGTTGAGCGGCAACGTATAAACCAACACAGCCGACCAGTATCATGAAGCACAGGTGATCCATAGGTAGTCACTCCTCACACTCACTTTGCACCACTACACAAGGTGACAGGTACCAGCCCAGTCCGTGTGGCCACTTTCACACTCTTATGACCCGACAACCTAATGTGGTGCCACTGGTACCAATTAGGTCAATAAATAACGCTGCAGACCCTGTGGTTCCAAGTCTCTCGCCACCCTCAAATTCGCCCCCACTGTCCCAGGTACCCCAGACACAATCGCTCATGGCTGAGGTCACAACTCATCTGGGTACCTGGAAAGCTGGTGGGGCAGGACAGTAAGAATAAACAAGAAGTAGATGTAAACAAAGCGGGCCTTGGTGCCACTCAGGAAGTTCACCAATAAGTGGCAAAGCAGGAATGGGCCACGATCAACAATTCATTGCGAACAGGGGTCCCCCAGGGTCTTCTGACAGAAGCCCAGTTATGCAAAGCACTGGGTGGTCATGCAGTCTATTGACCTGCTGCTGAACCTTCTCAGAAGCATCCCTCCAGCTTAGTCAATTCCTCTCACTCCTACCTGGTGCCACAAAGTCTTCGAAAGGGCCAGATTGGGAGAGGGCAGGTTGTCCAGCGTGATGGGGCCAGTGAAGGAACAAGCAGTGAATGAGAAAGAACACACAGGGGAACCTTGAGGCCTGAGGAGGCACCCGGTCTGGTACACGTTGATCCGAATGATGCCCCACAATCCAGGCACAGGGTCTGGTGCAAAATGAGATGAGGTTACATGAAGTAGAGTTGCAATCCTGTCCCTCCTAGGAAATGATGCACTATGCCCGGCAAATCTTGATGTTGGTTGCAACAGGTGATTCTGGACGCACAGGTGCAAGTTCAGCAGTGCCTTACGAGGTAGAATTCCACACCAGTGAATTCACTTACCACCAACAAGTGCCGGGGTCCCTGAAGTACAGGAACCACTTTGCTTTAGATGCAGGCAATGTCTTAAGTTCCGCACTAGGCACTCCGGTCTCCATGCACAATTCTGTAATTCCAAGCTCACACCACACTGTCCAGCTTTCAGCAGGCAATGTGGGCACCTAGAAGGCACCACTCTACAGAAGTCACCGGTAGATGGGTGGGCCCCTTGTTGGAGATCTTTGATGTCCCTGAGACCTCTGAGAGAACATGTGACCATTCAATTGGTCCTTGGGAGCTCACTTCAGCCCACATCAGGGTGCCAGACATCAGCAGGTTGCCGGCCCAGGCACATGGTCCTTTCCACGGGCAGTTATGTGCACAACGCAGTCCAGGTTCTCCAGTCCTGCATCCCTACAAGTGGTTCTCACTGCTCGGTAGGATTTGACTGGGTGGGTATACCCTATTGGGCCTTTAAAGTTGGGGGAAGGTTTAAAGGGTATTCTTTTAAACTACAGATGTGTTCCCCACATTTTCCATCCTTTTTGCCATGAGGCTGAGGAGTGCAGATCTCTGTCTTTATGGGGGCCATAATCTGACCCTCATATATTCCGTCAGGCCTGCAAATGGCCCACAAATGGAAGACGTCGACTATCTCAATTTCATGCCCAATGGTTTATGGCTGTTGCTGGTGAATGTCCATATGTGCTCCCCTGGCCTCCGGTGTTGATGGGTGCCAAACATCGTGGCAAACAAAGACTTTGATGCATAGAAATGTTCCCATTTTGTATGTGGCATTTCCACACAGGATATGCCAAGCCCATCGTTACCATTGGAACAGGTTTTCCCTAGCGAATCCTGTCCCATTGATAGGAAACATCACAAGGCTGCGCCACTGCAATACATTATTGCAGCTTGAAATACAGGCAACCCCTTACCTATGCTAACTTAAGGGAAGAGTAAGCCTCCTCAGTAGGGGAACCCTTGTGGTGTCGCGATCACCGGCCATGAACTACAGTACCCAGAACACCCTGGGGCAGGCTGGAAGAACTTGCGTCATCAAGGTCCGCATTTCCCGAGCCATAAAAGACCGCCTCCACTAAGAGGAGGCGCCTGACAATCTTGCCCCAAGTTCCGGTTTTGATTCCCGCATCCAGTGTAGCCGCGAGCGCCGTGCGCGCGCTCATCTCTGACTTCCCTGACGCAGAGGAAACCGCGAACCCGTTCTTCAAGCCAAATATCGCAGGAGCCGCGCTGGATGTCAACGGCGTCCTGCGACAATAACCAGAGAGGAGGTAACCGGAGTACGTATCGCTAGGGCCCCTGAGTTCCTAGAACGCTCCCGCTGTGCCTGAACAGAGGAGGAGCGAGTATGCTTGGCAGCGCCTGAGTGCTTCCGGTGGTACAGCTCCATCCAGTGGCATATTATTCCAAAAAGCTATCCCCTTGTGAGATCAATTATTCCGTCACTGACAAGGAGTTATTGGCAATCAAACGAGCTTGTGAGGAATGGCGACATTACCTTTTGGGCGCCCGACACACCGTCGAAATCTTCACAGACCATCGCAATCTCTTATTCCTTAAAACGGCGAAGGCTCTGACGCCCAGACAGTTGCTTTTTTTTGCTGATTTTGATTTCATTATTAAATACCGCCCTGGACCTCAGCATGGGAAGGCAGATGCGCTGTCTAGGGTTGAAGAAACTGAAGGTAACATTGAAACGGAAGAGAAGGAACCTCCTTTTATCCTCCCAGACAAGACGGAACCCGTCAAGATCATCGCTCAGACCACCTCGCAAGAATTCTTGGAAGACCTGAGAGTAGCCGTGGCAGAAGTAGACGCTCAAGACTGGATAGCAGAATGCCCGGATAAAAGAACCGAGAAAGACAGTCTTCTGTATCACTCCCACGGTGACCTAGTTTTAATTAGCCGCACCCCTATTGGCTTACAACGCCTTTTGGACACAACTAATAGATTTTCAAAAAGAAATATCTTAAATATAAATAATTCAAAAACCAAAATTATGGTAGTGAATTACCATAAAAAATCCTCGCCAAAATGGTACCTGGATGGGCATAGAATACAACAAGCCACCACTTACAAATATATGGGGATCCTCCTGGATCACAACAACTCGTGTAAACCACAGCTGGAGTCCCTAAAGAAAAAAGGTATGACATCCTGCCTGACACTCAAACCACTGAAGAATGAATTACCGGATCTCTCCCTTGAACCTTTCTTAAAAATTTTGAGAGCCAAATTTCAGCCTACAATCTCATACGGGAGTGAACAAATGAGAGGGAGAGACGCTTTACCGTTAAACAATATCATAACAAAAGCATATCGTGTGATATTCCAGCTTCCAAGATATGTCTCTCCAGCCCAACTTCGACTGGAATTTGGTGTACAAAACCAAACAGTGGAGCGAATGGGATCCTACGTAAAAACATGGCACAAAATCAGACTTGCCGAAAAAGGCACTTTGAATGACCTTTTATGGATAGAACTAACTCGGAATAATAAATCCCCATTTAATAAATACCTTATAGATGCAATTAAGAAACTGAGCCTAGAGAACTTATGGAACACTTCAGTATCCCACAATGTTTTTAAAAAACTAGTGACAAAAACAACAAAGAGTATCTCCCTCGCACTGGATAAGGAAACATTGTCAAAACGTACTCATGGATGGACAGTTATAAGCAATTATAAGAATAGCAACCCTCAATCCTATTTAAATTTAGGAATAAGGATACATATAAAACAAAAATTCCTGAAGTTAAGATTGGGGGTTGGACCTATAAAAGCATTATTACCGCCATGGAAACGAACCGGACATAACAATGAATGTAGATTATGTGGACTAGGTGAAGAGAACATTACCCACATCATCTGTATATGTGAAAAACTGAAGGACATAAGGGTATCCTTATTAAAACCGTTTTTTATTCAGCATGGTGTGAGGACCTGCAGACAAGCAATACTTCTATGTTTTAATCCAACTGTAACTCAATTAAACTGTCGCCTTACAACATTTTTGGATATTACAGAGAAAAGATTAAATATCCAATTAGATTTGCTATCAGTTTAATGAAACAGCGATTAGTATTCGGATGATTTGCAAATTTCTCTTACTTGCACGTTTTAAGAATTAACTGTTCCTTTTTATAATTGTATAACACTCTCTGATCTTAAGAAAAGTATTTCTTTTAATTTAAATGTACAGAAGTTTTATTACTAAGAAATTGCGCTTCTTTTTTGTATGATTACCATATGCAATGATTTTAATTAATTATGCATAATAAATTACTTACTTACTTACTTACTTACAGTATCACTCCCACGCTTTGTACGTTCCAGACCCTCATTTACAAAACAAAGTGCTTACGTGGGCGCACGATGCTCCTTTGGGGGGTCATTTGGGTATTTACAAGACCATCTCGTGCTTAGAGAGATCCTACTGGTGGCCTACGCTGAGAAAAGACACTCACGAGTACGTGAACACCTGCTCAGTGTGCGCTCAAAGTAAGGCGAGTCACAAAAGACCTATGGGGTTCCTAAGGACTATTGCTATTCCCCCTCGACCTTGGTACACCATCTCGATGGATTTCATCGTTGAAATGCATCCCTGTGAAGGATATACTGTAATACTGGTATTGGTGGATCATCTAACAAAGATGGGGCATTTCGTCCCTTTGAAAAAACTCCCCACTTCTGCAGAACTAGCTCTTGTTTTTCTTCAGCACATTGTCAGGGCACATGGAATTCCTAGTGTTATAATTACGGACAGGGGATCCCAGTTCACATCCAAGTTTTGGAAAGCTCTCTGTGAATCACTCGCTATCGACGCACGAACATCTACGAGCTTCCATCCTCAAACCGATGGAAAAACAGAACGCTTAAACCAAACCCTTGAGCAATACTTGCGATGTTTCACCTTACAGAATCCCATACATTGGTTTCCCTTATTATGGATGGCAGAATTCGCATATAATAACGCTGAGCATTCCACGTTGGGCTGTTCACCATTCTTTTGCCTTTACGGACACCATCCCAACATGCTCCCTTTTGACTGGCCCGTGCAATCCAAGCTTCCCAGCATCCAGGAACATCATGCTCACCTCCGAGCAGTGTTGATAGATGCCAAAAACAGTTTAAATTCCGCTCAAGCAGCGCACAAAAAATGCGCCGACCGGAGAAGGGAGGAGGAACCAAGGTATAAAGTGGGCGACAAAGTATGGCTCTCTACACGCAATCTCCAGCTAAAAGGGGTTGATAAATTGAAGCCCCGGTACATAGGACCTTATAGCATAGAGAAAGTTGTGAACCCTGTTGCCATGAGATTGTCCCTTCCCATCGCTTGGCATATACACCCCGTATTCCACGTGTCGTTGTTACGACCCTGCCCTGTCAGCATGAGACTCCCAGACGACCGCAACCCATAGAGGTAGATGGTCAGGAAGAATATGAAGTGCAGGAACTGCTGGACTCTAGATTAGTGAGAGGGCGGGTCCAATATTTAGTGGATTGGAAAGGCTTTGGGGTGGATGACAGGACCTGGGAACCGGCGCACAATCTCCATTGCCCCGACTTGGTGGACTCATTCCATAGGGCACATCCGGGGAAGCCGGGGCGACCGCCGGGACGGCGGTCCTTGAGAGGGGGTTCTGTCGCGATCACGCGAACACCGGCCATGAACTACAGTACCCAGAACACCCTGGGGCAGGCTGGAAGAACTCACGTCATCAAGGTCCGCATTTCCCGAGCCATAAAAGACCGCCTCCAATAAGAGGAGGCGCTTGACAATCTCGCCCCAAGTTCCGGTTTTGATTCCCGCATCCATTGTAGCCGCGAGCGCCGTGTGCGCGCTCATCTCTGACTTCCCTGACGCAGAGGAAACCGCGAACCCGTTCTTCGAGCCAAATATCGCAGGAGCCGCGCTGGATGTCAACGGCGTCCCGCGACAATAACCAGAGAGGAGGTAACCGGAGTACGTATCGCTAGGGCCCCTGTGTTCGTAGAACGCTCTCGCTGTGCCTGAACAGAGGAGGAGCGAGTATGCTTGGCAGCGCCTGAGTGCTTCCGGTGGTACGGAGCGCGACTGCTGTGAGAGAACAGCTGTGTGTGCTTTTAGAAGGAGAAGCGACTTATCTCCTCAGTACTTGGGTGCCCCGCTGTGAAGGAACAGTGGAGAGCACCACATTGTTTTAACTTACAGACTGGGAACTTTAGAGGATATACGATAGACAAGACACAGGATTGTAGGGGGCCGGTGAGCCCTCCCTTGTCTTCCTTCGGGCAGTTCCTTAACAGCGACTGTCACCTTACCTGACTTGGAGTCAGAACATACTCTTTCCACAAAGGCCGCAAGAGGGAGGACGGTTGAGGCTGGACATCAACGGGCGATCCCTTGCTCCCAGCGGACGTTTACTGAATACTGGCTGGAGGACCATCCTCCATGAGAACAGTGAGTTCCAGATAGTAGGGTTGGGGTGGGGGAGATTCCCCGTACCGATAGTGGCTTACTTAATCTCTGTTTCCTTGTCCATAGTATCCTGTGCAAGACCCCGCCTAGAACTCCTCCCTGACCTACCAACTGTACAGTCGGTTGACCTGCATACGACTCCTGTCGTCTTCTTTTGTTGCTCCCCTTCTCCCAGCCGCTTTCTCGTACTGCTCTGGTGGTCTTCCAGTGAAGAGCGTTAGCGGAGGGGAGAAGAAGGGGGATTCTCATCGCAAGCATCGTTCCTGCTGGCTGGCTCAGGTTAGTGGGTTGTGTATACTGCTGACATACTGACGCATCCGCGACACGTGGGTCTTCCATATTACCTGGGCTGCGAACACCAGAGAGTGTCTGCCCATGCCTTCATCATCCATCCGAGTGGAGATGAAAGGCCCACCTTCGGCTGGACCGGGTTTGTTACAGGCCAGCCAGAGTTTGAGCACAAGGGCGCTCTCACAGACCTGCAGTGGCAGGTTGGACATATGTTTAAATGCACAGTCTGTGCAAGTGCGCACACCAGGATGCAATAGCAAGTCAGACACGTAGGTAAACCACTTCCAGTGGTGCAAGTGCGCACCCAGGCCACAAAGGCAGGCCTGACCTACATTTGCAAACATCATGCCTAAACCTTCTTTTTTTAATACATATAGACATGCAGTATTATGTTTCACATGTCTTAGTAGTGAAAAACTCCTAAATTTGTTTTTGCGATAGGGTTTGTAAAGCATGGTTACTCACCCGTGAGGGTCTCAAGGCACAGGGGGGTGTCCCATAGACCTATATTAGGTTACCTTATTACCTTTAATATGTGCTAACCTTTGATTGGGAGCAGGTAGGAATGTCATGTTTAGACTCAAATTAATTGTAATTTAAAATCTTCTTTAATGGTAAAGTTGGATTTTGTCACAATTCTGAAAATGGCACATTAAGAAAGTTGGCATTTTCCTGTCCTAACCATTTGTGCCTTTTGCCAGTGTCTTGGGTCTTATGACTGGGAATGGCTTTGCAGTTCAGCTTTGTGGATTCCTCCTAGACAGTGAGACAAGAGAGGACTGCTTGTTCTCTGGATGGGCTGTCCTGCCAGGATGAGTCTGCCACTATAGATATCCATCCAAACATCACCCCATCTTAACCAGAACAAACCCTGCTGAAGGATAGCCAATATTGTTGTGAAAAAAGGTACAAATATTCAGTCATGTTCATCCAAAATACAGACAGATGAGCTTCCCTCATCAGGACTACTGCTGACACCTTTAATTTTGCCTGACACATATATGAAGAAGAAACAAGCTGATTCAGGCACGGAAATTGTATTAATTCAGCTAACCAATGCTCAGCCGTCAAACCTTTTAGAAATCTTCCTATCAGAAGCCCTCAACAGCTTTCACCAACTTTTGCATTGCCAAAACCCAAAACACAACCTCTGCAACCTAACTATAGTGTGTATGGGTGTGACTGGAGCTCGGCCATGCAAAGTAATTCTGAAATAAACTCCTTCCTCCAGCAAAATCAAAATGTAGGTATAGTTTGTAAGCAAACAACCTGACCATTTCTAACCAAATTTCTCCTCAAAGTATAGATCATATCAACACTACCTCCTCAAATTGAACTTGTTTTAGAGATTCTCTCCAAGCTGGTTGTTCCTACTTCACCATGCACAAACACTCTAACTCACGACAGTTTTTCAACGAAAGAAAACAATCCTTCTAATAGGATCACCCTTATACAAAACAAAATACAAATACAGGCAATATTCCAAACAGAGCTCAGGTAACCTCTCTCTCGTTAAACAGATTGAAGAGCAACATACTTTCAAAGCCCTATAACCAAATAAAAGTATGTTGAACTTAAAGGCTGGTCTGCATTAATTAACAGACACTCCACTGCAGATAGGATTATGGAGTAAAAGCCCCATATACTCATCCTAAAAGAGACATGACTTGCACAAACAACTAACTCACTTAAGGATGTGATAATTCCACAAGGATACTTAATTTTGTAAAATGAGAGAGAAAAGCGCCTTGTGGGGGAGTAGCTATAATTTACAGAGGTGTACATTTGCAATCTTATCTTTCACACACTTGAAATGTAACATCCAGATCCAGTAACAATGCTTTTACAGGTGAACTAGGTAGTTCTACTTCTAAATTACTATTTCATGACAACCCCCTACTCTTTAGTGACTTTAACACACACTAGGATAAATTAATGAGAGACAATCATCATTCCAACATGGAAACAACTTAGTGTAGCTATCAAACAAACTTGCACACACTAAAGGGGCCATTTTGATTCTCTTTATTAACGAACCTGACCACATTCTTGCAGAATCCATTCAAATTGACTGGTCTGATCACCTAATGGTCCTCCTCAACACTGATATATCTAAGTCCCCCCACAAACACCAAAACACCACCAAAGCTCAAAATGAATGTACATAAAAAGACAACAAACATTTTTTTTGAATTTTTTTATTGCCGTATGTCATCAAAAAGTATACAGTTCCTTAATGATCAAATATATATCGCTATACAAGAATGAATAGCGGTCCTGGAGTTTATCCAGGCACAATAAAACAACACACTCATTTTTCCTTCTGCTGTAGAAAATCCTTAACTTTTAACAAAGAAACCATTCCCTCCCCCTTGCCCAGCCGCTGCTGCAAATCTACCTGTAAACGAAGGAAAAAATAAGAGTTTCTTTGTTGTTGAGAAGGGAAAAACAGAGTGGTGGAGAAGCCCTTACACAATAGCAAGTATCTGGGTGCCTTCAATTAATTGCTCACTACATGTGTCTGTGTACGAAAAGGTCTCTTGAAGTGTAGTGAAATTAGGAAAAACTATGTTGGGGGCTATGGGGGTAGAGTACAGTTCTTGGTGCAGTGTTTAAAGGCATCCACGAGGGTATCACATGTTTGTGCAAGAAGGAATTTCCTTAGTCCAGTGCCTTCCTCCAAGTGCAGCAGTGTGCTTTCAGATTGAAACAAGGAGAGCAATACTTTAGTCCAGCTTGTGATGGTAGGGGTAGATCGAAAAGATTGAAGCGCTATATTGCCTTTGTCAGGAGAAGAGCTGGATCAAGGAACCTGGTAGAGTGCTTCTCTAGCTTGGGGCAGGAAAACAGGTCTTATATGAGCACTTCTGGATAATTCACTAGTGCTTGGCTCATAGCGGTTATCAGTATCTTGAGAACTCTCCACCAGTAGGAAGAGAAGGTTGGGCAGGACCAAAGCATATGTAGCAAATCAACACCCAGGTGCAAGAATCAGGGACATGTGGCGGTAGCCCTGGGGAATATTTTGTTAATTTGGGCAGTTGTGAGGTAGGCATGGTTTAGGTTATTAAATTGGATATATTTGAAATGGGAGCCATGGGATACCTTGTGGGGATATTCCAGGATTTTATTCCAGTCCTCATCATTCAGAGGTTGAGCCAAATCAGTAGTCTTCCAATGAGCATGAAGTGAAACCCGAGCATGGTTGTGGTTTTGGCTTGTTAGAGTCATTCAATCAATTTATCACCAGAGCGAATAGTATATAGTGTCTGATAGACTTCATGTTGAATTGGAGCTACATGTCAGATCTGGAATAGTGTGAATAGTGACTGTTTAAGGCGTTCATCTGTAAGAAATTGACCCTGGTGTACATTATAATCCATTATTATAGTTTAGAAGTCCAGCAACTCACTGTCAAGGAACAGGTCACCCAGCATCATTGAGCCAGCAGCATGCCACTGAGGGAGTTGTGCTGAGCGATGTCTGTCTGTGCAAGTGGGAAGACAGAGAAGCGGCATCGCTGGAGCTATGGCTGTTTTGTATTAGTGTGTTGGTAGGTCCTTGCCAGGCATGCAAGAGCTGTACAGAGTAGCCTTGGGTAGTTCAGGGTAAAATGAGCTGTGGGAAATAGAGAATATGCAATGCACCCTCTTGGGAGTCTTCTCGAGTAAACCCTGCTTCATGAAGGTAGTAACCAGCCAGCAGACTAGTCACTGGCACTGAATGGCTAAAACAATAGCATTCAAAATCTGGAAGAGTCAACTACCCCCAGACACAGACAGCTTGAGGTTGGAAAGTGCTAATAGCAGGACAGTAATCAATAATGGAAGGGATGTATGGGGTGTGGCTAACCACCAGGGAAGAAGGGCGCTTTCCGATTCCCCATATATCCAGCCAGTAATCCAGTAAGCAACCCCACTCTCTGCCTGTGGAGGCAAGGAAGACTTCCGCAACACCGGAGATTGAGGAGTCGGGCATCAGCTGTCGGCCCTGAAGACAGAGCGCAGTGCGACCTGATGGGTAGCTGCATCCCCGCCCTTGCATCCACTGGTGGACCAAACAGGTGCGGCAGCGGCAACAAAGCTCCGACTGTTGTCACTTGGTGCTCCACCCCCCCCTTTTTTGGATTCAGGAGGGGACCTCAAAAAATATACTAGAGCCAGAGGAGGCCCGGACTCAACGACGAGGGGGCAGATCGGATCCTGAGCCTGTCTACACTGAGACGCTGATTCTTGCCGACCCTCCTAGGGTGAGCGCTACCAGGTGGCAAAAGACCACATAGCTGCTACAGGAGAATGGGCCATAGTAAAAGGAACAGCCGGTGGCAGACCAGAGGAGCAGTAGCTCATCAGAGACAGAGATATGAGCAAATCAACTCACCTTTGGGAAAACTGGACCTCTTTAAGACACGGTGAGAGGCCTGGTATTGGTGGAGCCACATTGTCTGCTAAAGGAAGTGAAGATTGTCAGCTGAGCCCCAGAGGGAGAGTGTGGAACACAAGGAGGGAACTGACAGGCCACAGAGAGGGCCTCAGCACCCACTGGCAGCCAGCAGCACCTGCCCCCATGACCCACTCGCCCCACACTGTCCTATCTCACAGGCAGACCCCATAATGACAGGCGGGAAAAGTATGAATGGAACACATTAAACTAAGTTAGTCAAATTTGCTCTCCCAAAGGGCGCAGAAGCTCCAGAGAGACAACACAAGTATATTTCCCCCGGCCCTTCTCCGGGCCCCTCCGGGGACAGTTTATCCCTCTGTTAGAATTGGTATGTTTCCCCTGAGTCTTTGCTTTCTGACCTCCCGGTTTTGACTCTGTTTGTGATGGCTTAGTGTTTTCTGTGCACATTTATCACTGCTGATCAGTGGTAAAGTGCCAGTGCTCCTGTGGTAAAATGTATTATGGATTGGTGTTTCCATGATTCGCCTGTTTGATTTATGTGTCAGTCCCTAGTAAAGTGCAATGAGTGTGTCAGGGCCTGTAAATCAAATGCTGTTAGTGGGCTGCAGCACTGGATTGTGCCACCCACACAAACAGAAAGTATATGTAACTCTGGCCTGCCATTGCAGAGCCTGTGTGCAGTCTGGTACTGCCATGTCGACTTGGCAAGTGCACTCACTTGCCAGGCCCTAACCTTCCCTTTTCTTACATGCCAGTCACTCCTAAGGTCGGCCCAAGGTACCCCTGTGGCCAGGATGCAGTGTATGTTTTTCACTATTGCAAGGCTACCTGTCCCCCATAGGACAGAATGGGGAGTTTGTCTATAACCCCTTATAAACATAACTGGCCCTGGGAACGGGGTAGGAAAATAACGTTTAGAATGCCTGAACTCAGAATCTAAGGATGTATCTTTTAGTGAAGGTGATTTTTACATTCTGGGTTTGAAAATACCACTTTTAGAAAGTAGATATTTTCTTGCACAGCCATCCAGCAGGCCCCTGCTGGGTTTGTGGATTGCTGTCTGGGTTTTGGATGACAGGGGTTGGGGAGCAGCAGTGGCTCCGGATAGTGTAGGTGGGTCAGGAAAAGGCTGAATAGACCTGGGCTGCATTTAGAGTAGGGGAAGGAGATTTCCTTGCACCTGAATGGGCCTGGTCAGCCTCTGACAATGCCGTCTCCACCTCCTGCCAGGAAGACACACCAGAGAAGGGAGAACTGGTTCAGACTGGGCACAGACACTCTGCCAGAGAGGACAAAGGATATAAAAAGTGGAGCCCAAACCCCTGAACTTTAGAACTCTTTTGGACCAAAAAGACTGCCAGGAAGAAGAGCTGGAGAAGCTGTGAGGATGAACTACCACTTGTGCTTTGCTGTGTTGGCCTGCAGTGGTTGCTTCTGTCGTGGGCAGTGAAAGGACTGGACTGAACTTTCTGCTACTTTTATGAGTTTCTCCAAGGGCTTGAGGTAGAGCTTGCCCCCTGTTCAAGAAGTCTCAGGAAAAGCAAAGACTTCAAGCTCTTCTGCCCTCAGCACTGGGAACTGTGTGTTTTGTGCTGCACCAGAAGAAAAAGCAACCCAACGCTGTCTACGATGCCACTGCTGACTCTGTGTCCTGAAGGCACCCCAGAGGGCAGCGCCGCAACACCGCACCACAACCCTGGTCTCACCAACGATGCCTGCGGACGCCGCCACTGAGCCGCTGCTTGCACCGCGTCCTGTGGGCACCGCACTCCGTACCGCATCACTTCACGATGACGCCTTGGTATCCCCGACGGCGCTGCTCCACGCTGAAATAAACGCTGCTGCCTGCACTGTGGTTTGGGGGCACCGCTCATAACGTTACACGATGCACCGCCCTCATCCCGCACCGCAGCCTTGGCCTACCAACGCCGGTGCCATCGACTCCAGTGCGTCAGCCGACAACAGCGTTTCAGCAATGAAGACGCCGCTGCTTGCACCGTGACCTGCCAGCACCACGACGAGCACCGCATCACTTCGCACCGTGACCCTGGTCTCACCAACGACACAATCTGGCGCCGCCACTGAGCTGCTGCTTGCACCGCAACCTGAGGGCATAGCTTGCCGCACCGTTGCACTTCGCACTGCAGCACCCGACGCCAGCGCTCCTGACTTCAACCGCGAGGAGTTCGATCTGCAACACGTGTGACTACAAGGGTCCGATGACTCCTGCACTGACCTCCGGAACCTACGCCTGCAGATGCCGTGCTTTCCGAAGCTCAACAAGAGGTCGCCCACACCCTGTATTTCTAAAGGTACTGTTTTGCGGGTCTTGCCGACACCGTAGCTGGCCCACGATGCCGCGGTCAGCCAGAGCTGTTTGGATTTGTTTGTTCACGACGCTATGATAGCCTCAGAGGGAGCTATTGACTTCAATGAACTGTTTTTCAAGGTTATATTGATAACTAAAGATTTCTAAGTACTGTTGTAATAAATAAGTCCAGTTCCAAGTTTAGAGATAGAGATCTTTACTGGCATCAGTCTTCATAACAACCTCCAGCATTACACTGATACTGGCTCAAGTTAGAACATTGGAATACAATAACTCCATTGCATCATACCCTGAACATTCTATTCCAGCATCATCACACATCTCCCCCCTATAGACAATTAAACAATGCAATCTAAAAATAAACATGCATATTTTTCTTCGCTATTTTTTTTTCTTAACTAAAATTTCATTAATGGAGACTTACATAAATCCCCTTCATGACATTACACACATGAAATAGTCATTAATGGAGACTTTACATAAACCCCCTTCATGACATTACACACATGAAATATTTTACACAACTCTTCTTAATAACATTTCATAAATGAGTTACCTTACATAAATCTCCCACACTCCTCTTCCTTCCATCCTCAAGAAGAGCTACAGAACCTTCCACCGATATTATTTTGCATGGTTGAGAAAATTTGCTTTCACCTTTCTTTATAAAGCCAAACCTCCTTATCACCTTTGTTAAAGACCAATTCCTTAACTGCCTTCCTTTGATCATACTCCATTTTATTCCGCTTTTGACTTTCTTGCACTCTTAACCTCATTCCTTCTCTATCGATCCAAACCTGTTTTTTATCCTGCAACCACATTGGTGACTCTTTCGTTCCGGGCTCCCTACCCCTTAACGCAACAAAAGGAGAAACCCCTGTCACTGTATGAGGAGTAATCCTATGACCCCACATCATTCTCCTTAACTCATCTTTCCAGGACAACCCATTTGCTAATGAAAGTTTTTTTTTTTTTTTTTTTTTTTTGAAACCGTTTATTACATGTTAAAAAAAGGGTTACAAGTATGGGCCTACAACCATCCGGCCGGCCGCTAGAGTGGCAGAAGCATATGACATACCTACAGTAAGAGTCTCTTGGCGGTGCAGATCGGTAAATCAGGAGATATCAATAGCGTAGGCCACATAACTCCAAGCCCACAATACGGTTTCCTTTTTTTCAAAACAGAACAACACAAAAAACCACACCCGCAAGGCAACCCGCCATCCAAAGTGACGGCACGTGCTCCTTAAGTGGGGGATCCCAACCAGCAGCCAAACTCTGAAGAGGGGAATGGGAGTAGATCAGGGACAGGGGAACCACATGCCCGCGGCTGGGGGAGGGGGTCGGCTAGGGGGACGGAGCTGGTGAGGCGGCCGGTAGCAGTGGCGGCTCACAAATACCCCCGCGATAGGCGTTCCAGGGGCCCCAGATTTTCACCCACGCCCCAGGCTTACCCCTCGCCACATACACTACCTTTTCAAGAAACATACACCAATCCATATGTTCTTTCCAGGCCAACACCGCTGGGGGCCACCGGGATCCCCACAATTGAGCAATGTCGCGCTTAGCTATCATATATCCCAGAGTCACCCACCGCGTCTGCGGGACCGAATAGTCATTTGGTTCCCACACATTCAGCAAGCATCTCCTCGCTTCAGGCAACAGCGCAACACGCGTCACCACACGCAGGACCTCATGCACACCACGCCAGAATCGCTCCACCTGTGGGCATTCCCACAGAATATGCATGAAAGTTGCCAAGGCACCACAGCCACGCTTACACAATCCGTCACCAACAAAGCCCATACGTAGAAGCCTTGGCCCCGTCACGTAAACCCGGTGGAGGATCTTAAGCTGGACGAAGCGAAGGCGAGCCGGGATGGCCACCTCCTTCGGAGAGGCCACCGCGGAAATCCAGTCCTCGTCGTCCAGTTCCAGCCCGTCGGCAACCCAGGCCTCGCGGAGACTAGTCAGCAGGCACGATCTGTCGTTGATCAGTTTTTTATATATAAGGGAGATCGTGCTGTCTGGGACATGGCCATCCAGCACTCTGTCCTCCAGGGGGGAAGACTCCGGAATGGACGCGACATCAGGGAAGACGGAGCCCAGCGCGTGGCGGACTTGTAAGTACCGAAAGTACTCACTGCCTTGCAGCTGAAATTCCGTCCGCAGCGTCTCAAAAGTTTTGAAACCACCCCTTGTCCAGAGGTCTCCCACTGTGCTGATTCCGATCGTGTCCCACTTCTCGAAGCCCTTCGATGTCCACAGGGAGCCCAACCTCTCAGACGCATATAGCGGTGTCGCCCGGGTCAAACGGTCCTTCCACCCCATCGCTGCATTAGCCGCGTGCCAGACACGCACCATGACACGCGTCGGTCCCGTCAGACGGGAGTCGGGCGCGCCAGAGTAGAGCGCTCGATTGTAGTCGCCACCGGGCAGGAGCATCTTGTCCATTTCGAATGCCGGGTTCAGGGCGGGCCCGTAAAGGCCATGATTAATTGCAGCTAGCTGGGAGGCCCAGTAATACCGTTTAATGTCCGGGAGGGCAACCCCCCCATCGTACCACGGGAGCGTCAATTTAGCCAGAGCAATACGCGGCCTCCCGTCCCAGAACAGGCGCCGCTGCAGGCTCTCCACCTCACGGAAGTAGCGCGCCGGAACCAAGTCCATGGTATTCTGAAGCGCATACAGAAAGCGCGGCAAGGACATCATCTTAAACAAGGCCGCTCGGCCAAGCGACGAAAGCGGAAGACGCCGCCAGCGCGCAACGTCCTCCCGCAAGCGCTGGAGGGGGGGTAGCAAGTTCCGCTCGTAGCGGGCCTCCGGGTCTAGAGTAATATATATACCCAGGTACCGGAACCCCTGGGAGGCAATCTGGATCGGGCAGTCCCGTGGTAGGGCCGGAGCCTCCCCGGAGAGCACATACACGCAGGATTTCGCCCAGTTGATGACAAGGCCTGAGTTACGACCGAAGGAGCGCAAAACATCAACCAGGACAATCAGCGAGTTACGCGGGGAGGCGAGATACAAAAGGATATCATCGGCGTAGAGGGACACGCGGTCCTCATGCTCGGGGGTCCAGCGGAGACCACGGATGGAGGGGTGCCACCGCAGCCACTCCGCCAAGGGCTCCAAGGCCAATGCAAACAGGAGCGGTGACAAGGGGCAACCCTGACGCGTGCCCCGCCCCAGCGCGAAGGGGGCCGAGACTCGCCCATTCACCACCACCTGCGCCAATGGGCCCGAATACAACAATTTGACCCAGCTAATGAATCCCGGTCCAAATCCAAATTTCGCCAGCATCGCCCAGATGTATGGCCATTCAAGCGTGTCAAACGCCATGGTGGCGTCTAAGGACGCCAAGATGGCCGGCTCCCGCACAAACGGGACACGCGCGAGCACCCCATGCAAGCGTCGCAGATTAAGAGCCGTGTTGCGATGGGGTATAAAGCCAGATTGGTCTTGGTGGACCAAATCGCCCACCACGCCAACCAGCCGGTTGGCCAGTACCTTGGCGAGGATTTTGGGCTCCGCGTTCAAGAGCGAGATAGGCCTATAGGATGTAACCCGCTCACGGGGTCTCCCCTCCTTGTGGATCACCACGATTGTGGCCAGACGCTGGTCCGGCGGGAGGGAACCCTGCGAGTGGGCCGCCAGGAACATGGCGCGCAGGTGGGGCGCCAGTACATCCGGTCGCAGCTTGTAGAGCTCGATGGGGATACCATTGGGGCCCATGGCCTTGCCGGATGCGACCGAGCGAATAGCCAGGGCAATTTCGTCCGAGGTAGGAGGAGCGTCCAGCAAATCCCTGTCCTCCACCGTAAGGGAGGGCAGCGCGATGTCCCGAAGCAGGGCATGGGAATCTTCCTCCGAGCAGGGAGAAACCGGGGAATACACCTCGCGGAAGTAATCCGCGAAGCAGGAGACAATGGCTTCCGGCTCGGTGACAGGCACACCATCCATCCCCTCAATCAAAGGAACCACACGACTCGCTCTCTCCCTCTTGTCCAACCAAGCAATCAATTTACCAGCCTTATCACCCACATCATACAGTCGCCCCTGTTGCTCTCTACTGAGGCCCCTGGCCGCCTCCGTGACGAGGGCCCTATAGGCCGCCTGCTTGAGGTGCAGAACATGCAACTTGGCGTCCGTTACCCCGCTCCCCAGGTCACCCTCTAGTTCCGCAATTTCGGCCTCCACCCGGGTTACCTCCTCCCGCTCGCACCTCCGGGCATGGGAGATAAAGGAGAGGGCCTCCCCTCTGAGAACTACCTTAAAAGCCTCCCACAGGGAGATGGCCGAAGGGACAGACCCCACATTCTCATCAAAGTATCGCTGTAAGGATTTGATCAAGTCGGCACGAATAGTGGGGTCACGCAAGTACCAAGCATTGATTGGAGCCACCCTGCCCTCCCCCCTAGGGAAGACATCGAAATGTAACAGTACTGGGGAGTGATCGGAAATGCCCCGCGCCAGATGGCACACCTCTCCCACCCTCCCAGCATAGGCCGCCGGGACAAGGATGTAATCAAGCCGCGAGAGGCTACCATGGGCACCCGAGTGGAAGGTGTATTGCCGCTGTGCGGGATGCTTTAGTCGCCAGCAATCCACCAGGCCCAGAGAATCTAAAAGGCCGGACAGCCAGGCCGGTGCCCGGGGGAGGTCCCTAGGGGGATGGCGATCCATAGACCCAGAAACTACCGCATTAAAGTCCCCCCCAACCACCAGCAGGCCACCCGGGAGGTCCAGGAGGAGGCGCCCCAAATCCGCAAATGTAGTAGATTGTAACCCAGGCGGGACGTACACTGATATAAAAACAAACACTCTACCCTCCATTCTACCCACCAGAACAGTGTAGCGTCCCCTCTCATCATGGCGCACCTCATCAATCTCCAACGGGAGCGAGTTCTTAATCATAATACCCACCCCCCGCGAGCCCGAGGTGAAGCCCGAGTGGGCCACCAAACGGTAGCCTCGCCGATTCATGGCATGAAAGGAGTTACCTATAAGGTGTGTCTCCTGCAGGAAGATAACATCTGGTGAGATACGTTTCAGGTACTGCAGGACCACACCACGCTTAATCCTGTCCCCCAAGCCGTTAACATTCCATGACAACACAGTCAAATCCCTACCCCCCATCATACGTAGAAGCAATCAGTCGTCCCCCACAGAGCATCTCGAGAGCAACAATACAGTAAAGGGCTTGCCTTGCGGTGCAAACAAACAACACACCCCCCCACCCCCCCATCCCAACCGAACTCCCCCCTCCCTGCACCCCTGCATGAGCCCAGACAGCCCCCCCAAAGTGCAGTGTGCCTGTCGCCCCATAGATGAAAAACTAACTAGTCCCCCAGAGGAGGAGGGAAGCCCCCAACAGACCCCACACGACCTCCATCGGAGGGGAACATAAACGATCAGTAAATGGTAAAGGAATGTTGTCCAGAGCAAGGCCTATTCTTCACCCCTCAGTTCTGATCCGGCGGGCCCTCTCCGCCAACCGCACCCCCCCCACCCCCTCGGCCCCGATCTCCAGGCAGAGTGTCCAACCAGTCCCCAGCCGCCTCGGGTCGGTCAAAAAAGTGCGTGCGCCCATCCACCTCCACCCTTAGCTTAGCTGGAAAAAGCATTGAGTACTTAAGGTTCAGGTCCCGTAGGCGACGTTTAACTCCGAGAAAACTCAATCTCAGTTTTTGGACCGCCGGAGTAAAGTCTGGGTAGAAATGCACATCCATGTTATCAAGCTTGACCGGTCCCTGTTGCCTGGAGGTCTGCAGGATAGCGTCTCTGTCCCGAAAATTAAAAATCCGGGCAATGAGAGGCCGCGGCGGGGCACCGGCCTTAGGTCTGCCCCCAGGGACCCGGTGAGCACGTTCCACCGCAAAAAGCTTACTCAGCCCCCGGGGCTGGAGATGGGTAAGGATCAATTCTTCCACAAAAAGATCTGCCGCCTCCGCCTCTCGTCCCTCCGGCACTCCCACAATGCGAACGTTATTCCTCCGGGCCCGACCCTCGGAATCCTCCAGTCGCCGGTCCATCAGGGCGCTCGCCTGGCCAAGCCGGCGCACCTCCTTTTGACGGGCCACCACGTCCGTCGTGAGGCTCGTTGTGGTGTGGGCCAGGGAATCGACCCGGTCGTTGGTTTTGGACAAGTCAGCCCTCACAAGGCTAACATCCACCAGGACCGAGTCTATCTTTTGCGCTAGGGTGTCGAAGCGCTGGTCCACCGAGGCCTTCATCTCTGCGATGGCGCCCATGACGTCCCGGAGGGTCAGATCCACCGGTTGAGCAGATGCCTCCGTCGGGCCCGCCGGGGATGTGCGCGATGTCTCCGGAGATCCCTTCTGGAGGGTGTAGCGGTCCATACTGTTGAATTGAGGCGCCGGGCCGCGGCGGGTCGTCTTCACCTTCGCCCGGTCGCCATCTTGTTTGGTGGACATGCCTGCTCTCCCACCGTCGTGCCAATCTCCTCGAAAGGGCCGATAAACCAGTTCACGGGTTCCGGGGGGGGGAGGGCGACCACTGGGCCGCAGGACGACTCACGGCCGGCGGGTCAGCCGGGCACCTGGACAAGGCCACACCAGCGCACCCCGCTCCGCAACCCTACCTCGCTTTAGGGCAAGGAGAGCGCAAAAGCGAAAGTGAAAGCACGGGATACGCGAGTCGCCCAGCCCTGCCCGCCGCTGTTGTTCGCCTTGTCCCCGGATCGCCCCACTACTCCAATCCGGGGGGCCAGCGCGGAGAAGGCCGCAACCTTCAATCGGTGCTCCCACCGGTGTCCGGGGTCCGATTCGAAAAGGAAAAACGGATGGCGCCTCAGCTCGGGTTCACCGATGCAGTCCCCTCAACAAGGACAGGATATAGCCAGGATTAATTCAGGAGGTCGTGGTGGTCCTCGGGAGCCTCGCACCTACGCGGCCATCTTCTGCTAATGAAAGTTGAATATTTTCCATAATCATGCGATTAACCCTCTCCACCAACCCATTAGCCTGAGGATGGAACAAAGCAACCTTTTCATGACAGACTCCTATATTTTTCAAGTAGTTCTCCATTTCCACTGAAACTAACTGAACACCATTGTCAGTCAGAAGCGTCTTAGGCACCCCTTCTTCAAGAAAAACTTCCTTCAAAAATGTTATCACATTCCTTGAAGTCACATCTGTCATAGATTTGCACGTGAACCACTTACTATGGTAATCTACCAATACCACCAAGTATCGGTTGTTACTCCCCAATTTATCAACTGGGCCTAAAATATCCAAACCTATTTTTTCCCATGGTTTCATTGGATGCTCCATGCACCTCAAAGGAGGATTCCTAGTAATCTTCATCTTGTCACTATTGCTACATGCATAGCACTCTTTCACCATGTTGTCCACATCCTTGTCCATCCCTGGCCACCAAAACGACTCTCTCAATCTCCGCTTGGTTAAACTTCTTCCAAGATGACCCTCATGTACAATCTTCAATATCTTAACTCTCAACACATTCGGTGGAATAATCCTACTTCTACGCAAAATTCTATCATTTTGTAGACTCAATTCATCTTTAACTTGTAAATATTGTTTGTACTTATGCAACACATCAGACTCACCCCAGCAATTCATGATGACTTCTCTCAATCCTTTATATTCCTCATCTTTTTCCACCGCTTCCTTCCATTCATCTTGACTTATGGCAAATTGACCATCAACTTCCACGACCAATTCCTCCACATCTAGAACACCAGAATCTCCTTCCACTGGCATTCTGGACAAACAATCAGCCAAGACATTTTTTTCTCCCCGCACATACTCTACAATAAAATTATAATCCAATACCGATGTCAACCACCTAGAAATTCGGGGAGTCACACTACCATCTAAACCCCGACCACCCTTGAATAAATGAATCAAAGGTTTATGGTCTGTCTTCAGTACAAAAGGTATACCCCACAGATAATACCTATAATGCGCTACAGCCCAACAACATGCAAGGGCTTCTTTCTCAATTGTGGAATAACTCCTCTCTGCACCCTGCAATCTCCTGGAAGCAAAACCTATAATTTTCTCTTCCCCATCAGACACCTGCAACAACACAGCACCAATTCCCACGTTACTTGCATCACTAACCACAATAGTTATTTTCCTATGATCAAAATGCCCCAACGCGGGTGCCCCTGCAAGATAAGACTTCAAATTTCCAAATGCTCTTTCACAATCCAAGTTCCAATCAAAAACTACTCCCTTTTTCAACAAAAGTCTCATAGGTTCCACTATCTCACTGAAATTGGGAACAAACTTTGAACAATATTCCGCCAATCCCAGAAAAGATTTTAACTGCTCTTTATTGATCGGAGAAGGTGCATCTTTAACTGCTCTCACAATACTATTTTTAGGTCTTATACCTTCCGCCGATATCTGATGACCCAGATAATTAACCGTTCCCAATCTAATTTGACATTTCTCTTTCTTTATCGTCAATCCACACTTCTCAACCCTACATAAAACCTCCTCCATAATCTCATCATGCTCTTTGTGTGACCTCCCCACTATCAAGATGTCGTCCTGAAAACACATAACTCTCTCCAAACCCTTCAATATGTTGTGCATCACTCTCTGGAAAACTGCGGAAGCCGATGCCAAACCGAATGGCATCCTCCGGTAGCGAAATGCCCCTAGTGGTGTGACAAATGAGGTCAAATGTCGTGAATCTGGGTGTAAATTTACCTGATGGTACGCCGATGACATATCCAGAAACTGAAAACACAACCCCCACCCATCCCACTTAACATTTCTCCAATATTGGGCAAAGGTTGCCTGTCTACCCATATGTTTTTGTTTAAGTCTCGTAAGTCAATGCACAAACGAATATTATTACCCTCCTTAGGAGCTACGACAATCGGAGATAACCACTCTGAGGACTCAATCGGTTCAATAATCTTAGCTTGCAATAATTTTTCCAATTCTTTTTGCAAGGCTTCCTTCATCATGTAAGGTACAGACCTTACTTTATGTACCACAGGTTTCGCATTGTTTTTTAACACAATCTTGTGCGTAAAACCCTTCAACATACCCAGATTTTCAGCAAACACTTTGGAGTACTTATTCATTATTTTTTCACCCCAATCATTTTTTGCATTTCCATCACAAGACTTGCTCCCAACATTGTTTTCCACTGTCATTACTGGTTCTGGCGCATTAGGATTCAATATTATCCCCAAATCTTTCTGGTGTCTCCACCCGAGTAAGTTAGATCCCTCATCCGTGATATATACTCTTCCATATACCCCTCTTTGTTCAAAAACTATGCTTGTCCATTGCATTCCCAAAATGTTGATTTTAGAACCCCCGTATCCCACTGCCTTCACATCCGGGGTTGTAAGTTCACACATTTCTCCACCCAAGTTCCCCACAAAAGCATCTTTTGAAATGAGAGTGAATAAACTCCCTGAATCCACCAATAATTTCACAATACCCTTTCCCACAGTAATTTCACAATGTGGCTTTTCCAGTTTTCCTGTGCTTTCCATCTTTAAGTTCATCGGATTATTACTGACTTTCAAAACCACATCTACATTATCTTTCTCGCCTGCCTCCATCAACTGGCGATCTCCCAGTTCAATTCCATCAACAGTTAAAAATATCTCGCCACAATTTTCTTCCTCATTTTCTATTTCTTTCACACTTGTTGTCGGAACATTCCCTCTGGACCTACAGGCCTTAGCCAAATGACCCCTTTTTCCACAAGACCTGCACGTAGCATTCCTAGCACCACATGCAAAGCTTGAACTTATATGCCCAGGACATCCACACCTGTAGCAGATTATTGGCCTTCGCTCTACCTGTTTCATCGATGTGTTTCCATAACCCTTATATATTGTTTTCTTAACATCTTTTTTCATGTCTTTTACCTCAGCTGCTATTTCTTTTACCGTCACTGTTGACGGACTTTCTGAAACTTTTTTTTCACTATCTATCTCTCTGATCCAATGGTCTGTATCTTCCATGCTTCTAGCGATCTGAATAGCCTCTTCTAAAGTAGGATTCTTTGATAGTAACTTTTCTCTAACCTTCTTATTATTCGTGCATCTGACTATTTGATCTCTTATTAACGAATCACACAATATTCCAAATTCACACGTGACAGCTAACCCTCGAAGAGTCGCTACATAAGATACAACGCCCTCATCAGACTTTTGTCCTCTAGAAAAAAACTTATGTCTTTCAAACACAACATTAATTTTTGGCAAGAAGTGTTTCTCTAGCATCTGCAATGACATTTCATAAATGTTTACCGGCTGCCCATCACCCATCCCCAGAGAAATTTCTGGCAAATCATCATAAATGCGCCTCCCTTCAACACCCAAATGATGTAATAATATGGCTTGTCTCCTAACAGGCCCATATTTATCTCCACCAATGGCTAATAAATAAGTGAAAAAAATATTTTTCCATCTTTTCCATGGAATAATGGGATCACCAGGCACCGGCAAAAATTTTGGTGGAGCTGACATTGAATCATCAGACATTTTCTAAGTATGAATAGGAATAAAATATAACTAAAACAATTGACTGAAATAATTAATTAAAACAATTAATTAAAACAATTAATTAAAATAATTAACTAAAACAACCAATCATGATAGTCACTGTATACACTGCAACTTGAAATTCTGTTTTCTTTTCTCTTGGCACTTTGCACGCAAGTCCTTTTTCAGTTTTTCATATATCTGGATTCTCCTGTTAGTCCTTCTGCTGTTTCCACGGACCTACACGTTCATTGTTCGTACCAGCGTTGTTGTTTCCAGCTTAATTCACCCGAGATTTCGCCGATCTTTGACCTGCTCTGTTACTAAGGTAATTGTTTAATTCCTCTGTAAATGAATCGTGCTCTGAATTCCTTAACGCGCGCACTGTTGCCATGCGCTGAGTTCCTTCACCGAGAATATTGTCAACACGCGCTGCGTTAACTCGCGCTGTGTTTACTTTTAAAGACACGGCTTGACTCGCGCTAATCCTCCTTCATTGCCAACATCAGGAAACACGCGCACTGTCATCACGCGATTTGTTTGTTTACTTTTAAGCAATCGACTACTTCGTAGGCTTTAGTCGTGTTAAATACGGCTCAAATTACCGTGCTCCAACCTCCTTACACCGGCTTGTTTACCATTTGAGGCACGTTTACGAAGCATCAACTTGCATCCAAACTATTAACCGTCCCTTATCCTGTCACCTTATACCGTAACGCGGTTATTAACAACTGCTCAAGTTCAAATATGCAGTAAATTTGGCTATTAAAAGCTGGACGGGTTAAAATCGTCAGTTTACCTCCTTCTTTTCCAATTTAACAGCTCAGCTCAGGCTCGTTAAAATCGCTTCATTAGCACTGATTTCCACATCAGTGTCGTTCCAGGGATGAAGGTTGCTTGCTTGTTCCCTGCACAAGTTCGCTCGTCGCCAATTTGTAATAAATAAGTCCAGTTCCAAGTTTAGAGATAGAGATCTTTACTGGCATCAGTCTTCATAACAACCTCCAGCATTACACTGATACTGGCTCAAGTTAGAACATTGGAATACAATAACTCCATTGCATCATACCCTGAACATTCTATTCCAGCATCATCACAACTGTATTGTGGATTTTTATCGTTTTTGGTCTTGTCTTAAGTATATAAAAATATTGGATATTTTTCTAAACTGGTGTGGTGTCCTTTTGCAGAGCTTACACTGTATTACTGTTGGTTATGTGCAAATGCTTTACACACTGCCTCTAAGATACGCTGCCACGCTACGAAGGTGGTGAGCTTTGGTTATTTAAGGAGTGTAACTCCCTTATCCTGACTAGGAAGAAGGTTCCCTACTTGGACAAAGGTGCAAACCCTTGTCAAATAGAGACCCCCTTTTCTAACATTGGTTGTCAGCGGTGAGGATAGGACTTGTGCTGCACTTGACTTACAGTGATTGGTGTGCACTACTACTATATAGGAGACCATTACGTGCCACATACTGTTTTTTTTGGTCTATGTTTGTCTTTCCATCGGTCTTGAACTTGAACTTTCTAGTACAATATGCCTGAATAAATTGCATCATCTGTTGCAACCTTGGAAGTGGCCTTTGAGGAGGAGAGGTTAGTAACCTACGATGTGAAGGAATTGAAGGCTATCTGCAAAAACCTCAAAGTCCAAATCAGGGGCCTCACCAGAAAAGAGAACCTATAAAAGGCGCTGAGGGCCTGGGTAGCAGCCAGACATGCTAGAGAGCTTTGTGGGGATCTTGGTATGGAGGCAGAGGGGCCCATTCCAAGGGTGGACGTGCTTTTGGGTGGGGGGGCACACTCTAAACCAGGCAGCAGCGGTTTGTCCCCAGAGGAGCTTAAGGACAGGCGGGAAGCAAGGAGAGTTGCAGCAGAACTAGAGAAGCTTAACTTAGCCATGGAGGAGAAAAGGAGGATGTTAGACCATGAGATCAGGATAAAGGAGCTGGATCAGAGGAGTAGAACTATCTCAGATAGTGGCAGCAACCTGTCAGGACAGGCAGACAGAATCGTGCAAATCCCTAGGGTTGTAGGCAAGGAATTCAAGAAGGGGGATGACATACAAAGGTGGTTTCAGGGTTACAAGGCAGCGCTACACATGAATGGGGTCCCTGAGAGGAATTGGGGAGCAGGATTGTGGCCTCTGTTTCCAGAAGAAGCAAGGGATACTTTAATAGCTTTGGGTAAAGTGCAAGTGCTCCTGTGGTAAAATGTGTTATGGATTGGTGTTTCCATGATTGGCCTATTTGATTTATTTGTCAGTCCAGAGTAAAGTGCATTGAGTGTGCCAGGGCTTGTAAATCAAATGCTGTTAGTGGGCTGCAGCACTGGATTGTGCCACCCACACAAACAGCCCGTAAATGTAACTCTGGCCTGCCATTGCAGAACCTGTGTGCAGTCTGGTATTGCCATGTCGACTTGGCAACTGCACCCACTTGCCAGGCCCTAACCTTCCTTTTTCTTCCATGTCAGTCACCCCTAAGGTAGGCCCAAGGTACCCCTGTGGGCAGGGTGCAGTGTATGTGAAAGGTAGGAGATGCCCTGGTGTGTGTGGCATGTCCTGATAGTGAATTACTGCCAATTTAGTTTTTCACTATTGCAAGGCTACCTGGAATGGGGAGTTTGTTTATAACCCCTGTGAGAAGTTGGCCTGGTATATGCTGGTCACTAGTTAAAGTGGCCACATTGCACCAGTACAATTCGACTCTTATGGTAGATAGGTTTAAGACAAACTTTTAAAGAAAGCTATCCTAGTGGTAGCTGTGGAGAGCAGCCTTCAGGCTTAGTCTTTAGAGGAATGTAAAGCAGCTTGTTTTACCTTATAATCTCTTGAATTACTAAATGAAAGGACACCACACAGGTATATATATATATAATATATATGTATTTATTTCTTACACACTCTACTAATCTCTTAATGAGACTAGAAGTCAGGAACATATGCACAAATCAATGTTTCACAACAAATTAAGCACTTATATGGCTGGGGCCCTAGGGGCGTACCAGACCATATACTAAAAAAGAGGTATAAGAAGAATGACTTGAGAAGGGAGAAGGCCTAGGGCCTTCAGAAGCACTGGGGCCTCACTAATCCACCCAAGGCAGGTAAGTAAAGGACCCACGGGAGACGCATGCAGTGTGAGAACACAGCCACGGATCCCAATAGACTTCAATGGAGCAAGTCGCTGTTGGAATTTTAAAGTTTTAGGATACTTCGGAGAGTCTACAAGCAAGTCACTTACAGGGTAAGTAGTTGTAGAGCTAACACATACAGGAGCACCGTAGTGCAGGAGTTACCTCACCCAGGGAAGCCGGGTGCATAGGTGTCTTTTGGCGTCGGGTCGCAGCGTCGTTTTCAATGGGAGCTTGTGAAGACAGGAGAAGTGTCCGGTGGAATCCAAGGCTGGATTCGGAATAAGGAAGACCTGAAAGCAGAGGAGACAGTGTTCAAAGTCACTTGCCAGTGACCCGGGGCCAGGAAAATGGAGGCCCACAGTCGTCGGGTGATTTCAGGTGATCACAGGTGTCTTGACTCTTCAGCCACGAGGTTCAAGAGGCGTCGACGACAACCAGGAGCTGGATTTGGCGTTTCCTACAAAGTCTGCAGCTTACTGCAGTGTCGGCACTCGGATTGGAGTCAACAAGCCTTGGTAACAGCAAGTCTTGTGGAAAGTGTAAAAAGTCAGCGGTGCAGACCAGCAAGGTCTGAGGGACTCACCCAGCAAGGGTAAGTCAGGGCAGGCCTGGAGCAACCAGGGGAGGCCTTTGGTTCTGTAGAAAGGTCTTCTGGGGACCCACAAGCCAACCGGCAAGGGACTGCAAAGACGCCTTGGGAGGATTCACTCACCAAGAGCGCACGGTCACTCGGGACAAGGTAGGCCTCTGATCTTTGGAGGAATTCCTGCTGGAGGCTTGGACCCCATGTGGTCCAATGCACAAGCTCATAGAATGTCGTTAAGGGATTGCACTTGACAATAGTGCACGGTACCCGGGTATTGCTGTTCCTCGTCACTTGTGGGGTCCACTTGCCTCAGCTTTGCTGGGGTCTCACGATGGCCTTAGAGAAGTCAGGAAATCTACTTCCAGTCCTGCAGGGACTTCGGACTCCAGCGGGAGCGGTAAAGTTGGCGACCGTTGAATTAAAGTTTTGGTGCCTGCCAAGCAGGAGAGTCACTCCTTGACTCCAAGGGAGATTCTTCAGTCTTCCAGAGGTAGTGGAACATCGAAGGTCCAAGATTCTTCTTCAGAGTGTTGTCCAGGGATATCTAGTTTGCAATGGCAAGGGTTCCCTAACTTATACTAAAAGAAAGGGAGGGACTAGCTCTATGACCACTCCTATGGGAGGCCGGTTTGAGCTGGCATATGCACAGAGGAGCCTACTGCTCCCCCAGTGCAGGACTTCAAAGCACTCTAGGAGTGCACCCACCCAGCCCCAATACACTAAATCCTGTCTGGAAGGTGGTTACACCTCCCTGTGACAGGATGCCTATTGTTGGGCCTCCTCCACTGCGAGTTTTGGTCAGCAGCAGGAGGGTAGCCCAGTGTCTGTGCTGGTGGCATCCATTTTGTGATGCCAGGGCTCTTTCAGGATTCTACCGTGTTTCCACAGTAGGTACATGTCTATCCCTCTAGAAGGGTGGTATCATACGCCCACACCAGTTACTAGTGTGGGGGTATGATTCCAAAGCGTTTGACACCAAACACGACATGTTTTGATGCAGTCATCCCAGAGTTAGCATTTACCGCGAGGTTATAATGCACTTAAGAGTATATGGTTTAACCGCATCCACAAACAGCCACAGAGAATAGACTCTGAGAGCTGCAGAGGAGCCCTGCTCAGGCAGAGGCACCCCCTCACATGGAAACTAAGCACCCTGCCCTCAGGATTGATAGGGCATGCCGTAGGGGTGACTGATAGGTTTATATGTGTGTGTAAGGGGAGATATAGGGAACCTATATCTCAGTGAGGAGTGCTAACACTACCTTACTCAGGCTGCAGTAGCAGGCCTGAGGTGTCAGTTTTAGTCTGCTTCCCAAGGGTGGCATAATACATGCTTCAGCCCCTGGTAGACCTGCAAAGTACCTATGCCCTTGGTACCTAAGGTACCATATACTAGGGGCTCATAAGGTACCACAGTATCCAATCACTAGTGCATCTAATATGCACTCCGAGTTGTTTAGAGAGAACAGAGAGACTGGGGCCCTGATTAGCAGGGACCCAGCCAGACTATAGCCAGAAAAAAAGTGGAGGCAACATAAGTGCAGATCCTACTCTCCTACAACCCCTTATAAACATAACTGGGAACTAGGCAGAAAAGGAAAGTTTAGTATGCCTGAACTTAGTATCAAAAGAAAGTAGGCATTTTCTTATGCAGCCATCCAGCAGACCTCTGCTGGGTTTGTGGATAGGCTGTCTGGGTTTTGGATGACAGGGTTTGGGGAGCAGCAATGGCTCCGGATAGTCTAGGTGGGTCAGGAAAGGGCTGAATAGACCTGGGCTGCATTTAGAGTAGGGGGAGGATATTTCCTAGCACCTGAATGGGCCTGGTCTGCCTCTGACAATGCCGTCTCCACTTCCTGCCAGGAAGCCACACCGGAGAGGGCAGAACTGTTTCTGGGTGTGCACAGACAATGTTTACCACAAAAAGCTGCTCCTAGTGTGATAACCCAAAAGAGTTAAGAGAACGTTGTGAGTGTGGGCATCTCATAAAAAGTTACGGACTGGTCTCACACACCACCTGGTGTTATGCTTCATCATTGACCAGTCCTCGCCCTCTAAAACTTTCGTTTGATAGAGGGCGGGCATACACTTGACGACAAGGATGCACTTCTAAAGAACTAAGTGGTGGCCCGTGATATTGTGAGTGAATTTAAAAATCATTATGGTTATCAGGAGTGTTTTTTAATGTGACTGATAACTATATGATATTAAAAATATATGTGACGGTGAATGGGGTAATTAGTGTCCCCTAACCGTCTCGTGAGTGGTCAACATGTTTGCCGTGTCGGCCCGATTGGGTCCAAGGCATTCATCAGGACCTAAAATAAACAGTGGGCTCCGTTCTTACCAACTGGTGGCAAGATAGTACCACTGCACGGGTGTGGCAAAGGCCACTCTCCACTTCCTAGATGGCTTCCAACGGTGAAGCCTAAATAGAGTATGGAAGGAATCAGAGTTACTTCGAACAAATTGGGTCAAAATACCTGTAAAGGAAAAGAGAACAATGCATGCATTGATTTCTATAAGTGAGTGATAAATGTACGTGACTTCGTGGCACTCTATTTGTGTACACATGTGTGAGAATTCGAGAGGTGGTAGTAGCTGAAGCTACCACCAGTCTTACCCTAATTATATGGACTACTTGCCCCATGGGGGGAGGCGGAGGAGAAAAATCTTGTTTGTCCGCTCTGCGAAAGGAAGCATAAAGAACCATAGTTTCCATCAAACAAAGTGGTGGAGCAAGATCTCCAAACATTCTGAACAACAACCATTCATGCACCCAAGCGAGTGCGAAAGTACTTGCAAGTCTCTCAGTTCATTCGCACTCTTACTGTGACAGGTAATGGATTCCTCCTGGGTCCTATGCGTCCGCTCCCGGTCCTCCCAGATGTAGAAATGAGAGGGAGCGGCCGCCGTCTTTTATAGTGAGGCTAGGTCACTTAGTGAGTGAAATTGGCGTTAATTGAGGGTAGCGAAGTGTAGTCAGATGTGCATTCCCCGGTCACGAGCGCAAAGAAAAAGTTCGCCTGGACCCAATATGGCGGTTGAGGGCGTGCCTACGCTGGTAATGCGCGAAGGAAAGTGATCCCATTCGTTGTGAGGCTGGGGACGATCCTCGTGGCCGCGTGGTTGGCTGGTGTACCAGTGGGGGCGTGGGCAGTTGTGAAACAGACGCCGCTTGTGTGAAAAGAAGGGGCTCGTGCTTAGCCTGGGCGTGTCAACGCGTGCTTGGTTGGCATGGTGACGCTGCGCGCGCCGTGAGGACAGGAACACTGAAGGTACACGATCCAATCTATCTGTATTATCTAGCGAGAGGGAGGCCACGTGTGCCGTAGGTACCCGCCCATGATGGGAGTACGAGAGAGCGTGCTGATGGCACAATGATGTAGTGTTGGTGAAACGAGTCCTGATTGGGGCTCTTTAATGAGAGATACTTGCAAGCATGTTTTAAGCGCAAGTGAGCGTGTGTCATTAGCCGGGTTCTTCCGCATGGCATCAATTGATGAGAATAAGGGAGAGACCAGTCTGTAATGCATAACAATCATATTAGAAGCGCAGGCCTTGTGGTATAGAGGAGTGCATGGTGTAGCTGTGTGCCACACAAAATTAATGAACCGGGGGGTCGATGGTATCGGAGGGGTCATAGAGGTAATGCCTACAAAAAGAAAATGCAATAGATGGAGGTGTGCAATAAACAGATATACTGGAGAGGTGTATAACTCTGGTTCAGTAGAAATTACTGTGGGTGTATGACCTAGACATGCTTGTAAGCGTGTGAACGGTGTCAATGACTTAATGCGTACGTTCTATAGATGCTGGACATGCTCTTTGTGTAGGTATGGATGTTCAGTGGATTTTTAACTGGAAACAGCACCTGCCATAGTAATGAAAAATTATTATTGTCGTGCTAGCTGCAGCCATGGGATTTCGTCATTGAGGCCCCTCTCGTGGGATTTTAAGCGATAGACCCATCGTTGCTCCCTCATATGCAGGGCTCTTGTTAGGTCGAATTTGCTTTTTTTCATGACCTCAAGGATGGTCCAGCTTAGATCCGTATCACTGTGGTTTTTCTCAATAAAATGCCGTGTCAGCCTTGTGTTTGTTTTCTTGCACCTGATCGTGCTCCGGTGTTCATTGATGCGGGTTTTTATCTTCCTTGTTGTCATCCCCACATATTGGAGGTTGCAGGGGCATGTTATCAGGTACACAACATTTTCTGTGTTGCAATTACTAAATGTACGGAGCTGCCATGGTTTGCCTGCACCTATGTCCACTTCTTTAGCGTTTTTTGTGAGATTGCATGAATTGCACCCGCCGCATGAAAAATGGCCCACCGCTGGTGGTTGATCCCAGAGTCTCTGTTGTTCCGCACTCTCTTTGGTAGTCATCTGAGCGTGTACTAGTTCGTCTCGTAAGCTTCTGTTGCGTTTAAATGCAAACAGGGGGTTTCCCATTGTTTGCCGGCACTGTTCAGTATATGCCATCTTTTTCTGATAATTTTTTGGACTAAGTTAGATGCTGGGGTGAACGTGGTGACACACACTGGTCTTCCTGTGATTTCTTTTTCTACATTTTCCAAAAGTGCTTCTCTTGAGTTGTTTCTAGCTCTTTTCTTCGCCTTTCTCACCATCTTCCTGGGATAGTGACGTTCGATGAGTTTTTTCTCAAGGTGTTCAGCCTGTTCCTCATAGGTGTCTTTATCAGAGCAGTTCCTCCTAACCCGGAGGAACTGACCGGCCGGTAGGTTTTGTTTGAGGGCTTTTGGGTGGTAGCTTTCGTATAGGAGTAAGCTGTTCCTGTCAGTGGGTTTATTGTGTACCCTGGTTGTTATCCCCTCATTGGTGAATGTGATGTCCAAGTCCAGGAAGACTGCATGGTTCTTATTGATGGTATGTGTGAACTTGAGGTGTCTGTCTTGAGAATTGACCCAGTGGACAAAGGCCGTCGCATCCTCTTCTGTTCCATTCCATACTATAAGAACGTCATCTATATATCGTTTCCAAATTTTTAGATGTCTCAAAAATGGGTTGGCTGGATTGTGGATGAAATCATCCTCAAATTGCTGGACGTACAGACATGCCATACTGGGGGCAAAGGTACTGCCCATCGAGGTACCTGTTATTTGATGGTAAATAACTTGTTCGTATTGGAAGAAGTTCTCTGTGAGGGCCAGTTCAGCACATTCCATCACAAAGTGTTGGGGAGTGATGAAATCCCATTCTCTTTGTAGGATGATGTTTTCCACAACCTCCAGTGTTCGTTGTTGAGGTATGCTCGTGTACAGAGCTTCAATGTCCATCGTTATGAGCCAGTCGTTAGTTGTGTCCACCTCCAGATCTCGCAGGAGGCAAAGGACATCTTTCGTGTCCTTCAGATAAGATTGTGTCTCTTTTACAAAAAGGGGCGAAGGAACCAGTCACAAAATTGTGACAATGGTTCCAAAGCTGACCCAATGCCTGACACAATTGGCCTACCTGGTGGGGGCATACGATCTTTGTGAATCTTTGGGAGAATGTAAAATCTTGGCATCCTTGGTTCTTCGTTGATCAGAAAACCCACTTCTTGTCTTGTGATCCAGTCATTGCTGAGTGCTTCCTCAACTATGTTTTTGATTTTGATCATGAGTGGGCCAGTAGGGTCCGTTTGATGTATGGCATAGCTGTTAGAATCGGCTAGCAGGCGTAGGCACTCATCTCGGTACATGGTTTGATCCATGAGGACAGTGGTGCCCCCTTTGTCCGCAGGTTTTATGATGAGGTCGTGGTTGTTTTTAAGGGCTTGTAGGGCCACTCGTTCCTTTCCGGTGAGATTATTAAACCCTTTTATGCTTTGGAAGTTGATTTCCTCTATATCCCTGAGTACAGCCTGTTCGAAGGCGAGTGTTTGGCAGGAGATGCTTTGGTTTGGTGGTTGGAAGGTTGATTTCTTTCGTAAGCCAGTAGATTTTTTCTTTTCATCAGCAACTTCTGTAGTGTCTCCAAAGTAGTCACGAAGTTTAAGTTTCCGGAAAAACTGGGCCAGTTCTGTGTTGAGAACAAAGGGGTCATTTTTGGGTGTGGGGACAAAACCCAGGCCTTTAGAGAGGATGGTTTCTTCGTCGCGTGTAAGAGTGTGTCTGCTAATGTTGACAATGTTTGTGACTCCCTGCTTGTCGAGGGCATATCTGTTCTCCCTCTGCTCCTGGTGGTCATTCCTTGGGGGGGTTGGTCCTCCCACTGTACCCTTGTATTTCTTCTTTTTTGTCTGCCTCTCCCTCTGCCTCTGCCCTGGAATAAAAAAAAAGGTGGGCCTGAGTGGTATCCAAAGCCTGGTGGGAAGTAGGGTTGTTGCCAGTAGCCGAAGGGAGGGGGTTGTGGTTGTGGTGCTTGCATCAGGGGTTGGTACCTGGATTGTCTCTCATAGGGCCTCATGTAGGTAGCCAAATACCGGTCGGTAACGGCCGATTTTCGGTAAATATGCCGTTACCGACCGGTATTCAGACAAGTGAGATGTAGGAGTCCAAAAACCACTTTTCGGTAAATATGAGGCGGTAAATACCGATTCATAGTTACCGAATTCTAAAATACCGATTCATATTTACCGAATACATTATTAACGAATCGGTAAATATGAAGTGGTAAATATGAAGTGGTAAAAATTGAAAATGACATGTAGGAGCAGTCGGTAATTAAGAAATCCAGGAAAATCGGTAAATAAGAGTCGGTAATTAACACGGATGGAAAGCAGGTGGTAACCATCAACAATGCACATAAGCAATCCCAAAATGCAACAGCGTGGACAACATGGCCGCCATGTACGTCATTGCAAGGCGCCTACGTCTACAGGCAGCAGGACTGAGGGTGTGGCGACGGGAGGAACAAATCTACAGACAGCGCATCACACTATTCCAGCTGACTGATGCAGAGATACATGAGAGGTACAGGCTACACCCCGAAACCATCATGGACTTAATCAGGGACCTTCACCCACTCCTGGACCAGCCAATAAGAAGGGCGCACGCCATACCCCCACATGTGCAGGTGCTCTGCAGCCTACATCTGTTGGCATCCGGCAGTTATCAGGTGGTGATAGCTGCGGTGGGTGGGGTATCCCAGAGTTGCCTGTCACGTTTCTTCAGGAAGTTCCTGGATGCCATGATGCAGAGAATGCACCACTACATCAGCTTCCCAAACACACAGGCTGCACTGCAGAAAACAAAAACAGACTTTTATCACATGGCACAGTTCCCCCATGTCATCGGCTGTATTGATGGTACACACATCCCAATCTGTCCTCCAGCTGACACAGAGCACATCTACAGGAACAGGAAGTCCACCCACTCCATCAATGTGCAGGTGATCTGTGATGCAGGGAACATCATCACAGATATTGTTGCAAAGTTTCCTGGGAGCACCCACGACTCTTACATCTTCCAGAATAGTGGGATCTACACACGACTGAGAGCCGGAGAATTCGGAGAGGGATACCTGCTGGGTAAGTAACAGTGACGCCCCTTGAAACCTGCAAATCAGAGTGTATAGAGGCATGTAACTGATGGTTCCCTTTTACTCATCCAGGCGACAGTGCATATGCATGCCGTTCATTCATCCTCACTCCCTACCTACACCCAGCAACCCAGAGTGAGAGACGATACAACGTGGCCCACAAATCTACACGCAATGTGGTGGAGCGCACGTTTGGACTGCTGAAGAGCAGGTTCCGCTGCCTCCACAAGAGCGGAGGCGCACGCCAGTACAAACCCATCACCTGCTGCAAGATAATTGCCACTTGTGCAATGCTGCACAACCTTGCCACGAAAAAAGGTACAGATGTGGAACTAACATATTTTGAGGACAACGAGGATGAGTCAGGCCAGCCAGAGGGCAGCGCAGCTAGAGTGCCAACTGCAATCGATGGGAGAGAGAGACGGGCAGAGATCACATGCAACTATTTCTGAGTAAGTGAGGGGACACAGCGAGTCGTGAGAAGTCATGACGTAGTTTAATGTGGCACCACGCCATGAACACATGAACAGGCCAATCTGGCAATATGCCATCTATACAATGAGTATGTCCAGGGTTACGTCACCCAATGGCAAGTGGATAAGCAGGGCCACATCAATGTTTGCGCATACGCGCTGCAGTGGTGGATTGCACGGCCTGTGCATCCTCACTAGAGCCAACCCCAAGCCGCCTGCTGCTCCTGCGTGCTTCGGGGACGGGGGGTGTGATGCTGCTGCTGGTGTCGATGCTCTCCGCAGCATCCCCTGCAGCAGTTGTCGACGCCTGACTTGTCAATAGCACCCCTAGTGCACTTGTCACCTGCACCATCCCCCGTGACAGGTCGCTGCAGCACTGTGTTAGGCCCTCCTGCATCGTCACAGAGCGCCGGCAAAGTAGGGAAGTCGCAGTTGCCAGACGGTTGAGTGCCCTGCTGGTAGTGTCCCTTCTCTGGCGTTCCCGGCGCCGTGCTTCGATGTCAGCATCTAATTTGCTGCACAACTGCTGGATTGACTGGGACATGTCCCGAATGCCCGCAGCCATGCCGCCAATGTTTGTGTCCAAGCTTGTCCTCATCACCCGCATGTGCCTCTGGACTGACATTACTGCCTTTGATTGCAGGCGCTGTTGCTTCAACATTTGGCCCTCGAGCCCCAAGAAGACACCATGGCCGTCAGTGGGTGCTGGTGGACTCTGGACACGCGACCTGCGGCGCCCTCTTGCTCCCGTCTGTGCTGCCTGTGATGTTTGGGGCACAGTGGGATGGCTCCCTTCCTGGGGCCCGGTGCGGTCTTCTGGGCCCATGCTGTCGTCTGACGAGGTGTCTAAGGCTCGTAGCCTGGCTGCTGGACGCCTCCTCATTCTCACACCTGCAAGCGGAGATGTGGCCGGTGAATCGAACATGAGTGGCGATGCTGGCTCTGGTGGTGGTGATGCTGGCTCTCGGTGAGGTGATGCTGGCTCTGTGTGCGGCGAGGCTGGCTGCGTAGGTGGTGCGGCTGCAAGTGGGCCTGCTCCCTGGTCTGCACTCGTGCTGGCTAGAGGTGATTTTTGTGGCCGGTGTGCCGTCTCCCCTGCAGCATGCCCTGTACTGCATGATGTCACATCTGTGGACAGAAAAACAACATTGGCTCAGTGTCCCCGAAGGGCTGCATTGCAAGCGTCACAATAAATCATTTCACATTCCAATCTGTCCTCTGTCTCCTTGTGCCTCGAGTGCGTGACATGCCTTGTTGCCCTGTGACATTTACGTCATGGTTAGTGTTGCCCTGACTACATCTCCCGGAATGCATTGCCTGTCTGCACTGACACGTGTGGACTGCAGTGTGATTCTCGTGTCACAATGGGGGATGTGGGATAGGGGTAGGGGCGGCTACATTGCTGTGCTTTCGTCTTACCTTGGTGTGTTGCGGCTCTGGCAGAGCTGTCGGCGTCCCCAAGACCCAAGACGCTCTCTTGCTCGAGTGTGGCCGCCACCAGCTCCTCCAGTTCGGTGAGGGCAGGTGCCCTGTTGGTTCCACCTCCGGTCTGGCTGGCCTCCTTCTGGATGTCGCCCATCTTCCTCTTGGTCACAATCCTCAGGTCATACCAGCGCTTTTTGAGGACCTCAATTTCCCTGTGGGTCACTCCCACAGCATTGACCTGCGCCTGGATGGCCAGCCATATGTTGCGCTTTTCGGCCTCAGGCACTTGCAGGGATTGCCTCCCAAACAGCTTCTGGTGCTGCTTCACCACCTCCTCCACCAGCACCTGGAGTTCCTTGGGGCTGAATTTGAGCTTCCTCCTCCTTTCCCCTCCGTCTTTCTGTGTGCTCTGGCTGGACATGCTGTTCGTTTCCCGCTCGCACATGCAACTGCTCCCTGCCTCTCCTCTGCACTCCGAGCCTCTCCAGGGTCGGCTAATTATGTACACCTGCCTGGGTGTGGCCACTTCGGCTAATTGTGTACACCTGCCTGGGTGTGGGCAGTTCCTGGTTGGGTGGGCTGTCGTTGCACAGGATTAGCTGTTTCGTCAAGTCATGTGATGTTATTTACCGAATCCGTACGTACCGATTCGGTATTTTCCGATTCGGTAGATACCACCTCGGTATTTTCCGATTCGGTAGATACCACCTCGGTATTTTCCGATTCGGTAATTATCACCTCGGTATTTACCGAATCGGTGAATTCCGATTCGTATTTACCGACTGTTACCGAATCGGTAACTGTTACCGAATTTTTACCTACATGTAACTTACCGATTCTAATTTACCGATTCGGTACGGCTCGGTATTTAAGAACCGGTAAAATTTATTTACCTACATGAGGCCCATAGTGTGGTCCTGAGCCCTCGTCACTGCTAGAGTCGCTCCTCTCCTCTCCCGAGCTGAAGGTCCAGTTCTGGGGGGTGGGTCTAAACCGTTGTTTTCTCCCTGGCTGCTGTGGGGCTGGTTTGTTGTAATGCTCATCAGTAACATATGGATAAACGATCTCTTTGCTAAACTTCTGTACGTCTTTCTTGAGTTTTGTCAGCTTAGATTGTGTCAGGTATTCTTTGTATTCTGAATGGTCTTTATTAATTTCTTCCAATTTCTTCTTGAAGACCGAGAGTTGTACTGTTGTTTTCAGTTTACATTCACTTTGCTGGATCTCTACAAGGAGGGCATCAGCTAGCTGTCTGGCAGTGTTGATAATAAGAATGAGCCAGTCTTTTGTGCATTTCCACGCGATGCTGGACCAGTTAATCCTGAACTCCTTGTTATTGAGGAACAGTCTAGGCTCATTGGTAACAATGAGTCCTCTCGGGCCGTGTTCTTCCGGAGGTATTCCGTCATAAAAGCCCCGAGGAGGGCTGTACGGATTTGTTCTTTTTCCTTCGTGGATAGTGCTTCCCACTCATCTGAGTTTTGTACCGTTTGTGTGACTATGGTTTCAGCTAGTAGAGAGGGTGTGTTTAGAATCTCTGCTAGAATTTCCTCCCCGAACGAGAGTTCGGTATCCATATTGAAGCTAGGGTGATGGAATCGAGACTGTAGGAAACCGGGGTCACCAGTCCCTAAGGCGGTAACGTGACACGAGCGGCTGGGCACCCAAAGGCCTGTGTGTAAAGCAACCATACAACACGCACCTCTCATGGAACGGAGAACGCACACAATAAGGGACGCCACACGGGATATTTTATGCAAATAATTCAAGTTTATCCAAACAGTTCAAGATAGATGCAGTTCATGAGACATAGGTGCAAGGCATGAGCTATAAACGCAATTCATTGAGATGTACCTGCAAGTCAGGAGATATACATGCAATTCCTGGACTATAAATGCAATTACTGAGATATCAATGCCCTACAGGAGAAATAACTGCAAATCAATGATAGGTACATGCCAGCTTCACTTATTCTGGCGTTGGACTCGCCAGCACCCTATTCACCAACACATTATCTACCAGGATGGTTCCTGAAGGCTCTAGGCCACCCTCGTGAGTCTGACTCCCCTTGGTAGGGCTCGGGGGAACGTAGCGCCACTCCTGGGGCGTGCAGGGACCCAGGGCAGACCTCGCGGGCCTGCCGCTTTACCTGTAGCGCCTCAGTGGCGATTACCGCCTTAGACGCGCTAAGTGGTGAATACCTCAGAACGGAGCATCTAGACTAGAGCGCTACTCGTAATCGATAGCACTGAACACTTTACAACGGAGCAATTGAAATAGAGCGCTACTCGTAATCAATAGCACTGAACACTTTACAACGGAACATTTGGAATAAAGCGCTACTCGTAATCAATAGTACTGAGCACTTCACAACGGAGCATTTGAAACAGAGCGCTACTCGTAATCAATAGCACTGAACACTTTACAACGGAGCATTTGGAATAAAGCGCTACTCGTAATCAATAGCACTGAACACCTTACAACGGAGCATTTGGAATAAAGCGCTACTCGTAATCAATAGCACTGAACACCTTACAACGGAGCATTTGGAATAAAGCGCTACTCGCAATCAATAGCACTGAACACCTTACAACGGAGCATTTGGAATAAAGCGCTACTCGTAATCATTGGCAATGCACATTCCAGACCGGAGCAGTCCACGGAGCACATCGAGTCTTACGGAGCGAGTCTCTCGTACTCCGGTGCAGTTCGTGGGGCACCACGCTCCTTAACAGTCACGGGGGAAAAAGGGCGAATCCCTCGGCGGGGTCTCTCAGTCGAGGTGACCGGGGGACTCCCACGGAGAGGGAACCCGGGCTCAGGGTGCGGTGTGGCTCCCAGCCAACAGGGGGCGCACCGGGACCAGTCCCAAGCCTCCGGGCTTACCTTGCTCGACTTCGGGAGGCGTCCTCACTGGCTCCGCAGTCCGCAGGCGATCCTGTTGCGACGGAGGGGCCGGTCACAGCCTCGCACGCCTTCACCACAGCTGCGACGGCAGTGGCGGGGCCCCGGGCTTCTCTTCGGGCCTCGCGACGACGGGGGGCACTCTTCCGGCCTCCGGGCCACAGCGGTGAGCGCGCTTCAGCCTCCACAACACAGGGGGGCTCAAATTAAGCAGTGGGGCCCCGCACTCAACGGGGCACGCTGCCGGGGATCCTAGGCCAGGTCGGGGAGCGCAGGGGTCACCGCGCTAAGACCTGGTTGATCCTCAGCGACTCCACCATCAGCTTGGCAGTTAGGGTCAATGTTCAGTCTGGACACGCAGTCTCAGCATTCAGTTCCTGCAATAAGTTGCTCTAGCAAATCTTGATGGCGCAGATGTATCTGGCGCCCTTAAGGGGTTCTGTTACAGGGAGGTAGGGAGTGAGTTGGCGACTAGGTCCTTCCTAGTCAGGCTGGGCAGAGGTTCCCTGGGTCCTCCTACTGCTGGGCAAGATCAGTGGGTTTCACAGGATCCCTCACTCACTTAAGAGGCAGCACCTACATCCTGTCACTCTCAGAGGCATAAGTCCCTGGCTAGGCCCTACTGCCTACACTCCTGCGTGGATTCTCCAGCTCTGCTTTACCCCACTGGCCAACTGACTAGAAAAAATTCCCTCCCTCACTTATGTATCCCTAGGTCAGGTGACCTCTAGCCAAGGCGGCAAAAGTAAAAACCACACCTCCCTTCTAGAAGGTTCCAGCACATTCCAGGAGCTTCCCCATTCTACCTATGGGACAAAAAAGGCGGGCTGGTGTCGCAACATTGTTGTGGGGTTCCAGCCAGCTCCTGGCAGCTAGGGTGCTACTAATGAAGACCACTCCGCAGTAGCAGGGGCCTGTGGCAGCCATCTTGGGAGAAGGGAGCACCTGCACCTTAACACTGATTGGCAATGAAAAAGCGCCCGGAGACCTAAGTCCAACATCAAAATGAGGGTGGAAAAAATGAGGCACGATCAAAAATAGATGGGGAGACCACCCTAGGGCTGACAGGTCCAACAGTGACACTTAGTCAGACCTTCAATCTGTTTTACTTATAGTCAAGGCAAGACTTTATTCTGTCTGTCCTTCCATTCTGTTTGCAGCAATCTATGTAACAGAGCGAGTCCCTTAAATTGGGAAAAGTACTTAGTTTGTTCCCACAGCCATCAGCTGTACGCAAATCTAATCACAAAAGGGGCTCCACTGCATGTGTGGAGGAGGGAACAAGAGGCATGGGGTTCTAGGAGCTAGCAGCCTCTAATACTAAATGTTTACCACAAAAAGCTGCTCCTAGTGTGATAACCCAAAAGAGTTACGAGAACGTTGTGAGTGTGGGCATCTCACAAAAAGTTACGGACTAGTCTCACACACCACCTGGTGTCATGCTTCATCATTGACCAGTCCTCGCCCTCTAAAACCTTCGTTTGATAGAGGGCGGGCATACACTTGACGACAAGGATGCACTTCTAAAGAACTAAGTGGTGGCCAGTGATATTGTGAGTTAATTTAAAAATCATTATGGTTATCAGGGGTGTTTTTTAATGTGACTGATAACTATATGATATTAAAAATATATGTGACGGTGAATGGGGTAATTAGTGTCCCCTAACCATCTCGTGAGTGGTCAACATGTTTCTGCCGTGTCGGCCCGATTGGGTCCAAGGCATTCATCAGGACCTAAAATAAACAGGGGGCTCCGTTCTTACCAACTGGTGGCAAGATACTACCACTGCGCGGGTGTGGCAAAGGCCACTCTCCACTTCCTAGATGGCTTCCAACGGTGAAGCCTAAATAGAGTATGGAAGGAATCAGAGTTACTTCGAACAAATTGGGTCAAAATACCTGTAAAGGAAAAGAGAACAATGCATGCATTGATTTCTATAAGTGAGTGATAAATGTACATGACTTCGTGGCACTCTATTTGTGTACACATGTGTGAGAATTCGAGAGGTGGTAGTAGCTGAAGCTACCACCAGTCTTACCCTAATTATATGGACTACTTGCCCCATGGGGGGAGGGGGAGGAGAAAAATCGTGTTTGTCCGCTCTGCGAAAGGAAGCATAAAGAACCATAGTTTCCATCAAACAAAGTGGTTGAGCAAGATTTCCAAACATTCTGAACAACAACCATTCATGCACCCAAGCGAGTACGAAAGTACTTGCAAGTCTCTCAGTTCATTCGCACTCTTACTGTGACAGGTAATGGATTCCTCCTCGGTCCTTTTTTTTAAATATCTTATAGTTATCAGTCACATTAAAAAACACTCCTGATAACCATAATGATTTTTAAATTCACTCACAATATCACGGGCCACCACTTAGTTCTTTAGAAGTGCATCCTTGTCGTCGAGTGTATGCCCGCCCTCTATCAAACGAAGGTTTTAGAGGTCGAGGACTGGTCAATGATGAAGCATGACACCAGGTGGTGTTTGAGACCAGTCCGTAACTTTTTGTGAGATGCCCACACTCACAACGTTCTCGTAACTCTTTTGGGTTATCACACTAGGAGCAGCTTTTTGTGGTAAACATTTAGTATTGGAGGCTGCTAGCTCCTAGAACCCCATGCCTCTTGTTCCCTCCTCCACACATGCAGTGGAGCCCCTTTTGTGATTAGATGTGCACAGACAATCTCTGCCTGAGAGGACAAAGGATTTTGGGATATAAAAAGTGGAGCCCATACCACTGAACTTTAGAACTCTTTTGGACCAAGAAGACTTCCAAGAAGAAGAGCTGGAGAAGATGTGAAGAGGAACTACCACTTTGCTGTGTGATTTGCTGTGTTGGCCTGCAGTAGCTGCTTCTGTCTTGGGCAGAGAAATCTACTTTTATGAGTTTCTCCAAGGGCTTGAGGTAGAGCTTGACCCCTGTTTAAGAAGTCTCAGGAACAGCAAAGACTTTAAGCTCTTCTGCCCTCAGCACTGGGAACTGTGTGTTTTGTGCTGCAACAGAAGAAAAAGCAACCCAACGCCAGCTACGAAGCTGCTGCGGACTACGTATCCTGAAGGCACCACAGAGGGCACTGCCACATCGCCTTACCGCGACCCTGGTCTCACCGATGACGCCTGCTGATGCCACCACCGAGCTGCTGCTTGCACCGCAACTTGTGGGCACCGCATTCCGCACCGCCTTGCTTTTCTCAACGACACCTTGGTATCCCGGCGCCGCCGCTCCATGCCAAAATCAATGCCGCTGCATGCACCGTGGTTTGAGGGCTCCGCTCATAAAGTTACACGATGCACCGCTCCCATCCTGTACCGCAGCCTACCGATGCCGGTGCCATCGACTCTAGTTCTTTAGCTGATGACAGCGCTTCAGCAACGACGACGACGCTGCTTTCACCGTGACCTGCCAACACCATGTCGAGCACCGCATCACTTCGCACTGCGCCCCTGGTCTCACAGACGGCGCCATCTGACGCCGCCACTGAGCAGCTGCTTGCACCGCGACCTGAAGGCATCATACGCCGCACAGTTGCACTTCGCACAGCAGTATCCAACGCCTGTCGACGCCAGCGCTCCTGACTTCAACCGCGAGGAGTTTGATCTGCAACTCGTGTGACTTCAAGGGCCCGACGACTCCTGCACCGACCTCCGGAACCGTCGCCTGCAGACGCTGTGCTTTCAGAAGCTCAACAAGAGGTCGCCGACACCTGCATTTCTTAAGGGACTGTTTTGCGGGTCTTCCTAACCCCGACACCGTAGCTGGCCCGCAACGCCTCGGTCAGCCAGAACTGTTTGGATTTGTTTGTTCTCTACGCCGTGATAGCCCCAGAGGGAGCTATCGACTTCAAGGAACTGTTTTTGAAGGTTATATTGATAACTGAAGATTTTTAAGTACTGTATTGTGGATTTGTATCGTTTTTGGTCTTGTCTTAAGTATATACAAATATTGGAAATTTTTCCAAACTGATATGGTGTCCTTTTGTAGTGCATACGCTGTATTGCTGTTGGTTATGTGCAAATGCTTTACACACTGCCTCTAAGATAAGCCTGACTGCTAGTGCCAAGCTACCAAGGGTGTGAGCAGGGGTTATTTTAGGAGTGAATCTTGCTTATCCTGACTAGGAAGAAGGGGCCCTACTTGGACAAAGGTGTAAGCCCTTGCAAACTAGAGACCCCCATTTCTAACACCCTCCAAGATATTATGATAGCCATACAAGGGATTCGAATGGCCCTGGAAGGCCGCATTGGGCTTTGTTACTGAGGGGGTCTCACTGCTTCAGGCAGATCTACATAACATTGGGGCAAAAGTGAAGGAAGTGCAAGACTCAACAGTCGCACTGCTTCAGGACACTAGATCCCTTAAGGCCCAGGTGACTGAACTACAAGTGTCCAACTCGGCATGTACCGCCCCACCGGTCCTTTATGAGAACGCTCTGATCACTTTCTTTCCTGACTTCACCTTAAAGGTCCAGAAATTGAGACGCTGCTTCCTGGAAGTATAAAATGCACCAAGAGACAAAGGGGTGAAGTACTCAATGCTCTTTCCAGCTTGGCTGCGGCTCGAGTTTTAGGGTAATGTATGGTTCTTTATGACACCAGAGGAGACATGAGAATGGCTTGAAGGGTGGAGAATGGTGGGAGGCTCTGACAAAATGCAGCACCATGAGAGACAGAGAAAACAATTTCTAAGGCAGGAGATCAGCTGACTGATGAAACAGTCCACAAAGGGGACCCTTTTGCCTCTGTTCCCTTCGTTGCCCCGTAATTCCGTGCCCGCTTTGCCTTCTGTTCTCTCGCTGCCCCTCACCGCTCCCGCTCCAGCCGCTGCGTCCCCTGCGGCCCGCCCCCCTGACCACCCATTCGCTGCTCCTGCCCTGCCTCCCACCGCTGCATCCACTTCACCTTCCAGAAACCCACCACACACCACCGCACCCAACAGATTCCTCACCGCTGCTGGAGCAACTACACGCAAATCTCGCTCTCAGCCCACTAACCGATGCCCTCAAACACCGATGACGCTGCCTATAGCCTCAGACGCTGGATCGAAGACTGGCCAACACCCTCGCCCCACTGAAGAAACTCTCCCACAGTGACACCAGCGAGAGGGCAAGCTGGTTTACCCCAGAACTCCTAGCCTCCAAGCGAGCCTGCCATAAAACTGAAGAAGAAATGGCACAGTGAGCAGACTCCGGACAGCAACGCAGCACCCAAGGACGCCATCCGCAACCACCATCACCTCATCAGGACTGCCAAGCGGACCTCCTTCAAAGACCGCCTCGACAACAACGCACACAATAGCAAGGAGCTCTTCAACATCGTGAAGGAACTTTCCAACCCCAGCTCCAACACCAACGACATCCCGCCGTCGCAAGCCTGTGCGACTTCCTTGCCACTTTTTTCCACCTCAAGATAGCAGACATCCACGACAGCTTCAACACCCAGATAGCCCCAACAGACATCAACACAACAGAATCTCCACACACCATCGACCACGACCCCCTGCTAGCCTGGGCCAACTTGAGCCTCGATGACACCATCAAGACCATGAGTACAATCCACTCCGGCTCCCCGTCAGACCCACTCCCGCACCACATCTTCAACAAAGCCAGCAGCTCCATTGCACCCCATCTGCGCAACATCATAAACCTCTCCCTTGAGACCGCGACCTTCCCAGAGAGCTGTAAACACGCCGAGATCAACGCCCTACTCAAAAAACCCAAGGCGGACCCTAGAGACCTCAAGAACTTCTGGCCCATCTCTCTACTTCCGTTCCCGGCCAAAGTCATCGGGAACATCGTCAACAGACAGCTAACCCGATACCTTGATGAAAACAGAATCCTGGACCCTTCCCAATCAGGGTTCCGCAGCAACCACAGCACCGAGACTGCCCTCATCGCCGCCACCGATTATATCAGGACCCTGCTGGACAATGGTGAGACCGCGGCCCTCATTCTCCTGGACCTCTCCACCACATTTGACACCGTCTGCCACCGCACACTACTCGCACGCCTCCACGCCGTAGGGATCCGAGACAAGGCTCTTGAATGGACCACATCCTTCCTCTCTGGCAGAACTCAGAGCGTCTGCCTCCCCCCATTCCGATCTGAAGCCTCCGAGATCATCTGCGGCGTACCCCAGGGATCTTCCCTCAGACTGACACTGTTCAACATCTGCATGGCCCTCTCGCACACGTCGCCGGACAGCACAACCTCAACATAATCTCCTACGCCAACGACACTCAACTGATCCTCTCCCTCACCAAGGACCCCATCACCGCCAAATCCAACCTTCACGAAGGAATGAAGGCCGTCGTGGACTGGATGAGGATCAGCCGACTGAAGCTGAACATGGACAAGACAGAGGTCCTCATCCTCGGCTCCAACCCTTCAGCCTGGGATGACTCCTGGTGGTCGGCGGCACAGGGGGCACCACCGACACCCACTGACCACGCACGCAACCTGGGAATCATCCTCGACTCAACGCTCTCCATGACCAAGCAAATCAATGCCGTCTCCTCCTCCTGCTTATACACCCTTCGCATGCTCCGCAAGATCTACAGGTGGATCCCGACAGACACAAGAAGAACAGTGACCGAGGCCCTCGTCAGCAGAAGACTCGACTACGGAAACGCCCTCTACGCGGGAGCTCCGACCAAGCTCATCAAACGTCTGCAACGCATCCAAAACACCTCTGCACGACTGATCCTCGATGTACCACGCCACAGCCACATCACCCCCCACCTGAGAAACTGGCACTGGCTCCCCATCAACAAGAGGATATCCTTCAAGCTCCTCATCCTCGCACACAAGGCACTCCACAAGACCGGCCCAGCCTACCTCAACGGACGACTCTCCTTCTACATCCCCAGCCACCAGCTCCGCTTCGCCGACCTCGCACTTGGCACCATCCCTCGCATCTGCAGAACAACCACCGGCGGAAGATCCTTCTCCCACCTTGCTGCTAAGACCTGGAACACCCTCCCACTGAGCCTATGACAGACCCAAGACCTTCTGACCTTCAGGAGGCTATTCAAGACCTGGCTGTTCGACCAGTAGCGCCCCTCCCTCCCAGCGCCTTGAGACACTCACGGGTATGTAGTGCGCTCTACAAATGATTGATTGACCCTGAAATAATCCCTGTAAAGGTTCTGTTTGGGTACTGTGGGTATGGGCATGGAGGGGGGCTCCTCCTTCCTGATGTGTCCTAGCAAGCCCTCGATGTTTTGTTACTAGGTCTCTCTGAACATAAAATCCAAATGTTTTTGGTGTAGGGGTGTGCTCCGCCTTCAAACAAAGTGGAGATCTCAACTGCCCGAGTCACTGAGGGGTTGCATAAAAGTAAAATTAACAGAAATAGATAATGAGGGTGGGAGGATTGGGGGTGGAGAAACGAGGGATGTCCACTTTCCCCTATGCTTGGAATGTTAGACGGGGTCAACTGGCGCTCTGCTATGATCGGGAGGCAGGCAGTTATATGTCCATCAGGCAGGCATGTGGGGAGGGGGGTTCGTTTTAAACAGGAAGGGAGGGATAAAGTTCAAGGGTGATCAACGCGTTTGTATGGTTTTATTTTTCTTAATTTTATTTGTTGCTTGAGACTTATTATTGACTTGCATTATGGTACAACACTAGTCTTTAACAATGTTACTAAGGATGCCTGGGTCGGGTCTACCCAGGTTTGGACGCCCGCTGTGATATCAAAGGCATGGCCTTCTGTCTACTTTTGCATCGGTTTTCAGGCACAGGAAGCAATCACATACCATAGCACTTTCCTTACCAAAATTACTGTGGTTCCTGCAGGAGCGATGTGTGGATCGTCAGGCCTGGGTGGGTGGTATATTCCGATACCCAGGAATATATTATTCACACCACTAACAGGGTTACTCCCACCCTGAGATTCACCTAATGTCCTGGAATGTAAATGTGTTGGGGGACAAAATTACACGGGGAATAGTACTTCATTTCCTGAAAAGATACTCCCCAGACATTGTTTTACTGCAGGAAACCAACTTACTGGGTAATACATGTAAAGCCTTAGACCGCTATGGTACACACAGGATATACATCTAGATCAAGGGGCTCTGGGATCTTTATCAGAAAGCAATTTCCCCTTATAATTGAAAAGGCGTGGTCTGACAGACTTGGTAGATATGCAGGACGTGGGCAGGAGAGATGATCAATAGCCTGTTGGTGTACCTCCCAATGGCATTAAAAGACTCAACTCTTGTTGACTTGGGAACCCTTATGCTCTCACTTCTGACAGGTCGCCTGGTGATGGGAGGTGATTTCAATATGGAAGTATGTGATCACCTGGATAGGTGGCCACCCAGGACCCCAAGCTCCTCCCAAACCCACCTTGCCGAATTCGTCTTTGCACTGGGTTTAATAGATGTATGGAGAGCCCTAAATCCCAATACAAATGAGTACACCTTCCATTCGGGGGGCACACGGGAGTCGCTGGAGAATAGACTTTCTAATGTTGCTAGCACTGTATCTCCTAAACTTTACAGAGGTAAAACATCTGGCAAGAGGTATCTCTGACCATTCCCAATTTGGGCATGCTACAGGATGGACAAACCACGTCATAGCGGACCAATCCCTAACAATCCACACTACATTGAGGTGCCAATCATTAGAATGGGGCTTGTTGAAACCACCAAATATTACTTTCAGGAGAATGCACACTCGGTGGCATTGTCAGTGTCTCTGTGGGAGGCATATAAAACAGTTATCAGGGGAAAGGCACACTCTTTAATAGCAGGATAAAAATGAGACAAGAGAACAGAAGTAGCGGGACTCGAACAACAGATATTAGACCTGGAAAACCAGTGCAAGATGACAATGAGAATACTAGGCATATATTAAAACTGACACAAAGGGAATATAAGGACTTAATGACTAAGGAGGCAAAGACTACTGCTACTACAGCATTGCATGGGGTGTACGAGCTCGGGGATAAAACAGGCAAACTACTAGCATGGCTTGACCAACGTAAAAGAGCGAAACGATGGGTGGCAAATATACTCTCGAAAGAGGGGGACCTTCTTCAAGACCCTCATGCAGTAGCAGAGGTTTTTGCAGACCACTATGACCAGATCTACTCCTCAGAATCTATATTTTTGGAACAGGATTCTAGGGAGTTTTTAGTGGATATTCCACTTCTGTCTATGTCCCCTGAGGATTCACAAATTCTAGAGAGCGATCTTTCAGCGGATGAAATGACCCAGGCCATCAGAGACCTTAACTCGGGTGAAGCAGGGGGACCCAACAGTATCCCAATTGAAATATATAAACTTACGGCCTCCTCTACGGTACCATACCTGTTGAAACAATTTGAAGAAAGTAGAATACAGGGTAGGCTCCACCCCGATCAGAGACTTACAACCATAGTGGTGATCGATAAGGAAGGGAAACCACTAGAACAATGCACTTCATACAGACCGACCTCATTGCTTAACGCAAAAGCGAAAATATTAGCTAAGCCCTACGTCTTCTCCCGATTATTGCTGGCTTAGTCCACTCAGACCAATCCGGCTTTATGCCAGGACATAGTACAGCACTAATTCTAATTCTAAGACGTTTTCATGGCATGCTTCGAAGAACCCCCAGGATTCAAGAGGACACAATACTATTATCCCTAGACGCACGCATGGCATTTGATACCATCGAGTGGCCATATCTATTTGCGGCATTGAAGCATGTAGGTTGTGGACCTCGCTTTTTAGCTTGACTTTGCCTTTTATTTGCGGAACTCTTGGCGCACATGGTGGTAAATGGAGAAGCGTCGCGAGTCTTCCCACTGTGGAGAGAGACAAGGCATGGATGTCCCCTGTCACCCCTCATATTTGCCTTGATGTTTGAGCCTTTGGCGTCTTGGATTCGGGGGAATCTATTGATACGGGGCCTCCGATGGTCAAATGAATGGGAAGACAAAATACCATTATATACAGATGATATTCTTTACTACGTGGCATCTCCCCGATCCTCTGTTGAGGTACTCTAGAGTCACAATTAGTTCATTCAAATCAGTCATATTTGTCCTCCATTGTTCAAAGCCCTGTCTACCACTAGAGTGCGAGGCGCAGATAGTAGAGAATGGGTTCTGATATCTAGGTATATTCATCACCACAGACCCGGCTTATACTGTACCCATAATTTACAACCTCCCCTGTCCAGACTCCAGACTGATGTACAACATTGGCAATCGCTTCCCCTCTTTGTACTGGGAAGAGCGGCATTATTTAAAATGATGGCACTCCCCACATTTCTCTATTTAATACAGAATACGTCAGTTCCAATCTCGGATGCCTATTTTAAATCAATATAAGGTGTGGTCTGAACCCTTGTATGGGATGGGGGCTCCCCATGGATCGCGCTCAATAAATTGACTCAGAGTTGGTATGAGGGGGGATTGCTCCACCCGACATTCAAATGTACTATAGAGCGGCACATTTGGCAACTATAAACCAAAGGGTCAATCAACCTATATTTGAACCGGATAGACTGGTTCTCCAACCGAGGGGATACCTCAGAGCATTATATTCTATTTCCTGACGCCTTCCCCTGGAGGGTCCCACATTTATAACAATCTGCCTATGGCACTCGACCCTCTCTAAGTTAGGATTATAGAACAAACTCACCAAAGCAACATGCTTATGGGAGTATGAGCAGCTGGGCGCAATGGGCAAAAGACAAGGGATTGATAAGTGGGAACTAATTGAGATCTCTAGAGTGGGGGAGTGTAGAAAACTGGCTCTATATATATTACAGCAAAATGAGGTATAGTGTGTATAAAGTCCAGGTGACCCCAGAGGTAGGCAGAGGTTAAAGTTAGATAGAACCTTACTCTCTATTTGTGGTAGAATGGTAGAGCAGTAAGGCAGTATCAGAGGACAGTGTTCAGCATTTGATGTACACACTCAGTCAGCAAATGAGTTTACATACTCAAGAACTGAACTCTAGGCCAATTGTTTTTGTATAAAAAAAATATACTGTTGTTTTATTTTTAGAACCAAGCAAGCCTGGCACAGGTAAGCATTAAATACTTTACAGTAATAAGTTGCTGATTGTAGAACAGTTTGAAAATGCAATAGGAATTTTACTTTGTTTGATTTACAGGGGATGCAGTAGGTTGCAATACTTATCAAATACAGTACATTGAAATGAATAATCTCTTCAGTAAATTACAGGTAAGTTACTTTTTACGCCACTTTTCTAACTCAGTGCTGGATACCTAGATTCAGCACTGGGACATTTCCTGCAAACAGGTAAGTATATACGTTTTGGTTATTCGTGCGATTTTTAAAAAATATTTTTAGATTTCAAAACTCCACACTTAATAACTTTTTGGAAGAAAATTGTCAATAATATCCTATGGAAGAAAAACAGGTTATCGGTTCACAGGTAAGTTCTCGACATTGGGAGTTAAGGTTCTGGGGTTAGACTCAGGGGTCCCTCAGGGTGAGTGATGCACTCTTGTTGCACCCTCAGTGGCACTCGGGCTGCCGGGTGCAGAGTGTTGAGGGCCAATGTTATCCAATCAGGGATAGGGGGCCTCCGGTTGGTGGCTGCTGGCAAGCAGGCCACTGGGTTGTGGGAGAAAAGCTCCTAGGGTTTAGGTCAGGGCACTTTAGGTAACAAAGTAGCCCAAAATGTGCACCCACAGCGGCACTAGGGCGGTCGGGTGCAGGGTGCTGTTTCAAGGTCGAGTGCCCCGTTGTTTTCAATGGAGAACCTCCGGTTTGCAAAAGCACTGCAGGCAGGGAGACAAAGGACTTCTGGGTGCGACCACCACTTTGAGAGTTAATTTGGGAAGTTAAGGGTTGGTTAGGCACCATTGGTTTGGGCACACAAGGCCGTGGGGCGTCAGGTGCAGGGGTTCCTTTGGGGTCAGATCTTCTTACCAGCTCTGGCTCGCGGTCAGGGGGGCCTTCTGGATTTAGGCTGCAGGCGTCGGCTGGAGGCTTGAGGCAGGTCAGGGGTCCCCGGATCTTGGGTCAGGATCGCTGGGGTGACCTCCTCGTGGTGTTTTTCCACTCGAGCGCGGGCCGGGTTCGGCGGGTGCAGAGTGGGCTGGATTTGCGGTCTCCGGCTGCTGCCGGAGATTGCAGTTGAACAAATCTAGTGTTCACAGGAGAAGCAGTCTTTGGAAGTGAAGGCAGGCAGGTCCTCCGGGGTTTTTGAGGTTGCTGGCTGCAGGACACACAGGGATTTCACAGGAGCAGGTTCAAGGGGAGACAGGCCGGTAGGTCTGGGGCCAAGTCAATGGGCGTCTTCCTCTTGTTAGATGGCTGCACGGTTGTTAGGTCGTTCGTCTTCTTTTCTTCTTGTCGTTTCTGGATCTGAGGAAGCAAGGTTCATGGTGCCCCCTAAATACTAAATTTAGGGGCGTTACAGGTAGGTAAAGGGCAGGGACCAATGGGTCCCTTCCCTGGGGTGGGTACTCCCCCTATTGTGCCACTCTCCAGTGGGAGGGGGTCAGGAGCCTGTCCCTGGTTGGTTGGTTCCCCCGTCCTTAAGATGGCGGGGACTCGGAGTTGTGCTTCACCTCGCCTCCCCACCTGAAGGGTGGAGTTGGCAGAGGTGGGCACACCTCTCTCCCTCACTTGTTTTTCCCGCCGGTTCTCCCGCCCCAAGTGGGGGGTAGAACCAGTGGGGACCAGTTGCGGAAAGCAGCAAATGGTCTGGGGAGGTTCACAAAGGCGGTATGCCTTTGAAGCTTCCCCTTCGTGAACCCTGCCCATCTTGGGGGAGGAGGCTTGGCACCTCGTCTCAGGATATGCATTGTTTCAAGCCCTAGAGAGCAGCAGCTCTCAACCCAGGGGTCCAGAAACATGTCTGGTGGTGGCAGCTGAAAGCAGCCACTCAGCCTGGACACTAGTGGTGGGTTAGTTTTCAGGAGGGATCTCTGAGATGCCTTCTGTGTGCATTCTCCATTAAATTCGGCACTTGCAACAGTGTGGGTTTAATGTGCTGAGAAGTTTGATACCAAACTTCATAGTTTTCAGTGTAGCCATTATGGTGCTGTGGAGTTTGTAGTGACAAACTCCCAGCACCATATGATCTTAATGGCAGCACTGCACTTACAATGTCTAAGAATTGACTTAGACGCTGTATTGGTACAGGGCTCATGCACCTATACCCTCACCACTGGCATAGGGCACCCAGCTAGAGGGGTGATTGATCTCTGCCAGGTCAGTGGGTTGTAGGCATGGCACACTGGGATGTGTGCCATTTCGACTCTTCACTTTGTTCTGCACCAAAACACGCAGCCTGCAAATGCAGTGTGTGTATGTAAAGGTACAGGGCCTCTAAGGGTGGCACAATAAGTGCTGCAGCCCTTAGAGGTCTTCCCTGGTCACAGTGCTCTGGGTACCTGTGGTACCATTTACCAGGGGCTGACCTGTGGCCAGATATGCCAAAAGGGTTAGTTTTGAGGAAAGAACACAGGCCCTGGTAACCTGATTGGCAGAGACCCAGGGCACCCCAAGAAAAATTGCATCAGTAGCCTGGCAAAACGTGGGGGGGGGGGGTTACTGCAACAGAAACCCACTTTACTTCAGGGACCTTCACTCCAGAACAGATGTGGTGCCATTCACAGAGTTACAGAAAACCTTTGACCTTGCCCCCATGGAAACCTTCCGATACAAGCATGTTCAATATGCAATGCAGACAGTGATACCTAAAGGGACAATTTGACCAGAGTCATACCCATTGGAATGTAGACTCCTAGAGAAACACTGAGAAGGAACCTGGATTTACATAAACAATAATGATGTATTGTTGGCTTGTTTTGCGGTCTCAAGTCAATAAAAAGATATTTTAAAAAAAATAATGGAAGGGATGACCAGAAAGCAAATTGGGCTCGAAGTGATTGAGTCGCTTTGCCCAGTTTACTGTCCATCAAATTGATGGCAGAGTGGTATACATAGGATCATCGGATGCCTGCAGAGAAAAAATGCATGATTTCACCACAGATAAGTTTAAACCCATAGATCACTGCAAAGTCATCAAAAAGACAAGCAAGAGTGACAGGTTAGTGTTTGCATCTCAGATGAACAACATGATATTGTCTGCATAGAGAGACCCTGAATGAAGTGAACCTCGATCTTACTCTGCATTGTGCACCGAAGAGCCGTAACCGAGCTGCCGTTGGCTCCATTACCATAGCGAATAGTAGTGGAGAATGAGGGCACCCATAACGTGTTACCCTGCCCACGGGTCATGCGGCAGTGCTACATTTCCTAGTTTTTATTGGGGCAGAAAGGCTAGAATAAAGTATATGGACCCATTTACGCCACTGTGGGCCTAGTGCAAACAACCGTAGCACCTTTTGCATGTAGTCCCAGTGAGGGGAGTCAAAGGCCTTTTCTACGTACAAGGCAATACACCCTGCTGATGAATAGTCATTTGCTGATTCTTCCTTAACATGCCACAATCTACAACAATAAAGTGAGGTGATGCGATAAAACAGACTGATCCTCATGGATTAAATCAGGGAGTTATGGCAATAATCTACAAGCTAGTATCTTGGCAAGGATTTTATAATCAGTGTTTAAGATTGAGAGATGGGAGGGTGATAAGAGGCCATGTCAGAGGGATCTTTGAGTGGTTTCAGCATTGTGGATTTAAGAGCTTCATTGAGGAGAGGTGGGGGGTGCCAACAGTGAATATTGCTGTGTATAAAGTTTCCAAACTGCGTGCCAGGGACAGTGCATCAAATAGAGTGTAGAATTCAGCCAGTAGACTGGTGTTGCCAGTAATTTGCCTTGGGGAAGGTCTTTTAGTACAGATTTGATCTTCTACAAATCAAATGGGGCATCTAGTGAGAGTTGAGCCTCTTAGAGGAAGACAGCAGAGGCAAGTTGGAGTTACAAATTTGGCCAGAAGGGCAGCCAGTGTGACAATTTGAGCATGATCTAAGGAGGTATAGTATTCATAGAAGGCGTTGTTATTGGACACTTGAGTACAAGCTGTAAGCTGTGGCCCCTGATGCCTGGTGGTTATAAAGTGGGATGGTCTCTACTGGGCGAGAGTTAACCAATTGCACCAATAAATGACTGAGTTTATCTTCTTCATTGAGGAGTTTAGCTCAGTATGCAGCAAAGCCATGACATTGGAGAGTTTCTAGACAATCAAAGTATTTGGACCAAGCTGTACGTCAGTCGTAAACTCTGTCAGGAGGAGATATACCAGTGTGTTCCAGGGCAGCCTCCAGGGCTGGTAGTTCCCTGCAAAGGGTATGCCGTATGCGCCCCCCCCGGTTTTCATGGACAAATCCTTCATGAATACTTTGAAGGTTTCCCATTCTATCATGGGGAGGATGCCGTCTCCTCATTTGTTTGAAACAATGTATTGATATAATCAACAGCTGTTTGGCGAAAGGGTACGTCTTTCAGCATGGAGACCTGCAATCCTTAGAGGGGGATCGGAGCAGGTAAGCTGCCCCAGGTAATCACCAACGTTCAGGGTTTATGATTGGACAGGGTCCAGAGATAATGAGAGACAGAGGTAGCCAGGGTGTGCAAAGATTGTGAGCAGACAAAGAATTTGAGGCGGAATGCATCGTATGTACAGGAGAATAGAAAGAAAATTTGCAGTGGGAGGGAAGGCAGATACGCAAAGTGTCATATAGGTCCCATTGCACTAATCATTGTCAAAGATGTGTCATGTTGAGCTGCACAGTAGAGTATAGTAGTGGAGGGGAGGATCAGTCGAGATCAATATCCAGAACACAATTAAAGAGGCTACCCAGGATCCAGGAGGCATATGGTCAATTTGCGAGTAGAACAGAGATACAGGCCTCAAAGGCCGGCTGATCGGTGACTTAATCACCCCTATATGTAGGGGCCGCCCATCCAGATGGCCTTTCACCTGACAAACTGACCAACAGTGTCCGTGATCACATTATCCATCTGGAAAGGAAGGCCTAGCCTGATCCAAAAACGGACACCCCGGGCATAGGCTAAGAAGCCCGCGCCATAGACCTGGATCCGTCATTTCATTTGTAGTCTAGAGACCTTGTCAGTTGTCATGTGCATCTCTTGCAGAGAGGCAAATTGGATGTGTAATTAAATTAGTGTCATATGTTATCTAAGTGTCTAAGCCAATTGTTATATATTGTAAGTGCAGTAATGCCATTAAGAGTATATGGTGCTGGGAGTTTGTCATTACGAACTCCACAGTACCATAATGGCGTTAATGAAAACTGAGAAGTTTGGCATTAAACCCACACTGATGCCAGTGTGGGATTTAATAAAAAATGCACACAGAGGGAATCTTAGAGATGCCCCCTGAAAAATGACCTAACACTAGTGTCCAGGCTAAGTGGCTGCTCCCCAGCTGCCACCACCAGACATGTTCCGGACCCCTGGGTTGAGAGCCTGCTGCTCTAGGGGGCCTGACACAATGCACATCCTGGGACGAGGTGCCAAGCCTTCTCCCCCAGGATAGCCAGTCTGCACCACTCTGCACCTGATGCCCACAGCTTGAGTTTGAGTGGCCCAACACCAAAAAGAGGTCTCCCCAGTGATCCTGACCCAAGATCCACTGATCCCTGACCTGTCTCAAGCCTGCAGCCGACGCCTGCAGCCGCAATCCAGAGGGTCTCCCAACCGCGACCAGGAGCCGGTAAGAAGATCCAACCCTAAAAGACACACCTGCACTCAACGCCACACAACCTTGGGTGGCCCAACCCCCAGCATCCCAACTTACCTCTCCAAGTGGTGGTCGCTCCCAGAAAACCTTCAATCCCGAGCCTGCGTTGTGTTTGCAAACTGGAGAATCCCCATTGAAAGTAACAGGGCACCCAAATACAAACCAGCACCCTGCACCCGGCCGCCCTAGTGCTCCTGAGGGTGTACCTTTGGTTATAACCTGAATCCCCATTTCCCCTGAGCTAAAGTCCAGGAGCTTTGCTCCCACAACCTTGTGGCATGCTCGGGAGCAGCCACCAACCGGAGGCCCCCTATCCCCCATTGGATAACATTGGGCCTCAGCACTCTGCACCTGGCTGCCCTAGTGCCGCTGTGGGTGCTTTGACAGTGCATGCTCGACCCTGGGAGACCCCTGAGTCTAACCCCAGAAAACCAACTCCCACAACAAAGTTCTTACCTATTAACCGATAACTCGATTTCCTCCCATAGGATAACATTGACTGTTTTCTAGGAAAAAGTTTTTAAGTGTGGAGTTGGAAAATCTATCTAAGTCTATATAACTGTGTACAAATAACCAAAACACATTTACTTACTTGTTTACAGGAAATGTCCCAGTGGAGTATCCAGGTATTCTACACTGTGTAAGAAAAGGAATCTGCAAAGTAATTTACATGATATCCTAATGAAAAGTCATTATAAAGTATATGTACAATATTTTAAGGTATTGCATTTTCAGTAATTCTACCAAACTTAAGTATACATACAACTGCAATCCAAACTGTATTGTTACTGCAAAGTATAAATCACTTACCTGTGCCAGGCTTGCTTGGTTCTAAGAAATACCCATAACTAAATATTATTTTTACACAAAGCAAATAGGTCTTAGTTCAGTCCTTGAGTGTGTGCAATCATTTGCTGATTGAGTGCTTACAAGAAATGCTTAACACTACCCTCTGATAAAGCTTAACTGCTTGTCCACACTACCACAAATATAGAGTAAGGTGCTATCTACTTTTACCTATGCCTACCTTTAGGGCTCCACTGGACTCTGTGCACACTATACCTCATTTTGGTATAGTATGTACAGAGCCAACTTCCTACTTTGGTGGATCAGCAGTGGGATATATACGACTTTGCATGTGTTGGACTAACTTGGTTACCACCTGATCACACGAGGAAAACTCTTAAACTGTTATTAGAATTCTGATTTTTGAATTGACAAATTTTCCAAATTACTAAAAATTTTGTTAGTCCCTTTAGAATTTTAGAAAAATAAAAGATCACTTTAGCTAGGGATAAGAGAGGTTAGAAGTTTCTTTAACAATGTCTCTTAACAATAACCCAGCTGTTAGTTAAGATAACCACAATGGCAAAGAGGATCAGGTTGAGGAGCTCAACCTCAACCCTTACCTCCACTTGTCTTTCAAGGAGTTAAGGTCCCTATGCAAAATTAAAAATATAACCATGAGGTCCCATCCCACCAAACAAAAGCTCCAGGAGCTGTTGACTGGGTATGCTAAGGACCATCCCTCTGAGAATGGTGAAGACCTCTCAGATGTGGAAGAAGATGCAGAGGATGAGGGGACATTCTACCCCCCCCCACACTTCACAGGGAAAGAAGGTCCCCAGTGGTTCTGACTCCCAGAATACACCTCTCAGTTCCTAGAGTCCACACAGGTGGACTAGGTGCTACTGAGGACATTGAGGACAGCCCCAATGAGGAGGACAACCTGCTAGCAAGGTTGACCAAAAGATTGGATCTAGATGCCAGACTACTGGCCCTAGAGAGAGAGAGAGAACAGAGATGGGCCTAGCACCCATCAATGGTGGCAGCAATTTACTTAATAAGGATAAAGAGCAATCTTATAATCCCAAAATCCCCAAAGGGATTATCCTTAAATATGAAGAGAATGATAATATCGCAAAATGGTTCACAGCCTTTAAGAGGGCCTGTGAAATGAGAAAAGTGAAGACGTTACACTGGGGGGCACTCCTTTGGCAACTGTTCTCTGGTAACTGCAGAGACAGACTCCTGTCCCTTACAGGGGAAGATGCTGGGTTTTATGGCCTCATGAAGAGAACTTTGATTGAGGGATTTGGACTCACAACTGAGGAATACAGAATTAGATTCAGGGGGCTCACAAAACCCAAAACCAATCCTGGATTGACTTTGCTGATGACTCAACTAAGACACTAGATGGTTGGTTAACTGGACACAATGTGAATGATTTCAATGGACTTTACAACTTGTTTATGAAAGAACATTTTTTAAGTAATTGCACTAATGAAAAATTACATACGCATTTGTAAGACCTAGGTCTACTTTCTCCCCAAGAATTGGGAAAGAAGGCAGACCACTGGGTTAAGACAAGGGTGACAAAGATAACCACTGGGGGTGACCAAAAGAAAGGGGTGACAAAACCTCCCATGGGGAAAGGTGGTGAGAATCCCCAAGATAAAAAATCTGAGTCTTCAAAAGGGCCCCAAAAACCTGCACAGCAGGGTGGGTCCCAAAACTCTTGCCAGTCCAATATTAGGTACAGGGGAAAGACCTTTGATCCTGCAAAGGCCTGGTGTAACAACTGTTTGAAATTGGGACACTTAACTGGAGATTCTACTTGTCCTAACAAGAAGCCCTCTAGTACTCCATTAACCTCCCACAGCACCAGGAAACAAGTTTATACTAGTGGTAGTGGATCATGCCACTAGGTATGCTGAGGCAATTCCCCTTAGGACTACTACATCTCCTGCAGAAGCCAAGGCAGTCGTTGGTGTCTTCACCAGGGTAGGGATTCCTAAGGAAGTGGTTTCAGACAGAGTTCTGAACGTCATGTCTGCTTAACTAAGACACATGTGGAAAGAGTGTGGAGTGCAGTGCAAGTTTACTACACCCTATCACCCACAAACCAATGGTCTTGTTGAGAGGTTTAACAAGACATTGAAAGGCATAAATATGGGGCTCCCTGAAAAGCTCAAAAGGAGATGGGATGTCCTCCTACCATGTTAGCTTTTCCCCTACAGAGAGGTGCCTCAGAATGGAGTAGGGTTTTCCCCCTTTGAACTTCTATTTGGCCTGTCAGGGGACCACTCTGTCTTGTAAAAGATGGTTCGGAGAAGCCTCTCCAAGAACCAAAACAAGACATTGTGGACCATGTACTAGGCCTAAGATCCAGAATGACAAAGTACATGGAAAAAGCTTTTAAAAATATGGAGGCCAGCCAGGAGCTTTAGAAGCACTGGTATGACCAAAAAGCTGCACTGGTAGAATTTCATCCACGGCAAAAGGTGTGGGTTTTGGAGCCAGTGGCACAAAGGGCTCTCCAGGACAGATAGACTGGCCCTTACCCCATCTTAGAAAAGAAAAGTGAGGTCACCTACTTGGTTGACCTGGGCACAAGCAGGACACCTAAAAGGCTGATCCATGTGAACAGCCCTAAGCCTTTCCACGACAGGGCTGACAGCACCATGCTGATGGTGACTGATGAGGATCAGGAGACAGACAGTAAACCTCTCACTCTCTGATCCATCTTTGGGGCTGTATGAGAAGAGTCTCATATAGCCCCAAAGATGGATCAGTGGAAGGAGTTGTCTTTTCAAACACCATTACTGCCCAACAGCAGACTGATTGCAAGCAAGTCTTACAGCAGTATGCTATGCTCTTTTCCTTGATCCCTGGTCAGTCAAACTGGTGTACCCATGCTGTGGACACTGGTGACAGTGCACCTACCAAGAACAAAATCTATTGACGGTCTGATCAAGTCAAGGAACGCATCAGAGCTGAAGTCAGCAAGATGCTGGAGTTAAGGATTATTGAACCCTCTGAGGGACCCAGGGCCAGTCGAGTGGTTCTGGTCCCCAAACCTCATACCCAGGGTGGAAATAGAGAAATTAGGTTCTGTGTGGACTATAGAGGGCTCAACTCTGTCACCAAGACAGATGCTCACCTTATCCCAACAGCTGATCAGTTAATAGACAAATTGGGTGCAGCCAGATTTCTAAGTACCTTTAATTTAACTTCAGGGTACTGGCAGATTGGCATGGCACCAGGCGCTAAAGAAAAGACAGCATTCTCCACACCTGATGGGTATTATCAGTTCACTGTTATGCCTTTTGGTTTAAAGAATGCCCCTGCCATCTTCCAAAGGTTGGTGAATCAAGTCCTTGCCGGATTGGAGTCCTTTAGTGCAGCATATCTGGATGATATTGCTGTATTTAGTTCCATCTAGCAGGATCACCTGATCCACCTTGGGAAGGGTTTAAAAGCCCTGCAAACTGCAGGCCTAACTATCATGGCATCCAAATGCAAGATAGGGCAGGGAACTGTGGCATACTTGGTCCACCTTGTTGGTGTAGGCCAAGTACAACCCTTACAGCCCAAGATCCAGGCCATCCTGGACTGGGTAGCTCCAACAGCCCAGACCCAATTCAGGGCATTTCTTGGCTTGATGGGGAATACTGGAGATTTGTGAAGGGATGTGGGTCCATTGTGACTCCCCTCACAGAACTTACCTGCAAGAAGATGCCTAAAAAGGTAAACCGGACAGTTAGCTGTCAAAAGGCTTTTGACACCCTGAAAGAGACAATGCACTCTGCACAAATTCTCAAAGCTCCAGAATATACCAAGCAGTTTATTGTGCAGACTGATGCCGCTGAGCTAGGGATAGGAGTGGTCCTATCCCAGACCAGTGATGAAGGCCAAGACCAACCTGTTGCTTTTATAAGCAGAAGGTTTCTCCCCAGGGAGCAGCATTGGAGTGCCATTGAGAGGGAGGTCTTTTCTGTGGTTTGGTCCCTGAAGAAGCTGAGACCATGCTTGTTTGTTACTCACTTCCTAGTTCAAACTGATCACAGACCTCTCAAGTGGTTAATGCAGATGATTGGTGAAAATCCTAAACTGTTGAGGTGGTCCATCTCCCTACAGGGAATGGACTATATAGTGGAGCAGAGACCTGGGACTGCCCATGCTAATGCAGATGGACTTTCCAGATTCTTTCACTTAGACAATGAAGACTATCTAGAGAAAGGTGTGTCTCATCCTCTTTCGTTTGGGGGGGTTGTGTGAGAAAGTGCTCTCTTTCTGCATGGTTGCCCCCACTTTTTGCTTAACTGCAGATGTACTTTGACTGCGTGTGCATTAGGCTCCTGCTAATCAGGTACCCAGGGCCTATGTTCTTTCCCTAAAACTGCATTGAAGACCAAACCCAATTGGCACTCTCTGGCCACAGGTCAGCCCCTGGTAAATGGTACCAGAGGTACCCAGGGCACTGTAACCAGGGAAGGCCTCTAAGGGCTGCAGCACATATTGTGCCACCCTTAGAGGCCATGTAACCTTACACTCACACACTGCCTTTACAGGCTGCGTGTTTTGGTGCAGAACAAAGTGAAGAGTCGGCATGACACACATCCCTGTGTGCCATGCCTACAACCCACTGCCCTAGCATAGATCAGCCACCCCTCTAGTGGGGTGCACTATACCAGTGGTGCGGGTACAAGTGCATGAGCCCTGTACCCCTACAGTGTCTAAGCCAATTCATAGACATTGTAAGTGCAGTAATGCCATTGAGAGTGTATGATGCTGGGAGTTTATCATTACGAACACCATAGTACCATAATGGCTTTACTGAGAACTGAGAAGTTTGGTATCAAACTTCTCAGAACATTAAACCCACACTGATACCAGTGTGGGATTTAAGGAAAAATGCACACAGAGGGCATCTTAGAGATGCCCCCTGAAAAATGCCCTAACACTAGTGTCCAAGCTGCTCCCCAGATGCCACCACCAGACATGTTTCTGAACCCCTGGATCGAGAGTAACCCCGGGCGGAGCAGGCGGAGTTTCTCTAAGCGGAGCTCTACGGAGTTGGGCAAAAACTCCGCTCCACGCCTTCCACCCCCTCAATAAATATTTATCATATAAAAATTAAAATTAAGCGCACTTACTTTTATCGCGGCATCTCTGGTCTGCCCTCCTCCTCCATTCCGTGGTCCTGCAGAATCCCCTACATCAGACGTACATCATGGTAGGACTGCGCAGCCCGGAGATGCCGCGATAATGGTAAGTGCGCCCTTATTTACCTTAATTGTCATTTTTATTTGATACATAATTATTGATGGGGGCTGGGAGGTGGGAGGCGGGATGGTCCGGGGCTAAACTCCGCTCCGCTCCGCTGCTGAGTCGGAGGTTTTGCAGGAACTTCGCATTCTCCGCGGAACGCAGAGTATGCAAAAATCTGCAAACTCTGCCAGCGGAGCGGAGTTCGTGGCCCAGGGTTAATCAAGAGCCTGCTGCTCTCGGGGGCCTGAAACAATGCACATACTGGGATGAGGTGCCAAGTCTCCTCCCCCAGGATGGCCAGGGTCCATGAAGGAGAAGTTTCAAAGGCTTGCTGCCTGTGTGAGCTTCCCCAAGCTTTTTGCTGCTTCCAGCAACTGGTCCCCACCGGTTCTGACCTCCAATTTGGGCGGGAGAACCGGCGGGAAAACCAAGTGAGGAAGGGAGATGTGCCCACCTTTGCCAACCCCACCCCTCAGGTGGGGGAGGTGAGGTGAAGTACAACTCTCAGTCCCCACCATCTTGCAGATGGGGGAACCCAGCCAACCAGATTGAGGCATATGCCCCCCTCTCACTGGAGGGTGGCATAATAGGGGGTGAACCCACCCCAGGGAAGGGGCCCATTAGTCCCAACCTTTTACTTATCTGTAACACCCCTAAATATAATATTTAGGGGCACCCCTGAACCTTGCCACCTCAGACAAGCAACGACCAAGAAGAAAAGAAGAAGAAGGACCAAGCAGCCATGCCAAAGCTAAGAAGAGGAGGACGCCTACTGACATGGCCCCAGTCCTACCGACCTGTTCGCACCTCAAACCTGCAGAAGCGAAACTCTGCTGGTCTTGCAGCCAGCAATCTCAAGAACCCCGAGGACCTGCCCTGCCTTCCAGGGAAAAGACTTTGTCTCCCGTGAACACCGGATTTGTTCACTCCAGCCAGGCAAAATCCGTGAGTCTGCACAACTCTCCCCCCGAAGCCCACGGTCCGAGTTCGAAGGCCCAACAATACAAGGAGGTCTCCTCAGCGATCCTGAGCCAAGATCCAGTGATCCCTGACCTTCCTCAAGCCTCCAGCCGACGCCTGCAACCTCAATCCCGAGGGTCCCCGCATCCGCGACCAGGAGCTGGTAAGAAGATCCGACGATAAAAGACACCCCTGCCCCAGATGTCCCACGACCTTGGGTGGCCCAACCGACAGTGACTATCCAACCCCCAGCATCCCAACATACCGCTCCAAGTGGTGGCCACTCCCAGAATATGTTCATCCCCGGGCCTGCTGTAGTGTAGTTCCTATATCCCTGATAGGCTCTGCGCATTGGAATAATATACACTATAGTTTTGACATAGGACTGAGGTCAGTATGTCTCTATCGAGTACATTAAACTTAATTACTTGTGTGTGCCAGCTAACTCAGAGGTCACTAGAAACTTCTCGAATATACAAGAAGGGATTAGTTTCTGACAACCGCATAAACATGACAACTTTGTTTACCTTAGAGTCGGAACAATCTCAGAACCGTGAAAACAATAGATAACAGTTTCACTCAGTCAATTGTGCATGCTTCGTTTCTACAGAGTTGCACAGAAATAGAGAGACAGGCATTTCAATAAAAAGGGTTTATTGAACAGTCTTATTTCTCATGCAAGAGATATGAACTGCTACAATCGTAAGACAGGATGCGAAGTACAATACGTACAGGGTTGCAGTAAGATAAAATAATACTGCAATAGCATGGTTTGTAGTTATGACATATATTCATACAATACATAAACACAGGCTAAAATGTGAATACTCATTTGATGCTTCTAACTAGTTCTACCCCAGTGTACCTAACCTAAGTGTAGTACGAGGTAAGAAGTAGGTGCTGTTTTCTAAAGTATAGCTAGCTATGGTTTAGTTTTGCCAAGAGTTGGCAAAAGTTTCTCTAAGTTCTAGTCTGCTCCATACCTTAGAATGTGCGAGGTTGGAATCTCTTTCCGGGACTTGATATCTAACACCCCGCAAGGGGAGTCAGAAACACTGGACCTGGATTCTCTGCGAGCAGGTTGACAGCGTCTGGTTAGTGCATCAGGCGAGAACTCAATCTCCTTCCGAACTTGCCGTGGCGAACCGCAAGGAGGCAGTCGAACTGGACCGTACCGGAACCGTGGTTTGCCAAGGCAAGTGCAGGTATATTTATACCTTGAAGGTGTTTAGGAATGCCTGTATTGACGTAAAAGTCGGGCATCGGAAAGTCATGAATGAACCCCTAAGGAATAGATGTTCATGCATAATAAATGAGTTCTTGGAGAAATCAATATCCAAGCAAGGGAAATTCCTAAAGGCTTAAGGGTCTGGTTTTCCAAGAACTCATTGTGAGGTGGATGGACGGATGTAGGAGACCATGCCTGTATTGGGTTAGCATGGACAATGCTTAAATAAGTGCAGGATTTTCTATGACTATGTAAAGGCAATATGAATTGTACCTATATAAATCGGGAAACCTATATACGGAATCTAAATCTACACACAACACTGCAGTGTGTTTGCAAACCGGAGAATCCCCATTGAAAGTAACAGGGCACCCGACGACAAACCAGCACCCTGCACCCGGCCGCCCTAGTGCCGCTGAGGGTGTACCTTAGGGGCTAACCCCCATTTGCCCTGAGCTAAAGTCCAGGAGTTTTGCTCCCACAACCTTGTGGCCTGGTCATGAGCAGCCTACAGCCAGAGGCCACCTATCCCAAATTGGATAACATTGGGCAACAACACTCTGCACCCGGCCGCCCTAGTGCAGCTGAGGGTGCTTTGAGAGTGCCTCCTCAATCCTGGGAGATCCCTGAGTCTAACCCCAGATAACCAACTTCCACAACAAAGTACTTACCTGTTAACCAACAACTCGATTTCCTCCTACAGGATATCATTCAGTGTTTTCTATGAAAACATTTCTAAAGTTTCTAAATGTGGAGTTGAAAAATCTATCAAAGTCTATATAACTGTGTACAAATAACCAAAGCACATTTACTTACCTGTTTACAGGAAATGTCCCAGTGCAGTATCCAGGTATACTACACTATGTAAGAGAAGTAATCTGCAAAGTAATTTACATGACATCATATTGAAAAGAAATTTTAAAGTATATGTACAATATTTTAAGTTATTGCATTTCCAGTAATTCTACTGTAACCAAATCAAAGTATAGATAGAATTGCAATCCAAACTGTATTGGTACTGCTAAGTATAAATCACTTACCGGTGCCAGTCTTGCTTGGTTCTAAGAAATAAACATAACTAAATATTATTTTTATACAAAGCAAATTGGTCTGAGTTCAGTCATTGAGTGTGTGCAATCCTTTGTTGATTGAGTGTGTACAACAAATGCTTAACACTACCCTCTGATAAAGCCTTGCCCACACTACCACAAATAGATAGTATGGTGCTATCTACTTTTACCTCTGCAGACCTTTGGGGTTTCACTGGACGTTTTGCACACTATACCTCATTTTGGCATAGTATATACAGAGCCAGCTTCCTACAGATCTACCCATCCAGCAAGAGCAGAACAGTCACAGAGCAGAAGTGGAGTGTTGGCGGAGGTACCAGAGGATAAAACAAAGGACTGAACCAAACCCTGTCTCATACAAGGTCAGCCCCTGGTGCGAAGGCCTATATGGGGGTAAGAGCAGCCTTACAGTTGGCATGGGCTACAACAAGTACCAATCTGTGGGGGGAATACAACATTTGTGGCTAGCCTGTATCAGATCAATCATGGAGTATCTAGTTAATGTAGCCAGGCATGAGGCAGAGCAAGGAAGGCACGCCAGGAGGAAAAGTCTCTCTTGCTGCCCCACTCACTCAACCAGAGTAGCAGGAAGGCCCAGGCAATGCAACACCGAATGGTGGAGATTCAGCGGCCCCTCCAGCCCTGTCCACATAGGGACAGAGAGGTAGCAGTCTTGTGGGTAGAAGGGAGCAGCAATGTCCCACTCCTAGGGGCCCGAGGTGATTGGAAGGGTCTCAGGGCGAGCTCCTCAGGCCAAGGGAAACCATGAGGATCAGCTGCGTCCAAAACAGCAACACGGAGCAGCGTTTCTGTAAGTCGCAGTATGGGCTGCGAATGCTATAACTGCTCCCTTCACAGCCAGGTTCGAGGGTGTTACTCCCAGTGTCAGATATTTAGAATAGTGGGGCCGTAGAGTGCCACCCAGGTGTAGTACCACTCGGAGGTCTTCACGTGCAAGGGGGGCTGCTGCAGGCCCACCAGTACTTCCATGGGTACAAAAGAGCAGCCCACACCGCAAGGCAAAGCTGAAGATTTTCAGGTCCAAGTGTGGGCAAGTGATGGACAGGGTCCATGGGAAGGGGTTCCCTCGTATGTCGCAGGCCCCAGTTGTAGACCTCTGGAAAAAGTTAACTCATTGATCAGTGCCTCCTAAATACAATTTGAATCAGAATAGATACAAATCACTGTTAATTAACAATATCACACTCATAGTGAGCACAAAGAAAGTACTCCCATTGTGACCAAAATGTGAAAGTTTCGGTGGCTTAAAGGAAGCCTGGTCAGGGGTTCCTAAATAAATTTAAAGGAGTGGTATGTTAATGTACTGCTTAGTGCAAACATCACTGTATTATGAAAGCCGGTTTCTGAAGCTGGTAATGTGTTATGTTATGTTACAGGGCTTTTATAAAGCGCACGCTCACCGGGGAGGTTTCTTGCTGCTAGCCACAGAAGACAGCACACAATATTACTACGCCTTAGTCATAGGTTTATCTGAAGAGCCAGGTCTTCAGCAGCTTCCAAAATTTCATGTAATTGGAGATTAATCCGATCTCTAGGGACAAAGAGTTCTAAACGGGAGGGGCTAGAACAGAACATCTGGAGCCCCTTAATCTCTTCTTTTTGAATGGGGGGGTTGTAATGAAATTCAAGTGAGTGAACCTTAGATTGCGCTTAAGGGCATATTTAAATTCTAGAAGATAAAAAAGCAGGGCATTTGCCATAAAGGGATTTGAAGACAATACAGCCCATCTTGAAAATGACTCTTTGCTCAACTGATAACCAATGGAGCTTTCTAAACAGGAGGGTGATGTGTCAACATCTAGGCTGTTGGAAGATAAGCCTAGCTGCCTGATTTTGGACCAGCTGAAGTTTTCGATTAAGAACTTTAAAGAGGCTAAGATAAAGTAAGTTGGCATAGTCCATCCTGGAGATGACTAAGGCCAAAATGAACTGGACCATCAAATGTGAGGAGTCTGTACATTTTCTTAATTTTGCACAGATGTGCCAAACAGGAGGATGTGACCGCTCCCAGTTGGGGTTTCAAAGTTAGATTCCCATGATGAGGACTCCAAGACTCTTGACAGAATTCATGGGCTGAGGCGGGGGGTGCCCATCGTAGGGGACAGAAGGAGAGACTCCATAGATCCACCTTGTTGTGAGTGATGACAATCTCTGTTTTTTCAGAGTTAAGTTTAAGCTGGTTGCTATTCATCCATTCTCGAATGAACAGCATAGTGTTCTGAAAGATTTCCGTAGATTCAGAGGAATGATTGCTGGTGAATAGCAACTGCAGATCGTCCACATAATTATAAACTCTGACTTGCCTTCCCTTTAGAGAGTTCACCAAAGGGCAACTATTCAAATTAAAAGGATGAGGAGGTGGGGACTCCACGAGTTAGTTGGACCTTAGGAGATTTGAAAGGGGATAACCACACAGATTGCGAACCGTCCTTTAAAAAGGATGTGACCCAGGTCAGCGCTGAGTCCTGAAGGCCTGAGGCTTCAACACGGCAATGTTTGTACATATTTGTTGTGAAGCATTTTATTGCAGTGGTGATGTGCTCTGTTGTTGTTTAATCTGCTTAGATTTTTGGGATTCATTACTGGAATGTGATTTTGTGTTTAATTATAGCTGTGTTGTTGTGCCATGTTATGTTTTATTTGTCTTGGTATGTTGCTTTCTTCTGCATGTTTTTAGGTCTCGCAAGGCAGCGCGCATGCGCTGTCTCTCCGAGACTTCAAGTAATCTGTATCAGGGGTGAAACTCCGCCTCTTGCCGGGGAATTTCTCCTGCCACTTGCCATTCGTAAAATCTGGCATTGCTTTTCTTAGCGGTCTTATTATTTGCTGTAGATCCGATGTGTCACTTTCGTTATTTACGGAAGCAGCACCGCCCAACTACAGTTTTCGTCCGCTGGCATGGTTGATGTGTTGCTGAGGAGAACTCTTTTATACTATTGTTGGAGCCCAGCATGCTAATTGTTATGCGAGGTTTTGGTGTGAAGCCGCTGGGTCCCTCCGCTGCACCGACCTGATCCGAGCGTGCCATGACTCCGGCTGAAGCCGCTGATTTTCAGCTTTCAGTGATTTAGCTCCAGGCGCTGGGATGCTCGGGGCGAATTTGCATACTGCCAGACAGAGCTGCGTTCGGCGGGACTAAAGCTACAGTAAATGGCAGCTGGAGGTTTATGCATACACATAGCAGTAGGCTTAATGTTACCCATTCAGAGCTCTCTTTAAAGGTTAGCAATTATTACGTGTTCAGGCGACAGTGTATTTACATGGTGGGGAAATGTACGTAACTGCTCCCTCGCGATGCTGGGCTATGGCTCGGTATTCATTTAAAAATCAACGTTTTGTTGGAGAAACCGTGACCAGCACCTTCTGGGTTGGGCATCATTAAAAGTAGCAACTTTTGCTGTGCCCTCTCCCATGCGCTTCCCAGCGATGTTTTCGGCGCATTTTCTGCTCCAGTCCCCCCAGCACATTGTGCGCAAACACACACTGTAAGCAGCACTGCCGGCGCTGCTACTTTCCCTGTATTCAAGACTTGTGCTTTCTGTGTGTGAGGCAATATTCCGTCCCAGGCTTGCAGTGCACGAGCAGCTGCCACCCCTCCTCCACTGCTCTCCCACTATGCACGCATTTCTTTCCCACAGATTTAGAGATAGCTGCAGCTACCTCACACCTCCCCCTCCCTAGCGAAAGCAACCTTTTTTTAATCTCCCCTCCCCGCCCCCTCCGCTCTTTCCGTGAATTATTTCTGTGTATTATTTTAATTCATTCCAGACGCTTAAGTTGGTTTGCCCTGTATAATATGCCTTCTGCACAGTACTCCACTGAGCAATGATAGTGCTTTAATACTTAATGTAATTGTTTATTTTAGCCCGTCGATGCGCCCTTCCACACAAACACTGCATTTTCTTGTTTGACGAGAGGTCGCTGCATTCTGCATCGCTTTGGTATCCTGCTCTATTTTGAATAATAACTTCCGCTACATTCTCAGGGAATTCTGGATTGACAAACACGGTCGGAGAGCTTGCCTTTGTTTCTCCAGTGTGAATTCCTCGCACCGTGATGCCAGTATGTTTATGATTTGGCCCATCACTGGTCGTTTTGATTCCCCTTCTGCTTCATTATAAGCCCTCCACTCACCATCCGAGCACACACAGCCCCTGCAGCAGTGGGTTTTTATTTGATTTATTTTAGCCCTTTGATGCGCCCTTCCACATAAACGCAGCATTTCCCTATTTGCAGAGAGGCCCCCAAACATGCTGCGTCACTTTGGTATCCTGCTCTATTTTGAAAACCAGCTTCCACTACGTGCTCAAGGAATTCTTCATTTACAAATAGGGTACATTTGTAGGGCAATTTGTAGGTTCTTCTCAGCATCGCCAGTGACTGGCATTGGCGTTTAAAGGATTGTGTTTTCCTCCATGTGTGCTGGCTCGAGATAAACCATGCCCACTACAGCGTGAAATATTTTGAAAGGTGCACAATTTCTTCAAAACATCAGCTGCATGCCTCAGCTTAATCTCCCGCTCCCTCTTGTGTGTGTAAAATGTATTTCCAGTTGATTTAAACTTCCGGTCTGTGGGCCTTTGTCTGTGCTTAAGAGATTGTTGTGCTCCTTGTAATAAAAGTCATGATATTTCCAAGTTCTAATTCAAAAGTAAGCCTGAAATATTATTTGCTTCTCCTTATTAGTTACTTAGATCTCATAATTTAACCCTAGGAATGCAAATGGCACTGATGGGAGAGGTCACACTAAAGATAGGTAAAGCAGAATAAACCATTTCACCCCTGACCTCCATCTTACATTTTTCTGTTTTCCCATATTCATGGCTGCATAACTCAAGACTCTTTCAGTGTTGTTAGTGATGAGCCATAATAAAGCTGTGCAAGTGCTTGCATTCGTCTTCAGCTCCTAATGAGTTACTAGGTGTTAGTTCAAACATTCAAGGAAGAAACTTGCAAAGTCCCTTTTAGTGCAGCCATTAAAATTACCTGTCATCAATCTTGGAATAGACAAGTGGCAGGAAACTGGGCAAATGTGGATATGAAATCAAGAAACACAAATAGTTGTTAACATTTTAACCTCTTCAGCACTGCGCGGATTCCCGCGCAGTGCTGAAAGTTCTGAGCGCGGGCGGGGCCATGACGGAACGGTTCCGTCATAAGCACAGCCCAACCGGCGTGCATGACGGAACCGTTCCGTCATCGGCGTCGAAGAGGTTAAACAGTACACCTGTCTGGAAAGCTTTACAAGCAGTATGCTGAAACTGTCCGCATTCCTATAATGGATCAGATGGTGCATAGTGGAACATTAGGAGGGCAGGCAATTACATCTGACATCCGTGGTCTGGTATTTCCCTAAATGTTTTGCCTTCATACTGTCAGTTTTGGTGAATTTGTTTTTTGTTGGCTTTAGGACTGTGCACACTTTACCAATGCGAACCACTACTAAAGGCTTATGCTCTTTCCTTCAAACATGGTAACATTGCCTTACACCGAATTAGCAAATGTAATTACTTGTAAGTCCTTAGAAAACTGGTACTACTTTTACCCATGCCCTGCAGCACTCATTGTACCACCCACAAACGTAGCTATCACCGAGGCCTGCTGCTGCAGCCTTTATTGCAGTTTTAAACTGCCATTTCAACCTGACAAACTAAACCGTTTGCCAGCTCTAAACCTATCCTTTTTAATGCATATTAGTCACCCTAATGCATGCTCTATAGTCACATAAGGCAGGTTGCATAGCATTTAACAAGCATTTTCAATGCAATAGGTCTTTATTTGTGTTTTCAAAACCTGCAAGTGGTGCGTAAACACACACTTTGTACTTGTAGTCGTTGCTTATGAGAAGCAAAGTTGTCCTTTTTGACTGTTAGCCTTGCTTCTCGAAAGCAAGGACTATAAGTACAAAGTGTGTGTTTACGCACCGCTTGCAACTTTTCAAAACATATTAAAAAAGCATTATCATTTACAATGCCAAAAGCTCAAACTCTCGAAAATGCGAGACCTATTGCATTGCAAATGCTTGTTTTGTTTATATTGCCAACAAATGCAGCTAGATATTCCAACCGTAAGCAGCCAATGACTTTAAAGTTCCTGTGACAAGCAACCATTTTCCACTGTTTAAGGTGATAAAATAGTGCTGCTCCAGCTTGTCATCTATTTCAGATAACAGTCAGTAAAATAAAAAAAGCTGTGGAAAATTGTGCTTTAAAGTCGAACTTCCAGGGTCGTACCATAATGCTACTTTCTGTACTGCACCGATTCCAAACAGGTCTGTGCACTTATTTTCGGCATCTTGAGAGAATACATTATCTTGAAATATTTCTGAGTCAAAGTATGTTGCTTTGACAACAAGCTCAGAAAAACAGTGAAGCAATTAATAAGAGGAGTTGGCCTAAAGGCTAGGGCGCTCGACCTCGGACCTCGGACCTGGGGAACTGGGTTCGAGTCTCGGCAATGACGCTCAACATCCTGTGATTTTGGGCAAATCACTTAATCTCCCCGTGCCTAACAAAGAATTAATGTGTGTCCTAATGTAACGTAACTGGTGCTATGTAAAGCGCTCTGATACCTGATTGAATTCGGGTCAAGTTCGCGCTATATAAAACTCTGGTAAAATAAAAATTAATGACTGTCTTTTCAGAATTTACGGTCAGCAAAAAATGGATTAACTTGAGTTAATGTATGTGCTCAATACATCAAAAGGAAGTGAGCAGGCCCTTTCTGCCCAGTGAAAACGGCATCATTGTATGGCCCTCTGTGCTCACTCTATGTGAATGACATCATGAAGAACTGTAGTGGCTCAGCACAGACGTTCGGGACCAGGATGGGTCACTCAATGACCTTTGACTCTTGTCTTTTTGAGAGCACTGAGGAATAGTAGTTAAATGGACCTGCTGGGGACGCTGCCTGGGTTCCCTGGGACTTCTGTAGACTGTCCCTTTATTGCGCTGCTGACACACAGGTGCCCTTCAAGAAGCCAGGAGACTGTGGGAACTGTAGAGTATGGCTGGGAGAGTGTTCTTCTGACTGACTGTGGAAGACACCCCTGAAGCAGAAGAGGGTACCTGGAGCTCAGACAGAGGACAGGCCTGGCACCGGGAGCCAGAAAAACCAATAAGTTTAGAGGCCAGGAGTCCTGAAAAGGATGCTCTTGGTGGCTAGAGATTGCCAACAGGAGTAAAAAGGTATCTTTCATGCAAAGATTAGCCAAACAAAGCTTGAGGTACAGCCTGTTCTCATCTCTTGTGTTAGGGCCCAGGGGCGCCGGTGTTCTAGGGTTCAGGGTGTCCTGCCTGAACCATCTCTCTGCATGTGGGTCACTCCCGCACTTGAGTTCCATGGTATGTGACCCCGTGATTGGAGGTCCAATCCATGGTGCCACCTATAATAAACAGAGAGCCTTTAGGATCCTACCTCTCCTTCCAGAACCTGGTTTGTCAGTTCAGATTAGACTATTCCTTTTAGAGCTGGGCCAACACTGATTTGCATATGGCTAGATCCAAACTTAGGTGGCATGGTAAACAAAAGAAGGATGGGCTGGTAAGCTACCCGAGTGATTGCCAGTAGTTAGTCTTATTGCAAGCATTCATTCCGTTACATTTTGTGTGTATGATGTACCACCCTCAGTGGAAAGGGTAAGCTCAGATATGGGTCCATTGCTTTATGTGCCCTTAGAACTAAGCTACACCTAACTAACGAGACCCATTCGGGCAAAAACACAGCCTTGGGTTGCTTATGTTCCAGTTCTGGGAGGACCTGGCCTGGCAGTTTGGGCGGGAAAGTTCCTATTGAGACAGGTTCAAGACTTATTTGCATATAGCTGGTTCCAAACTGAAGTGGCATGGTGTGCAAAAGAACTATGGGTTGGAATACTACCTAGAGAGATTGCCAGTGGTTAGACTTATTGCAAGCTTTCCTTTTAACACCTTTTGTGTGTTTGATGTACTGCCCTAGGTGGCAACGTTATGTGCCAAGGTGAGTACCACACTCACTGTGCCACTGGAACAAAGTTATACCTGACAAACGAACCCCAATATGCGAGAAAATGGTCTTGGATTGCTTATTTCTTATTTTCTGGTTCAGGGAGGGCCTGACTGTTTGTGCTGAAAAAGGGTCAACATTTATTTGCATGTGGCTGGGTCCATGCTTAGGTGACATGGTGGGCAGAATAACAAAGGGTTGGAGTGCTCACTGGAGCAATTGCCACTGGTTAGACCTATTTCAAGCCTTCCCTCCATCAACTTTTGTGTGTTTGCCTTCTGGAGGCTGCTAGGGTAATAACTACCAAGTCCCAGCTTCCAAGATCACTTTTATGCCCAAGTACACTGGGCGGGCACCTATCCTCATCAACTCCTGCCAGGGCTTTCAGAGCCACATGTATGCCCATTGCAGAAGCAGCCCAATGAGGGCCTTGCTCCCCCGGCCTAAAGGGCAGCAGCAGTCCAGAAAGGGCCATGCTCCAGCGACCTAAGGGAACTTGGCCCAGGATGTCCCTGCGACCCTACCACAATGTCTTCACTCGGGCAGGGCTCATGGAGAGCTCTGCCCCCCCTCTTCATCTAACCAGGGTGGGGGGCCAATATGGGCTCAGAGAGCTAATGAGATGGGGTTTATCCAGGTCGGTCGAGGAGCGTGTTGATCACACGTCACTATTACAGGGCTTTGTCACCCCACCTCATGTTTGAACTTTAAACACCTCAATTTTTCTAAGTGCAAGGAAGAGCTGTCTTTTTCATGCACCTACATACCTAGTAAGAGCCACAACCATTAACAAATATAGTTTTTCAGCCTCACATACTGGTCCCAGTACATGCTTAATGAAATGTAATTACATCTATAAATGTGTTTTTTTCAACATTCCCCCCTGCGAGCACCATGACATGCATCTGCCAGTGCTTATGGTTGTGACTGGGAATTAGCCAATGTGAACAATTCAGTCAGGGTAGTTCTGGCCCCCTGATATACCTACGTAGAAAGGTTGTTTTCCAAATATTTTCAATTGTGTTTTTGTATTATTAGAGAAGTAATTTTGCTTGGTTAGAAATTGCTAATCAGGGCTGAATTTTCTGGACACCATTTTTTAAAATGACAGATGTGTTGCAGTGATGATGTAGCATTTCAGGAACAATGAGACCTATCTACTTTATTTTGGTGTCAAACCATGGGTTTTGGAGATCAAGTAGTCCTATAGAGACCAAAAATAACAGCCCTTCCACCATTTTCCTAAATGACGGCTCTATAATGATGTGTTTTAGCCATCATATTGGTAGTTTCAGGTTTTCTATTGATTCAAATTCGTAAACATGAGCGAAGCCGGTGGTAGCAGATCTTTACCTCCTGACAGAGTGTCTCTAACTACAAAATCTGAGGACTCCTTCAACAAAGAAAAATGTGTCATATACCAAACTAATCTGATAGAAAAGCTAACATCAACTGCGGCTGGACACAAAAGAGTTTGAGATGCTGCAGAAATACGGTAAGCTGAAGTTCACAAATGATTGAAACTGTTGGGTGACGAGGGTGAAATATTATATCATTGGAACAACAAGTGCTACCAGTCGTATACAATGGAAAAAAAGCCTGTTTTTTTTTTTTTAAATAGCAGAAACCAGTGAATCACAACACAAATCCAAGTCTTCTGAGAAAGCGATGACAACCAAACCCAATGCCCATCCACTTGGAAGATTAATGGCTACCCCTCGTCCACCTCCAACAACTGATCGTAAAGCAGTGGATTTTCAATGTGTTATCTGTGGTTTTGCCAGAACAAGAGCCAAAGGGATTGACAAAAGAACAATATACAGGGTATGTGAGTATCAAAGGGCAAAGACATTTTTAACTGCAGCTAGTTTCTTCCAAGATGAGGTTTTCAGCTGAGTAGCTGATCTACACAGCAAGGCGAATGTATTTTCAATGGATTTGGATGCCTACCTGAACTGCATGCGTGCATACATTTGAAAAAATGTATGTACAATGAGCTCCCAGCAGCAACGTAACTGCCAGCCTTCAGGTAAGTTTGTTCTCTTTGAAAAAGCAAATTAAATGGTCAACATTGATGAAACTGTATTGATCCATAATAATGAATTTAAGATTTATCTTGTGAGAATATAGAATGGCAGAATTCGTTTTTGTCAGTCTAACAAAAAGAATGTGCCACTTATAGTGTTCTCAGCTGACTTGGCTCCTAATGTTCTTTCTGCCAAAATAAGATTACAGGATGCAGTAAAATCAGCATGAACCATTTTAAGAAATGTCCTGAAAGATCTAGATTTTGGACTTAATTACAAATCTTGTGATGCCCCAGAGCTCTGCAAATCATGGGAGTCAACAAGAGTGCCTGATGTTGTCTTAACATTTTTTACATCATTGTTTAATATCAGCAAAGCAAAATTGTTACAAACTAAAGTTCTTGAGTTGGGAACAGAAACTAACTAAGTTGATGATGGCTTTGGAGATATAAGCAAAGAAGTGGAACCCAATCCCATGAAACGAGAAGACATGAGGACACGGATCTTCTTCTACCTGATGCTGCGGTTTGCAAAGCTGATTTAACTGTCTTTATCATATCGCTTTTTCGGCACAGACTGGAGGATGATGAAAAACAAATTCCACCATGGGCTGGAATTCATGCTCTGACATCCTAGAATACCATCCCACTGAAGAAGGGTGGGTTTTTACCAGTAATACCATCTCCAATCACAAACCCCGCAATAGTATACAAAGCTTGCAAACATTTCCAAAATGTGTATGCTCACCTTTAAGACCAGCCTATCCTCACAATTTTCTGCGAAGAAGGTGTTTTCCTTTTTGTAGCTGACATTTTTATGATCAATCTAGTAGAATTTGATGATCTTTATCCAATTATGAGGGTTTTCCACTTGACAAAAGGTGCATTGTAGTTTGCAGGAAGTTATCTCAGTGGAGACGCACTTATTTAGGCTGAAATCTTTGGAAGCAAAACTGTCCGGTTAGTATTGAGCAGCACTCATTATGTTCGTTTGTTACAAGGTAAGGTCATTATATATGAGGCTATGGAAACATTGTGTTGTAATGCTTCCTGGAACAAGAATGACAAATTAGGTATTGCTTATCTTTTCTTAGAAGTGAATAAGTCACAGTGAGCACTTCATTCAAAAGACAGAATGCAAAGCCAGGCAATGTTCAATAAACTCAGTTCAAAATCAGAAAACCTAAAAGTTTGAAGCGTTTCCCAAACAACGTGAAGAAAAATTAGAACTTTGCAAATACTGGGGAAACGTTTTACACATGATAGCTCTAGTGAAAAACTTGGTACATGCTGATCTGGAAGGTGATTGGGAGCTGCACGTGAAGATTGTGGAGTCACTGATCATACAGCCTCATGCATCATGCCAAAATCCAGTCGGTAAAATACCGATTCGCTAATAGCTCCCGGTATTGAGTTAAAAATACCCAATCCCAATGCATCAACCCAAAAGCAAAAATCGCTATTTAAGGAATCCTTAAATAGCGATTCCTTAAATAGCGATAGCATTTAAGGAATCCCAAATTGAGATTCCTTAATTTAAGGAATCTCAATTTGGGATTCCTTAAATGCAATGCATGAAAGTTAAAAAATTAGCGAATTCGCCAATAGGGGGAGCAAATTACCATGAAGATGAACTGCATGGTAATTTGCTAAAAGTTTGAAAAATGCACTTTTGTGCATTTTTCAAAGTTTCATGTTGCGCACACACATGCCCTTAGAGCATGTGTGTGTGCAACATATGTGCACATATCAATTTCAGGGGTGCAATAGGGTGTCATTTTGACACCCTTGCACCCTTGAAATTGCATGAGCAATTTGCGAGAACCTACTGGTACTCGCAATTTGCTCATGCAATCTCCAATTCATTCCTATGGGCCTGGAGGCCCATAGGAATGATTGGGACGGCATTCCTTAATTGCTACTCGCAATTTGCTAGTAGCAATTAAGGAAAGTTAAGGAATCGCTATTTGAATAGCGATTCCTACATGCATAGCCTTTTGCTATTCCTTATTAGCGAATCCTTATTTTTCGCTAATTAGGAATCGCAAATGCCAATGTGGATGCATATGCCCCATAGTGTTTTGAAATTTTATTGCATAATTGCCTGAGATATGGGTCCTGGTATTTAGAAAGAGGGAAGAAGCTAGAGATGGAAAACCCATACCTCTACAGAAAATTCATCCAAAGACATTGTGTGGTGAAAGACAGAGAGGGAAGGTATAATGCTGTGGCTCCAGATATGAAACTGGAACAGACAATCCAGAGATCACAGAAAAGCTCCAAGGGAATTGTTGGTCAGACAAGTGAATATGTTGCTCAATGGCAGCTAGTTTTCCATGAAGTCCTTTCTATTTGCAATGTTTTCTGAGAAATTACAAATTCAAAATTAATGTACCATCCTGAAACTGTTCCTCACCACAAACTTGTGGGAAAGAGAGGGGAATGTTTTAAGAACGCCTGTGTGACTGCACATCTTCGTGACCAGGCAATATGTGGATAATGCTATGAAGACACCTCTACTAGATGTCCTGGAACATGGATTGAAACTATACACAGAACTGAATCAGGAGAGAGTTGTATTGAAAGAGAGAAGGATGTTTGATCTAATCATTAAAACTACCCTTTTATGCTTTAATTGCTATAGTCAGAGTTTCATCCAACCAGACACTGCAAAACAGGTTACAAAAAAACAACTTTTGCAAGCACATAGAGGAATGGATGTAGCAATAGAAAGTGGGGAATTTATCAAGGACATTCTGTTGCATGCTCTTCTCCCAACTAATGCATTATTTGATGGAAATGCTGCAACCAAACCAGTGAAGCACAAACTCATACAAGAGCTTGAAAAAAACCTTTCATCTGAAGAATTTCAATTTGAAAACGTGTCTGCCATTGTTGTGGACTAAGTGTCACAATTGCAAATGGTCAAGATTTCATCCAAGCAAATTTCGGAGAGATTGTTCAGACTGTTCTACAGATATCAAAGTCAATGTGTACCTTGCAAGAACTGCACATTCTCTTTGAAAGTTATCTTGAACTATCTGTCAAAGAATGTGAGAGGATCAGACAAATGTCTACAAGTGGAACAATTGACCTTGCTTACATCAAATATTCAATACCTGTGCAACTTGTTCTGGTCATCAACATCGAACAAGATGAACTTGGAGATGTTAACTCGTCAAAACATTGCTGATGCTTCAGTGAACACTGAATTTCCAATTATTGCAAGTAGAATGATTGTCAATGAGGAGTTGGTGCCTGCAGAGATATATTCAAAAGGATTGGGCCAAATTGTTCAAGAACTTAACAGCGAATTGAAGGAAGCTGACCTACGTGTTGTTCCACATGTTGAATGGGCTGTTTGAAATGGTTCCAATCAAGTCATTGTGCATTGTACTGTCAAATGACACAGATGTTATTATTGTGCTACTTAGATTTGTAGCAATGTTCATAAGTAAAGGATTGTCAGAGTTATGGATACGTTATGGAACAGGCGAGAAAAGACACTTAATCCAGCTTCATATTCTGTACAAGAAATTTGGCCCAGAGATGCCCAGTGTTCTTTTCAAGGCACATATTCTTACGGGTGATGATACTATGAGCACATTGGATCAAAGCTTGGAGCTTTAACTGCTGAACCTGTACATTTTCTAAAAGCATTTGCTGAGACAGAAAAAGAATGTGACTTTAAAGATGTAGTTAATACCTTGCGCGTGTGTAGAAAATGAGTTTGACTGTCACACATTTGACGATCTTCAATACAGTGAGTTCAAAAGATCAGTCCCACTTAGTGACTTTCCACTGATGCCAAATTCTGTGAGCGTTCTACTTGATCAAAAGATGTCTAAATATTTTAGATCATGCAAATGTAGAGAAAGATCTGTTTGAATTTGGTTTGGAAGATATTGATGGGGTGCTAAAACTACGAAATGTCTAAAGCTCCTACCCACAGAACTGACACGTACATGTACTTGCAAAACCTATGCTACAAAAAAATGTCCCTGTTGCTATGTTCTTCTCATATGTTCAACATTCTGCAAATGTACCAGAAGTGATTGCCGAAACAAATAAATTAAGTGAACTATGAAAATGTGATAAGCATAATTTGTTTTTCATATTCAGTTCATAAACAATGCCTGGTGTATACATTAAAGGGTTAAAAACCATTATTATTTGGTTCATCTCTATATATGGCTCTTCTTCATCTATATTGCTGCCATTTTGGAAAATGGTGAAAGGGTTGCTCTGAAGAGTTATTTTCTCTCTCTATAAGACTACTTGATCCCCAAAATGTATGTTTTGTCACCTGAAGTATATAGGTCTCATGGTTCCTGACATATCACTGAAACACATCCACCATTTTTTTTAAATGTCGTCCAGGCAAATTTGGCCCAGATCAGCAATGTCTACCCAAGCTAAATGACTTCACTAATGATCCAAAAACACAAATCAAAAATGAAATTCTCTGGACAAAAATTGTTTTACAGAGGTACATCAGGGGGCCGGGATTAGGGTCAGGATGGCTCCATTTAACAAACACTTATAGTCACACTCAGGGGCCAAACCATGAACTGCTCTGCTGTTTCAGCAGAGAGAGGTGCATAGCTTTTTTGGGCGTCTGAGATGTTTAAATTTCATGCATATAACACCAATGAGTTAATGCAGGACAAATCAGAAATGGAGAGAAACAATCTCTGCTCACTGCTTTTTACTTATGCTGCCTGCATTTAAAGCATTTATTCAGAGAAAACCTAGTTATATGTATTGCCTTTAGACACAGAAAAGTCAAACAAGCAATGGCAAAGCCAGGCTATTTTGTACATGAAAGTGCTCCTTTATTCAATTACAACTTTGTGTGATTCTGTGCATGAGTGGGTGAAGTGAAAAACTCGGTAAAAGCCTGGATTGATGATGTAGTACATGGATGGAAATGAGTTATCAGATGCATGGATAGGTAATGGGTGAGTGAGTACATGAATAGATGGCTGAATGTTAATGGAAATGAACTGATCCCGAGTCACCAGAATTAGGATTTCTATATGATGCACAAAATAGCCTTAAAGAGCTATAAAGATATTTCCCAGAGAATACATCCAGCTCGAAAAATGTGCCATCTTGTACAACATATGAAAAGCTGCAACTTATCAGTGAATGGCTTTAAAAAAAATCTGCTTATGCACTTTTGGAGGCTGCTTGCACATAACTGATTCCAAAAAGTATGAGCAAGTTGGAGCGTTTTTTCATTGCCTTGGAGAATCGGCTAAGCTGTAGGGTATGTTGTGCTGTCCCCTCTATGGAGATACTACACCTGAGAAGTCCTAGGTAATTTGGTTTTCAGTTTTGCCTAATTCCCCTTGCCCTGGCTACAATTCACATCCCAACATGAAGTGTGGAAATCACTCTCTTTGTATCTCCACTTGCAAAACAAAGAAGCAAGTAGTCGGAGGTCTGTCAAAGTAACTCGGATTTAATATTGACACGTGAATGCACATGATCACAGGGCTAAGATGGCTATTACAAGAGTGGACATCTTACACAGATCTGTGAGGGTATTTATACATGTGGCACAAGCTGGGGCTGTGCAAAATATTTAGAGAAGGAATAATCCCTAACTAGCTTACAAGGTTAAGGTTTGTTTCAGATCCTCAAATACTAACATAAAATGAAACAGACGAACACAAACATTATCAGTGGACATTGCGTGTTCTTTAAAACATTGGCAGACAATCGAACAAATGAGGATAAACAATACAAGTTGGCATTGCTTGTTTCTTCTCCTACAACTGCAGACAATTGAATAATCAAGCATCAAAATTACTAGATTCGCCTCAGAGGGGTGAAGAGACAAGCAAAACAAGTCTGTTTGTGCTGACTTTGAAATACGTCAGCAAGGAACCAAAGTTTGTGATCAGAAACATCTCAGAGAAATATAAATGAAAGAGCTGATGTTCAAAATAATGAAAAAATATGTTTTTCAAAGAAGATTACTTCAATCAGCATTAGCTGAGGGATGACACTGTGGGCATTATGTCCCAAAAAAGAGAAGTAGATTTTGCTAATAAGAGAGCAGCAGTGAAACATAGGTAGCGAGGTACACATAAAGGATATAGGAGCATAAACAATTGGACCCTGGTCATTTATCCTCTCCAGGAAGTCAGAAATTACATCTATTCTTTATGTTTTTCTCCAAACAGTATGGACTATTTTTGAACAACACTGCTTCACTGGTCATATCAGCTGAGCTCTGGCGATCGCAGGTGCCACCTAGCTGGGCCTGTTATAAGAGCTGCAAGTGCAAGAGAATTTATATTCAATTCTTGCACCTTTTCCTCACGCTCCTTTTTATGTTCTTCCTACTTTCCTTTCATCACAGTGAAGCTTCCTTCACCATAGAAATCAGCTGACATTGAGTCTGTAGGAGACACTGATTGGTGGCTTGCTGTCACAAGTAACAAAATAGATGTTGAGATGAGGTGTCATCATGAATGCTTTCACATTCAGTGGTATGCCATGTCACATGTGTAATTAGCCACCTGGCTGCTACTAAACCACGTTACATGACATGCATCCTGAGGGCCGGGTGAAGTCCGAGGAAATAAATGAAGGTGCCCCACCCGCTCGTGGGTAGACATGTCAGACCAGGTTCATGGGTGCTTAGCATTACTGTGCGCTTACCTTCCCTCGCAGCGATCAGCCTTGGGGGCCTTTGGTAGAGCCCTGGTAATGAGGGGGGCGATGATGGACGCATGTTCCTAGCGGGTGGTGTATGTCCCGCAGCCCTGCAGGGAGAACAGAGAAGGATGTGCACACCCGGGGCGGCAATGTGCGTTAACACATGGAGCTCTTAGGGTGAAGTGAGCTGGGTCAGCGAGATAAGACGACAGAGTGAGGCTCCAGCTGCCGCCATGATGGTGTAGTGTGGCAGGAGTGGTTGTGTTCCCCCGAAGTCCCTGTGACTGTGGTCACGGCGAAGGCTGCAAAGAAGTGATCCGGCGGGAGCTGGTGTTTGCAGCCCCGCCCCACCTGATGCGGTGTTACTTGAGGCCTGTTCCACGCGGGAGCGCCTACATGAGTGCCTGTATTGGGGAGGAAGATCCCTGCTAGGCCTCCTCTACTCACTGCAATATTAGTTGGGGGATTGCCCCTGGAGAGAACTGTGCACTGCTCAAGGGGTGAAGAGCAGGAGCACATCTAAAGGCCCAAGACCACGTGCGAAAGTGCACATACTGCAGGAACAGCAGCCCAAGGAGAAAGAAGACAAGCATTGGCATAGCCAATAGGTCTCGCTTTTGGGACCTTATAAGTATTTAGTTATGCAGCACAATATTCTTGGTACAACAACATCAACTGTTGCATGACCAAACACTTATAAGGTACAAGGTTTAGCCATGCAACAGCTGGTGTTGTTGCACCAAGGATAGTGTGCTGCATTACTAAATACTTATAAGGTCCCAAAAGCGAGACCTATTGGCTATGCCAATGCTTGTCTTTTTAGCCACATCTCGGACTCTGTTTCCACACTCCAATAACCTACCAACTCAAGATCTTTGTCCCATGAGTTTTTTTTAATGCTCTTTAACTGCAGCCTTCAAGCTCAGACTAGTTACAGGGCAACTATAAAGATGGTTCTCGGACTGTTTTTCAAATTGCACTCACGCATACACACGGAGTCCCAGGTGAGTGTACAGTCATACGCAAGCATACAAACATTCATGCAGTCCCCAGCAGACATAGAGAGGTGCAGCGGCTTAGATATGAATAGTGCACAAGGTGCAGTGGAACCAGGCGCACTGCACCGACATATGCCACTATTTGATTCACCAACAGAGGGGCGTGGGGTTCTTTTTACTTGCTTTCATTATGGCCCACTGCACCCTTGTTGAGACACTGGAGGTAGGTAGGAACAGAGGATCGACAGAGAGAAGAGAACTGGGAGGAGTAACTCGAGAAGAGAGGAAATAATGAGGTGGGGGAGGGGAGAAAGAAGGGGGGGACTGAGAGGGAAGCCCTGCTGGTCTGCCGCATGCGCGCACCCTATAATGAGGTCGTAATTACAGGTCCCTATCACCCCCACCCTCGCCTCGACGAAGTGGAAGGAGGTTGGAGGGGACACTGCTGTGGGATGCACAGGAGGTGGGCGGGGGTCAATTAACTCTCCCTGCAGAAGGAGGGAGACCCTTCTGAATGGAAAGAGTGAGAAAGACCTGACTAAACACACCTAGAGATGGGGGAAGATGTAGATGGAGCCAGAAGTGGGAGAACGGAGGCTAAAGTTAGTGGTAGAAAAGAAAGAAAGGTACAGAAGTTCAGATTTTTATTTTTTACACGTAATGATATTATGTGATTTCGCCAGAATCATAGGCTGTGGAACCGACGCCGGTACGCGAACCCCGTTCCCCAGTTCCATGTAAGAAAAGCATAAAATAAACCTAGAGAGATGATAGCGTAGAACAGACTAGAGGGAGCTCTGGTGAGAAAAAATAAACACCCAAATGAAGTAAATGAGAGAGCGGAACGAGAAACTTACAAGCGGGGAGAAACATCTAACCAAGCATTTGCAATGCAATAGGTCTCGCATTTACGCGAGTTTGAGCTATTGACATTGCAAATAATAATGCCTTTTTTTTGTTTATAAATAAAAGGCATTGTTATTTACAATGCCAATAGCTGAAACTCTCGTAACTGCGAGACCTATTGCATTGCAAACACTTGTTCGATATTGTATCTAAAATTGACCGGACAGGAAATGTCAGAGATGCCACAAGCAAGACTTCTGCCTTCTTGCCTTCCATGGATGAGTGATGTGATTAATGCTGGATGAACGTACACTCTGCCGGGTAGCGCCTTTGCGTGAGATTGCTGACGACCAAGACTTGTGTCAACCTGCCAAATGGGTGAGATGGAACCACCATTATGGGGATACACAGTCCTCAAAATAATAACAAGGCAAAAGTAAATGAAAATGCAGTGCTCGCTGACTAATCAAAAGTCATACCTAACATTTACGTCCACCACTTTCAATGGTCACCAGCCGCTACTGAGTACTGTTCCCCTACTTGGATGCCTTCCAAAGGTCTCAATCCGGAATACTGCACGTGCAGAGCACTCTCGGGGAACCCACAGCAGGGAGGGGCGGGAGCTTTACCCAGGACACACCCTTCGAGTGCGGTGCTAGTGTTTGAAAGAGTGTGGTGCAGCGCAGCAAGGGTTATCTTCATTGGTTCAGGAATCAGAACCTCGTCTACTTTATCACATTAACACCAGGGGTTAACCTCTTCTTAAAAGCCAGGGAAAATAACAGATAAGGTACACTCACGTTTTGATTATGGAAACAAACAGAACAGCAGAATGAAGGAACAATGCTCAGACATTATGGGCAGCTCAAGGTCACACTTTCTTTTTAAAGCCGGTTTTCGGGAGGCATCTGTGACATGCACACAAACGATAATCAAAAACACTATCAACAAACTATGAAAAAAACGGCATGGGCAACGCTAGTTGAATAGATCAGGAGCACTTGTACAAAAATAGGCACGAAAGATCAACCAGAACCCCTTTGAGAATATGCCACGGAATGGGTTCTGGGCTGGATCCTGCTTGGAATGTGGTTCGGACCTGGGAAAACCAGACGCCTCAAGCTCCGAGCACAGCTGTGCATCGAGCAGTCATATAATGATCAATGTTTAACTTGTGCCTCGACCTGTGGGTGCAGAGCAGCGACAAAACGTCCACACACATACATGAACAGATTCTGGCGGCAGCAGGCCTGGGTGCCTGCATCTGTTAGCTTAGGGACTTGGCTGCGTAGGTTATGGTTTGCTTGTGGTCTTGCGCTGTAATCCGACAACAACAGAGAAGAAACATTTACTTTTCAGTGACACTTTCTTTTAGGATTTGTGTATTCTCTAGATTCCTATGCATTTATAAACCCTTCATCGGGCATGCGATTGGCCAGCCCACTGTCGATAGCATCTGATAGAACAATGCAAACGTATGGAAGGTGTCCTGCTGACTTAGGCATGAATACATGGTTTCAACATGAACTAAACAGCCTTAAAGGCACGTTCATCTACTCCCAAGCACAGTTAAAAAATATATGAAAGATCGACAAGAGTCCAGAGTGAGACCAAAGTGGCAGCCCAGACTTACTGAAAAGCACAGGTTTTTAGTCCTAACATAGAAGGAAGACATGGTATCTATTATACAGAAACAGATGCTTTGACGGGATATACAGGTTTATTACTTACAGATATGCTTCAAGTATGAAACTCAGTGACTCACGCTAGTATAGTCATCTAAAACAATGCCCTCTGGGTATTAATGCGCATCAAGGTATTTCACGAGTTCACAAAATATGGTTTTAAAGCATGTCAGAAGATGCAGTGTTATGCTGCAAACGGGTTTCATTAAAATCGTTTTTTGGCAAAGCTTTATCGGCAGATACCACACTCTAGACAAAACACCTAGACTCTAGTGGAAAAACAACATCAAAACGATACAGAAGGCAAAGTGCTACCAAACCAGCAGCAGTGTCAAGCACCACACCATTATACACCCTACACTGCGGGCAGTAGTGGACACATACCTCACCATCACGTGCACGCTGCCTCAATCGCCCACTTGGACTGTGATGAGTACACAGCAACTGTACAGTAATTCAGCTTTGGTTTGTATTGGCTTGTGTTATGGAATATGTACAATGGAAACAGGCAAGGGGCGATCGTCCCAGAAAAAAAACCTGCAAAGAGCTTCACCTGATGATACTAAGACGGCCGCCACGCAATGTAAAGTTTCACTCGTACAGGGGAGCGAGGCTTATGTGCGAATGTACAGAAACAAACAAAAAACACTAAGCATATGTTCGAAAAGAAAGTTAATTCTGCTGGAATCACAAAGGGGAGAACTTAATGTAAGTAAGCACATGGTTGTGCACATAATAAGCCAACAAATCTTGTTCATTAAACTGCCACACGATGGCGATATTGACTGGGGAAAACTACTAGAGGCACACAATGGTGAGCAACGAGCGAAATGTTCACTGAGTTTGTTAAAGTTGCACACTAAACCTGTGAGGTACCTCATAAAATCACAAGCATTGGCCACGAAAGTCATCGCGATCGCTGAGAAAGCGAAAGTGATCGCGATGACGCGCTAGTGCTGCTGGCTGGCCTAGCGCATGACGGCGACGTAAAGCCATATGACTGCTTTGCGCGCGTGCACGCCTCGTGCACTGTAGCTCTATGCCAGCCGTAGCACTTTGAAAAGTCCCTTAAAAAAATGTCTCTACGAGCCAGCGCATTCGCTGGGCTCAGCGAGACCTAAAAAAAGATACAGAAGGGTCCAACACTATTAAGGACAGAAGGGTAGCAAAAAAGAAGATGTCACCACCTTCTCTGGCAGCCCCAAGTCAATGCATTGCCACGATTCAGTCAACTGGCTGAGCCAGCGACCACTACACCAAGATGGCGCCAGTGGTGAGGAGATTGCAACATTATTTTCACACCAAGATGTTGGTGTGCGCCAGGCAATGCAGTCCAGGATATCAGTACAGTATTTAGAAAGTCTTTATTTCAGATCGATTTATTCGATAAAAGAGCAATGAACTCAGTCAACGCGTTTCGTTCTCACATGGAGAACTTCAGCAGGGCTGAAATTGACATAAAAATACACCAAATTAGGAAAGTAATAACAAAATCATAAGATGAAGGACATAACGCAGGACTAAAAACTTCCAAAATGAGATTTGAAATGGACACATTAAACATTTATAGTACAATCTTGTTAATGAATAAAAGACAGTTCATACTACATGGCACCACAAACAAACCATTTGAAAAATACCGGCATTCCAACATGTACTATTTACTCAATAAGGTAGAAATTTGGGCGAAGGAGACAAACGTGTTGTATATAAAAGAGCCTCCTAAACCGAATCAAAGTACATAGGGAAAGAATTATCAACACATGCAAAGGATAACAAAACAAAAGTTTAGGAAGAACTTCTCAATAAGCAGGGGAGAGCGATTTTTATAGGTATTAAAATATTGACAAGCAAATACATAATTGAAAAATTTGAAAAGAAGTGAAAAGCGGGGAGAAGAATTGTGTGAAAGTACCCCACACCAGAGGGCCTAGAGAGTGATCTAACAGGAAAAAAGATCCTAATAGTAGAGAAAGGGGAGGATAAGCACCCTCACCTTAGATAAAATGAGTTATGTAAAGTTTATGAAGAGTATATCCACATATGATGCTCCAGAGAGTTGCACTGGGCGCAAAGTGCGATTTCCCAGGGCCAGGTCCAGCCTATGAGCCGAGATCTAAACTCCAAGACTAAATGAAGAAAATAAAAATTGCTGCTCCAGACAAGTTTTAGAAACCATCAATCAAGTTATAAATAATGGTGCGCCCTTACCTTGATAAGCGAGGTAAGTCTAGGTAATGAAGAAAATGTCCACAGTAAATGCTCCAGGTAATCGCACTGGATGCAAAGTGGGAATTCCCAGGGCCAAAATCGGCCTGAACACAAGACTTTAAACTCCACAAAGGAATAAAATGGCATAGTTGCGCTGGAGAAATGGGAATTGGATTAAATACCATAACCTTTAAAAACATGGCGGTAATAAATAAATAGATAGATGTAATCCGCAAGAGTGCAGTATCGGCCAAATCATGTCGAAGGGAAATTGCGATGATGTAAAGAGAATATGTGGATAACTGGTGAACGATAACTGGTTCCCTTTCTGAACCCATGTGGATATTTCCCTTTCATACGGGGCACCAGCAGCTCGCTTTGGAAAAGCTAGGAAATGTGGCACCATTACCTCTGATTACCGTTACCCTGATTTCCGCTTAAGGTCGATGGATCTTTCCCACGTTTATGACCAGAGAGCTCCTACATAAACATGAGCAATTCATAGATGCAAATAAACATTTTAGCCAATAATGAGAGTTGTGAATAGTTTTAAAGGGATTTATTTTCCAATCAAAATTTAAGAATCTCTGACTCTTCATTCAGTAGTCATGTATCAATCAGGTTACATTGATAACAGAAAGATTAAGTTAGCACAAAGCATCATAATTAGCAAACAGCGAGTTCCATAAAGAAACAATCCCTATTCTAAGACAATGGGGCTCTAATGATGTCAGTCTGAACTCCTGAAGAGTTCTAGAAGCAAGAGTGAGTTAGCATAAAGCTATATCAATCATTAATAATTTCAGAATCTCCCATGAAGGGAAACAAAGCATAGAGCAAATAAGCCTTGGCAAAGCCAGTTAGTCAAAGCACACATCAGAATGGAACTAAACCTACATCTAATCTGCCTAAGTTTGCCTGCGTTCTGCTCTCTGTAGGAGAGTAGGGTCTGCTATCCTATGGTCACCCCAACTTTTTGCTTTTTGCTTCACTGGTTTTTGACATATTGAGGCTGTGGGCCTGCCAATCAGACCCCCAGCCTGCTGTTCTCTCTACTAAATTAAAACTATGCACCCTAGGTGCATAACCAATTGGAAGTGGATCACCCTGTCAGCCCCTGTACCAGTGTACACTAGGTACCCAGGGCATTGGTGTACCCAAGGCCTGCCAAGGGCTGCAGCATGTATTATGCCACCCCAGGCTTGGCCTAACAATCTGACACAACTGGCTGATCACTCAGCTGGGGTAAGTTGGTGTAATCACCTCTTACTTAGGTGTAGTATACCTATACCTAACCTTAAATGGGACACCTGGTAACCTATAAGTCACTCCTATGGCAGGCCTTAACAATCCTGAAGGCAGAGTGCTTGGTTCCATGTGAGATGGTGCTCTGGCATGAGCTGAGCCTGTCTGCAGTGGTCGGAACAACTTCCTTCTACTGTTTCCAGATATCGTCATACCATATACTCTTAAGTGCATTATGAACCTCGCGGTTAAATGCTATCTTTGGTTTGGCTTTATCAAAACATGTCGAGTAAGGTGTCATACGAATTGGAATACTAACCCCTCGCCAATTCTGGCGACGGGGTTAGCATTCCACCCTTCTAGAGGGACACGACATGTACAGTACCTGAAACCCGGGTAAAATCAGACATCCTGGAATCAACTTGAAACTAAGAAGAAGACGGGAACTTCGACATTCTGCTGCACAGAAGACTGAAGAAAATCTCCCCTGTGGTCAGGGAGTGACCACCTTGCTAACGCAAGCACCATCCAGCGCATCACCGTCTGCTTTGCCGCCGCCTCCCGCCGGAGCCCGAGCCCAGAGACTGACAAGACCTGGACCTCCAGACCTCTCACCGCCCGATCCACAGTCCCTGAAAAGAGGAGACCCGTGGAGGCACCGAGACACGTGGAGCCAGCCATCTTGGAACGACTACGACAAGCTGACAAGTGCAACAACCGAGGCTCCCTCCAAGTTGTGCTTTGGGTCCTGAGAAGCCCAACCCTCGAGCAGCATCTGCACCAAAGGTGAGCCCTCCAGCATCTCCACGATCTGCGTGGGGCCCTTCTGCATTTTGCCACTCGACGCGCCTAACCGGTTGCTGGCCCGCTGGCTAGTGGCCATCTTGGCGACGAAATCTACGACAAACACCGCTGGTCTGGTTGCTCCAGACTGGCCCGTGCTCCCCTCCAAAGGAGCAATCCCCCTGACCTTGCTGGTCAGAACCAACAGCTGATTTCCGAATCCTCCTACAATTGCTTTTGCCAAGGCTTGTTTGCTTTGATCAAGTCGCCGACACCGCCGACAGCGAGAGCCTGCGTGGGACAGCTCGTGAGCCGACTCCTGGACGTCGTCGACCTTCAGGGACCACGTGGCTGCGGAGACAAGCTACCCCTCATCACCTGTTTGCACCCGACATCGCCTGGTACCCACCTGGTGCCACGCTGGTCACTGGCTAGTGACTGTGAACACTGTCCCCTCTGCTTACAGGCCTTCAACATCTCTGATCCACTCTTGGATCCACTGCATCTCTCCCGGACCGACCGCCTGCAGCATCTTTGTCTTCAAGCTCCACGGAACAGATAGAAGAAACCCGACGCACTTCGAGGCCTATGCACCCGCTTCCTGTGGGTGAGGTAAAGCTGGCACACCTGTGCCCAAGTGTAGTATTACATCTCTAGTGCCTGTGTTCCAAATCTTGAGTTCCTAGTCCATCCGGAAGATCCTCTTTGCAGTAACTTTGTACTTTTTACGCACCCATTGAAACCTATGGGAGCACGCGTGTGACTATTTGCTCTGCACACGCCACCCGTGGACCTCCTGGTCACTAACTGACGTTAGCTCCTTGTAGGCCCAGCGATTCTAGAGGCCCTAGGCCTTTTCCCTTTTCTGTTCGTGGTACTTATACCACTATTTTAGTATATGGTTTGAGTGGCCACCAGGGCCTATCCATATAACGTGCAACTTCTGTGTATTCTGTGATAATCTTGTTTGATGATTTGTGCTCCTGTGCTCATAAAGAGACTAGGGGTTACTTTGAGAAATAAATACATATATATTTTGAATATATATCTGTGTGGTGTCCTTTCATTGGTATAAAAGGGGGTTACATTTGGTAAAACAGCTGGCTTAACACGCTTCACGAGTTTAGCCTCAAAGACTGCTTAGCCTACGCTACCACTAGGGCAGCTAGTCCGAAAAGGTTGACTTACAACCACACCATAAGGGTTGCTTGGCATGGTACAAGGTGATCACTTTAACTAGTGAGCATCATATACCAGGCCAACTTCTCACATTGGTGAGCAGCGGTTGGATTTGAGCTTGCTGTGTTTTACCATTGTAATCTCTTGGTTACCAATTGAAAGATCACATAGGTACCTGTAGGTACATATAAAACAAGATTAGATATACATAAGTTCTACTGAACTTAGTTGTTGTAGAGCAAAGGGAGTAGCACACCCTGACTACAACTACTAGATAGGTTTAGTAGGTAAACCCAAGTGTAGGTAGATTGCAACACATCCACCCACACTTAAGAGCAATGGCCGGGGCAGAGGGGTCCACTGTACCCATCTCTGTTGAGAGTGACCCCCAGAGGGCAACATCCAGCTTTGCTACCCTTAATCAGAATGAGCTCAGGCATTTGGCAACTCTTAGAGGCCTTAAACAGCCCAAGAACCCAAACTCTGCTGAGCTCAGAGAGCTCTTACAGAATGATGAGAATCAGAGAGCACTCAAGAAAGCTTCCCAGTTAGCCCCCTTAGGGTCAGGAACAGGAGGCCCCCCTTCTGAAGATACTACAGAGGTACCCAGTTCCAATAGCCATCCCTTAGATGAGAACCATACTACAGGGGAGGAAAGTGGTGAGGATACAGAAAGTAGTGATGATGAAGGGAGAACTAGCCCAGTGCCAAGTATTATACTTGGCCCAGCTAAACTAAGACTATTGGGGACTGACAATGGGTTCACCCCATTGGATCTCCCCAGTGGACTTAACACAGGGCTTGGGAGGCAAAGGAATCGCTCAGGTGACTCCAATGCTTCTCATGGCTCTAGAGGCTCTCAAGGTCACTCCAGGAAAAGGATGACCACCCCTCAGAGGAGGGAACATGAGGCCAGAATGCAGGAAGCCCAGCTGAGGATCAGGAAGCAGGAGCTAGAAGTAGCCCTGATGGAAGAAAAACTGAACAAGGCTAGGCAACCTAGAGAGAGTGGGTCTATACCCACTGGTGGCAGCATTGTCCCTAAGGACAAAGATAGGGTCTTTGACAATAGGAACCTGTCTAAGGTTGTGCCCCCCTACAAAAGTGGGGATGACATCCACAAATGGATAACTGCTCTTGAGAGAGCCTGCAAAGTACAGCAGGTTCCTGAAGACCAGTGGGCAGCAATCCTCTGGCTCTCCTTTGAAGGAAGAGGCAGAGACAGACTCCTCACTGTTAGAGAAGAGGATGTCAGAAACTACAGAGTCCTGAAGAGTGTTCTGGTAGACGGGTTAGGCTTAACCACTGAACAGTACAGGTTAATGTTCAGAGACACCCAAAAGACACAGACTCAGGACTGGTCTGAATATGTTGAATGTGCCACTAAGGCTTTGGAGGGTTGGTTGCTGGGAAGTAAGGTATCTGATTTTACAGGATTGTATAATTTGATGATGAGAGAACAGATTTTAAATAACTGTCAAAACCAGCAACTGCATCAACACCTGGTTGACTCTGATCTGACCTCTCCCCAAGAATTGGGAAAGAAGGCAGACAAATGGGTCAGAACCAGGGTTAAGCAAAAGAACCAGAACCAGGGCCAAGGGGGTGATCAGAAGAAAACAGACCAAAAGGGTGGAGATCAGAAACCTAAAGACCAGAAGTCTTCAACAGGGCCCCAAACTACTGCTAAGGAGGGTGGGTCCCAACAGTCCAAGAAGAAGAAAGAAGGTCAGAAGAAACCCTGGTGCAATCATTGTAAAAATACAACTCACTGGACTAGTGATTGCAAAAAGGGTGGAGCCCCCAACACTGTTGCCCCTAAGGCACCTGCTCCCAGTACTACTGTTAGCAGTGTTGGTCCCCAGACAAAGGGTGTAGTGGGAATCACTATGGGAACTGAAGGAGATTCTGACTTAGACAGAACCCTTACACAGGCAGTCTTGATCTGTGATGGGGACATTGATTTGTCCCTGACTGTGAGCCCCAGTAACCTGGGCAAGTACAGACAGACTCCTTTAATTAATGACAAAGTGGCTCAAGCCTACAGGGACACATGTGCCAGTGTCACTATGGTGACACCAGGCTTTGTGGACCCTGGACAGTACATACCAGGTGAGAACTACCTGGTGACCAATGCCAGCAATGCCACTACTTCACATAGTGTGGCAGTTGTTAACTTCTCATGGGGAGGGGTAACTGGCCTCAAAAGGGTTGTGGTTAGTGCAGACCTCCCAGTAGAATGTTTGTTGGGCAATGACCTAGAGAGTTCTCTATGGTCAGAAGTGGAGTACAGGACTCATGCAGAGATGTTAGGTATATCATCACATGTCCTTGCTGTGACCAGGTCACAGGCCAAAAAGTGCCTCACTGAACCTCAGGTCTTGGATCCTGGAACAATGGACCAAGCACCTACCAAGAAGAAGAACAGGAGGGTCAAGGCTGTGCCTTCCCCCCTGCCTCAGAGTGATGATCAGCCTTCCCAGGAAGCTGATCTAGAGGACCCTGAAGGAACTGTCCCTGAAGAGCTTGAACCTGATCAGGTTGAGTTTCTGGGGACAGGGGGACCTCCAAGGGCTGACTTGAGGCAGGCTCAGTTATCCTGTCCCTCTCTTGAACCCCTCAGACAGCTGGCTGCTGCTGAGGCTGCTGGGAATGCTCAAGGTACCCATAAAGTGTATTGGGATGAAGGGCTCCTTTATTCAGAGGCTAGAGACCCCAAGCCTGGTGCAACCAGGAGGTTGGTCATACCTCTGCAATTTAGGGGCTTCCTTCTTACCTTGGCCCATGACATTCCTTTAGCAGGACACTTAGGCCAGAACAAGACTTGGGACAGACTTGTCCCTCACTTTCACTGGCCTCATATGAATGAAGATACAAAGGAGTTTTGTCGCTCCTGTGTCACCTGCCAAGCCAGTGGCAAATCAGGTGGCACAACAAAGGCCCCCCTAATACCACTACCTGTGGTGGGGGTCCCCTTTGAAAGAGTGGGAATAGACATAGTGGGTCCCATGGATCCTCCCACTGCATCTGGGCACAGATTTATACTGGTGGTAGTGGATCATGCCACCAGGTATCCAGAGGCAATTCCCCTTAGGACCACTACAGCACCTGTTGTGGCCAGGGCCCTGCTGGGAGTATTCTCCAGAGTGGGGTTTTCTAAGGAGGTAGTATCTGACAGAGGTACCAACTTTATGTCAGGATACTTGACAGCTATGTGGAAGGAATGTGGTGTCAACTACAAGTTCACCACCCCTTATCACCCACAATGCAATGGGCTTGTTGAGAGATTCAACAAGACCCTAAAGGGTATGATCAAAGGATTACCTGAAAAGCTCAGGCGAAGATGGGATATCCTTCTACCCTGCCTTCTGTTTGCTTACAGAGAGGTCCCACAAAAAGGAGTTGGCTACAGCCCCTTTGAATTGTTGTTTGGGCACCCTGTGAGAGGCCCACTGTGTTTGGTGAAGGAAGGATGGGAGTTACCTCTCAAAAAGCCTAAGCTAGACATAGTGGACTATGTACTTGGTCTCCGCTCCAGGATGGCTGAGTATATGGAGAAGGCATCCAAAAACCTTGAGGCAAGCCAGGCCTTACAGAAAGCTTGGCATGACCAAAAGGCTGTCTTGGTTGAGTTTCAGCCAGGACAGAAGGTATGGGTGTTGGAGCCAGTGGCCCCAGCAGCACTCCAAGACAAATGGTCTGGACCCCATACAATCCTGGAAAAGAAGGGAGAGGTCACCTACTTGGTGGACCTAGGTACTCCCAGGAGTCCCCACAGGGTACTCCATGTTAACAGGCTTAAAGCATATGTTGACAGGGCAGACATGGGCTTGCTCATGGCTACAGATGAGGGACAGGAGGAAGAGAGTGACCCTCTCCCAGACCTGTTGTCTCAGAACCCTGAAGATGGCTCAGTTGAAGGAGTGACCCTTGGAGGCAACCTCACTGCCCATCAGCAGACTGAATGTAGACAGGTTCTACAATCATTTTCACATATGTTTTCCTTGATACCTAGTCAAACTGACTGGTGTACCCATGTTGTGGACACTGGTGACAGTCTGCCTGTAAAGAACAAACTTTACAGACAACCTGACCACGTCAGGGACTGTATAAAGGCTGAGGTACATAAAATGCTGGAATTAGGTGTCATTGAACCCTCAGAGAGCCCCTGGGCTAGCCCAGTGGTTCTGGTCCCCAAACCTCACACCAAAGATGGCAAGAGAGAGATGAGGTTCTGTGTGGATTACAGAGGACTCAATGCTGTCACCAGGACAGATGCACACCCTATTCCAAGGGCAGATGAGCTCATAGACAAACTAGCTTCTGCAAAGTTTTTGAGCACATTTGACTTAACAGCTGGCTATTGGCAAATCAGATTAGCTGAGGAGTCTAAGGCCAAAACAGCATTCTCAACCCCAGGTGGGCATTATCAGTTTGTGGTGATGCCCTTTGGTCTGAAGAATGCACCTGCCACCTTCCAAAGGCTGGTGAACCAAGTCCTTACTGGGTTGGATGACTTTTGTGCAGCATATCTTGATGACATTGCTGTCTTTAGCTCCACCTGGGAGGATCACCTGATCCACCTGAAGAAGGCTCTTGAGGCCCTGCAGAGGGCAGGCCTCACTATCAAGGCTACTAAGTGCCAGATAGGGCAGAGTAAGGTTGTGTATTTGGGCCACCTTGTAGGTGGAGGCCAAGTTCAACCACTGGAGAGTAAGATACAATCCATCAAGGACTGGTCCCCTCCAACCACCCAGACTCAAGTTCGAGCTTTCTTGGGCTTGACTGGGTACTACAGGAAGTTTGTTAAGAACTATGGGTCCATTGTGACTCCTCTTAATGATCTGACATCCAAGAAGATGCCCAAAAAGGTTCAGTGGACAGTAAGCTGTCAAAAGGCATTTGATGACCTGAAGAAGGCCATGTGCTCTGCACCTATCCTGAAAAGTCCTGACTACTCTAAAGAGTTTATTGTCCAAACAGATGCTTCTGAGTTGGGTGTGGGAGCTGTGCTGTCACAACTTAATGTAGATGGTCAAGACCAACCCATTGCTTTTATTAGCAGAAGGTTGACCCCCAGAGAGAAGAATTGGTCAGCTATTGAGAGGGAGGCCTTTGCTGTGGTGTGGGCCCTGAAGAAGCTGAGGCCATACTTGTTTGGCACTCACTTCAAGATTCAGACCGACCATAAGCCCCTCTTGTGGCTAAATCAGATGAAGGGTGAAAACCCCAAACTGCTTAGGTGGTCCATTTCCCTACAGGGGATGGACTTTACAGTGGAGCACCGGCCAGGTACTGACCATGGGAATGCAGATGGTCTCTCCAGGTACTTCCACTTAGGACATGAAGACGAGACTGGTCAAGGCTAGTTTAATGTCCCAGCGTTTGGGGGGGGGTTGTGTAGGAGAGTAGGGTCTGCTATCCTATGGTCACCCCAAATTTTTGCTTTTTGCTTCACTGGTTTTTGACATATTGAGGCTGTGGGCCTGCCAATCAGACCCCCAGCCTGCTGTTCTCTCTACTAAATTAAAACTATGCACCCTAGGTGCATAACCAATTGGAAGTGGATCACCCTGTCAGCCCCTGTACCAGTGTACACTAGGTACCCAGGGCATTGGTGTACCCAAGGCCTGCCAAGGGCTGCAGCATGTATTATGCCACCCCAGGCTTGGCCTAACAATCTGACACAACTGGCTGATCACTCAGCTGGGGTAAGTTGGTGTAATCACCTCTTACTTAGGTGTAGTATACCTATACCTAACCTTAAATGGGACACCTGGTAACCTATAAGTCACTCCTATGGCAGGCCTTAACAATCCTGAAGGCAGAGTGCTTGGTTCCATGTGAGATGGTGCTCTGGCATGAGCTGAGCCTGTCTGCAGTGGTCGGAACAACTTCCTTCTACTGTTTCCAGATATCGTCATACCATATACTCTTAAGTGCATTATGAACCTCGCGGTTAAATGCTATCTTTGGTTTGGCTTTATCAAAACATGTCGAGTAAGGTGTCATACGAATTGGAATACTAACCCCTCGCCAATTCTGGCGACGGGGTTAGCATTCCACCCTTCTAGAGGGACACGACATGTACAGTACCTGAAACCCGGGTAAAATCAGACATCCTGGAATCAACTTGAAACTAAGAAGAAGACGGGAACTTCGACATTCTGCTGCACAGAAGACTGAAGAAAATCTCCCCTGTGGTCAGGGAGTGACCACCTTGCTAACGCAAGCACCATCCAGCGAATCACCGTCTGCTTTGCCGCCGCCTCCCGCCGGAGCCCGAGCCCAGAGACTGACAAGACCTGGACCTCCAGACCTCTCACCGCCCGATCCACAGTCCCTGAAAAGAGGAGACCCGTGGAGGCACCGAGACACGTGGAGCCAGCCATCTTGGAACGACTACGACAAGCTGACAAGTGCAACAACCAAGGCTCCCTCCAAGTTGTGCTTTGGGTCCTGAGAAGCCCAACCCTCGAGCAGCATCTGCACCAAAGGTGAGCCCTCCAGCATCTCCACGATCTGCGTGGGGCCCTTCTGCATTTTGCCACTCGACGCGCCTAACCGGTTGCTGGCCCGCTGGCTAGTGGCCATCTTGGCGACGAAATCTACGACAAACACCGCTGGTCTGGTTGCTCCAGACTGGCCCGTGCTCCCCTCCAAAGGAGCAATCCCCCTGACCTTGCTGGTCAGAACCAACAGCTGATTTCCGAATCCTCCTACAATTGCTTTTGCCAAGGCTTGTTTGCTTCGATCAAGTCGCCGACACCGCCGACAGCGAGAGCCTGCGTGGGACAGCTCGTGAGCCGACTCCTGGACATCGTCGACCTTCAGGGACCACGTGGCTGCGGAGACAAGCTACCCCTCATCACCTGTTTGCACCCGACATCGCCTGGTACCCACCTGGTGCCACGCTGGTCACTGGCTAGTGACTGTGAACACTGTCCCCTCTGCTTACAGGCCTTCAACATCTCCGATCCACTCTTGGATCCACTGCATCTCTCCCGGACCGACCGCCTGCAGCATCTTTGTCTTCAAGCTCCACGGAACAGATAGAAGAAACCCGACGCACTTCGAGGCCTATGCACCCGCTTCCTGTGGGTGAGGTAAAGCTGGCACACCTGTGCCCAAGTGTAGTATTACATCTCTAGTGCCTGTGTTCCAAATCTTGAGTTCCTAGTCCATCCGGAAGATCCTCTTTGCAGTAACTTTGTACTTTTTACGCACCCATTGAAACCTATGGGAGCACGCGTGTGACTATTTGCTCTGCACACGCCACCCGTGGACCTCCTGGTCACTAACTGACGTTAGCTCCTTGTAGGCCCAGCGATTCTAGAGGCCCTAGGCCTTTTCCCTTTTCTGTTCGTGGTACTTATACCACTATTTTAGTATATGGTTTGAGTGGCCACCAGGGCCTATCCATATAACGTGCAACTTCTGTGTATTCTGTGATAATCTTGTTTGACGATTTGTGCTCCTGTGCTCATAAAGAGACTAGGGGTTACTTTGAGAAATAAATACATATATATTTTGAATATATATCTGTGTGGTGTCCTTTCATTGGTATAAAAGGGGGTTACATTTGGTAAAACAGCTGGCTTAACACGCTTCACGAGTTTAGCCTCAAAGACTGCTTAGCCTACGCTACCACTAGGGCAGCTAGTCCGAAAAGGTTGACTTACAACCACACCATAAGGGTTGCTTGGCATGGTACAAGGTGATCACTTTAACTAGTGAGCATCATATACCAGGCCAACTTCTCACACTCTCCATAAAGGTCTGCCCTCTCCTTCACTACATCGGCAAATCACTTTAGCTCTCCTAACTTCATTTCTGCGTCGGAGTCTGAAACTCATCTGCAGCCTCGCATCACTAAATCTCTCTCTGTCTGTCTCTCTCAAAGGGCTCCAAAAGTCTTCTTGCCTGTGTTCTGGAAAGTGTCCTCTCTACTCTCTCCGAAACTCCTAATTAGGAAGCGTTTATCAAAGAATAATGTTACAAAGAATGTAATATGACTTTACTTCCTCCAACTGGAATCCAGCATTCTCCAAAAGGATTCCTCCACCCATCGGCAGATTAATACGTCATCTCTCAGACAGAAGATCCTCCCCACTGTACATTCTGGATCTTATTTAATATAATTTCATCTCCTAACCTTCCTTTTAAAAGAGACATTTTATTTCTAACTACACATATAACATGAGCTGCAAAATAACCCTTCTTAATTGAGCAAGAAACATTAAACATGGTAATGCACTTTTAAAATACGTGTTTTTCTATTCTCACTAAAGCAAAGAATCAAATGAGACTTTGTTCAACATTTCCAGCAACTACAGAGATAAAGCTCAGACCTAGGTCACAGCTGTAAATTATGCCACTGTTCTTTTCACACGGAGCGAAAAAGATTCCTATGCTTATCTTGAAGGCCAAAAGAAACTCTGAGAGCAAGAGCTGAATTATGAGCTGGTTCTGTTTTCTACATTTTAAAATGTGGTGCTAATTCAAATACAAGTTATTTTCTACTAATGCACATTTTAACAGTTTTCACAAGTAAGAGTCACATTTTCATAGTGAGAATAACATCTAACTAAACACATTTAAATCAAGCTATGAATTACTTGCACATGGGTTACATAAATTGCTAAATGAAAGTGCGCGGCTAAAGTCTGTGAATTTCAGAGCTCATGTTTTCACACTGTAGCACAAAAATCTGCGTGTCACTTTTCAAATGCAGTTTTTCATTTCTTAAGCAAAGGCAGGTTTTCCATTACTAAAGAAAGCACAGGTTTAGGCTCTTTCACATTGTATATAAAAGAGCCTCCTAAACCGAATCAAAGTGTATAGGAAAGAATTATAAACACATGCAAAGGATAGCAAAACAAAAGTTTAGGAACAACTTCTCAACAAGCGGGGGAGAGCGATCTTTATAGGTATTAAAATATTGACAAGCAAATACATAATTTAAAAATTTGAAAAGAAGTGAAAAGTGGGGGGAAAAGAATTTTGTTGAAAGTACCCCACAACAGAGGGCCTAGAGAGTAATCTAACAGGAAAAAAGATCCTAATGGTAGAGAAAGGGAAGGATAAGCACCCTCACCTTAAATAAGACGAGTTATGTAAAGTTCATGAAGAGTATATCCACATATGATGCTCCAGAGAGTTGCACTGGGCGCAAAGTGTGATTTCCCAGGGCCAGATCTAAACTCCAAGATTAAATGAAGAAAAGAAAAAATCGCTGCTCCAGACAAGTTTTAGAAACCATCAATCAAGTTATAAATAATGGCGCGCCCTTACCTTGATAAGCGAGGTAACTCTAGGTAATGAAGAAAATGTCCACAGTAAATGCTCCAGGTAATCGCACTGGACGCAAAGCGGGAATTCCCAGTGCCAAAATCAGCCTGAACACAAGACTCTTAACTCCACAAAGGAATAAAAGGGTATAGTTGCTCTGGAGAAATGGGAATTGGACTAAATAACATAACCTTTAAAAACATGGCGGTAATAAATAAATAGATTGTTGTAATCCACAAGAGTGCAATATCGGCCAAATAATGTCCAAGGGAAACTGTAATGACGTAAAGAGAATATGTGGCGAACTAGTGAACGATAACTGGTTCCCTTTCTGAACCCATGTGGATATTTCCCTTTCATATTCGAGGCACCAGCAGCGGCGTACGCTTTGACAGCACTCGTCCCCAGGGATGGTGTCAAGATTGTAGGTTTCTATAATTCTGTTTTTTGACTCACTCGAACTTTTTATATGACCTATACCACACTGTGGGGCTTTGTAACTGACACATGTTCAACCGCTCTTCTAATGCTTGCACAGACGTATCTGTTATTTTGGTGATGTGGGTCTTCTCTTTTGGCCTCATCACCTTTGTTAACAAATTCTTTTCTAACAAAGTCTTGATTTCTCCAGCGCAACTATGCCCTTTTATTCCTTTGTGGAGTTTAGATTCTTGTGTTCAGGCCGATTTTGGCCCTGGGAATTCCCCCTTTGCGTCTAGTGCGATTACCTGGAGCATTTACTGTGGACATTTTCTTAATTACCTACACTTACCTTGCTTATCAAGGTAAGGGTGCATCATTATTTATAACTTGATTGATGGTTTCTAAAACTTGTCCGGAGCAGCAATTTTGATTTTTTCATTTAATCTTGGAGTTTAGATCTCGGCTCATAGGCCGGACCTGGCCCTGGGAAATCGTACTTTGCACCCAGTGTAAATCTCTGGAGCATAATATGTGGATATACTCTTCATGAACTTTACATAACTCGTTTTATCTAAGGTGAGGGTGCTTATCCTTCCTTCTCTCTACCATTAAGATCTTTTTTCCTGTTAGATCACACTCTAGGCCCTCTGGTGTGGGGTACTTTCACAAAATTCTTCTTCCCGCTTTTCACTTCTTTTCAAATTTTTAAATTATGTATTTGCTAGTCAATATTTTAATACCTATAAAGAGCCACTCTCCCTCTCTTGTTGAGAAGTTCTTCCTAAAAGTTTGTTTTGTTATCCTTTGCATCTGTTGATAATTCTTTCTCTATACACTTGGATTCGGTTTAGGAGGCTCTTTTATATACAACGTGTTGTCTCCCTTGCCCCAATTTATACATTATTGTGTAAATAGTACATGTTCAAATGTTGGTATTTTCCCAAATGTTTTGTTTGTGGTGCCATGAAGTGTGAACTGTCTTTTATTTATTAACAATACTGTACTATAAATGTTTAGTGTGTCCGTTTGAAATCTCCTCCTTTTGGATGTTTTTAGTCCTGCATTATGTCCTTCATCTTTGGATTTTGTTATTAATTTGCTGATTTGGTGTATTTTTATGTCAATTTCAGCCCTAATGAAGTTCTCCATGTGAAACGCGTTGGCTGAGTTCATTGCTTTTTTATCGAATACATCGATCTGAAATAAAGACTTTCTAAATACTATACTGATATCCTGGACTTCATTGCCTGGTGCACGCCTACCGTTTGCTACATTTAGGATCTGGAACACAGAGGCATCACTTAACAGCTGGTGCCAGGGCTTGTTGAGCAGCACTCTTACAGCATATGAAACTAGCGTGAGGTGCGGAAATTACAGTCCTCCGTCCACGTTTCTCCGTTTGTATTATTTTCACACCACTCAGGAGATGGATGACACAGTAAAGAGATTGATGATGTTACACATGGGTGGTGATGTACTGTACAACCTTTTTGAGAACTTACCGAACACAGGTGCCCATCATGACTTTGATGTGGTTGTCGCAGCACTTAGAAGATATTTTGACCCCCAATTAAATCCAGATTTTGAACGATTTAGGCTTCAGCAGGCAAATTAGGAAGGAGGGGAATCTGTAGAAGCATTTTTCACACGACTACTAAGCTAGCGAGCACATGCTCGGGCAGTGACCAAATGGATGAGATTCTGCGACAGCCGGGGATTTTGCTCAATGACATTCTCATCCTCGCCCACTCCCACGAGTTGGCGGGCAGTAGACCAGAGGACATAGAGTCTGCCCGGGCCTGCCAGACTTTGGGCCCGGCGCCCACACCAGGAGCGAAGGTTAAGGAGGAACAGGTGAAAGCTATGCAGAGGTGACTGACAAGACCAAGAGGAGCGTTCAGATAAAAATCCTGGGACAGGAGCTGTGGGAACTGTGGATCTACTCACTATCCGCCCAGAGGGTGCCCGGCACAGGAAAGCCATGTCTGAAATGTGGCTGCCTAAATCATTTTGCGAGAGTGTGTCTCAGTGCTGGAGGAAGGGGTCAAAAGAGTGCAAACATTCGACTGTTGCTGAGTGAAGAGACGATCCCCGGATAGAAGGAAAATAAGAATGCCACTTAGGTGGCCGAAGATGATTAGGAGGATGAAGTGTTCAACATATCATTCACAGGAAGAGACAAGAAGAAGAAGAGACCTCCACCCATGTGCCACATGGACATCAACGGGGCCCAGATCATAGCCCTCATCGATATGGGAGTATCTGTAAATGTCATCGATGCAGGACAGCTGAAAAAAATCAACCCACTGCCCTGTCGTGTGCCCAAGAGAGCCAAAATATATACCTACAGGGGTACCAACCCCATTCTGCTGTTGGGAATCGTCGAGGTGGAAGTGGCATACTGAGGAAACAAGAAATACACCAAATTCTATGCAACCACTAGAGAGATGGAAACGCTGCTGGCATGCCACACTGTAGAGGACCTAGTATTCTTTGCCAAGCAGACCACATGTTGGCAAACTTTCCTGAGGCATTCCAGGGTTTGTGTTGCCTAAAAGCTGTACAAATCAGATTCCTCATAGAAAAATGACATGCCAGTGGTGTTGCTGCATTTCTGGTTGCTGTTTCTTCTCAGGCCCTGGAACAAGTGGGTGTGATTGAAAAGGTGAACGGACCTACTCCTTGGGTGTCACCATTAGTGATTGCCCCAAAACCCCAACCAGCTGGGACAATAAGACGGGTTGTTGACAAGCGATTACCCAATCAGGCGTTCAAAAGAGAGAGATGCATAACGCCCACCATAGGTGAAATGGTGGTGGACTTGAATGGTGCCAGGTGGGTCTCAAAAATTGACTTGAACTCAGGGTACCAGGAGGAGTCCTCCCGATATATCACAATATTCTCAACTCATGTGGGACTTCGCAGCTTCTAAAGACTCAGTTTTTGGTTATCCTCAGTGACCAAAGTATTTTAGGAGGCCAAAGGAGAAGCCTTTTCAGGGCTATTAGGGGGTCATCAACATGAGTGATGATATTTTAATATTCTCCAAAACCCCGGAGGAACATTACATCCATTTGCGAGCTGCCCTGAGTCGGTTAGCGGAGAGATGACTGACTTTGCACTGGAAGAAGTGTGCATTCCACACCAATGAGGTAGGATTCTTTGGGTACAAGTTCGCTCAGGTAGGCCTACAAGTCAATCCTCAAAAAGTGGAGGCCATCAGGTCAGTGACGGTGCCAAAGAACCAATAAGAAGTCTGCAGCTTCCTGGGAATGTCAAATTATTGTGACAGGTTCATTCACAAACTTGCCACTCTATTCAAGCCTCTCTGAGTATTAACTTGCAAAGACTCCATGTAGGAATGGGACAGCAGGGTGGCACATGCATTTCAGGAAATCAAAAAGGCTTTTCTCCATGATTTCACAATGGTGTATTTCAGCCCTACTAAACACACTGAACTGATCATAGGCACTAGCCCAGTAGGGCTAGCGGCAGTGGTTCTGAAGAAGACTGAGAGGAGTAAATGAGTACTGACAGTGTACGCCAGCAGAGCATTATGGCTGTAGAGTCCAGACATGCCCAAATAGAAAGGGAAGCCGTAGCAATTTCGATGGGCCTGCAAGCATGTTCACTTTTACCTATGTGGGCAGAAATGTATGGTGATCACTGATCACAAGCCTGTGATGGCTGTATTCACAGGGACGGCTCGTAATGGACCCCCCAGGATCGAGAGGTGGGCGGTCCTACTTCAGCAATATGCATTTGAAGCCACCTACTGGCAGGGAGTGAACCACCCAGCTGACTAGTTGTCCCACTATCCACTAAATTATGATACCTGTAAGCCACGAGAGGAGGATTTCAGAGTAGAGGAGTTTGCTCGCCTGGTCACCTTGACATCGTGCCCACTAGCACTCTCGATAGAGGAAATTGTAGAAGCCACACTAGTGGATGCCAGTCTGGGGAGAGTAAAGGAGGCGCTGAAAAAGCATCACTGTTAACACTTCTTCGATGGATGTGGGGGTGTAACCGATGAGGAGCGAGAGGTTAGGACACACCTCTGGAGGTTTTGGAATGAGCTGTGTGAGAGTGAAGAGGTACTCATCCCCAGAGGGTACAAGTTTGTGATTCCGCAACCTATAGTATTGCCGCAACCTCTAGGGGCAATGGTAGGCCCTCAGGCAGTTTATGCATATGGGCTGGGTCCCATCTGTGTAAAATCGCAGGAGTTGGTTTCTAACAACATCCAGTGCATTTTTCTGACCTTTATTTTTAAGGACAGAATTGCCCTGGGAAACGTCCACTCCAGGCCTATTAGTATTAGCCATGAATCTCCGACTCTTGATCAACTAGCAACCTCTTTGTCTACCATTCCCAGTAACTACTGGATGATTGTTGGAGGGGATTTCAATTGTCAGCTTGAGCCCCTGAGTGATCTTAATGGTGGAATGCCCAGTGAAGAAGACCTACACTGGGGCATTCCAGAGACAAATGTCAGGCCAATTAGGGTGTGGACACCGCTGGTGTTGCAGATTAAGCCCCTTACCTTGACCCACTCCCTACGGGCATGCAATAGTCGAACAAAATCTGACATCCCTGGAAATTATACTTTTAATCGCCCAGGACATCCCTCTATCATAGATTACATCATAACTGATATTAGGATTTGGCAGCGGGTAGTTCACTTTGCTGTCTCCACCCGTCATGACAGCAATCATAATGCCCTAACTGTTGAGTTAGAACTGTCACCCACCGAAACTGCTATTGGTTCAACTACACCATCGGACAATAGACTCGTCTTGTCCAATGACAGACAAAGGGTTTGGTGGACAGCCATACAGCAATCCAATGCCAAGATGGGCTTGCTGTATGAGGCAGTTATCCCTTGTCGTGTGGCAGCAGAGCAATCGATCTCTGATGATGGTGGAAGGTTAAGCCAACCCATGAACCAAAAATTGCTGTCGATAAATGGAAAGAATAATTTGAGACACTGTATCAGAGGTTAGGGGATGCCGATATTAATGTAACCAATGAAACCACTCCACTGCAAAACACTGGTATAGAGGCCTTACAGAGATAATGAGTGCCTTAAAAAAAATTGCCCCGTCCAAAGCCCCTGGGCTCAATAAGATCCCTTGTTACCTCTTTCACTCAGAGCCAACCATCTGGGCCCTCCACGTTTGGTCTCTATTGAATGCCATATTGCAGGGAATGGCTATTTCCTCTACATGGGTGGGTGCGGAAATTCTACCAGTCTATAAAAAGGGTTCACCACTCCTCCCCTGTAACTACAGGTCCTTAAACTTAATTGACACAAGTCAGACATTTTTTGCCAGGGTATTGTTCAAGCCTGGATGGGCAAACACAACATCTTAAGCCCGCTAAAAGCTAAAATAAATTGTGGGCCGTCTTAAATGCCCTGGGGGTGCCTCCTTATCTTTGTCAAATGTTCATGCACTTTCCCGAAGGCAATTGTGCCCAAATTAGATTTTGCAAACGCGGGGAATTTACCCCACCCATTCCTATAGACAGAGGGGTAAGGCAAGGTTACGTGCTCACACCCACCCTTTTCTGCCTGTTTATCAATGCACTTGTTGATGTTCTGAATGCAGGAAAGGATAATGATGCATCCAAGATAGCTGGCAGGAAAATCCCGGCAATGATGTTTGCCGATGATACTCTGTTGCTCTCAAAATCGCATATGGGCATACAGAGGATCCTCAACAACTTCAAGGCCTTTTTTGATAGCACGGGACTTGAGAATAATTGTTTGAAGACCAAATATGTGGTCTTCAACCGGACTAGTACCTCCTGTCCTAATCCCAGCCTGCATCGTACTCCCCTGGAGCAGGTCTCTGTCTTTGATTACCTTGCAGTCACCCTGACCGAAAAAATGGTCTGGGGGCACAAATAATAAAAGCAGTCTGAAGCTCACTACAGGAGGGTTATTGAAGCTATTGAGGAACTCCCCGTTTAAACCCATTGGTCCAATAGTGGAAATTTTCAAAATGCAAACTACCGTTTCAGCTATGTATGGGGCCGCACCTTGGGGGCACAATTCTCTGAGGAACCTTACCAAGACCGAGAATGCATTTACCAGGCAGCTTCTTGGTCTTCCACCTAGTACTCCGCTTATACCACTCCATCTAGATCTGGGGATAACACCGATCGCTGATGAAATTGCCCTTAGACCCCTACTCCACTATGCCGACTATGGGTAACCCCGGAACTGGCTGTCTATGGGGATGAGTTAAACAGGGGTGCTCAGCAACAGGTCAGCTGACAGTTTCATTCATGAGGGTCAAAGACCAGTATTGCCCAAGCCTGCCCTTGATGAGATACTACCTGCACTAGTGAGGAAATTATATGTCTAAATTAGGCATGGGACCCTCCAACTATGCGCCTTCACGAACACATGGGCAGGTGCATCTACTCTAGGCTGTGCATGCAGAGGAAAAAGAGTTGCTTGTTTTCTTTTTTGCGTTTGCGGTGTCACGTTTCTTATTATCAATGTGGTGTGTGTGCAGGTGATTTCTAAAAAACACCGTACAAGGGCATAGGTGATAACACCTCCCCTTTTCCTGCCAGGCTGCCCTCCTTTTTTCTAACGTTCTTTTGATGTGGTTTTATCTCCGTCTTTTTCATGCTGTTGATTGTGAAATCCATTATCACCTTTTTTTAATATGCTGTTGATATTTTTTTTTACATGGTTTTAATGTATGTGTTGTAATGAACTTTGCCCTTTTTTATCTGGGAGTGGGTAATTGCAGAAATTTGCATCTGTAACTGTGGGCCTATGGAGTGTTAAGTCAATGTACTCGAGAATGTTTTTATTGAAATTTTGCCTATTTTGCACTTTTATAGTCTATAGACTGCAATAAAGTTGTTGATGATGATTATTCCGAGTAGATTGTGGACGGGCACCGAGAAGCTGGCTCACCAAGAACATCAGGGCATGGCCAAGACAAAGGCATGACTGAGGAGCAGAATATTTCCCTGGTATGGACCGGCAGGTAGAGGAGTGGGTAAAGAATTGTCGATCCTGCATCCTAACCATTGGAGAGCCACTGGTAGTGCCTGTGATTACGGAATCGCCGAGTATCACACAATGGACTGCCATCAGCATGGATTTCGGCAGCTTTCTGGACCACCAATTGACACTGGTGCTAATGGACAGCCACTCGAAGTTTCCAGTAGTACAACATTCTTTCAGGGTTTGAAGCCGGTGACAGACTCTTTATTTGCCTTACTGGAACTACCTGATGAGATAAAGACAGACAATGGGCCACCCTTTCAGCATCAAGAATTCATGGACTATCTCCACAGCCTAAATATACGTCACAGAAGGATTACGCTGCAGTGGCCTCAGGCCAATGGCAAAGTGGAGAGGTTCATGAGAACCCTAAACAAGGCTCATCAGATCAGCGTAGAAAAAGGAGAAGACCTGGAAGTTTGACTGCAGCAGTTTCTAAGGGCATACCGCCAGACAACACACTGTACCACAGGATCTCCTCATGAGTAGGCCAGGGCGAGACATGGTGCCTGCTGGGCCTTCATGGAAGCTCGGGTCGTGGATGTCACAGCTGCTCAGACAAAGAGGCAGGCCAACAATGACAGAGCCGGTGCCAGAAGGAGGGCATCCAAGCCCTGCATCAGAGTGGGGGACAAAGTAGTCATCAAGGATCGACACCGCAGTTGGAAGTATTGCACTCTTTTTTAGAGAGAAACGTGGGAGGTGATAACTGCAGTGGGAGGAAACATAGGGTGTCGAGAAATGTATCCTGGTTCATAAAGATTCCAATGAGAGCGTAGCTTGTGGTCGAGGACCCTGGGCTGGGAGATATAGGGGAGGATATTCCTAACAGACCACTGGTAATCCAAGAGGAAGAAGCACCAGAGGTGGAGATCAGGGCTCACTGTGACGTAGAGGACCAATCCACCAGCCAGGGAGAGCCTACGAGGGTATCCGAACAGGCAGTGAGCCAACCCCCAGCAGAGTCAGTGATTGAGAGACTTTGATTGTTGATATCTTTACCTGCCTAATTGCTGATAGTCTATTTTCTTTTGTTGTTTCTTTCGTTTTATTAAAGGTTATGAGGGCTGTAGTTAGCCACCCGGCCGCTGCTAAACAATGTTACGTGACTCTCATCCTGAGGGCCGGGTGCTGTCCGAGGGAATAAATAAAGGTGCCTGCCCCACCCACTCGTGGGTAGAGCACGTCAGACCAGCTTCATGTGTGCTTAGCATTATTGTGCGCTTACCTACCCTCACAGTTATCCGCCAGGGGGCCTATGGTAGAGCCCTCTCTACACCGTGCACCTGAACAAATCCCAGCTATGTGTCTATGACCAAATATTTCCTGTGCTCATATAAAACAATCCAATAGTCATACCATGACTGTGAAATTTTAATCACTACTCAAATTACCATGTGGCATTAATATTTAACAAAAATAGCATTCCCATGTGGATTTTTTTTTTTTAATAATTAGAATTTGAAAATAATAGCATTGTAGGTGAAAATGCATGCAACTAATTCCCCGTTTGTAACAAAGAGGATCGGAAGACCACATCAGTGTTTCATCAGAGCATCGATGAAAAAGATACGTGTAAGGACAATAACCTAATTTGGATAAGTGATAGTCATAATTGTAAAGCAGAAATTACAAGTGGATATTAGACGTCTTATTTAGTTCCCCTTCAGCAGCAATATTTCCAACCATAAATTATAGTGTTAATCTGCTCTTCACTAGGGTCCAGGCTGTAAGGAAATGCATGGAAGTGTGGTACTGTAAAATTCGGAACCGTGTAGGTGGCATGGTCCCACCATGCCAATTTTGGTATCAACGAACCGCAAATGAGTAACGCGGTATGTATGAGTGTTTTCGTCATGTTTCACTGATGAATTCACCGTGCATACGTTTCCATTTTAGAATAGTAGCCATTTTGTGGTTGCCCTCACATAGGCTGCGCACTAAGGCCCTGCCTAGGCCTGAAAGACACGTACACCTTCTGTGACTTCTCTATGACCTGTGCAAACTGACTCCGCTGCCCGAGGTCAATCCTGTCCGGCCGGTTCCTTTTCCTCGCGGCCTAATGTGATTAGCATCAGGGCTCGACCCATCATAAAGCCCCTGTTCGCACACGATCTCTGACTAAGCTATTTCACACCTGACTCTGTTTCCTACTTTATGGCTTGTTTTACGAGCAGGAGGTGCCCGTTTTATTGGGGTCCGCTGTTATCTGATGAGGGTTCTGAGCCTTGCTGGGTACAATGACTGTATGCTTAACAAACTGAAATGTGGGATTGTCATTATGGCTCTGCTGTTCCTTTGAAACGAAAATATGTGAATGACCACTTGTAAAATAGGGGCGGTGTTGCCCATAAGCGTAATATTCTGTATATAAGAAAAGACTGTTTTTTGGTTCAGAAGCAGTCTCCTGAGAACATACATCGTGTTGTACTTCTCGGATACCTGTGATTGGTCTGCAGCCAATAAATACGATCTTTGATTTCACCTAGAAGACTCTGTGTTTCTGTGGGTCTGAAACAGGAAGAATCCGAAGTCTTAGGGTGTGTTCCCCTGCACCGCTGGGTTCTAAAAACCCGGTACTTCAGTTGGCGCTCAACTCGGGGCGATTTCAGCGGTACCGGTCCAAGCCAGACGTTCGTGAGGAGCTTCGTGTGGAAATTCTGGAGGAAGGCCGCCACTTCATTGACCCCTGCATGTCGACGTGGTCCGAAAGTCTTTTCTGCGAGGTTCTCCGCATCCCGACGGCTACGAAGGACTGCTGCCCTGATTAATCGCCCTGTTTTGGACCCTTGACGATTTGGTAGAGCGAAACAATTGAGAGAGTCTTCTGGTGAAGTCATCGATACCTCAGTTAAGTATAAGTGGGGCGTCTCCCAGTTTGTTTGGTATCCTTCGGGATTTTTGGTATCCTTCGGGATCGCTTTGATTTGGGTCTTGCAAGTGCCAAAGCCAGAGGACTCGTGTATTCACGAGACTATCGTATTCGATAATCCTTTGAAGTTTGAAACTAGACTAGTGAGCGAGGAAGCCTGGTTCTGGTATATTTGGAAATTTGTTTTGTTTTGGTTGTAAAAGGGATTCCCGATTAGAGGATTCGTGTCCGGTTCCTCCAATTGGAACTCCAACTTATGAGCTTTATGTGAAACATGGCGTGGGCCCCATTACGTATAATGAAGTATGGATCCGATACACCAGGAAGGATGGTGTTTTAAAATGGCCCCAAAATGGTAGTTTTGACACAGAGATCCTAGATAATTTAGAAGTTAAATTGTTCAAGAAGAAAGCCCGGCCGGCGATGTTTGATTCTTTCCGCCTATGGCGAAAGGAAGCCAAACAAAAGGAAATTAAATTAGCAAAGAAGAATAAAAGAGAGAGAGGTATGTCGATAATGCAAGCAGCTTTGCAGTTTAAAGATAATGAAGAGGACCAAATGAATGAGCAGTTGCACAGGCAACCCAAACTAGTCATTGATAAATGTTACCCAGTTTTGCCACCCCTTCAACAAGATGAGTCAAAAGAAAAAGAGAAAGACCCCCCTAATGTCGCATTTGCTAAGTTCGCCACCCCCATATGTACAAAATGCTACAGCGCCTCCGCAACCCGTAAATGTACAGCCTCCAGCTAATGCACCGCAAGCTTTCCCGCAGCCGCCAGCTCCTCCTCAGCCGGCTCCTGTCCCGGTAGCACAGCCTTCCCAAGGGACGCCGATTTTGCTACCTACCACTTCTGCGCTCCCTGCGACTTTACCTAGCACATCAGCTGCCTCCCTTGGTGCCCTACCTGTTACTACTCCTGTATCTGTATCTACACCCGTTTTTCTTTCCTCTGTTTTTCCCCCGGTTCTTGCCTCAACTTCTCCTTCTGCACGACAACGAATAGCTAGTGCAGTCACTAGTCTTATATCACCCCTCTTTGGGTCGTCTACTACGACCCCTGGTCCACAACGTAAGCAGTTACGTAGTCAAATACCTGGTTCTAGAGAGAAAGAAGAACTGGACCGCATGGCACGTAGATGGATTACTTATCCGTCTAGATATGATGTAGGGTCTGTTGTGAATGTTTTTCATCAGTGGGAAGCACCACAACAGAGATACGTTTTTGAGAAAATGTGTGAAATCCTATGTGAGGAATTGGAAGATAATGATTTAGACTCCAGTCCGCAAGAGTTGTGTCAAGTGCGATTTGAATTTGGAAAAGGTACGATTGTGGTTTCTGATGTTGAGAAAGCAGTAGCGACACTGCTGTCTTTCAGGAATGGGGATTTTCAGCAGTCGTTGTTTGAACAGGAATTCCCTGAAGGGAAACAGGTAAAAGCGCGACAATACCCGATGCGTGAGGTTCCTCCAGTCTGGAGACCTGGTGATGCACAGGCTAATCCACCTGTTCTGCCACATTTTCAGCGTGTTTGGGTACATGTTCCCTGGAAACGATCTGAAGTTTTAGCCCTTAAGCAGACTCTACCTGACCCCCGTAAGAACCCTGCAGGATATTATAAGGAGTTATCGCAGACTGCAGAATCGTGTGTCATGAACCTGGCTGACATAGATATGTTGTTCGGAAATGTTGTTCCACAACCTTTATGGGGATTGATTCGTAATGCAGATCATGCTGCAGAACTAGGTGACACATGGGCTAATATCATTAATGCAGACAATAGACAGGTTGGTGGTGCCAAGCCTGAGCCCTCGGTAGCAGAACTCCCTGGTAGAATAATTAACTATATGAAAACTTTGATGCCCGCTATACGTGTAAATTGGGATAAATTATCCGCATGCAAACAGAAGAAAGACGAAACAGTGTCCGATTTCTTCACCAGGTTTGAAGAAACATTTATCGACCACAGTGGTCAGGACATGAGTACAGAAGGTGGCCAACGGTTATTTGTTGATAAATTTGTGCATAATTTGCTTCCGGAGTTGTGTAAAAAATTAAAAGATTCGGAGAGTTCTTGGGCCGTTTCCTCTTCAGCGCAAATACTGGCTACTGCACAGTATTACGAAAATAGGGATAAAGATGAGAAGGATAGAACAGACAAGAAAACGAAAGAGTTGAAAACAAAGGTTCTTTTACAGCAGGCTTATCCGCCACGTGGAGGTCAGAATAATTATAGGCAAACCCAGGGTATCTATCAGCAACCCCAACAATTTCAGAATAATGAGCAAATGTATGGGTATTATCAACCACGTGTCCCTATCGGTCCCAATCAGTGTTCGTATTGCAAGGAGGAAGGTCATTTTAAAAATAATTGCCTTAGATTGTTGCAGCGCACGAATAATGCTTATGGCGCAAAAGGTAGAGGTGGCCAGCAAGCCCCAAGAGGTAGAGGGCGTGGAAATGTTCCCCAGAACGCGCGTCCTCTTCCGCCTCAAACTACGATAAATAGTTTTGATCAGCAAGCCAATGCAACTGGCAAGACAGCTCAGTACTATAATAATGACTATTATGTGGAAGATGATAATACGGAAGGTAATGATTACTAGGACAGCCATAGACAGAAAGAGGGAGTTGTTTCAGTGCCAGTGGATCAGAGCGGACCGTATGTTAAGGTGACTACAGCGGGTGTAACAGAGCCCTTTCTGCTGGACACTGGTGCTGCAAAGAGTTCTATTATGCGCTCAAAACTCCCTGGTGCGCCTTTTTCTGGCGAAATGAATGTTTCAGTAGGTTTTTCTGGCGCCCCGGTTAGGAACCCGATCTCAAGTCCTATGGCCCTTTCTGTTGGACCTTGTGAGCTGAAAGCACCCCTTATCCTAACGACAGGTTTTGTTGAAAACCTGTTAGGATTGGATCTGTTAAAGAGATTACATGCGACATTATATTGTTCCCCCTCGAGAGTATAACTTACGCTGGGTAAGGAAGTGATTTCTCCCATGTATTTGTCAAAGAATAAACTGCCAGCTGAATTGTCGTCTCTTCCTGAGGCCCTTTGGGCCACTGGCCCTAATGATGTGGGCCTTTTGGAAATACCGCCGTATGTTGTCACTTTGAAAGCCAATGTTAAATTGCCCCGAATTCCCCAGTACAAGATCTCTAAGGAAGGTGAAAAAGCGTTGTTAGCAAATATCTATGATTTAATTGAGAAGGATGTAATTGAAGAGACAAGAGGCAACGTTTGCAATAGTCCGGTTCTGCCTGTTTTAAAACGTACTGACCCTTCTCAGCCACCTGTTTACAGATTTGTGATCTATCTTAGAGAGGTCAATAAGGTAGTTGTGCCACAGTTTCCAGTGGTCCCTGATATAACTGCCTTGTCGACTATGATCCCAGCTTCCGCTGCTTGGTTCTCAGTGATTGATTTAAAGAATGCTCTCTTTAGTATCCTGATTGCAGAGGAGAGCAGGGATATTTTTGGCTTTTGTTTAGGAGGTCGAAGCTTCCGTTTTAAACGCGCTCCACAGGGCTACTGTGAAAGTCCATCAATATACAGTAAGGCTTTAAAAGCGCAGCTTGATGCCCTTGTTTTACCTAACGGTGCTACCCTTATCCAGTATGTTGACGATTTACTAATCGCTGCGGATACTGAGGAGATTTGTAAAGGAGCTACATCATCATTGTTGCGTCATTTGTCTGCCTTTCATCACTGTGGTGCCAATTACGATCCGGTAAAAACCGGGTACGAACCGTCGGACGGAGCATATTCTCCGTCCGACGCGTACCCGGTCGTCAAAATCTACCAACATGGAATTACGATTCGCACGGGAACACCATTTCCGTACGAATCGTAAAAAACCCCGACCGAACAAAATAAACATACAAATGCGAACCGGGAAAGCGCCGACCTGACGTCGGGACGCACGCAGCCTGCCATTCACGAACCAGGAATTACGATTCGCACCGACGTCATCCCGCACGGTGAATATTTTCCGGCAGCCAAAAACTGCCGGGAAATCAGGACGACGCGAACAAGGACTACCAGTACGCGACGGACAGACAGGACGACGCGAACAAGGAGGACCAGTACGCGACAGGACGACGCGAACAAGGAGTACCAGTACGCGACGGACCGACAGGACGACGCGAACAAGGGGGACCAGTACGCGACGGACAGACATGGATCCGAACCTACGAGTCATCCCGGCCCTCATAGCAATCGACCTCCTCTACAGGTTCGGACGCAGACGCCGCAGAAGGTCAGAACAACTAAGGGAGGGGGAAAGGGGGGGGGGTTGGGGGTGGCAGGACCAGGGCAGGCCACAAACCCCCCACCAAAGTCACACAGCACACATGCCCTGGACATACCTGACTCCCATGCCCTGGTCACTACGAGGGGGTGGGGCGTGTCCAGATAATCCAGTGACCGCCACAACGGAAGTCCGTCACGACGTGAACAGGCAACACAACCAGACAGGTACGTCCCGTACCCACGCCTGAAGAGTGTGGGTACGAGTCGAACCACGCCCACACCCACGTCACCCCAACAATGGCGGGACGGCTCGTACCCACGTGGCAAAGGCCTGGGTACGGCCCGCACAAGCATCACACAGCGTGGGGACGGATATGTACGGACCCTACCCCCACCCCGTATGCATGGAGCATACCCCCACCCCAACAGTGTAAGTACGACCCGTACCCACCCGCGTACGTATGGAGCGTACCCCCACCCCAACAGTGTAAGTACGACCCGTACCCACCCGCGTACGTATGGAGCGTACCCCCACCCCAACAGTGTAAGTACGACCCGTACCCACCCGCGTACGTATGGAGCGCACCCCCACCCCAACAGTGTAAGTACGACCCGTACCCACCCGCGTAGGTATGGAGCGCACCCCCACCCCAACAGTGTAAGTACGACCCGTACCCACCCGCGTACGTATGGAGCGCACCCCCACCCCAACAGTGTAAGTACGACCCGTACCCACCCGCATACGTATGGAGCGCACCCCCACCCCAACAGTGTAAGTACGACCCGTACCCACCCGCGTAGGTATGGAGCGCACCCCCACCCCAACAGTGTAAGTAAGACACGTACCCTCACCTCGAATGCATGGAGCGTACCCCCACCCCAACAGTGTAAGTACGACCCGTACCCACCCGCGTACGTATGGAGCGTACCCCCACCCCAACAGTGTAAGTACGACCCGTACCCACCCGCGTACGTATGGAGCGCACCCCCACCCCAACAGTGTAAGTACGACCCGTACCCACCCGCGTAGGTATGGAGCGCACCCCCACCCCAACAGTGTAAGTAAGACACGTACCCTCACCTCGAATGCATGGAGCGTACCCCCACCCCAACAGTGTAAGTAAGACACGTACCCTCACCTCGAATGCATGGAGCGTAGCCCCACCCCAACAGTGTAAGTAAGACACGTACCACCACCTCGAATGCATGGAGCGTATCCACATCCGTGTATGTCATGAGCGTACATATTGTGAAATTGGAGAGGTGGGTGCAGAGTCCTCCCAGCAGTGCCCTGAGACAGGAGGGGTGTGTGCAGAGTCCTCCCAGCAGTGCCCAGACACAGGAGGGGTGTGTGCAGAGTCCTCCCAGCAGTGCCCTGAGACAGGAGGGGTGGGTGCCTATCACTCCCAGCACTGCCCAGACACAGGAGGGGTGTGTGCAGAGTCCTCCCAGCAGTGCCCAGACACAGGAGGGGTGTGTGCAGAGTCCTCCCAGCAGTGCCCAGACACAGGAGGGGTGTGTGCAGAGTCCTCCCAGCAGTGCCCTAAGACAGGAGGGGTGGGTGCCTATCACTCCCAGCAGTGCCCTGAGACAGGAGGGGTGGGTGCAGAGTCCTCCCAGCAGTGCCCAGACACAGGAGGGGTGGGTGCCTATCACTCCCAGCAGTGCCCTGAGACAGGAGGGGTGTGTGCAGAGTCCTCCCAGCAGTGCCCTAAGACAGGAGGGGTGGGTGCCTATCACTCCCAGCAGTGCCCTGAGACAGGAGGGGTGTGTGCAGAGTCCTCCCAGCAGTGCCCTGAGACAGGAGGGGTGTGTGCAGAGTCCTCCCAGCAGTGCCCAGACACAGGAGGGGTGGGTGCCTATCACTCCCAGCAGTGCCCTGAGACAGGAGGGGTGGGTGCAGAGTCCTCCCAGCAGTGCCCAGACACAGGAGGGGTGGGTGCCTATCACTCCCAGCAGTGCCCTGAGACAGGAGGGGTGTGTGCAGAGTCCTCCCAGCAGTGCCCTAAGACAGGAGGGGTGGGTGCCTATCACTCCTAGCAGTGCCCTGAGACAGGAGGGGTGTGTGCAGAGTCCTCCCAGCAGTGCCCTGAGACAGGAGGGGTGGGGCCCATCACTCCCAGCAGTGCCCTGAGACAGGAGGGGTGTGTGCAGAGTCCTCCCAGCAGTGCCCTAAGACAGGATGGGTGGGTGCCTATCACTCCCAGCAGTGCCCTGAGACAGGAGGGGTGTGTGCAGAGTCCTCCCAGCAGTGCCCTGAGACAGGAGGGGTGGGGGCCCATCACTCCCAGCAGTGCCCTGAGACAGGAGGGGTGTGTGCAGAGTCCGCCCAGCAGTGCCCTAAGACAGGAGGGGTGGGTGCCTATCACTCCCAGCAGTGCCCTGAGACAGGAGGGGTGTGTGCAGAGTCCTCCCAGCAGTGCCCTAAGACAGGAGGGGTGGGTGCCTATCACTCCCATCAGTGCCCTGAGACAGGAGGGGTGGGTGCAGAGTCCTCCCAGCAGTGCCCAGACACAGGAGGGGTGGGTGCCTATCACTCCCAGCAGTGCCCTGAGACAGGAGGGGTGTGTGCAGAGTCCTCCCAGCAGTGCCCTGAGACAGGAGGGGTGGGGGCCCATCACTCCCAGCAGTGCCCATGGAACGCAAAGTGTGGAGTAGTCACAGATACCATGCCCACAAATGTCAGTCAGGTGCACAAAGACCCTGCAGTACATGTACCACATGTGTTCGAGGCTGGGAGTATACGCATGCATAGCGCAGAAAAGAAAACATGTACACATGAAGTCATGTCAATAGGCCACATACACAAGTACAATGACTACCAAGGATGCCACGAATGATGCAGGTGGAGACATCGCTCAGCATGCATGTGCAAAGGTGAAGGACTACGTCACACACCCAGCTAATGGACACACAGCTCTGTGCCAAAGTCAGGGGACACCCTGCAGGGAAGAAGTCTGGGTACACAGAGGAAGGAATACACCTTGGGACAATTGCAACATGCAGCAACTGCTTACATGAATGGACAAAGGTAGCTAACACCGTGTGATGGCACACAGATCCCAGGGTCCCCCCTATGAGCAGCACACTACTACATTTCCCACACACCCAACACATGACCAACACCCACAACCATGTAGCAGCCCCACCAACAGCAATGCCAGCAATGCAGAAGTGTTCCAAGGGCAAAAATAAATAGCTTTATTCAGCATGAGAAAAAAACTAGTATGACGTAAGTCCAATTTTAACAAAGGCCATAGGGCAGTCCAGGAGTCCCAGCTGGATGGGGGACACAGTGGGATGCGTGTCCCCTAGCTTGCCTGCACAGTTACAATCCATCGTCTTCCACGGGGTGAGGGCATCATGTGGGGGGGAAGAAACAGGCACCGCAGGGAGAGGAGGGTGAAGGGTAGGCGTCGTGGGTGCAGGGATGGAGGACTCCACCACAGGGGGTGGGGCAGGGCCAAAGTCGGAGGCCAGGATCTCGCTGCACACCTTAGCAAGGTCCTCCAGGGACTCCCCTGCACCCGAAGGAACCACAGGCCCCAAGGAGGGGGGGGGGTCAGAGGGATGGGTCGCAGCGCCACTGGGGGAGGGTGTGGACAGGGGGGGGGACTCAACCACCCTGACCGAGGACTTCCTTGACCGCTTGCGTGGTGGCGTCACTGTGGGGCTCAGGGACAGAGCGGCCATGAAGGAGTCTTTGGGGGAGATGTGGCCAGGAGAGCTGAGGGGAGGGGATTTGGAGGGAGTGGATTGGGTGGAATGCGGACTCCCACTCTGGCTGCGTGTCACACATTTGCTCCCCGACCCAGTAGGTGTGCCTACTGCACCCTGTGTGTGCGTGTCAGGAGGTGTGCGGCGGACCTTCCCTGCTGGTGTGGTGCCTGTGTCTGTTGTGGTGGGTGCATGCTTACGTCTGGGTGTATGTGGGACAGGCATGGGAGTGGGAAGTGTGGAAGGAGCAGGGGTAGGGGGTGGGACGTAGCGCTGCAGGAGACCCACTGCTGCAGTCAGTGTGGAGTCTATGGACCTCAGCAAGTTGCGTTGGTCAGCCTGCGATGAATGAATGCCCTCCAAGTATGCCTCCATGTTGTTGAGGACCTGGCTGTGGCCATGGAGGACATTAAGGATCGCAGCCTGACCAACCTGCAACTGCCGCTGGATGTCCACAGACTCAGCATTGGCGGCAGCAGTGGAGACAGGGGCAGGGGGTGCGGTGCCTGGCAGGAAGGAGACATGTGGTGACTGGGCACGTTGGGAAGTGACACGAGCACGTGGGAGGCGGGTGATGGCAATGGAGGGGGCGGTGCCAGATGTAGGGCTGCTGTCAGATGGTGGTGCAGCCACCGCCCACTCGGAGTGATCATCCTCGGACCCGTCAGCTTCATAGTCTGTTGTGCCAGTCGACAGGTCCCCGGGGTCACTCTCCACCGCCTCTGTCCCACTCGAAGTGCCAGCACTGATGTCACCGCTGGCACTGGTGCTCGGTCCCTCCGCGCCGTCTGTGTCCATGTCTCCCTCCGTGTCCCCCGACGATGCTGTGGACAGGGTGAAGAGACAGGAAGTTATCATACACCTGTATACATATGTCACATGAGTCAAATCTACGTAGGTAACAGTGCATAGCCTGAAACAAAGGAAGAGTTATATCTACATCACAAGGTACATATGTAGGGCATGCAAGACACAGTTTTTTGACCCACCATGCCATTGAAAATCCATGGAGAGCATGACACAATAGCAAATGAGATGATATGGAATTTTGACTGAGGAGCATGGCCCTGGGGACAATCCAGCACTGCATCTGCACCACACAGCGTGGCAGGAAATTGGGATGAGCAGGGACAAAATCCAGGAACTAGAGGCACATGCAGCATAGGTAATACTGAGAACATGGCCACCCTGACTGGCACACTGCACCTTGAGTGTATGTCCAGGCAAACATCACACACTGGGCTGTCCTAGCAAGGAGATATCAGGTCTTGACATGTCGGACATGCCCGCACCACCCACCCCCTACATGAGACAAATCAATGGAGACACAGGAAGCACGTACATCTCTTAGTCTTGGTGAAATACACATGGGATGCTAAACTTCTATATTGCACACAAACTACCCAAGGTGCGGCAGTGCAAATTATCATGTACAAATGGGCAGCATCAGATGATTGCAACAAGACACAAAGGCAATGGCCACCGTGAGTATGTAATAGGAAACTCAGGTCAGGCTGTACAGTGGACACTTGTAATACATCTCACGTCAATATACATGTTTGCAGGGGACAATGGCACAGAGCACAACCTATGCTGTAGACACAGAGATTGTCGACATTCTCGGCTTACACACATGATACCTAGGAAAAAATGACCCTGGGGACAGTAGTGGCCACACAACTCCATGCTCCTGAATGGGAATGACTGCGACACATGCTAACATCCCTGCACTAGGCCTAACGCACAATCATGCACATCATGTCACAGGCCACCACATGGGACATGCCTGCTGGAAGGCCTGCCACTCGAGAGATTAACTCCCATGTCTGGACTCAGCATTAGTGCCAACTGACATGGAACCCACAAGTCCAGAACTGGACAGGGCACAGGCAAGGTCACACAACCTGTTACACACCACCCCCACACATGATGCTGCAGGCATTGTACACTTGGAGAAGGTGTCAGGCTACATAACCTTGTGATGGAGTGACTACACACAGACCAGGGAACACATTGCAAGGAGGGGAAGGGAGGCAGGAGAACACTGCAATACTGTGGGGAACATGATCTGCACAGCACCATAAACCCTGGAAGTGTATCCATGGAACAGTGCACATACAAATGCTGGTGAAACACAACAAACACACACATGTACCTACCCCTTTCCGGCTGCTGCATCTCCTGTAGACGCCTGTCCAAGTCAGGAAAGACCACTGCCAGCACACGTTTCTGGATGTGGGAGAGACGGCGGCGCCCGCGGTTCTTGTGGCTCTCAGGTGAGTCCCCCAGCAGGAGCCGTGCGATCCTCCGCGTCCAGCACCGGATATCCTGCCAGCGTTTCCTCACCTGGGACAGGCGCCGCTTCCGACCATCCGCACTCCTCACGGCGCTGACGGCGTCCAGCCATATCTTCTCCTTGGCAGAGGCGTCTACCTGTGAGGATGGACAAGTGACACTACATCAATACACCTGGCACATGTCACAGGGACACAGATTAGAACACATTCACTGTTTACAACAAGGCCTAGTATGCATCCAACGCATTGCACCTTTGTCATAGGGACATGATCCTCTGGGGGAAGGCCAAAAGCAGTACGTGCCATTGAAAGGACACAGGTGGAATGAGGGCAACTACACAATCAATGATCCAGGCTCACACTGTGCATCACACCCACTCCTCCTGTCTCAGGGCACTGCTGGGAGGACTCTGCACACACCCCTCCTGTCTCAGGGCACTGCTAGGAGTGATAGGCCCCCACCCCTCCTGTCTCAGGGCACTGCTGGGAGTGATAGGCCCCCACCCCTCCTGTCTCAGGGCACTGCTGGGAGTGATAAGCCCCCACCCCTCCTGTCTCTGGGCTCTGCTGGGAGACATCAGGCATTCCCACCCCTGGGACCCCCCCTACATAGCATGTGGGTCACAACTGGACACAATGCCAGAAGTCACAGTCACGAAAAAGGGACACAGTCTGTGGCAGTGGACACTGCACTCACCTGATAACCTGGTCGCCCATACAGCATGGGGTACCGTGGGAGGATCACATCCACCAAAGCCATGTTCTCCTCCAGGGTGAATGGCTGTGACCTCTCCACAGCCCTTGACATGGTTCCAGGGAATCAGTAGCAGCAGCTGGGTCATGGAATACAGAGATGTGCAGGCAAGTGCTCCCTCATGGGACCTGGCTGCCTTATATCTGCCTTGCTGGCCCATCTCATGCACAGGGGTACAGAGTAATTGGTCACTCACATTTGCATCCTATGTTTCCTCCAATCCCTTCAAACCTAGCAGTCTGTGGGTTCTCTATCGGTTTCATTCTCCTGCATGATGTCAGCCCCACAAACACATTGCAACAAAGTAGAAGAATACCAACTGACTTCTGCTGTGCACCTTCCAGAACAATTTTGAAATTTGAACTTGGTCTCCATGACAACCAGCATGCATGTAGGCCTTAATACTTGTCCCTCATGTGTCCCCAATGTAATTTGGAGCGTCACACACAGGTACGGTGCGTTTCGGGGCCCTAGGGCACCCCAAATGCATTGCAACGGCCCGTACACGCGTGCCTACGTTCACTATCACTATGGGTGTTCTTGCGTATGCGTACTCGTAGTGGTACGGGCCGTACGCCCGCATGTATGCTCACTATCACTATGGGTGTCCTGGCGTATGCGTACTCGTAGTGGTACGGACCGTACACACGCATGTACGCTCACTATCACCATGGGTCTCCCCGCGTATGCGTACTCGTAGTGATAGTGAGCATAGATGCGTGTGTACGGCCCGTACCACTACGAGTACGCATACGCCAGGACACCCATAGTGATAGTGAGCGTACATGCGGGCGTACGGACCTACCACTATGGGTGTTCTTGCGTATGCGTACTCGTAGTGGTACGGGCCGTACACACGCATGTACGCTCACTATCACTACGAGTACGCATACGTGGGGAGACCCATGGTGATAGTGAGCGTACATGCGTGTGTACGGTCCGTACCACTACGAGTACGCATACGCAAGAACACCCATAGTGGTAGGTCTGTACGCCCGCATGTACGCTCACTATCACTATGGGTGTCCTGGCGTATGCGTACTCGTAGTGGTACGGGCCGTACACACGCATGTACGCTGACTATCACTATGGGTGTCCTGTCGTATGCGTACTCGTAGTGGTACGGACCGTACAAATGCCTGTACGCTCGCCATCACGATGGCTACACATACGGCAGCACTCCCATAGTGATATGGGAACGTACACAGGCCCTCTTCGCAGCAGTACAGCGGTTTTCACACATCACAGTGGTGACAGGCGGCACACCGGTAGGGATAGGGCGGACATAATTGTCCATGGATGGACATACTTGTCCATGGATGGACATACTTGTCCATGAATGGACATACTTGTCCATTAATTGACATCAAGGCATCGTCTGTGCATTACTACATGTGTGGGGCACAGGTGTGACGGCCTGTGGTGTGGAACATTACTCCTGAGTGGAGAAGGCACCAGATGTATGATGAGATGTCTACAGATGTACTGTGTGATGGTGCAATGTGTGGCAGGCATGGCCTTGACTCCTTTGACATGTGTGCATGTCGTACTGCACACTTTGGGTGAGCGTCACTGGCATGGCATGGACAACAACACACGGAAGTGTCCCCTGATGCCCGGTACAGGGGTTCTCACACCTGACTTGTCACTACCCACGGTGCACAATGTGACTATGTCATGTATGTATGGGGGCTTCCCATCAGGTTGATGTTGGAGCACCCTCAAAAGCTGCAGCCGTTGCAGCAACCAACATGTGTCTGTGTGTAGATTGTCATTGCACACTGTTCCGCACACCATGCCACATGTGGTATCGGATGTGAGGTGCACATGTATGCATGGGACACGGAGTAGCGTGACAAGGACATGTCTGCATCCTCACAATGAATGTGTGGTGAGTCATGACATGTGCACCCTCATGGCAAGGTGTGTGGGCTGTCCTAGTGTAATGTCATGTGACCTGTGGATCTAGTGTTCCGCTACCGGTCTCTGCAATCGGCATCCTACTTCTGCTGATGTGTGGGCGTATGTCACTCCTGTCTTGCGTCTGGCTGTTCACTTGCACTGAGACACAGCTATTCCCATGGCATGGCATGGGGAGGTTCTCAATCTCCGTGTGTAGCTGGGTCTTGGTAGGAGTGTCACCTTGCATCCATACGTGTCCTGGGCATGTAGCACATACCTGACTCCCTATGTAGCATATGTGTGTTGACAGATTAACATGTGCTCAGTACATATGAATTGTTGTCGTAGTGCACTCACTCTTCCTTGTCACTTCCAAATTACTGCAGAGCGCCGCCTCTTGCCCGACCAATTCCGGACTTGGCTGCCATGCGGGAGAATGACAGCATCCGGCTCTACCGCTTCACCCAACCGTTGATTCTGGAGCTGACGGCGAGACTGGCACCACACCTGCAACCGCAGCACAGGTATCCTACGGCACTGACACCCCAGCTGAAGGTAATGGCTGCCCTACATTTTCTTGCCACGGGTACCTTTCAAAATACCATAGCTCATGTTGGTGGCATGTCCCAGAGCATGTTCTGCCGTGTGCTGCATGATTTCTTAGAGGCCATGTTGATTCACCTGGATGACTTCATCAAGTTCCCAACCCCTGAACAGTTGACTGCGGTCAAGCGTGGATTCTATGCCCTGGGAGGGATGCCCCATGTCATTGGGTCCATAGATGGTACACATGTAGCTTTGGTACCACCACACGCACGGGAGGTGGCGTACCGCAATCGAAAGCACTACCACTCCATCAATGCCCTTGTGGTGTATCAGTCCAACATGGTGATTTCACATGTCTGTGCTCGTTTTCCAGGATCAGCACAAGATGCCTACATCATGAGGCGTAGCAGGATGCCTGAAATGATGATGCAGCTGCGCAACGAACGAGCATGTGTTGTTGGTGGGTACAGTCTGTCTGTCCTGTATTTTGCATAGCCTACCAGCACGACCGCTTCACCACTTCTAACGATGTCCATGTGCTTCCCATGTAGGGGACGCTGGCTATCCCAACATGCCTTGGCTGCTCACACCTCTCCGCAACCCCATCACGCCGGCCCAGCTCCGCTACAACACCGCCCATGGCCAGACAAGGCGAGTGATAGAGAGGACGTTTGGCCTGCTGAAGAGCCGATTCAGGTGCCTCCACAAGACCGGTGGCGCACTCCCATATGCCCCGGCGAAGGTCTGCAAGATCTTCATGGTCTGCTGCATGCTGCACAACATGGCAGTTGAAAGAGCTGTGCCACTCATCCTGGATCGACATGACGAGGACCATCCACCCGTGGAGGACGAAGGGCTTGGCAATGGGGCTAGTGATGTGGAGGATGTGGAGCCGCAAGAGGACATCTGGACTCGGCTCATACGCAACTTTTTTGCTTAGTGGTGAGTACCAGTGTCTGAGTGTGCACGCGTTGGTCCCCGTGTGGCATGTGTTGTGATATGTGTGTCCACCTGCATGTATGGCACGTGAGTCAGAGGTGTATGTGGGTGTGTCACTGGAGTGATGGTGGCAGTGATGGTTGTATTTCCCCAGTCATAATTGTGACCGAGCATGTTGTCATCCATACATGTGTCGAGTAAATGCACATGCAAGTGGCTGTGCTTTTTGTGGCTGACTTCTTGTGTGTCTCTCTTCCCCAGGTACTTGCGCATGCCGTCTGCTGCTTGCATTGTTGTGGCACTGCTATTCCTCATGGACATGACATCGTGGGCTGACTCAGCGTTACAGGCACGGACACGTTTGGAAGTCTCCATAGGGTAAGGGATGCATCTGGGGTGTATTGGGTGTGGCAGTTGTTCACGATGTATGCACACTGCCCCTGTCGATGTTTGGTTCCTCTGCAGCCATGTAGCATCACCATGGGACACGACATGCAGCTGTGTACACCTGAATAGATGGTCTGCCTGGTTGACAGTCATCAGTGATGGGAAAGGGGATTGTGATGATGGCATCAATGTGTGTGACACTGCCCTCGGACACATACGGTTAGCATTGGCTTGACATGGTGTGGGACTTCCACATCAGCGGATCTATGGTGTATGGCAGTCTCTCCGTGAGCAGCTGTGGGTTTTTAGCTGTTAGCCGACGCTTGTGTGCCAGTTCCATGGCGAACACGCATTTGTGCTGCAGAAGGGGGGTGCCAGTGTTGGACCCACATGTTACTCCACATGATGTGTTCATGTGTACTTCAAGTTGCCTCTGCAATCCCGAAAACATGACTAATAAAGGTGTCCCTATGCCTCCAAGGTGCCTCTTCTCAGTCAATGCTGGTGTGTTGCCACGGTGCATCCAGCATGTCTGGCATGGTATTCCCTGATTGTGGCTATGTGTCAATGTGTCGAGTAGCAAGATGCATGCTGTGTGTGTGGGCTGAGACTGTGTATTGGCCATGATGTCCATGACTGTGTGGGTAGTGTGACATGTGCCATCCCCATGCATCCAACGTTGTCCAGGACCCCATTCTCTGCATCCACCGGACTCAAGCTTGCAGGACATGGTTCTGCCACCTGTCTACACATACCTGGGTGCCCCCCAGGACACTGGACTGGATCCCTGACCTCTGCGCATGACTGTTGCTGTACTCAATGTGTCTGTCAGCACGGTTGTTCGGCCACCCCCTCAGCTGGTTGGGCCCATCACGGGTGTGTATGGTGCTCCATGTCTGTCTTGCCTAATACACTGTGACCCATGTGTCCTGTGCCCGACTCAGGCCCCAGGGTGTGGATGGTTGAAGACAAAAGATGACTCAGGCATGTTTAGGTAATAATGCAACCAGCAGGCATCTACTCTTCATAGTGTGATTTATTATTGGGGTGGGGGGGACAAAGTGAGGGGCTTTCCGGGAGTTTGGAATCCAAAGTTCAGTAGGGGAGTTGGTGTCCTTGCCATTTGAAATCCTCAGAGTCCATGCCAGAGTCTTTGTCAACATTGGTCAGCCAGTGACCAGCAGGGCCATGTGGCAGAGAATGTCTCTTGATGCTGTGATGCTGTTGGTCCAGTGGGCCAGGTGCCAGGCCAGGTGTCCTGGGAGATGGTGATGTAGCGCCAACCCTCACGGTGCTTTCCGTGGACGACCCGGCCTCCTGCGGGGACCCTCAGCAGCAGGCCGTGACGACGTCTGGGATGCTCCATCGGATGTTTCCTCCTCCTCCTCCTGATCCCTCCCTGTGGGTGGTGATGTTCTCCGCCTTCTGGCACAGGGAGGGTCGGCCATGTTGTCGGCCATCCGACGGAGTGTATCGTGAATCCCCTGGAACACCGTCACTTGCTCAGCCTGTCTGTCCTCCATCCTCCGTTGGTGTTGCAGTAGACAGGCATGTTGCTGGGCCTGCTGGGTCTTGATCCCCTCAAGGACAGACACAACCTGGGCCAGGCCCGTGGTGTCCTGCCGGTATGTGTCCAGGATGTTACGGACATGAGAAAATACCGGTTCCCCAGCCAACTGGTCAGGCTCGCGCCTCCGCCGTCCTCCACTCCCACCACCCCTGCCCACTTGCACCTGGCCTGCCCTTGTGGGTACATCGGGTCTCCGGGACCCCTGAGGGGTAGCATTGGCGTTGTCGCCTGCCTCCTCCTGGGTGCCCGGGACACCGTGTCCCTCCTGGCCAGCCTGGCTGCATTGTGGTGTTGGGGCAGGGATCCTGGGTGTCTCCTGGGATGTGGCAGGAGTGGGGGTGGTGGTTGGCACAGTTGTACCTGACGCAGGTGCTGCAGGTGGTTGGACACCAGAGGGGCCAGGTCGGTCGGGCTCGTCCACAGAGTGGTGAGAGTGGTCGCTGCCGGTGGGATCGGGCTCCCGCAGATCCGGGTCCTGTGAGTCTTCCCCCCCAGTGTTGGGGGGTGAACCACGACGTTGACCTGTGTGTGAGAGAGACAATGTTAATTTTGGTCCATGCAACATCCATGTTTCATCAGTTTCAAAGTTGGGACATTTCCTCTTGGCATTGGGATCTGTCTTGCATTCCACTCACAGTGCACTTGTGCATGGGTGTGTCCCTTGGGCACCACTTTGGCCCCTTTAACTATGTGTGGCACGGTCTTCCTTGCTGCATCAAGTGTGACTGCAGTCAGCAGTGGAGTGGGCAGGTGTGGCGAGCCATGCATTGGCGCCTTCCGTGTAGCACTGTACATGTGCACATGGAGTGGATCCACACACTTATATGGTCCAGGTAGCTGTCGTTGTGCTCGTGAACAGGTTGTGACATGGCCCTGTGTTTTGCCATGGGGAAGAGGGGGGGTTCTGGGACTGGCCACCCTTGTCTACATGCACGCAGTCTACCTGCTGACGAGCAGACATTCGCACATGCCACACGGCTGATTTGCTCTCCCTGTGTCTCGCTCCCTCTCTGTCCCCCTCTCCCTCCCTCTGTGTCCCCCTCTCCCTCCATCTGTGTCAGCCTCCTCCCTCTGTCCGTCTCCCTGTGTCTCCCTCCCTCTCTGTCCCCCTCTCCCTCCCTCTGTGTGTCAGCCTCCTCCCTCTGTCCGTCTCCCTCCCTCTCTGTCCCCCTCTCCCTCCCTCTGTGTCCCCCTCTCCCTCCCTCTGTGTGTCAGCCTCCTCCCTCTGTCCGTCTCCCTGTGTCTCCCTCCCTCTCTGTCCCCCTCTCTCTCCCTCTGTGTGTCACCCTCTGTCACCTCAGCCCAGCTTCCTGGGCACACACTGTTAGCAGATATTTGAGTGGCCCTTGGCTTGTTGATGTGAGTTTGTTTCTGATCTCCAGGCACACATTGGGTGTGATGTGTGTCTGTGCGCTGCTGCTGTGGTGGTGTGTGCTGCCACTCTTTCACAATGTTGGCTGTTCATTAGCTGCTGTCATGTGCAAAACAGTGCCTTCACCCCCATGTGTTGATGCAAGGCGTCCGCCATTTGCTGGCAAGTCATTCCTGTGTTGGGACACACTGTTTGTCTGGCTGTGACCTAGGCCATATGGGCAGAGGGCATTGTTGTCTGCTTCTGAGTTGCACTATGTGATTTTTGGGGCCCACCCTCCCGCCATCCGGGTTACCGTGTCATGTGTTGGTGTCTTCTGTGGCCTGTGACTTGACATTGTCCCGCTGGGTGCATGGGGCATGGTGGCAGCAGTGGCATGTGCGTGCTCATGGAGTGTGGTTGAGTCATGCGATGGCTTGGGGTGGTTGCGTGCCTGTTATTGATTTTGGTTGTGGATGCCGTTCCCCCCATGTGAGGTGCGTTGTTTGTGTACTCACCCGGGTCTCGGAGTCCTTCTAATCCTTCGTCTGCCTCCACCGGCAGTATGGCCATCACCCTCTCCTCCCAGGGATGGTAGTGTACGGGTCTGCGGGAGGGCCCTCCTCCGGTGGCGTTGGCCTGCTCGTGTTCCTCCTGCCTCATGGCTCGGACCCTCCTCCGCAGATCGTACCACCTGTTCTGGCATTCCTGCCTGGTCCTTCTGGTGTCCCCAACAGCATTCACAGCATCGATGATGGTCTGCCACATGGCTGTTTTTGCTACCATGCTGGTGTTTCTGACCAATGTTCCAAAGAGCTGTGGCTCGACTCTGAGGATTTCATCAACAAGAACCTCAAACTCTCGGTTACTGAACTTTGGATTCTTGGTAGTGGGCATGGTGAGGGGTGTGGGTGTGGATGGTGGGGGTGTGGGTGTGGATGGTGGGGGGGGTGTGTGGATGGTTGTGGGTGTGTGGGTGTGGTTGTGCAGGTGTGTGTATGTGTGAATGTGATGAGGGTGTGTTTGTGAAGGTGGTTGTGTGGAGATGTGCAAGTGTAAGGTGTGGTGAAGCTTGTAGTAAGGTGCTGTAAGTTGTATGTGGTGTCTGGCAGCAGTGAGTCTGTTGCAAAGGCTCATGGTTTGTGTGTGTGGGCCCTTTTTATTGGTCCATTGGTGGGTGTGGCTGTGTTTGAAGTTTGGGTGGGTGTGTTATAAGGAGTGGTGGTGTTTAGGGACTCTGTTTGTTTTTGGCAGTTGCAGGTCAGTGTATGTGTTTTTTTTAGTGTTTGTTGGCCATGTTTAGTGGCTTTGTGCATTCGAATAGTGTATTCTTGTGTTGTTTTGTTTTGTCCTGGTTGTGTATGTGCGTTTTGAGCGTGTGTACGGTGTGTAGATGGGCCATTTGGTTGTACGGTGCTGTCCTTGTGTGTGGCTTGGCACGACTCGTACATGCGGTTGTGATGTTGGGGCATGGGGTGTGCTCCGTACTTAGGAGGTTGTGGTGAGGGTGCGACTCGAACGTACTGGGGTGTACTTAGATGGTGGTACGACACGTACAGGGGTGGGGGTACGACTTGAACGTACTGGGGTGTACTTAGACGGTGGTACGACACGTACAGGGGTGGGGGTACGACTCGAACGTACTGGGGTGTGGGTACACGGTGGTACGACACGTACAGGGGTGGGGGTACGACTCGAACGTACTGGGGTGTGGGTACACGGTGGTATGACACGTACAGGGGTGGGGGTACGACTCGAACGTACTGGGGTGTGGGTACACGGTGGTACGACACGTACAGGGGTGGGGGTATGACTCGAACGTACTGGGGTGTACTTAGACGGTGGTACGACACGTACAGGGGTGGGGGTACGACTCAAACGTACTGGGGTGTAGGTACACGGTGGTACGACACGTACAGGGGTGGGGGTACGACTCGAACGTACTGGGGTGTACTTAGACGGTGGTACGACACGTACAGGGGTGGGGGTACGACTCAAACGTACTGGGGTGTGGGTACACGGTGGTACGACACGTACAGGGGTGGGGGTACGACTCGAACGTACTGGGGTGTACTTAGACGGTGGTACGACACGTACAGGGGTGGGGGTACGACTCGAACGTACTGGGGTGTACTTAGACGGTGGTACGACACGTACAGGGGTGGGGGTACGACTCGAATGTACTGGGGTGTGGGTACACGGTGGTACGACACGTACAGAGGTGGGGGTACGACTCGAACGTACTGGGGTGTACTTAGACGGTGGTACGACACGTACAGGGGTGGGGGTACGACTCAAACGTACTGGGGTGTGGGTACACGGTGGTACGACACGTACAGGGGTGGGGGTACGACTCGAACGTACTGGGGTGTAGGTACACGGGGGTATGACACGTACAGGGGTGGGGGTATGACTCGAACGTACTGGGGTGTAGGTACACGGGGGTATGACACGTACAGGGGTGGGGGTATGACTCAAACGTACTGGGGTGTGGGTACACGGTGGTACGACACGTACAGGGGTGGGGGTACGACTCGAACGTACTGGGGTGTACTTAGACACTGGTACGACACGTACAGGGGTGGGGGTACGACTCGAATGTACTGGGGTGTGGGTACACGGTGGTACGACACGTACAGGGGTGGGGGTACGACTCGAACGTACTGGGGTGTGGGTACACGGTGGTACGACACGTACAGGGGTGGGGGTACGACTCGAACGTACTGGGGTGTACTTAGACGGTGGTACGACACGTACAGGGGTGGGGGTACGACTCGAACGTACTGGGGTGTGGGTACACGGTGGTACGACACGTACAGGGGTGGGGGTACGACTCGAACGTATGGATGCTGGGGGGAGTGTTTGGCGCATATGCGGGCACATATCTCCATGGTTGCAATGGGAGTTCGGTGCGGACGGTGTTTTTACCATACGGTTGTGAGTTCGGACGCACGGGTGGGATCGTGATTCCTCGGTCGGACTTGACTTTTCACGTTTGTACGGTAAATCGTCCGAGGACGTGTCGGACACATTTTCCGACCCGAGGACGTGTGGGGAATGATTCCGAATGCGGTTCGTATGGACTTTTTACCATGCGAATCGTGATTGCCAGTTCGTACGGAACTTGTACGATTCGTACGGTAAAAAGACCGGATACGAGTCGTACGGGGGAATTTTTTTGCCGGATCGTAATCGGCACCAAAGTGTCTCTCTCTAAACTGCAATATTGTCGACAAGAAGTGACCTATTTAGGTCATCTCTTATCGAAGGAGGGAAGGAAGCTGACCCCAGAAAGAATCCAAGCCATTGCACAATTAAGCGTGCCAAGGACAAAGAGAGAAGTGCGTGCTTTCTTGGGCATTACTTCATACTGTAGGCACTGGATCCCGAGTTTTTCTTTGCTGGCAAAACCATTGCTAGCATTAACATATAAAGATACGCCGAATCCTGTCCCATGGTCTGAAGAGTGTCAGAAAAGTTTTTGGGAATTACGCAAGGCATTATGTTCAGCTCCTGTGTTGGGTACCCCCGACTATAGTAAGCCTTTTACCTTGTATGTTTATGCAAAGGACGGTTGCGCATTGTCAGTGCTAACACAGCCTTTTGGAGACAGACCGCGTCCATGCGCGTATTTTTCGTCGACTTAGGACCCTGTAGCGAGGGCATTGCCAAGTTGTTTAAGAGCCACAGCGGCAGCAGCTGTGTCTATTCGACAGTCTGCTGGATTAGTGATGAATAACACATTGATTGTAATGGTTCCCCATGCGGTGGACACATTGTTAAACAGGACCAAGACACAGCATTTAACTAATGCTCGATTGTCAGGGTATGAATTGACACTGTTAGCAAACCATGTGCACATAAAAAGGTGCAATACGCTGAATCCAGCCACATTATTGCCAATTTCAGCAGACACAGATGAGGTTGAACAGCATGATTGTCTGTTCAGAACAGAAAAAGAAACAAAAGACCCGGTACTTCAGAAGGAACCTTAGAGTTCCTGATCGTGAGGACCAAGCTGAGGACTAGGCCCAGGTGACATTTCTGTTAGGCCAGTGTAATCTTGTGTAATTTTGGGAAAATTGAGTTATGCTTGGCTTGTGAATCCCCTGAAATAACTAAGGGGCATATCAACAACAACTGGCGATAATTATCGCTAAGCGCACTTAGCGCTAGGATAATTATCGCTGGCTAGTGTTGATTTTTATCACTGAGATTGCGTGCTATTAGCAACGCTTATCTCAATAGCGATAAAAATCATCACGTTAAGTGGCTAACGTGAGATTATCGCTGGAAACCCAGCGATAATCTCACGTTAGCTTGTTGTTAGGGACAGACAAACTTAGCCATGATATCCTCCTTCCATAGGATATCATGGCTAAGTCAGAAAAATACGAGACGTAAAAAAGCAGCGTTAACCGCGGTTAGCGCTGCTTTTTTTGTCTCTAACAGGGTTAGTGATATACTTGATAATAGGAGAAATGTCGCTTAGCGACATTTCTCCTATTATTTTACTCTGGAATGCCCCCTTTGCATCTCATTAGAGATGCAAGGGGAAGCGTAGAGTAAATGGGTGCTAACATGCGAATTTGCATGTTAGCACCCTGTTGCTGATAGGGCGCTAGTTTTATCTCTGCTTTTTTGGCTTTTAAAGCCAAAAAAGCAGAGATAAAGCCCTTGTTGATATGCCCCTTAGGGGCATATTATCAAGAACCGGTGTTAAAATTATCGCCGCTTTAGCGGCAGAAAACTGCCTCTAAAGCGGCGATAATGGGCTTGATAATATGCTCTATGGAATCCCAATTGAAGCCCATGTTAGATGTTTACGCCACCTTTATTGGAAAATTCTAGGTTGAGAGAACCAGAACAACGCAAATGAAAAGAACACTAGTGGCTGTTGTTCGTGCCATTTGTGTTTTTAGCACTTGTGATTAACATGAAATGCATCGCCAAGGATGCATTTTGCAACAGAATATAGCTCTTGAATAACAGATTTGCATTTTGCATCATTATAAGTAATTTTGCATAACTTTTCTGAAACTATGCAACAGCAAATTATGAGAATTTCGCACCACCATACTCAGGACCTATAAGCATTTTTACTTTCTAGAGTGTATCCATGGTCATCTCAGCTCATGCTCAGTAGCTCAGGAAAAGGTGCAGCGAGGCATAGGGTGGATGGCGAGGAGAGTAGAAGAGGAGAAAAGTAAGATGTGCTTCCATACAGAAGAGAAAGTGAGAAGTGAGGAGGGTGAGCAGAGGGAAAAAGAACTATGATAAGCGAGGAGAGAAGCTGAACAGGGGATGGGTGAGAGGATAAATGTGAGGAGACTGGTAGAGTAGAAAATAAAAACGGAAGGAAGAGAAGTCTTGAAAAGGGAGAAAAACAGAGTGGAGTTGCAGAAGAGTAGATGATGGGGTAAGCAAAAGTAAGCATAGGATAAATGAAGGATGGAAAAACCGAAGGGAGAAAGAAGCAAGTGGAAGAGAGGAGAAAAGTTTACAAAAGGTCCCGGGTAGAAAAAAGGAGAAAGAGGCAAAATAAAGGTGAGAAACAAGCAGAAAGAGGCAGAATGAAGGTCACCAATAAAGCAGAAAAAGGAAGGATAAAGGAGAGAAACGCGCAGAAAGAGGCAGAATGAAGGTGAGAAGTGAGCAGAAGGAGAAGAATAAAAGGTCAGCAATGAGTAGAAAGAGGCCAGATAAGGGTGAGAAACAAGCAGAAAGAGGGAGAATGAAGGTCAGCAATCAGCAGAAAGAGGAAGGATAAAGGAGAGAAACGTGCAGAAAGAGGCAGAATAAGGGTCAACAATGAGCAGAAAGAACAAAAACAAAGTTGAAAACGAGCAGAAAGAGGCAGTGACCAGAAAGAAGCAAAATAGAGGCCGAAAACGAGCTACAAGAGGCAAAATAAAGGTCAGCAATTAGCAGAAAAAGGCAAAACAAATATGAGAATCTAACAGAAATAGAAAAAATAAAGTTCAGCAATGAGAACAAAGAGGCAAAAAAATAAGGTGATAAATGAGTGGAAAAGAATGAATAAGGGTCAAAAAAGAGCAGAAAGAGGCAAAATAGAGGTCAGAAATGAGCTGAGACAAGATAAAGGTGAGACAGGAGCAGAAAGAGGCTGAATAATGGTCCACAGTGAGCAGAAAGTGGAAAAATAGAGGCCAGAAATGAGCAGAAAGAGACAAAATATAGGAGCACAAAGAGGCAGAAAAAAGGTCAGCAACCAGCAGAAGGAAGAAATAAAGATGAGAAACCAGCAAAAAGAGGCAAAATAATGGTGAGAAATGAGCAGGAAGAAGGAAAATAAAGGTACGCAGCGAGCAGAAAGAGGGAAAATAGAGGTCGGAAAGAAGCAAAATAGAGGTAGAAAACAAGCTGCAAGAGACAGAATGAATGTCAGAAACGAGTAAAAAGAGGCAGAATGAAGGTATGAAACAAGTAGGAAGAGGCAGAATAAAGGTCCGCAACCAGCAGAAGAAGGAAATAAAGATTAGAAACAAGCAGAAAGAGGCAAAATAAAGGTCAGAAAGAAGCAAAATAGAGGTCGAAAATGAGCTGCACGATGCAGAATAAAGGTTAGAAATTAGCAGAAAGAGGCAAAATAAAGGTGAGAAACTAACAGAAACAGGCAAAATACAGTGCAGTAACGATCAGAAAGAGGCAAAAAACATAAGGTGAGAAACAAGCCGAAAGAGGCAGAACAAAGGTCAGAACCGAGCAGCAAGAGGCAGAATAAAAGTCAGAACCAACTATAAAGAGGCAGAATAAAGGTCAGAAATAAGCAGAAAAAGGCAGAATAAAGCTCAGAAATAAGCAGAAAGAGACAGATTAAAGGGCAGCAACCAGCAGAAGGAGGAAAGATAAATTAGATAAACTAGCAGAAAGAGGCAGAATAGAGGTCAGCAACGAGCAGAAAGAGGCAAGATAAATTTGATAAACTAGCAGAAAGAGGCAGAATAAAGTTCAGAAACAAGCAGAAAGAGACTGACTAAATGTCAGCAATGAGTGGTAAAAGGCTAAATAAAGGTGAGAAACGTGTAGAGAGAAGCAAAATAAAGGTCTGCAGCGCGCAGAAAGAGGCAAAATAGAGGTGAGAAATTAACAGAAAGAATCAAAATAGAGGTCAGAAACAAGCAGAAAGAGGCAAAATAGAGGTCAGAAACGAACAGCAAGAGTCAGAATAAAGGTAAGAAACAAGTAGAAATAGGCAAGCTAAAGGTGAGAAGCAAGCAGAAACAGGCAGAATAAAGGTCAGCAACTAGGAGAAACAGGCAAAATAAAGGTAAGAAATGAGCAGAAAGAGGCAGAATAATGGTCAGTAGGGAGTAGAAAGAGGCAGAATAAAAGGTCACCAATGAGCAGAAAGAGGCAAAGTAAAGGTCAGCAACTAGCAGAAAGAAGAAAATAGAGGTCAGAATCGAGCAGAAAGAGGCAAAATAGAGGTCAGAAATGAGCAGCAAGTGGCAGAATAAAGGTGAGAAAGGGGCAAAAAAGGCAAATTTAAGGTGAAAAACGAGCAGAAAGAGGGTCAGCAACCAGCAGAAGGAGGAAATAAAGATGAGACACAAACAAAAACAGTCAAAATACAGTTCAGCAATGAGCAGAAAGAGGCAAAAAATAAGGTGAGAAACGAGCAGAAAAAGGCAGAATAAAGGTCAGAAATAAGCAGAAAGAGCCAGTATAAAGGTCGGCAGAAGGAGGAAAGATAAAGATGAGAAACAAGCAGAAAGCAGCAGAATAGAGGTCAGCAACGAGCAGAAAGTGGCAGATTAAATGTCAGCAACGAGCAGAAAGAGGCAGAATAAAGGTGAGAAACTTGCACAGAGAGGCAAAATAAAGGTCCGCACGCACGTAGAAGAGGCAAAATAGAGGTGGAAAATGAGCAGAAAGAATCAAGCTAGAAGTCAGAAACAAGCAGAAAGATGCAAAATAAAGGTGAGAAACAAGCAGCAAGAGGCAGAATAAAGGTGAGAAACTAGTAGGAAGAGGCAAAATAAAGATGAGAAACAAGCAGAAAGAGGTAAAATAAAGGTCAACAGTGACCAGAAAGAGGCACAAAAAAGTGACAAACTAACAGAACTAGAAAAAATAAAGTTCAGCAACGAGAACAAAGAGGCAAAAAAATAAGGTGATAAATGAGTGGAAAGAGGCTGAATAAGGGTCAGAAATAAGTGGAAAGAGGCAAAATAGAGCTCAGAGACGAGCTGCAAGTGTCAACCTAAAGGTTAAAAAACAAGTAGAAAGAGGCATGATAAAGGTGAGAAAGGAGCAGAAAGAGGCAAAATAAAGTTGACAAATAAGCAGAAACAGGCAAAATGAAGATCCGCAGTGGGCAGAAAGCGGCAAAATAGAGGTCAGAAATAAGCAAAAAATGAAAAATAGAGGTCTAAAATGAGAAAGAGGCAGAATAAAGGTCAGAAACGAGCAGTAAAGGCAAAATCAAGGTGAGAAACAAACAGAAATAGGCAAAATAAAGTTCAGCAACGAGCAGAAAGAGGCAAAAAAATAAGGTGCGAAATTAGCGGAAAGATAATAAATAAAGGTCGGAAACAAGCAGAAAGAGGCAAAATAGAGGTCAGAAAAGAGCAACAGAGGCAGAATAAAAGTCAGAAAAAAGTGGTAAGAGGCAGAAGAAAAGTCAGAAATTAGCAGGAAGAGGTGGAATAAAGGTCAGCAACCAGCAGAAGGAGGAAAGATAAAGGTGAGAAACAAGCAGTAAGAGGCAGATTAGAGGTCAGCATCGAGCAGAAAGAGGCAGATAAAGTTGATAAACGAGCTGAAAGAGGCAGATTAAAGGTGAGAAAGGAAAAGAAATAGGCAAAATAAAGTTCAGCAATGTTGAAAAAGAGGCAAAATAGGTCAGTAATGAGCAGAAAGAGGCAAAATAAAAGTGAGAATACACAGGAAAGAGGCATAAGAAAGGTCAGAATCTAGCAGAAAGAGAAAAAATTAAGGTCAGCAATGAGCAGAAAGAGGAAAATTAAAGGTCAGCAATGAGCAGAGAGAGGCAAAATAGACGCCAGAAATGAGTAGCAAGAGGCGGAATAAAGGTGAGAAACAAGCAGAAAAGGCAGAATGAAGGTGAGAGACGAGCAGAAAGAAGCAGAACAAAGGTCAGCAACTAGCAGAAGGAGGAAAGGTAAAGATGAGAAACAAACATAAAGAGGCAAAATAGACGTCAGCAACAAGCAGAAAGAGGCAAGATAAAGGTGATAAACGAGTAGAAAGAAGTAGAATAAAGGGCAGAAACTAGCAGAAAGAGGCAGACTAAATGTAAGCAACAAACAGAGAGAGTCAAAATACATGTGAGAAAGAAGCTGAAAGAGGCAGAGTGGAGGTCAAATACCAGCAGAAGGAGTAAAGATAAGGATGAGAAACAAGCAGAAAGAGGCAGAATACAGGTCAGCAATAAGCAGAAAGATGCAAATTAAAGGTCTGCAGCGAACAGAAAGAGGCAAAACAGAGGTCAGAAATTAGCAGAAAGAAGCCAAATAAAAGTCAGTAACAAGCTGCAAGAGGCAGATTAAAGGTCAGAAACAAGCGAAAAGAGGAAAATAAAGGTAAAAAACGAACAGAAATAGGCAAAATAAAGTTCAGCAATGAGCGGAAAGAGGAAGAAAAATAAGGTGAGTAATGAGAAAAAAGATGCTGAATAAAGGTCAGAAACAAGCTGATAGTGGCAAAATAGAGGTCAGAAAAGAGCAGAAAGAGGAGCGATAAAGGTCAGCAACCAGCGGAAGGAGGAAAGATAAAGATGAGAAACAAGCAGAAAGAGGCAAAATAGAAGTCAGCAACAAGCAAAAAGAGGCAAGATAAAGTTGATAAACGAGCAGAAGAGGCAGAATAAAGGTGAGAAACAAGCAGAAACAGGCAGACTAAAGGACAGTAATAAGCAGAAAGAGGCAAAATAAAGGTGAAAAAGGGGCAGAAAAAGGCAAAATTAAGCATAGAAACGAGCTGAAAGAAGCAAAATGAAGGCCCGCAGGAAGCAGAAAGAGGCATAATAGAGGTCAGGAATGAGCAGAAAGAAACAAAATAGAGGTCAGAAATGAGCTGCAAGAGGCAGAGTAAGAGTCAGAAACGAGCAAAAAGAGGAAAATAAACATAAGAAACAAACAGAAATAGGCAAAATAAAGTTCAGCAATGAGCAGAAAGAGGAAACAAAAAAAGTAAGATGAAAAATTAGCAGAAAGAGCCTGAATAAAGGTCAGAATGACCAGAAAGAGGCAACATAGAGGTCAGAAACGAGCAGCAAGAGGCAGAATAAAGGTAAGAAACAAGTAGAGAGAGGCAACATAAAGGTGCGATGTGAGCAATAACGAAGGTCATCAACTAGGTGTAATAGGTTAAATAAAAGGTGAGAAATGATCAGAAAGAAGCAAAATAAAGGTGAGAAAGGAACAGAGAGAGGCAAAATAGAGATCTGAAATGTGCATGAAGAAGCAAAAAAAGAGGCAAAATAAAGGTGAAAAATGAAAACAAATAGTCAAAGTTGAGCAATAAGCAAAAAGAGGCTAAATTAAGGTCAGAAACGAGCAGAAAGAGGCAAAATACAGGTCAGAAACAAGTAGCAAGATGCAGAATAAGGGTAAGAAACAAGTAGAAAGAGGCAAGATAAAGGTGAGATAAAAGCAGAAAGAGGCATAATGAAGGTCAGCAACTAGGAGAAATAGGCTAAATAAAGGTGAGAAATGAGCAGAAAGAAGCAAAATAGAGGTCAGAAATGAGCTGCAAGAGGCAGAGTAAACGTCAGAAACGAGCAAAAAGAGGAAAATAAAGGTAAGAAACGAGCAGAAATAGGCAAAATAGAGTTCAATAATGAGCCGAAAGAGGAAACAAAAAAATAAGATAAGAAATGAGCAGAAAGAGGCTGAGTAAAGGTCAGAAACGACCGGAAAGAGGCAACATAGAGGTCAGAAACGAGTAGCAAGAGGCAGAACAAAGGTAAGAAATAAGTAGAAAGAGGCAAGATAAAGGTGAGATGCGAGCAGTAGGAGGCATAACGAAGATCATCAACTAGGAGTAATAGGTTAAATAAGAGGTGAGAAATGATCAGAAAAAAGCAAAATAAAGGTGAGAAAGAAACAGAAATAGTCAGAGTGAAGGTGAGAAACGGGCATAAAGAAGCAGAATAAAGGTCAGCAATCAGCAGAAGGAGTAAAGATAAAGATGAGAAACAAACATAAAAAGGGAGAATAGACGTCAGCAACAAGCAGAAAGAGGCAAGATAAAGGTGATAAACGAGCAGAAAGAGGCAGAATAAAGGTCAGAAACTAGTAGAAAGAGGAAGACTAAAGGTAAGCAACAAACAGAGAGAAGCAAAATCCATGTGAGAAAGCAGCAGAAAGAAGCAGAGTGAAGGTCAACAATGAGCAGAAGTTGGAAAGATAAGGATGATAAACAAGCAGAAAGAGGCAGGAGATAGGTCAGCAACAATTAGAAAGAAGCAAGATATAGTCAATCATTGAGCCGAAAGAGGCAGAATAAAGGTCAGAACCAAGCAGAAAGAGGCACACTAAAGGTCAGTGATGAGCAGAGAGAGGAAAAATAAAGGTGAAAAATTAGCAAAAAGATGCAAAATGAAGGTGAGAAACTAGCTGAAAGTGGCAAAATGAAGGTCCCCAGCATGCAGAAAGAGGCAAAATAAATATCAGAATTAGCAGAAGGAAGCAAAATAGAGGTCAAAAACGAGCTGCAAGAGGCAGAATAAAGGTGAGAAAGGAGCAAAATAAGGCAAAATTAAGGGTAGTAACGACCAAAAATAGGTAAAAAAAAGGTCTGCAGCGAGCAGAAGTTGCAGGAAGAAGAAAAATAGAGGTCGGAAACAGGCTGCAAGAGGCAGAATAAAGGTCAGAAATTAACAAAAAGAGGCAAAATAAAGGAGAGAAATGAAAAGAAATAGGCAGAATAAAAGTTCAGCAATGAGCAAAAAGAGGCAAAAAAATAAGGTGAGAAATGAGTAGAAAGAGGCTGAATAAAGGTCAGAAATGAGCAGAAAGAGGAAAAATACAGGTCAGAAACAACCAGCAAGATTCAGAATAAAGGTATGAAAAAGTAGAAAGAGGCAATATAATGGTGAGATACAAGCAGAAAGAGGCATAATGAGGGTTAGCAATTAGGAGAAATAGGCTGAATAAAGGTGAGAAACTAACAGAAATAGGCAATATAAAATTCAGCAATGAGCAGAAAAGGCACAGGAAATCAGCAACGAGCAGAAGGAGGCAAAATTACGGTGAGAAAATACAAGAAAGAGGCGTACGAAAGTTCAGAAACTAGCAGAAAGAGGCAGATTAAAGGTCAGCAACGAGAAGAAAGAAGCAAAATAAAGGTGAGAAAGGAGGAGAAAACGGCAAAGTTAAGGGTAGAAACGAGCCGAAAGAGGCAAAATAAAACATCCGAAGCGAGCAGAAAGAGGCAAAATACAGGTCAGAAATGAGCAGAAAGAAGCAAAATAGAGCTCAGAAACAAGCTGCAAGAGACGGAATAAAGGTCAGAAATGAGCAAAAAGTGGAAAATAAAGGTAAGAAACTAACAGAAATATGCAAAATAAAGTTCAGCAACGAGCAGAAAGAGGCAAAAAAATGATTTAAGTAATGAGCAGAAAGATGCTGAATAAAGGTCAGTAATGAACTGAAATACAAAATAGAGGTCAGAAAAGAGCGGCAAGAGGCAGAATAAAAGTAAGAAACAAGTATAAAGAGACAGAATAACGGTCAGAACTGAGCAGAAGAGGCAAGATAAAGTTGATAAACGAGTTGAAAGAGGCAGAATAAAGGTGAGAAAGGAGCAGAATAAGGCAACATTAAGGGTAGAAACGACCAGAGACAGAATGAAGGTCCGTAGTGAGCAGAAAGAGGCAAAATAGAGGTCAGAAATGTGCAGCAAGAAGCAAAATGGAGGTCGGAAACAAGCTGCAAAAGGCAGAATAAAGGTCAGAAACAAGCAAAAAGAGGCAAAATTAAGGTCAGAAAAATGAGCAGAAAGCAGCAAAATAAAAGTGAGAAAGGAGCAGAAATAGGCAAAATAAAGTTCAGCAATGAGTGGAAAGAGGCAAAAAAAGGGTCAGTAACAATCAAAAATAGGCAAAATAAAGGTGAGATACTGCAAGAAAGAGGCATCATAAAGGTCAGAACCTAGCAGAAAGAGGCAAAATAAAGGTCAGCAATAAGTAGAAAGAGGCAAAATAGACGTCAGAAGGCAGCAGCAAAAGGCATAATAAAGGTGAGAAATGAGCAGAAAGAGGCAGAATGAAGGTGAGAAATGAGCATAAAGATCAGCAACCAGCAGAAGGAGGAAATATAAAGATGAGAAACAAACATAGAGAGGCAGAATAGACATCAGCAACAAGCAGAAAGAGGCAAGATAAAGGTGATAAATAAGCTGAAAGAGGCTGAATAAAGGTGAGAAACTAGCAGAAAGAGGCAGAATAAAGGTAAGCAATGAGCAGAGAGAGGCAAAATAAAGGTGAGAAAAAAGCAGAAAGAGGAAAAATAAAGGTGAGAAACAAGCAGAAAGAGGAAAAAAAAAGTTCTGTAGCGAGCAGAAAGAGGCAAAATTGAGGCCAGAAATGAGCAGAAGGAGGCAAAATTAAGGTGAGAAACTACAAGAAAGAGGAGTAAGAAAGGTCAGAAACCAGCAGAAAGAGGCAAAATAAAGGTCAGAACGAGCAGTAAGAGGCAGAATAGAGGTCAGCAACAAGCAGAAAGAGGTAAGATAAAGGTGATAAACAAGCAGAAAGAGGCAGAATATAGGTCAGAGACTAGCAGAAAGTGGGAGACTAAAGGGCAGCAAAAGCTGAAAGAGGCAAAATAAAGGTGAAAAAGGGGCAGAAAAAGGCAAAATTAAGCATAGAAACGAGCTGAAAGAGGCAAAATGAAGGCCCGCAGGAAGCAGAAAGAGGCATAATAGAGGTCAGGAATGAGCAGAAAGAAACAAAATAGAGGTCAGAAATGAGCTGCAAGAGGCAGAGTAAAAGTCAGAAACGAGCAAAAAGAGGAAAATAAACATAAGAAACAAACAGAAATAGGCAAAATAAAGTTCAGCAATGAGCAGAAAGAGGAAACAAAAAAAGTAAGATGAAAAATTAGCAGAAAGAGCCTGAATAAAGGTCAGAATGACCAGAAAGAGGCAACATAGAGGTCAGAAACGAGCAGCAAGAGGCAGAATAAAGGTAAGAAACAAGTAGAGAGAGGCAACATAAAGGTGAGATGTGAGCAATAACGAAGGTCATCAACTAGGTGTAATAGGTTAAATAAAAGGTGAGAAATGATCAGAAAGAAGCAAAATAAAGGTGAGAAAGGAACAGAGAGAGGCAAAATAGAGATCTGAAATGTGCATGAAGAAGCAAAAAAAGAGGCAAAATAAAGGTGAAAAATGAAAACAAATAGTCAAAGTTGAGCAATAAGCAAAAAGATGCTAAATTAAGGTCAGAAACGAGCAGAAAGAGGCAAAATACAGGTCAGAAACAAGCAGCAAGATGCAGAATAAGGGTAAGAAACAAGTAGAAAGAGGCAAGATAAAGGTGAGATACAAGCAGAAATAGGCATAATGAAGGTCAGCAACTAGGAGAAATATGCTAAATAAAGGTGAGAAATGAGCAGAATAAGGCAAAATTAAGGGTAGAGACGACCAGAGACAGAACGAAGGTCCGTAGTGAGCAGAAAGAGACAAAATAGAGGTCAGAAATGTGCAGGAAGAAGCAAAATGGAGGTCGGAAACAAGCTGCAAGAGGCAGAATAAAGGTCAGAAACAAGCAAAAAGAGGCAAAATTAAGGTCAGAAACTAAAAGTAATAGGCAAAATAAAATTCAGCAATGAGCAGAAAGAGGCAGAAAGGAGCATAATAAGGCAAAATTAAGGGTAGAAAATACCAGAAAGAGGAAAAATAAAGGTCTGCAGCGAGCACAAAGAGGCAAAATAGAGGTCAGAATGTGCAGAAAGAAGCAGAATAGAGGTGGGAAACAAGCTGCAGGAGGCAGAATAAAGGTCAGAAACGAGCAGAAAGAGGCAAAAGACAGGTCAGAAAGAGCAGCAAGATTCAGATTAAAGGTAAGAAACAAGTAGAAAAAGGCAAGATAAAGTTGAGATACAAGCAGAAAGAGGCATAATGACGGTCAGCAACTAGGAGAAATAGGCTAAATAGAGGTGAGAAATGAGCAGAAAGAGGCAAAATAAATGTGAGAAATGAACAGTAATAGGCAAAATAAAATTCAGCAATGAGCTAGAAAAGGCAAAGAAAATCACCAATGAGCAGACGGAGGCAAAATTAAGGTGAGAGACGACAAGAAAGAGGCATAATAAAGGTCAGCAATGAGCAGAAAGAGGCAAAATAGACGTAAAAAATGAGCAGCAAGAGGCAGAATAAAGATCAGAAACGAGCAGAAAGAGACAGAATAGAGGTCAGCAATAAGCAGAAAGAGGCAAGATAAAGGTGATAAGCAGAAAGAGGCAGAATATAGGTCAGAAACTAGCAGAAAGAGGCGGACTAAAGGTCAGCAACAAGCTGAAAGAGGCAAAATAAATGTGAGAAAGTAGCAGAAAGAGGCCAAATTAAGGGTAGAAACGAGCAAAAAGATGCAAAATAAAGGTCCAAACGAGCAGAAAGAGGCAAACTAGAGGTCAGAAAGAAGCAGAAAGAAGCAAAATAAGTTAAGAAACGAGCTGCAAGAGGCAGAATAAAGGTCAGAAACAAGCAAAAAGAGGAAAATAAAGGTGAGAAAGGAGCAGAAAGAGGAAAAATATAAGTGAGAAACAAGCAGAAAGAGGCTGAATAAAGGTGAGAAACAAGCGGAAAGAGGCAGAATAAGGTCAGAAATGTGCAGAAAGAGGCAGAATGAACGTCAACAACCAGCAGAAGATAAAGATGACAAACAAGTAGAAAGAGACAGAATAGAGGTCTGCAACGAGCAAAAAGAGGCAAGATAAAGTTGATAATAGAGCAGAAAGAGGCAGAATGAAGGTTAGAAACAAGCAAAAAGATGCAGACTAAAGGTCTGCAACAAGCAGAAAGAGGCAAAATAAAGGTGAGAAAGGAAAGAAAGAGGCAAGCTCAAGGTGAGAAAGAGCAGAGAGGATAAATGAAGGTCCGCAGAGAGCAGAAAGAGGAACATAGAGGTCCGAAATGAGCAGAAAGGGGTGGTGGCTGGCTCCTGAACAAAATGGCCACCGCCTTGTAGAGCTCCTGACTCTCCGGGGGAAAACAACGTAAATCTGCCACATTAATCCACATTCTACCTAATGAAAGTAACCTGCTGAGGTGTCGGAACTCTGCCTGCACCTGGACAATGACTTGCCTGGCTCCTGGCGCCTTCCCCGCTATCCGTGGCCGCACAAAACCCCTCATGGCCTACATCCACGCTGAGACCGGGGACTGACATTGGTGCGCCATCTGACACTGCTGTGTGCAGGCGCGGGCCCGGCGGAACTCTGTCTGCACCCGTAAACCGCCTTGCCTGACTCTCGGCGCCTTCCCTGCTACCTGCGGCCATGTGAGACCCCTCGAGGCCAAACTTCGCGCCGAGACCGGGGACTTGCGCAGATGAAACATCCTGCGCCGCCGTAAGCAGACGCAGGATCGGCACCCTGGGCTCCGATATAAGCATAGCCACTCACCCTCCGGGACCTCCCAAAGACCCGCTGCAGACTCGGCTGTGTATCCAGGCCCGCTTAAGGAGCGGAGAGCGGGGCGATTCCATCGGCTAGTGGTTTCCTGCTGTGCTGAAGACCGGCCAAGCACCGCGCCTCCCCTCAGGTACTATCCACTCAATGTGCGCCATATTAACGCCATAGCGGACACTACCTACCACATCAAGCTCCACGCGGGCGCAGGGCAGACTCCTTCTCGCTAGTGAACCATCTGGGAGCACGACCGGGGATCTAAGCACTGGTTACGATCGGGGCATCACCCCTGGGAAATTCTGCGGAGTGCTCTGGACTGGAGATCCTTGTGGATCCCTTAAACAGTAATGCTGTTAATTGGTGGAGGCAGGGGTCCCGCGCTACGATTAAACAGAGAACTGGCCTAGTAGCTCTACCCTGCACTCTCTGAGACAGTGCCACCTAAATCCACAACCTGTACCTGGCCAGACTCAGACCTCCAGTGTGCACAAATCGAAGATCAACCCAATATTGCCGTGCTTCATGTTCCGTGCTTGCCCTCATTCCTGCCTTGTGCTCCAGCTCCACTCCTGACTCTACAGTAAAACATACCAGAGAGCAGGAAAACAGACAGGCCGCATGCCCTATTGGGTAAAATGGTCAGGCGGCGGGGATTACTGCCTCTCGACAGTTGGTGCCCATGGAAGTGGACGTAGGAGCGGGGCGCGATGGGGGGCCGGGGCCAACGAGTGAACCAACAGAACAAGTTGGAGAAATACGCTTATACTAAGTCTGACAAAGAGGTACACGACCGAACCGAGACTGGTACATCCCCTCTCAATGAGACAACCCCAGGGAAAGAAATCACACTGCAAGACATCATGTCCACCTTGAATAAGGTCCATGCCTCTCTGGAGTCCTGGATCGATACAGTATCCACTGAACTCACACTTATCCGCGCTGATTTTCGGAAATTGAGTTCCCGTGTAACAGAGGTCGAGTCCATAACAGCAAACGTGAATGCAGACACAGCCGCACTGAAAAAACAAGTGCAATGTTTGGAACTCAACAACAAGACCATGGCAGCGAAGCTGGATGATCATGAAGGCCACTCCCGTCGCAACAATGTACGCCTGGTAGGGGGGCCAGAGGATGCAGGAGGCCCGGTACTGGATCTCTTCGTGGAAGATATCATAAAGACTCACCTGCAGCCCAGAGGTCTTTCCAACTATTTCTCGGTCGAGCGAGCCCATCGGATCCCCGGGGGTAAACGCCGACCTGGGGCGCCTCTGCGGGCTATACTCGCACAAATTTTTAATTTTCGTGACCGGGACGTTATCCTTCAAGCAGTGAGAGTAGCCCCGCCAGACCAATTTCAACAAAGCACAATTTCCTTTTTTCCAGATTACACAGCGGCGGTGGCTAAACAACGGCGAAATTTCCTGGTGGTGAAACAAGAACTCAGAAGCCGTGAGCTCAAATATACTATGCTCTTCCCAGCAAAATTGAAGGTGGAGGCAGATGGAAAAGCATGTTTCTTCACCACCCCAAAGGAGGCACAAGATTGGCTGGAGGGATGGTGCCCGGTCCAACATCGGGAAAGATCTGGTCGGAACAACGAGCGACATCACTCAACACAGCGATCCATGACTCAGGCGGCGGACCCGTCGGAAACAGACCGCCGGCCAGAGGAGGACAGAACTACTCCTGTTAAACACTCACACTGGGACAGGTTCTGTATGTTCCTTTATCTGTTAAAGACTATTCGACGTCAACAACAATCAAAGCCACAGGGGCACAACGTCGGGACATGGCTGCTAGCAGCAAAGACCCGTCCATCACTTTGCTGATCCGCTGAAACAAGACACAAAAGATGGGCAAGTGATTATTGATCCTTTGATAAGACTTTTTGTATGCAGGGGAACTATGACATCTCAAAACGTTACGTCCGTATTAGGTGTAAAGGTTATTTATCCAATGTTTGACCCCCCCGAGGGACATACGGAGGGCTATATCCCCCCCACATAGGAATTGGGTAATGGGTATTAGGCACTCTGCAAAGTTGGGGTGGCGGGAAATTCAACAACTGTCTTGCAGTAAGGCAGGGAGGGAGGAGGGAGTTGGGATGTTCTGGGACAGTTCATATTTCTTTATTGTTTTTGTTTCTATACGCTCTTGGGCACATGATCTGACCATGCTTACTACTCATGTAATGTTTGAATGCAATCTACCAGTAACTGCGCAAGCGGCACAAAGGCGTCATGCCGCAGTCACGTGAATCCATACTCACCATGACATCCTTCAAACAGCATTTACTGCTCATCTCCTGGAATGTCAATGGTCTTCAGGATAAACGAAAGAGGGGGCTAGTCCTACAATATATGAAATGTAAGGCGCCCACGATTACCCTACTGCAGGAGACCCACCTAACGGGTACAGTCTGAAAGGGACTGGACAGATGGGGTTTTAGATTAGCTGTCCATTCGGAATTCACATCTGGCTCGAGGGGGGTGGGAATCCTTCTAAAGAAACAATACCCGATCATAGTCAAGCACACATACACGACGAAGGCCGCTTTGCGGCGATTTCGTGTCAATGGGAAGGCCGAATAATCAATATAGTCTCCGTATACATCCCGCCTGCAATCCACTCCTCAGCTTTTGCAGCACTCAGCGATTTCCTCCTACGCCTCCCACATGGCTCTTTAATAATAGGTGGCGATTTCAACGCTACTTTGAATGACATTCTAGATCATACACCCACACGACAGCAGCACCGCTCACACTCGGCACTGACGGATTTCCTGGACGCGATAGGTATGGTGGACATTTGGCAAACCCATTTCCCCTCGATGAAACAATACACTTACTATTGGGGGGCACACAACAGCCTCTGTAGAATTGACTATTTATTGGCCCTGCAGCCGACCTAGGGAACTTCCAATCAGTAGCACATTTATCAAGAGGCATCTCTGACTACTCCCCGGTTAGTGCTCTTTACACTTGGCACTCTACAGCACAGAACCATATTTTCCCCATATATCCTGGATATTTGAAGTCTCCAGAGATAGGGAAGGGGCTAACCGATAAAGGTAAAAATACTACTTCACCGAGAATGTGCCCTCCGTCTCCTCCCCAACCATCCTCTGGGAGGTTTACAAAACAGTGCTTCGCGGACAAGCTACCACACTAATCACCCACCATAAGATGGAAAAAGTCAAAACTGTAGAGACGCCCAGAAAAGGAAGTGGAGGAGCTGGAGAGATCCCACAGTCAGGACCCATCTGACGCGAATGCCCACCTACTGCAGTTAAAGAAACAAGAATACAAGGAATTTATTTGTGAAGCAGCAAAAACGCGACTCACCAGAACTCAACATACTATTTATGAAAATGGGGACAAGGCCGAGAAACTCCTTGCCTGGCTCAATAAAAAAGAAAAGGTGGATAGATGGGGGACAGAACTCCAGTTCCCCACGGGTGGTTTAATTCGAGATCCCCAGTGGATAGTGGACCTGCAAAGCGGACCACTTTGGACAGGTCTATGCTTCCATGATCACACTCACGCAAACTGACATGGAGGAGTTCCTCCGGGATATTAAGCTTACTCATTTGGAAAAAGCAGGGTCTCAGACGTTAGAAATAGAACTCTCCGAGGACGAAATAGCAATGGAAATCGGCAAATTACAGTCCGGTAAAGCGTTGGGTCCCAACGGTATTCCCATTGAGTGGTATAAGCGTAACACGACAACACTCACACCATATATGGCGGCAATGTATTAAGTACTGTTTAGAAAAAGGGGAATTGCCCCGTGATCAGAGAACGGCGACAATAGTGGCCATCCATAAACCCAGAAAACCAGCGGAAGACTGTTCCTCCTACAGACCAATATCGCTGATCAGTGCCGAGGCCAAGATATTGGCAAAGGCCTTGGCTAACAGACTTACACCACACCCAGCAAAGTTGATACATCTTGATCAATCCGGGTTTATGCCAGGAACAAACACGGCGTTAAATCTCCGGCGTCTTCATAAAGTACTTGGCCGTAGTCATACTATCCAGGAAGAGGCCGTGGTGCTATCCCTGGATGCCCGCATGGCTTTTGACACAGTTGAGTGGCCGTTCCTCTTCGCAGTTCTCCAGAAACTAGGCTTCGGGGTGACATTTTGCTCCTGGGTCCGTTTACTGTACACTGATCCAGTGGCCCAGGTAGTAGCCAATGGACGATATTTCATTACACTGCGGTACAAGACAGGGCTGCCCGCTATCGCCCCTCCTCTTTGCCTTAGTTCTGGAATCTTTGGCAGCCTGGGTACGTCAAGACTGAGGACCAGGAGGACCGCATATCACTATATGCGGACGATATCCTCTTATATATGTCCTCCGGAGACGCTGACTATCTTGTCTTTTAGATATTTGTAGCTCCTAAGGTCGGTACTCAGGGTATACGATTAACTGGGCAAAGTCAGTGCTGTACCTCCTGAAGAGACCTCCTCCAATTCTTCCGACTGGCTACGCAGTAAAAGTAGTGGACGACACTTTCAAATACCTAGGGATCCACATCACCCGAGACCCGGAATTATTCATGACTTTAAATCATGAAAGCGGCCCTTTTTAAAATGATGGCGCTCCCCCGGATCCTCTATGCCCTCCAAAACACGCCCTTCCCAGTCCCACAAATATACTTTCGTGCCATCAAGGCAGAAGTGACTAAACTCTTGTGGGACCATAAGCCGGCCCGCATAGCTATGGTTAAATTATATCGCTCCTTCTATGATGGAGGTATCGCACTCCCTAACATACAGTATTACTATTGGGCTTCCCAACTAATAGTAGTGAGCCAATGGATTCATGTTCCCTACCCCGACCCTGGCCTATGCCCTCGATAGGCTACAGCTAGAACCAACGGGACTACATCGAGCACTCTACAATAAGACCTGTCCAATGCTGGGCCTGATGAATCATGCACAGCAAACCTGGAAATCAGTGCACAAAAAGTGGCACAACACACTCCCACAAGCAACACCCCTATAGATTACGGACAAGCTGCGGAGACTGGAAAAAAGTAAGGGCTTCCATAATTGAGACCTCATCCGGATATCGAAGGTGGGCGATCTCTGGGTGAAGGGAAAAGTGATCACGTTTACACATCTCCAAACACGATACAAATTGGCACCAACTGAACACTTTCATTACCAACAGATTAAACACACCCTTGAAGCAGTAATCCCCCCAGACACCACCCTGCCAGAAGCGTCCCCATTGGATAAAGGAGCAATCTCCTTAACATAAAAAAAATCATTAATAACATGTCAGACCGGATGAAGAAGCTTAAAGATTAGTGGCAGACAGACGTGGGCGAACTGGTTGACACAGATTGGCAGGAGGCGCTCGCATCCCCTAGAGAGGTAGCGATCACATGTAAACTGCGTTTAATACAACTTAAAATTCTTCATAGAATTTACTACACCAGAACTACCCTCTGCAAAATTGGTAAAATCGATAACCCGCTATGTTTTAGAGGATATGGGGAGGTCGGCACATTCTTCCATACTATCTGGGCATGTCCCGTGGTGATGGAATACTGGGAGGCAGTCACGTCCCTAATCACGAGGGTAAGTGGATACTTAGTTCCAAGGGAGCCCACATGCTGTCTACTTAATATCTGGGACGCAACAGATCTAAATGTAATACAACAGACCTGGGCCACTTTGAATACCATGATGGCTAAGAGAAACATCGCCAGCCACTGGGTGGAACAGCCACCCGTACCCTAACAAACTGGCGTAAAGATATGGACACAGTGATGGTGGCGGAAAAAACGGTGTACGTGCACAGGGGAAGACCCAACAAATGGATCAAAAAATAGGGGAAATGGAATACATATAGGGGAGATATTTGCGAACTGCCATCAATACCTCAAGAAGATGACTCATTAGAGAGGTTCATTACTGCTGAAGGTAATGCTGTATAAATTACAATTGGAGCGGAATGGTTCTATGTACTGTGTATATAAGATTGCTAACAGTATATGTGTGTAAATGGAACAGATCATCCAACTGTAATGTATATTGCGACATATTGATTGTGCCTTTTATTTCTCAAAATAAAAATACTTTTTAAAAAAAAGAAATGAGCAGAAAGAAGCAAAATAGCGGTCAGAAACAAGCAGCAAGAGGCAGAATAAAGATCAGAAACAAGGAGCTAGAGGCAAAATAAAGGTGAGAAATGAAGAGAAATAGGCAAAATAAAGTTCAGCAATGAGCAGAAAGAGGCAAAAAAGTATGTGAGTAATGAGAAGAAAGAGGCTCAATAAAGGTCAGAAACAAGCACAAAGAGGGAAAATAGAGGTCAGAAAAGAGCAGCAAGAGGAAGAATAAAGATGAAAAGCAAGTTGAAAGAGGCAAGATAAAAGTGAGAAACTAGCGGAAAGAGGCAGAATATAGGTCAACAACTAGGAGAAATAGGCAAAATAAAGGTAAGAAATGAGCAGAAAGAGGTAGAATAAAGGTGAGAAGCGAGCAAAAGGAGGCAGAATAAAGGTCAACAATGAGCAGAAAGAGGCAAAGTAAAGGTCAGCAATGAGCAGAAAGAGGCAAAATAGTGATCAGAAACTAGCAGAAAGAGGCAAAATAAAAGTCAGATACTACCAGAAGGAGGCAAACTAGAGAATAGAAACGGGCAGGAAGAGGCACAATAAAGGTGAGAAGTGACCAAAAGCAGGCAGAATAAAGGTCAGCAATGAGCAGAAAGAGGCAAAGTAAAGGTCAGCAATGAGCAGAAAGAGACAAAATGGAGACCAGAAACAAGTAGATAGAGTCAAAATAAAGGTGAGAAACTAGCAGAAATAGGCAAAATAGAGGTAAGTAACAAGCAGAAAGAGGCAAATTTAAGGTCTGATGAAGATCTGATAAAGATCTGATAAAGTTAAGAAACGAGCAGAAAGAGGCAAAATAAAATATAGATGAGAAACAAGCAGAAAGAGGCAGAATAAAGGTCAGCAACAAGCAGAAAGGGGCAAGATAAAGGTGAGAAGTGAGTGGAAAAAAGTCAGAAAATGAGCAGAGAACAAGCAGAAGAGGGCAAATCAGCGAGAACTCAGGCACTCACATACCCACTCACATTGCCACTCACCCACTCTCACACTGACTCAAAGACCCACTCAAAGACTCAAACACCAACTCACAGACTTACTGAGACACTCAAGCACTCAGTTACACACTCACTTTCTAAGTTTAGTTCTTACATTTAGGAAATAAAATTTAAAAAAACCTTAGAAATTCACTGAAAAAAATGAAGGTTACAGTGATGTTATAATTAGGAAAAAACATAGAAATTCACTAGAAATAAACAAAGGGTACAGGGACGTTATAGTCAGGAAATACAATTTAAAAAAAACCTTAGACATTTAACATTTACTGAAAAAACAAAGAAAATTCAGCAGTTATAGTTACTTAAGCTAACTATAACATATGCCCCTGCAATGCACTGCTTATGACCTCACATATGACATCACTCATGACATGGTCAGTGACATCACTAATGACATCATTGATGTTATCTTAAATGACATCACTGAAGACATCATTCACAGAACACACCCACTCACACCCCCATACAACCTCTCCTATACCCACTCACACACCCACCCAACCATTCACCCATTCACAGATCCGGACAACTACTGACACCCACACCCACTCACTCATACAGCCACTCACACCTGCTCACACATCCACGCAACCTCTCACATACCCATTTATACACCCACACAGTCACTCGGACAACCACTAACTCACCTATACAGCCATTCACACAGCCACTCTCTCACCCGTACAGCTACTAACAGAGCTACTCACTCACCCGTAAAGCTATTCACATATCCGTCATCTCATCCACAAAACCACTTACATACCCATTCACACATCAATACAATTACTCATGCGCCCACTCACTCATCTATACAGCCTCTCAGACAAATACTGTGCAAAACAGCCACTCACACACCCACTCACATACCCATTCACATAATCAAACAGCCACTCACTTACCCATGCATCTACTTACAGACCTAGTCACTCACCCATAGAGCCATTCACACAGCCACTCAGTCACCCATACAGCCACTCACACACACTCATCTACCCATCACTCACATAGCCACACCAGTCACCGATGTAGCCAGTAACACACAAACCCTCACCTACCCACACAGCCACTCACACAGTCACCCACTTACCCATACAGCTACTCATACACCCACTTATTCCCCATACAACCATTCACACACCCATACAGCTATTTGGACACCCATTTACACACTGATACAGACAGTCATAGTGTCACCAAGATGACATATTAGAAACAGTATCAATCATTAATAGTACAAAAAGAATAGTAATGTTATTTATGCAATACCTTAGTACACATCTTTAACTCTCAGAAACCTTTTCAAAACATTTACACTCACTGGATGATGTCATCAGTGATGTCATTAAGTGTAATCTGAGCCTAACTATAACTTCCCTGTAACCTTTGTTTTTTCAGTGAACATATATACATGTATATATACATATATATACACATATATGCGTATATATATTTATCTCCCCCTTCTCAGTACCCTCTGTTGTCCGAGTCCATGCACCAGCCCCTCCCGCCTACCCTGTATGGTCTGATGTGCTGCCACTGCCTTCCATTTAGCTTGATGTCCCTGCCCACTCCTCCTGCCCTCCGTTCCCCACTTCTATGCAACATCATTGTCCTCCTGCTTTGCCTCTGCGCTTAGCTTGCTGTCCCTACTCTCCTTCATCCTGGCCTCCAATGTCTGTGTGCATCCCCCTGCTCCCTCCTTTATGCCCACCAGATTCCATGGACCTGCCACCCTCCTATCTAAGTGTTCTGTTGAGCTGCCACTGCCCCTCCCATCTACCTACCATGGTCAGATGACTGCCGCCTGCCTGATCCCTTCCCACCTGTCCTCCATGGTCCATTTTGCTGCCACTCCCTTCTGCCCTCCATGCTCTGTTGTGCTGCAACTGCTCTTTCTGCCTACCCTGCATGGTCTGTTGTGAAGTCCTTCCCCTGCCCACTATTTTCTGTGTCCACTCCCTACCCCTGCCTCCTGTCCTCCATGTTCATTTCTGCATGCCCCTGTCCCCTCCCTCTTGCCCACCATGGCCGTTGTGTTGCTACTAACCCTCCTGCTTGCCATGCCTGGTCTTCTGTGCTGCCCTGACCCCTTCACACCTTCCCTCCATTGTCACTGTGTATGCCATTTTAGTCTCACTGTTGTCCTCAATGGTGTGCTGTGCTTCCAGAGTCCATCCCACCAGTCCTCCATGTTCAGCTTGCTGCTCCTGCCATGCCCCCTGCCTTCCTTTTTAGGTCTCGCCTTGGCAGCGCATGCGCTGTATGCGCTGTCTCAGCGAGACCTAAAGTAATCTCTATATGTTGGCAAGCAGCTGGTAGTTTCTCCAGCTGCTTGCCATTGGCTTAGTGTTGTTTTCACTTTTCTTACATTTGTTTTCATTGGCCCAACTGACTTCCATGTAGTCCGGAAGCAGCGGCCACCAACTACAGTTTTAGTCCGCACTGTTCGGACTTTTTGTTTGTCTTGCGCATCGCTGCCTGACCTAAACATGGCAGCGGCGCATGCGCAAGGAGCCGGTGTGCGCAGGGGGGTGCAGCGCATTCTGCTTGTCCTTTCTTTCTCCATTGATTGCTTTTTAGCAAAAGGTGCGCTGCACGTGGTCGGACATCTAGATTTGAAAATTGTGGTAGAAGCCGCTGACGTGCCTCCATTCACCGTGGTGCTCCTGGCGCCATCTCGGCAGGAAAAGGCAGCGTGGACCAGCGACATAAGCCAGGTAAGGAACTTTAACAGCTGTGCTATGGACAGATACATCAGCAACTGCTCAATGTGTTTTAGTGTAGGGCAGTGGCAGGAATGAACGGAAATGTGCCAGTGCTTTAGGTATTCTCTCACTCCACTCTGCTGCTTGGTCTTGACCCTTTGCTCAGAGGCCGCACTCCAAGACAGCAGAGGCGGTGCAGTGTTTCCTTCTTACACACACATTGTAGAGCCACCAGAAGTCCCCTGCCCTCGTTGCCTCGAGCCGGGATAAGTATAGAACTTGACATTTAATGCGCAGCTCATGCAGACCAAGATCTAATGTTATGTTATAAAATGTACAGAGCGTGTAGCTGTCCCAGAAACGGGGCTTCCCAGCGCTAGTCCAGAAAGAAAAACAAGCATTTTTATCTGTTGCTGTGCACTTCGCTAATGCTTGGAGGCCCAAAGAAACAGAAAGGTATGCACAAATATTAAGTGCCACCCCTCATTCTCGTGAAGTTGGTCGGCTCCAGTTCTGGGGCGCAAAGCCAGCATGAAGTTACATTAATTCATGTCCAAGCGCTACCGGTAGGCAAGCAAAGGCAGAGGATCAATAGGAGCTGCGTGGAGCAGCCGGGACCTCGGATGTGGAGATGCCCATGACTCTAAAACTACAGCGACCCCAGAGGGTGATGCTGCTGAGTCGGGGGTGGTGGCAGATGAAGCCTGATCCAGACGCACCCTGAGGCACCTCGGCCGGGACCGAGAGTATCCGCTGTGTCCATCGACACGCATTCTGAGTGAGGCTACAGGTAGTTGGCGTGTGCGCCGCTTCCCAGCCTGTGGTAACGCTGCCAGGAGGGAGGACCACCATTAGCCTGGGGTTGCCCTCATTCATCTCGCAGGATGCTCACAATGTCTCATGCTTTTAGACTTCGCCTTGCTTTTTAATGTTTGCACATCGACAGAATCTTCTGAGATGCTCATGTGCACTCAGGATCCAGTCACAGGGGTGTGGTGCATCGAGTATAATGCCAGACAGCATGTGTGGTTAAAGCACCAGCTACAGAAAGTTGTGCACAACTTGCAGGGAACAAGTATATATGTCACCGAGTGGCGGGGTGGCTAGCAGGGTTCGCCATGCTCTAAAGGAGTACCATGGAGTCGGGTGGCTAACATTATACGTTTTTCTTTTTGCTTTATATAGCGCAAACTAGACCCGAAGGTATCAGAGTGCTTTTTGTTATGCACAGGGAGGTTGAATGATTTTCCCAGAATTATAGGTGTTTTGAGCGTCCCTGCCAAGTCTCGAACCCTGGTACGCTGCTTCGGGTGGGACTCCTCTAGCCGTGAATGTAGAGAGGAAGAAAGCTACCTCATAGTCTCTAGAATGCGTGTGGGAAGGAGAACTCAGAGAAGCTGTACCCTTAGTGCTTCTGTAAATGTAGCTTCATTCAAGAATCAGACAAGAGGCTCTGGATTTTCGGTCTCTTCCTCTGGTCATCCTAATGCCCATTTCAGTCTCATTAGGGCGCACACAGCAATCCCAGATTTGCAGGGCTCATCCTTCTTCTTAAAGCTTGAATAACTGCCCTGCTGAGAGCTGTAATTAAAGAGCTGCAATTAAAGACCGCACTTCCTGACCCCATGACCCGGAATAAAAAGAAACCTGGAGAAATGGATCCTGACGCAGAGCTCTTTCACAGGCTGCTCCTTCCCATGGCTGTTGACAGGACGGTACCACGCCTCGTAGCTACCTTTTATTTAGTTGTAAGTGCATGCCTGTGTTTAGAGGGGCTCTGACATGTAATCCTCACTTCACACACCCTCACGAAGCAGGGGTTCACCACCAACTGGAAACTAGCAGATCTGTCCGATTGACTTTCCCTTGCCTGTTATAGTAGCCAACTAACTATGAATCTTCGCTATTCCAACCATCTCCCAAGCCACCAATGGGAATCTGAATGTTACACCGGATAGGGCCCAGCACTGATCACACATACATGACTTGCACTATTAAGTACGGTCGAGGATGTGGCCTAACGACCAGAGCTGCCAACTTTGCAGGTGGGGAACCAGCTTCAATCCTTGGTATTGTAAGTGACAATGCTTTTTAATATTATAAAATGCATTGCCATTTACAATGCCAACAGCTCAAAATCTCGCAATTGCGAGACCTATTGCATTGTAAATGCTTGTTCCATGTGCAGACCGCTATCCTCTCCTTCTTCCCTTGTTTGATCTGCTGTTGTTTCCCTGCCCTTCATGGTCCGTTATGCTACAACTGCGCCTCAATTCTGTTGCTATTGTCAGCTTGCCTCTTCCCCCGATCTCTCTTGTCCATGTGCATGGCCCTGTTCCCTCCCTATTGGTCCGTTTGCTGCACTGCCTTCCTGCTTGCCCTGTGTAATGTATTGTGCTGCTGTAACACCTGACGCCTGCCCTATAAAGTCTGTTTGGTGCCCCTGGCCATCTCGCTCCTGCCCTCGCTTATCTGAATCTGTGTCCCTACTCCATTCCTCCTGCCCTCCGTGATCCAATCTACCAAACTTACCAACATTTGGAACTTGGTAAGAGGGAGATTTTGGAAAAAAAACTGAGAAATTGATTTTCCCCACAGACTTACATTGAAAAAGAGGGTATTTTAGGCAGGACACAAAAAAATATAAAGGCCTTTTGGGCTTAAAAACATCAGGAGTCTCCAGCCTGAATCAGGTCTCTTGGCATGTATGTTTGTACTTCCACTGCCTCTTCCTTCTGCTCTCAATAGTCTTTTATATTGCCACAGCCTCTCTTGCCTGTACTTCATGATTGGTTTGTTGGCCCTGCCCCCCTTTTCCCTGCCCTCCATGGTCTGTTGGGCTACCACTGCCCCACCCGCCTGACTGGCATGGTCAGCTTACTGCCTCTGTACCCTCCTCCATGAGAGGGTCTTATTCCCATAGAAATTATGGATAGTGCTCTAAAGAACTAAAATGAGGACATATTTTCTGAGTTCTCAAATAGCAACAAAGCACTTTTAAATAATTTGCTATCCTAATTTTTTTTATCCAGTTCCTCACTCGATTATATGTTACACTTAAGGGAGAGGATGTGGCGTTGCAGCCAGAGCTGCAGACTTTGCAACTAGGGAACCAGGTTTGAGTTTCGGTGTCAACTTGACATCCTGTGATTCTGGGCAAATTACTTAATCTTCCCATGCCTGAAACCAAAATGAATGTGTCCTTGTGTAATGTAACTGATGCTCATGTACAGCAATCCTATACCTTTGGATCAGGTCTGCGCTATATAAAACTGCAAAATAACAAAATAATTAAGTGGTTTGCGCACTTCTGTCAGTGGGTTACACTTGGGCTACATTTGGGTGATATTTGTGCTATATGTTGGCTCTTTTACCTTTGGTGGCCATCTTGTGAGACTTATTTGTTATGAAGCTCCATAATTTCATGATTTACTGCAGTATCCTGAGTAGAAAATGCTTTCAGTTTTCTATATTGATTCCATCAAGATGGCGTTCATATGTGCCACACCTTTGGCATAAATTCAGTATGTTGGCACTCTAGTAGCTCGTTAGGAAAATGTAGTAAAACGGCTGATCATCAAGAAGTTAACTGTCAGTCTGCTGCTGGTGTTGAAAGTGCATGTTTTAGTCTGCATGTCAGAATGTTTTAATGAAATAGAAGAGGAAGATAATTGAGAACTCACTTAAAATGTGTCCTAATTTTTCTTTCTATGGCACTAACTATAATCTCTATGACAAACAGAACCCCCTCATTTTGGTCCTAATTAACCCCTGCATGTGCAGAGGCTAATCCCTCATGGGCTTCTTTGATTAAATGTAATCTGATTAAATCTAATCTTTAGTGTGTCTACAGAAGTGTTGTCTGAATTAACGGTGTAGGAGTTTTGGGGAGGAAACCCTGCAGGAGGTTTCCCGCTTTGCTTGGCTCTATTGATGGCTTATAAAATATATGTGTCAATCTTAAATTGAGATCTGGTTAGGACTGCTACACTAATAGTCTGAATTGCAGCTTTTGCCGCTAGTACATCTGTACAGTTCCCTTTGATGTAAATGCCATCAAGCTGATGGCACAAATAGGGCCTCACACAGACCAGTGGAAACTTGTCTTGTAAGACAGCTACCTTTCCCCAAAGCTGTTTATTCTTTTTAGGTTTTCCCTTTGAATTCTCAAATCCATTCAAACACCAATGCTGCAAGTTAATATGGTAATCTTGCACACAGAAGGATGAGTCAGACGCATCCAACTGATGTGTCAGCCTTTTGTAGAGCAAATAATAGGGCATGTAATTTTCCATGCTATGCAGTGCTCTCACCCACTATTTTAGTGTTTGTGCCCTGTAAATGGAATTCTCCATCCTTTACTACACCTTGCACTACCACGCAGGCTGTGGAGTACTTATATTTTGTTACTACTATTGGTTGGGCAGAGCCATCCATATAGAATATTATATATTATAGATCTGTTGGGACCTCTTAAGGATGAGGTGTAGGGTGCAAGCATTGGGAATACTTGCCTTGGTGGCCGCTTCTAGAGAAGAAACAACAATAATATGTCTTCCCTGCACCAAAGGGCACTCAAAATAGCTGTTAGTATAGCTTTAAGGATTTTTCAATGGAAGCGGAGCATGCTTCAGCTAAAGAATGCAAGTGGAACTTGTAAGCAGTAAGAATGGTCTGTCCTTTGTTGTAGTTCATATAAGCATGACTGGTTATGACTCTGATAAATAGGTTAATTGTATTATCCCTAGTTTATAAATGTTTAGTCTCAAGCATATCTGCTTGTAGAGCATGCAAGATAGCAGTGTGTACTCTCACCACTATTTAGTGGAAAATGTGGGAGAAATCAGGTCATACAGGGGCTTCACCCACTCAATAGTGAGGCTAGTAAGTTCATCCAAAGCTGAAAACCCCCCACCAGGGATTGCATCTTTTTCAGTGTTTCAGGAGGCTCAAAGGTAGCACACTTCTGACAAACGTCCAGAGCTAGACCCTTGCCCTCACTGGATAACTTGTATCCTAGGGAAGTCACCATCATATAGGCGATTTTAGATTTCTTAACATTGATTTTGTAACCATGTGATCTTAATATGGTCACCACCCTTTCCACCCTAGTTAGATATATATCTACGCGCAATTAGAGGAATTTGTGGAACTCACCTTGCTACTTCGCTTTTGCTGCCTGCCGTGAGGGAAACGGCCACCGCGGGGGTGAATCCAGCTGTACAACAGCTCTGCCGACGCCCTGAGGGAAACGGCCACAGGATGTGACAGGAGTCACAGGACCACAACCCCCAGAAGCCTTGGTGCTGGGCGCATGCCGATGACGACATCCGGCTGCGCCCAGCTCGTTCATAAGCCCCACAGGCACTCCGCTGCGCGGGACGCGCAATTAGAGGAATTTGTGGAACTCACCTTGCTACTTCGCTTTTGCTGCCTGCCGTGAGGGGAACGGCCATCGCGGGGGTGAATCCAGCTGTACAACAACAGCTCTGCCGACGCCGTGAGGGAAACAGCCACAGGGTGTGACAGGAGTCACAGGACCACAACCCCCAGAAGCCTTGGTGCTGGGTGCATGCCGATGACGACATCCGGCTGCGCCTAGCTCGTTCATAAGCCCCACAGGCGCTCCGCTGCGCGGGACGCGCAATTAGAGGAATTTGTGGAACTCACTTTGCTACTTCGCTTTTGCTGCCTGCCGTGAGGGGAACGGCCATCGCGGGGGTGAATCCAGCTGTACAACAGCTCTGCCGGCGCCGCGAGGGAAATGGCCACAGGGTGTGACAGGAGTCACAGGACCACAACCCCCAGAAGCCTTGGTGCTGGGCGCATGCCGATGACGACATCCGGCTGCGCCTAGCTCGTTCATAAGCCCCACAGGCGCTCCGCGGGACGCGCGCGGGCAGCGCCCGGGCGAAGCCCGGGCCAAGGGCGGGCCTGTCCTTGCCCGTCCCTGACTGGGCTGGGCCACCCCTCTAACGTTGCTGCTGAGCTCACGAGCACAAGGTAGAAGTGTGCCTCCTAGTTTATTAGGCAGTTGTTAAGTGTTCATTGTATGTGCTGCTGAGCCTCTAGGGCCATACATTTGTATTAATATAGAAGGCTACTACCCAGTTTTATGCTCGCCTGTGCTTCCATGAACTGCTGACACTGTCTTGGAGTTCACATTGCTACTGGTGTGTTTCTAGCACAGGATGACGGGTAAAGGGAAGCGCACTGGTGGGGGTGGGTCAGTGCCTGGTACGCTCGATCAATTTCTTATCAGAGCGGTATCAGTATTAGAACATGAATTAGCTATTACTGAGCGGCGTCTGTCTTCAGAACTAACCCATGCCAGACGCTCATCTATGGGAACTCTTGCCCTAGCGAAATCCCCTAATAGCCTAGCAGGGCAGGACACAGGTGACTTAGCCCAGCGGGGGAACACCGGGGATAGCCCCTTTATATTATCGGCTAGTGGTGACACCATTGAGGTCCCGGGCGAAGCTGCCCCCACAACAGTTAGTACCCCTAACCCCGTTACAGCTTATCCTCAGACAAGGGCCAGCAGAAAAGTTGTAAAATCTTCTAATCTTAAGAGGAAAAGAGATGGGGCGACTCAGGGAGGGAGACAAGCGAAGCTTCCCAATGTTACGAAAATTCATCAATCGTGCCGGGTGAGGCTCAGGCTGATGACCATTTACTTTTGGGCGAGACTATTAATAGGCCCCCTGACCAGCCCCAAACCAGTGACCTGATCCCCCAGATTGAGCAGATGGTGCGTTCTCTATTACTCCCCCTTTTAGAAAGGGTAAAAGTGGTCAATGAAAGGGTTGAACGTCTTGAACAAACTATTTTAGATAACTTCTGTTCATTGAAAAATGTTATTAAACTAGTTACCAAAGATAGTGACAAGCTCACTGGGGCAAATTCTACTCCTTCTGTTTTGTCACTCCCCCCTCTTGACCTTGATGTGTCAACCAAGGCCAACTCTAAGGTTGCCCCTCCTAAGGTCCCGGCCAAAGATAATGTCATCAATCAAGGTGTTGGCCAAGAAAGGACTAACCTAAAGGGTAACGCCAGCACTAATACTGCAAGTAAGGGTGTGAGTAAAGGAGTAACCTGGGAGTCTAGCGATAAAACCATCAAATCTCCTAGGGCTCATATCGATCTTCCTCCGGACTCCATACCTTCTGTTGCTGTACTGACTGGCGTCCCTGAATTAAAAGATGGCATATTGGAATCCTACCAACAACTCAAAAACAAAGTAACATTCTGGCTAAATAAGAACAGACCGATTCCGAATTACTTGGATGGGAAGATCCTCTTTGCCAGAAGGGTTAGTTGGGTGGGACCTAGACCAAAAGATGCCCCAGGGGATTCCATTATCATTAATTTTGAAGACAGACGCATAGTGCGCTTCATTTGCGATCACCCATCTGTATGTGATTGGTCTGAAATTGGGGTACATGATTTGAGGCATTTTTATAACTTTGACCCTAATACAGTTGCAAGATCTAGTCAAGACTGGGCAAGACGGGGAACCAACCTAGGGCCTACCACTCATCCACCCGATTATACCAATGATCTGTGTTACCCTGTAGCTTCGGCTTGACCGGCGATTGTGGGGTCGCTTCCTATCATGTCTCCCATGTTAAATATCTCCAGAGGTGGGTCTAACGGTGGAGGTGAGGTAGCCCACTCCACATCTCACGGGGTGCCTAAAGCAATAGGAGCACTAACCCCAAATCAGGATGGTGAATACCAAAGGGGTCTTGAACAGACCTTTGTTAGCCCAAACCAAGCACCAGGGTATGGATCGGAGAAGGGCTCAATGATTTCCTGGAATGTTGCTGGATTGAAGACAAAAATGGATTCTCCAGAATGGTTAGCATTTATTGGTGGCTTCGATGTTTGCCTCTATCAGGAGACCTGGTCCTGCGAGCCCCAGTTTATGCAGGGCTTTTTGAACTTTTGTGTCCCAGCAATCCAGGGTCCCAAGGGGCGTCTGATGGGAGGCTTGGTAACCTGGGTTCGACAAGATTTATTCCCAGGAGCACATGAAGTGCCAACCAAGTCCGATGATATTCAACTAGTCAGGTTACCACTGGGCCCCCTGGGTGATTTGGACATTTATATATCTAAACCATTATCGGTAAAGTAGATATCATCAATATTTGAAAATAGCCTGAGATCTGCTTGTAAAATCTCTATGATGCATGAGGAAAATAAGCCATGACTATTCTTACAGCCCATAAGCAAATGTTGAAACTAAAACTGCACCTCTTTGAAACTAGGGCAGCTAGATACTTACTTGCAGGTACTTTATTTTGGACCAAAACAATCATTTGAAATACACAGGGTCATTTTGTATTCTTTTCCGCACGAGGTTGGTCATTAAACCCACGACATATGCATTTTGTACTGCATAGGTTTGTGTATCCAGATTATTGAAGTCTAAAAGTATTCTGTAGGTGCCGTCTGGTTTGGAGACAGGAAAAAGGGGCATGTTCAAACAAAATACAAGGCACTTTTATGCCCTTATATTTGAAATGATCTAATATTTCTTTTATATCATGTTTTGCTTCTGGCTTTAGAGGGTATTGTTATTGTGGTTTGCTGAAAAGGGGGCTGACATGTTTGTCCCACCACACTTGATTTCCATAAAAGGCCAGAACCTTTCTTATAGTCCATTCACTAGTGTAAATTTTCCTGATATCTTCAGGTGCCGTGGGAGAAAAAGCTACACTGAGGACTTCCTCCCCTGGGGTGCTTCTCTAATAAAGACTTGTGGCTCGTCCTCTTCTGTTAGGATGATATCATAATCATAGGGCAATTGTTACCAGAAGGTTGCTTTAATGGTAAGTGGTATATACCCTTCAATACATATATTTTAAATTGTAAATCCTATCAGGAGAATTTAAATGTTTATCTGGAGTTTCGACTTGTATATATTTATCAGTTGGATTCACATCTAGAAACCTCTGAAGAGTCTGTTGCACTATCTTGACTTCTGCTGTGCTGTCTAGAAGCACTTTTGCTCAAGTCCTGTTTCTCCTGAGGACTCGTAGCTGTATTGTCACATTTCTTAGAAAGTTCTGCTACTTTCTTCTTCTTTACTGGGGTATTAGAGTCCAATACTTTCTCTTCCCTCTTTACGCTGATATCAGTCTGGCATCTTGCTTCACTTTTCCTACAGTATTCCTCTTTTCTTTGGTACTCAGATTGGCTCTTCCTGTCTGTTCTTTTACCGTCAGTGTCCTGAAAAAATGTGAAGAGCAGCTTTCAGAATACTGAAACCGTTCACTTTTTTTTGTGATCTTCTAAATTGTCTCCACCGCAACCAGATTCCTAAGAAGCGGGCAATCTAGTCCATCTTTTTTCTTTGTCCCTCTCTTTTTTCTCCCTTTCCAATGCTAATAAGGAGCTCTCTGTCTTAACCTTAGTTTAGTGTGGTTTGACAGGTCGAGTACCCAAGGTATCTTCGCAAGCACTTTTCCATAGTGTTTTCTCCTGTTATTATGGACCCACCAGCAAAGTAAGGGCTGACTATCCTTGATAGCGAGCAAACGCGAGGGACATGCTTTGCAGTAAGGCTGATGCTTTTTAAAATTTGTAACTGCTGACTGTATCAGCTGATTTTTAATCTGCTTTTAAAATCACTAGCCATTCTTTTATTTAAACTTACCTGTTGCTCTTTTGCCCTGCACTCTTCTCCCGCTTGCAGAGACAGTATCCCGACTACTTGCCGGTCCGCCACAGGTTTTCCCGATTGCGTGGAGGGAGCTAGCAGATACACCTCTCTTCTTCCGGGCTGGGGTGGAGCCATAGGGTTAGCAGTCTAGCTGCTATCTACAACTACTTAAACTCATGCCTGTACCAACGAGCAGCAGACACGCTTTGCAGTAAGGCTACTGCTTTTTAAAAATTGTAACTGTATCAGCTGAGTTCTAATCTGCTTTTAAAATCACTTGGCATTCTTTTATTTAAACTCACCTGTTGCTCTTTTGCCCTGCACTCTTCTCCCACCTGCAATGACAGTACTGCGACTACTCCCCGGTCCACCAGGGGTTTTCCCGATTGCGTGGAGGGTGCTAGCGGATACACCTTCTCTCCAGTTCCGGGATGGGGTGGAGCCACAGGGTGAGCAGTCTCGCTGCTACCCACAACTTCTTAAACTCATGCCTGCCCGAATGCGCAGCGGACGCGCTTTGTAGTAAGGTTGCTGCTTTTTAAAAATTGTAACCGCTGACTGTATCGGCTGATTTCTAATCTGCTTTTATAATCACTTGGCATTCTTTTATCTAAACTCACCTGTTGTTCTTTTGCCCTGCACTCATCTCTTCCTGCAGCGACAGTACCACAACTACTCCCCAGTCCACCACAGGTTTTCCCGATAGCGTGGAGGCAGCTAGCGGATACACCTTATCTCCACTTCCGGACTGGGTTGGAGCTGTCTAGCTGCTACCCACAACTACTTAAACTCATGCCTGCCCCAACGTGCAGCAGACACACGCAGCGGGCGCGCCGCTGGCACGCCAAAGACACACCAAAGGCAAGCCCGTCTGCGCCCGTCCACACCCAGCCGTCACCAGGCAGAAATATTCCAACACGAGATTGGTGATCCTAGAAATAAGATGGTCAAGTACATCTAAATACACATCCATGCCCTTCCCAGATATGGAGGGACCTTTTGCCTGCAGGAATTGGCAATTCCGTAGCCTGGAGTTGAAGCAGAGGCACGCTGGTCCACTGCTACTCATTCTAGAAAGGAGCCATCATAATTCTAACTCAGATAATCTCTCTCCTCCCCCAGACTATCAACAAATCTAGTATGGCTGGAACTGCTTTCCTGCCAATGTTAGATCAATTCCTAAGCATGCAATTAAAATCTGGGATTTACTTTCTTCTGGGCACCCGGATATTGGGTTTTTGATGGAAATCTGGCTCAAACCTAGCTCCACCCCCGCTATTACGTGGCAGTCAAAGGTTGGTGGAGGTATAGCCATTGTCCATAAAGACACTATTAAGGTATCAACACTCGAGCAATGTTGCAATGATAAAATAGAAATCTCTGTCTTTAGAATTGATTTTCACTCCCATTGCTGATGGAAAGGTGCTCTTGTATACGGGCCTCCAGGTCCACTCCAAGATTTTCCGCTGCAACTGATGGAACTAATTGCCACCATTTCATTTCTACTAAACATTTCTCATAATTAGGGGACTTTAACGTACATAGTGAGACTACCTCCAATTTGGATGCCTCCATGTTTCTCGCCGACATGGTCTGTTCATTCTCTACTTGGCTTTCAAAGAGGACCTAGGGTCAATTCTGTCCCTTCCAAGGCTCCCCATAGTCTTCAAAGACAATGGCTAAAAATCACGCCAGACCATTTCTTGAACATATGCCCGGCGACTGTTACCCTGGAATTAGGGAACGTCCAGCACTTAGTAGAAACAACCATAGATCATATGGCCCCATTAAAACTATACCCTAATTTGGCCAGGTGCTCACATGTAGCATGGTTCTCGCCAGATCTATGGAAGGAAAAAAGCCTTTGTAAATAGCTGGAAAGACATTGGCGTCACTCCCATGATGTAAATTACACAGAAAGGTACAAGATCTCTTAAACTCGTTATCACAATAACTTAAAGAATGCACATAAAGCCCATATTGTGTCACAAATTAACCAGGCAGGGAATACTCCTAAACAATTATATCAAATCCTTAAATCCTTTACTAATCTCAAGGCTTGTAACAATGAAGTGACTCCATCACAAGACCTCTGTAATAATATTGCTAATCATTTTGTACAGAAAATCAAGATTATCTATGATAAAATCACTAAAGACAGGAACCCTTTGAATGACACTTCAATCCTCTATTCCGCATCTTTATCCAATGTGCATTCACTGGAAAGTTTTCCTCCTCTCACAGTAGATACAGTAGAGACACTGTTGAAAACAGTCAAATCAGGCTCACCTCAGGACATTATTCCAACTGAAATATCTTCTCTACTTTATAAACAACTGTCCCCTTCCATCTGCTCAATCCTCAATCTCTCCATGAGTAAGGGCCAATTACCACTTAAATGGAAGGCCGCTCAAATAGTTCCCATCCTGAATAAATCTAATGCCCCACGGAAGGACTTTACCAACTACCGCCCGATTTCTCTTCTACCTCTTCTGAGTAAATTACTGGAAAAACATATTAAAAAACATCTCTCATTGAAGTAACTGGATGCCGTGACTCCTCTCAGTCTGGGTTTAAGCCTAAGTTCAGCATGGAGTCAGCTTTGATTGCCGTTACTGAGAATATAAGACACTCCCTTGACAACGAACAAGCAGTACTACACTACTAGTGCTGCTGGATTTGTCAAGGTGTTTGACACGATATCCCACGCCATCTTACTCAATAGACTTAGAGATACTGGAATCTGAGTACAAGCCTTTCAGTGGATCTCGTATTTTCTAACTCATCGTACCCAGACCATTATTCTTGGCTCCTTCTGATCACAAACCATGGAATTCACCAAAGGAGTACCCCAGGAATCCTGCCTTAGTCCCACTTTGTTCAACATTTATGTTGCTCTCTTAGCGGACTTACTCAGAGAGCTGGGCTTTATTCCTATCTCGTATGTTGATGACACCCAGCTTTTACTGTCATTTGATAAAAACTCCCACAACACCCAGTCTGCCTTCTTGGAAGGCATGACCGCTATTGCTACCTGGATGAGAAAAAACTTCCAACAGCAAATTGGCACGGAAAACAGAGATCATGCTTTTCGGAGAAGCCCCTCTGCTCTAGTCCCCAGAGTGGTGGCTTCCCGAATTAGGCGCTGCCCCAGTCCCAAAGGCTGTGGTAAAGAACTTAGGCATACGTCTGGACCAGAAACTCACAATGAAAGAGCAAGTCACAACTACCGTGGGCTCATGCTTTCATATGTTAAGCCTCCTACACTGGGTATTTCCTTTGCTTCTCCTGACTGTATGTAAACCACTCCTTCGAACATTGGTGATAAGCCACTACTACTACTGTAATGCCCATTTGATTTCAGCTAGTGAGTCTTCTCTAAACCGGCTTCAGGTAGTCCAAAACACTGCGGCTCGTCTTGTCTCAATTTCTCTTGCCAGAACTGCCTCTCTTCCGCTTTTACAAAGTTTAAACTGGCTTCCAATATGCAAACAAATTAGATTTAAGATTTGCTGCATTGTGCACAAAGCACTAAACGGTAATGTCACTGGTTACTTAGCAGGAAGACTCACTCAATACCAGCCACCCAGACCACTCCATTCAGGAGCAAAATCATTGTTCCACGTTTTAAGAAATCTTGCATGGGTGGGAATGCATTCTTCCACTTAACCCCCCTCTATTGGAGCCAACTCCCCACCCATCTCCGGAAATGTCCAGAATACCTGCTATTTTGAAAGCTCCTTTAAACCGAGCTTTTCTGAAATCCCCTCTCTCAATTTGCCCTAACTGCTGCACCTCTGTAGCGGGGAGATACCCCTTTGGGGGTGATTCAGGCGCTTTACAAGTCAATAAAATAAAATTAAAATAAAATAAATAGGGTTAATAGTCTGGGGACTAATAGTTTGTACTTGTATAGGAAAGGTTGGTCCTGCTATGAGAGCAGGTCTGGAGCACAAAGTTCACTGTTCGAATTGTACAAGTCTCCTGTATAGGGTGATTGTATGGTTTAAAACTTTAACCACCTCAGTGAGTGCTAGGTTGTCGGGGCGAGTAACAGGCATGTAGCCAGCCAAGACCAACCATGTGGACCCTTTGTTGCCAAGTGGATATATCTGTGATTGTGTCACAATTGGTCAGCAAACCAGTTCTAATGTCCTTGGTAGGTCCGAGGGATTTCCAAATCTTGATAAGCCTTATAATGTGCTCAGTGATTGGGCAGCGAACAAACACAATTGTTCAATGATTATGCTGGGGCTTCTTGTAAATACGCACACAAAGATTGCGAACGACTGGCAGAAGACATTGCTAATACCACTAAGCAACTGAAAGCAATTTGTGGACAGGAGGAATATCCGATAGAGATGGACAAAATTGATGTAAAACTGGACAAGATAGAGGAAGAAATAAAAACCAAGAAACAACATAAATTCTATCGGGACTTAGTTGATTCTCAAAAAGGGCAAATACTAACTTTTGCCAAGAAACATGATCAGCTGCGAAGCACTGCATCCACATCAAGAGTAACATCAAACGTAAGAAACTCATCAAGACAAATGAGTGACATTGGGGATCGCTCCACAAGTGAGCATCAAAGAGATGAAATCGAGATTAGTGAAAGTGACATATCTAGTGTGTCCGAACAGTTACTCCAAGAGTGTTGTCCGAACAGTTACTCCTAGAGTGTTGTAAAGCCTTTTGGATTAAAATACTGCTTTTGCAACAATTGTTGTCCATGGCATGCTGTTTTGCTCATAAGGAATTTAGCGTCGGTTCATGTTTAGGGATTCGCCATCCCGCCGTGGAACGCCGTCATTGGAGGCTGGATAAGGCGACTGCTTTGCTTTGCATCGCTTTGCTGTGGGATATATATATATAAATATAGAGTCGGCAAGTTGACTCGATTAAACAGATGAAATACTTACCTGCCTGCGGCTTCTTTTCTTGAGGGCTAACCTTTGTTGTGGATGTTGAGCGGCTGAGCCCAGCCGCGAAGAGAAGCCCGCCACATGGAAGCGGATCAATGCTGGCGTCAAGATGGTGTCAGCACGGGGGAGGCAGTTTCACGGATGTCAACTGGAAAGCGGGGCAGTATATGTACTGGACTTGGCATCGCCCCAAATGGGTTTTATTTTTTTTATGTCTGCCACCAAAGGCGGACTCACTTGAGAATACCGCCGCTGCACTACAGGTACCAGAAAACCTGCTGGCCACACCAACAGGGGCAGGGCCCTGGAATTGATTTATGTGCGGGGAATGCTGTCTGAAGTTAAGCAGTTGCACAGCCATTGAGAAAGGGAACCCGAGTTCCCGAAACGCGTCTGGTGGCCTTTGAACTGATGCCTGTGTTCATGTTTCTTTCTGTCGGCAAGTTAGCTCCATTAAACAGATGAAATACTTACCTGCCTGCGGCTTCTTTTCTTGAGGGCTAACCTTTGTTGTGGATATATATATATATATATATATATATATATATATATATATATATATATATATATTCACTGAAAAAACCATAGGTTTCACATATGTTATAGTTAGCTGGACATTTTACTGATAAAAAACCAATGAAATTCCCCCGTTATAGTTACTGTAGGCAACTATAACTCACGCGACCGTAATCCTCTGCTGATGCTAATACTGTATTTAGACACTTATTTGCCCATGTCTTCTTCCATTAAATTTTAGCTATACATATATTACAAATATTTTTTTCTCATAAAGACACATATGTCATCAGCAGAGGATTACGGTCGCGTGAGTTATAGTTGCCTACAGTAATTATAACGGGGGAATTTCATTGGTTTTTTATCAGTAAAATGTCCAGCTAACTATAACATGTGTGAAACCTATGGTTTTTTCAGTGAATTTGCAAGGTTTTTTAAATGCTAATTCCTAACTATAACGTGTGTGAAACCTATGGTTTTTTCAGTGAATTTGTACGGTTTTTTAAATGCTAAGTTACTTTACGCCATTTGTGGCGTGCGCGCCCACTTAACGCAGTTCGTTCCGTGCGCGCACGGTGCGCTTCGCGCACCGCGTGCCCACGTTACGCTAGATGGGCCATGAACGCACGATGCGCTTCGCGCACCGTGCGCACATGGAGGTCATATGATGAGCATCGTTGTGACAGGTAAAATATATGGTTTGTTTATCTCTGATAAGCCATGCACAAAAGGTGCCCTTCGGGCACCTTGTGCACACGGGGTGGGGAGAATGTGGATATTTTTTTTTTTATTATTATTTCTTACCGTACGCATACGGTAAGCGTAATCGGCGAAATTTTCGAAAAAATTAAAATTGCCTTTTTTCACTTGGGGGATCGTTGGGGACTCCCTCGACATGGCTAGGTGCTTGGGAGCTGTGTAAACAGCCCCTTTACATGATTTGCACTTTGTTTTTCAACCCCCTGTCAGAGTGCGAGAGAGAAAATGGCGGCCGCCGCTTCCTGGTTTCGACCGATTCGAATGTTTACTAAGATCTAAGGGCCAATCAGAATCGCGCTCGCGCACGCCACCGTACGCGTACGGTAAGCGCACCGTAAGCGCACCGTAAGCTGGCTCAGATATATATATTGATTTAAAGGCTATTTTCTCAGAATCTACTGAACAGATTTCATAAAGACACATATGTCATCAGCAGAAGATTGCGGTCGCGTGAGTTATAGTTGCCTGCACTAACTATAACGGGGGAATTTCATTGGTTTTTTATCAGTAAAATTTCCGCTAACTATAACATGTGTGAAACCTATGGTTTTTTCAGTGAATTTGCAAGGTTTTTTAAATGCTAATTCCTAACTATAACGTGTGTGAAACCTATGGTTTTTTCAGTGAATTTGTATGGTTTTTTAAATGCTAAGTTACTTTACGCCATTCGTGGCGTGCGCGACCACTTAACGCAGCTCGTTCCGTGCGCGCACGGTGCGCTTCGCGCACCGTGCGCGCACAGTGAGCACGCGGTGCGCTTCGCGCACCGCGCGCCCACTTTACGCAGTTAGTGCCGTGCACGCACGGTGGGCACGCGGTGCGCTACGCGCACCGCGTGCCCACATTATGCTAGATGGGCCATGTACGCACGATGCGCTTCGCGCACCGTGCGCACATGGAGGACATATGATGCACTTCGTTTTGAAAGGTAATATTTTAATTTTCCGTATATTTTAAAAGCCATGCACAAATGGTGCCCATCGCGCACCATTTGCACACGGGGTGGAGAGAGTGTGGATAATTTTTTTTTTTATTATTATTTTTTTTAATATTTTAGTTTATCTCAGGTTTAATAAGCCATGCACAATTGGTGCCCTTCGGGCACCAATTGCACGCGGGGTGGAGAGAGTGTGGATAATTTTTTTTTTTTTTAAATTTTTTACCGTACGCGTACGGTAAGCGTAATCGGCGAAATTACCGAAAAAATAAAAATTCCGTTTTTGGCCTTGGGGGATCTTTGGGGACTCCCTCAACATGGCTATGTGTGTGGGAGCTGTCTAAACAGCCCCTTTACATGTTTTTGGGCTTTATATTTTAAAAATCACTCTCAGTGCGAGAGAGAAAATGGCGGCCGCCGCTTCCTGGTTTCGGCCGATTCGAATGTTTACTTAGATCTAAGAGCCAATCAGAATCGCGCTCGCGCACGCCACCGTACGCGTACGGTAAGCGTACCGTAAGCGCACCGTAAGCTGGCTCAGATATATATATTGATTTAAAGGCTATTTTCTCAGAATCTACTGAACAGATTTACACCAAACCTACAAAAGGCACTTCCTTGACCTGAGGACTACCTCTCTGCCAAATTTCTAGTAATTCTGTTCAGCCGTTCGGGCTGTAGCCCTGTCTAAAGGTCCTATGGAAAAATGCATGGGAAAAACGCGTTTTGGGACCCCCCTTTTATCTCAGCCCCCGCTTGACGAATCCCCCCGAGACTTTCAGGGTAGGAGCGGAGCGTAGCGCCCCACCTATTTTGAAAAATTCGCGAGGATTCGTCGACCGGCGCCAAAGTTATTCAAAATAGAATGTTGCGGATTTCCTATGGAAACGTGGTCCTAACTATAACTACCTACTGGCGACCGCCAGTAGGTAATATATATATATATATATATATATATATATATATATATATATATATATATTACCTACTGGCGGTCGCCAGTAGGTAGTTATAGTTAGGACCCTCTTACCATAGGAAATCCGCGACATTCTATTTGGAATAACTTTGGCGCCGGTCGACGAATCCTCGCGAAATTTTCAAAACTAATGGGGCGCTACGCTCCGCTCCTACCCTGAAAGTCTCGGGGGGATTCGTCAAGCGGGGGCTGAGAAAAAAGGGGGGTCCCAAAACACGTTTTTCCCATGCATTTTTCCATAGGACCTTTAGACACAGCTACAGCCCGAACGGCTGAACAGAGTTACTTGAAATTTGGCAGACAGGTAGTCTACAGGTCAAGGAAGTGCCTTTTGTAGGTTTGGTGTAAATCTGTTCAGTAGATCCTGAGAAAATAGCATTTAAATCAATATATATATCTGTAAGCGCGCTCCGTGCGCTTACCGTAAGCTTACCGTACGCGTACGGTGCCGTGCGCGAGCGCGATTCTGATTGGCTGTTAGATCTTAGTAAACATTCGAATCGGTCAAAACCAGGAAGCTGCGTCCGCCATTTTCTCTCTCGCACTCTGAGGGGTGGAGGAATAACAAAGGCAAAAAACATGTAAAGGGGCTGTTTAGACAGCTCCTAACCACCTAGCCTTGATGAAGGTGTCCCCAAAGAACCCCCAAGGCCAAAAAATCTTTTTTTTTTTTTTTTTTAAATCTCCGATTACGCTTACCGTACGCGTACGGTAAAAATTATTTAAAAAAAAAAAATTATCCACACTCTCCCCACCCCGTGTGCAAATGGTGCCCGCAGGGCACCATTTGTGCATTGCATATTCTATATTTGAAAATTTAAAAGATTTCCTTTCACAACGAAGCGCATAATATGTCCTCCATGTGCGCACGGTGCGCGAAGCGCATCGTGCGTACATGGCCCATCCAGCGTAACGTGGGCACGCGGTGCGCGTAGCGCACCGCGTGCCCACCGTGCGTGCACGGCACTAACTGCGTAAAGTGGGCGCGCGGTGCGCGAAGCGCACCGTGCGCGCACGGAACGAAGTGCGTTAAGTGGGCGCGCACGCCACGAATGGCGTAAAGTAACTTAGCATTTAAAAAACCGTACAAATTCACTGAAAAAACCATAGGTTTCACACACGTTATAGTTAGGAATTAGCATTTAAAAAACCTTGCAAATTCACTGAAAAAACCATAGGTTTCACACATGTTATAGTTAGCTGGACATTTTACTGATAAAAAACCAATGAAATTCCCCCATTATAGTTAGTGCAGGCAACTATAACTCACGCGACCGCAATCCTCTGCTGATGACATATGTGTCTTTATGAAAAAAAAATATTTGTAATTTATGTATAGCTAAAATTTAATGGAAGAAGACATGGGCAAATAAGTGTCTAAATACAGTATTAGCATCAGCAGAGGATTGCGGTCGCGTGAGTTATAGTTGCCTGCACTAACTATAACGGGGGAATTTCATTGGTTTTTTATCAGTAAAATGTCCAGCTAACTATAACATGTGTGAAACCTATGGTTTTTTCAGTGAATTTGCAAGGTTTTTTAAATGCTAATTCCTAACTATAACGTGTGTGAAACCTATGGTTTTTTCAGTGAATATATATATATATATATATATATATATATATATATATATATATATATATGTGACACATGGAACGCTCCTGCTGAATTGCTCGACCCAAGGGAGGTGGCGCAAATGCCGGCGGAGCACGCCGGCTCGTAAATGTTTCCACAAGGTTAAGTGCTGCGCTCTCAGTTACCAGTAAATGCCAGAATCCGAAAAGTATCCAAAGAGGTGTTTATTCCTCACAACAACGCGTTTCAACTCTATGCAAAGTCTTGATCACGTAAGGAAAGACAATCAGTGGGCAATGGATAAAGTTTTCAGGAGGGGTAAACAGTAACAAAGGACAACAAAATGTGTTGTCATGTATCGTGAACCTGGCAGACATCTTGGAATGGCAATTTAACGTAAATCGTATATACATTTCAAACAATAATCATATATGCTGGTCGAATACCAAGTTATTGTGAGTAATATACAATATGTACATGAATTGCTAGTACAATGTACAAGACATATCCATGCAAGTGTCAATGAACTCAAAACAAAATTATTATGAGCAAAAGTACTTAGAATCGACACCACGACAAAAGAGAGAATACTGCTGCACGTAATGCGCAAGTTCACTGAAGTTTGTCAAGGAATAGTACCACATGTCATAATTTAACAAATATGTTTGTGTGAGAAAAGTACACAACGTAGGACAACAAAATGTGTTGTCATGTATCGTGAACCTGGCAGACATCTTGGAATGGCAATTTGAACGTAAATCGTATATACATTTCAAACAATAATCATATATAGTGGTCAAATACCAAGTTATTGCAAGTTATATACACTCTGTACAAGAATTGCTAGTACAATATACAAGACATATCCAGGCAAGTGTCAATGAACTCAAAACAAAATTATTATGAGCAAAAGTACATAGAATCGACACCACGACAAAAAAGAATACTACTGCACGTAATGCGCAAATGCACTGAAGTTTGTCAGGAAAAAGTATCACATATCATAATCTAGCAAACATGTTTGTGTGAGAAATGTACACAACAAAGCACCCTGCTAAATTAGAAATATAAGTGAATGTGTCGCTAGTGCTTAGCTGGCAAGTGCAGATAAACTGTCAAACGAAGCTATGCTTGGCAAGTGCCCCTGTGAACCTGGTACATAAAAGTCCATCAATGAACACTGATATTTTTGTAAAATGACAAATCACTGTACCCCAACACCAGCAGCCTTCATCCATATGCAGTGAACGCATGGGGGAAAGGGTAGGAAGCCCGTGAATGTGCTCGTGCTTGTGATAGGTTGGGCTCCTTCCTTCCCTCTTGAAAGTGAAACAAAACAGAGAACAATTTTAATATATTTAAACCACGAAAGCAGCACATCATCAAACAATGTTGCTATTTATAATCCTATGTGTTAAAGCCAAGGAGGAAGAAGAAGAAGATCAAATCTAAGCAAGGATAGCCTACTTTGTCTGTAGAGGTTCAAGGTCAAAGGATACATCGGACAAGTGTATCACACAGGTAAATGAGTACAAGAATCCATGCAAAGAGTCAAAGTAGTGAGTCAGAGTAGGATTCAATTCATGGGGATAGGAGTAGCAATTATAGTCAAACACATAAATACATACTACTATACATTATTTCAGGTGTACTGCCATCTCCTCATCCTGGTTCAAACCCCCGGGGTGTTTAGTCTGGAAATCTACGATGTATTTGGATTCCCTCTGTCTTAGTTTAAGCACTCTGTCGCCACCCCTGGGATTATTAGGAATTTGTTCTAAAATAAAGAATCTTAAAAGGTCAGGATTGGAGAAATGTCTTGCATCGCAATGGCGGGCCACCGCGTATTTGGCATCGGAATGTGTGATGGCCCGATAGTGTTCCAACACCCGTTTTTTCGCCATCAGTGTAGTGCTACCTATGTACCACAATTTGCATGGGCAAACAATCACATAAACAACAAATATGGAACTGCAGGTAAGGAATTGTGTAATTTCCTTATGAATCCCATTGCAATTGACCTTTTTGCAAAGAAAGCTGTTCTTGCAGGCCTTGCAATGGCCGCATGGAAAAAATCCCTGCAGACCATGTTCTTGTCTGTGCGGGTACCTGGTGACATCATTATGTAGTAGCAGATCTCTGAAGTTCCTCCCCTTTCTATACGTGACACTAGGTCGACTAGGAATGAGATCGCCAATAGTCATGTCAGATCTGAGGATATCCCAGTTTTTATTGAGAATACCTTGTATTTTCCGAGAATCTGCACTATATGTCAAAATAATCCTGGTCTCAGTGTCGTCTGCATCAGCGATAGTGTTGGAGAGAGTGGTGTCTCTGTCTATTAGATCTGCTCTACTTTTGGCTCTGTTCAGTACCCAGTTGGGATAGCCCCTGTTTCTGAAACGTTCCAACATCCTAGCACTCTCCTGCTGATAGGAGATCTCAGTGTTACAGTTCCTTTTTGCTCTGAGCAGCTCACTGTAAGGGATGCTCCACTTGAGAGTATCCGGGTGGCTGCTTAGAGCATGCAGGATACTGTTACCTGCTGTCGCTTTCCTGTAAAGAGACGTCAGTATGGATTTGCCCTCGATGTCCAGCTTGACATCAAGGTACTCAGCCGTGCTCTTGCTAATGTTGCTGGTAAGAACAATATTGTAGTTGTTGGTGTTAAGCTGGTCAATGAATTCAAGGGCTTCGATTTTCGTGCCCTTCCAGATAAGAATAAAATCGTCGATGTATCTGAGCCACATGACTGTCTGTCCTAGATACTTGGCAAGATTCGGGTTCGTAAATATCTCTTCTTCCCACTTGCCCATGAATAGATTCGCTAGACTTGGCGCAAAGCAAGAACCCATCGCGGTACCCGTAGTCTGTCTGTACAGGGTACCGTCAAAGAGAAAAATGTTGTTGGACAGACAGAATCTGATCATGCTCAAAATCATCTTGTTATGTTCCCTATAATGTAGGGGTCTGGTGTTGAGAAAATGTTCACATGCTGTAAGACCTTGTTCGTGGTCGATGATCGTGTACAGGGATTGTACATCTAAGGTAATCAATAGACATTCGTCATCTAACTGTAAGTTGTTAATCTTGCCCAGAAAGTCCTTTGTATCCCTGACATAACTGGGCAAGTTATTGACAAAACCCCTCAGGAAATGGTCAACATACTTTGACACATGTTCCGTTACACATCCCCTGGAAGACACGATAGGACGCCCTGGTGGTTTGGTACAATGTTTATGTATTTTGGGTAATAGGTATAGGACCGGTAAGATAGGATGGTCATTTTTGAGAAAACAATATTCCTCCCATACCAAAATCCCCTTGTTCCGCCAGGTAGTTAACATGTCCCAGATGGCAATAATGCTGTTATTGTAAATAGCAGTGTCTATGGGTATGTAATATCTGGTGTCGGAGAGTTGTCTTTGTGCTTCGGCAATATAATCCTCTCTATCCATAATCACCACATTGCCCCCTTTGTCAGCTGGGCGTATGATGATGTTAGTATCCTCACCCAGTGACTTGAGTAGTAATCTCTGCTGTGAAGATAAGTTGGATTTGTAATGCCGGTTCTTTTTATGTCTAAATGTACATAAGGTCTTACTCACTACATCATGAAAAGTATCAAGGTTGTCGTGGGGTAGCAAGGGTAGAAATGTAGATTTGGGTTTAAAACCTGAATGTGCTGGAGAGTCAGTGACAAGGTATAAACCCTCTAAAGTTTGAGTGGTGGTAAGTCTAACTTCTGTAGATGAGATGTTACTAGGGTATTCATTACTGATAGTGATGTTAGAATTTGTATCATTTTCATCACCTAATTCCAACATAGTGATAAGTGTATCAATATCACCAATATTTATATTGTTGTCATGCTTAGGAGTCTCTCTAGTATTCTTGATACAGTTAGGGTGGTTCAGTCTTTTGAGTCTATGCCACTTCTTGAGTTTCAGCTTCCTAGAAAATTTAAAAAGGTCAATCCTGGTACCTGTATAATCAAATTGTTTAGAGGGGCAAAAGGACCGACCTAAGCATAGGGTGCGCTTTTCAATCATAGATAGGGATCTTTTAGAAAGGTTAATAATAGTTTTGTTCACCATCTCTAGATCCATTACTGCATCTTCCTCGGGCGTCTCCTGTTTCCCATTGCGCCCCTTGCCTTGCCTCTTCCTCCATCGTTGGAATACCCTGATTCTTCTGTTCCTCCGTTTGCGTTTCCTCTGCCGCGGCCTCGGCCCTGCCCCAACCTCTCTGACGTCGTGTTGTCGTTAATGGATTGGTTTGTATAGTCCTCTGGCTCCGCCGAATGTGCTGATATTCCTCTAAAAAATTGACTTGTCGAGGAATTTGGTTGGTCGGAATACTCGTATCTGCTGAGACATCTGATTCCGTGTCGCTTGGCGCAGAGGTGGTCGATGCTTGTAGTGTACAGGAATTATCAGTGTTGTTGGGAGGTGCTTGATCATTGTATAGGTGATCATATTTGCGACTGAAAGTTAAGATCCTCCCGCTCTCGTAATCTCTATAGTCCCGGTCCAGCTTTCTCTCCTTCCGAGCTTTGATGTCATCCTCGTACTTCTTTAATTGTTCTTTTATGTTGTTCATACTGGAGTTTAGTTTATCTGCATCCATTGTCATAGTGAGTTCAGATAGGATGTCCTGTATTTCCTTCATGATGGCATCCCTGTCAATCCATGCGTACTTTACCAGGATTTCCAACATCCTTTTGGAACTCAACGCAGAATTCATGGACCATTCATTCAGCATCTCCGGGATTCGGAGTTTCATATGTGGGGGTCGTAAATATCCGTAAACCTCTAGGTACCATGTTTTGATCTATATAATTCTGTAGGGAGATTGCTTCCCACCACTTGGATGTTTCAAGTTTTTTGAGCTTCTCAAGTTTGCGCAGTTTGTCTGCTGGTAATTTAATACCTGTTGCTCCTCCTATGGCAGCCTTAGGTTGTCTTTTGGCAAACATGGCCTGAGCGGCCGCTCTCCTTGCGTCTTCCTCCTCCATGTCAGTGTCACACCCCAACAGTGATAATGTATAACAAAGGGAACTGGATATTACTGGGCACCCCTGCTGGAATAGCAGGTTCCTCCTGCCCCGTGCGTGCTGTCGAAAATCAGTCTAGTGACGTGCTAGGGTGGGCTGGCGGATAGATGTGATCTCAATGAGTATTTTATCCGATTCCGCTCAGTTTCAACACCCCAACGGACACCCAACCTGGCGTGCGGCAGCCCTCAAGCCCCTGCTGCTTCCCGGGGAAGGATTGGAGCCCCCACACAGGGAAACCTACCCTCGCCCCTAAGGGGCAGACAGAACGGGCGGCGGGGCTTACCTGGACCAATGTTGTATGTATCCGTAAGTAGTACCGTGTGTAGCACTGCAAATCGGGCCGGTCAGCTTGCAATCCTCAATAATTGTGACACATGGAACGCTCCTGCTGAATTGCTCGACCCAAGGGAGGTGGCGCAAATGCCGGCGGAGCACGCCGGCTCGTAAATGTTTCCACAAGGTTAAGTGCTGCGCTCTCAGTTACCAGTAAATGCCAGAATCCGAAAAGTATCCAAAGAGGTGTTTATTCCTCACAACAACGCGTTTCAACTCTATGCAGAGTCTTGATCACGTAAGGAAAGACAATCAGTGGGCAATGGATAAAGTTTTCAGGAGGGGTAAACAGTAACAAAGGACAACAAAATGTGTTGTCATGTATCGTGAACCTGGCAGACATCTTGGAATGGCAATTTAACATAAATCGTATATACATTTCAAACAATAATCATATATGCTGGTCGAATACCAAGTTATTGTGAGTAATATACAATATGTACAAGAATTGCTAGTACAATGTACAAGACATATCCATGCAAGTGTCAATGAACTCAAAACAAAATTATTATGAGCAAAAGTACTTAGAATCGACACCACGACAAAAGAGAGAATACTGCTGCACGTAATGCGCAAGTTCACTGAAGTTTGTCAAGGAATAGTACCACATGTCATAATTTAACAAACATGTTTGTGTGAGAAAAGTACACAACGTAGGACAACAAAATGTGTTGTCATGTATCGTGAACCTGGCAGACATCTTGGAATGGCAATTTGAACGTAAATCGTATATACATTTCAAACAATAATCATATATGCTGGTCAAATACCAAGTTATTGCAAGTTATATACACTCTGTACAAGAATTGCTAGTACAATATACAAGACATATCCAGGCAAGTGTCAATGAACTCAAAACAAAATTATTATGAGCAAAAGTACATAGAATCGACACCACGACAAAAAAGAATACTACTGCACGTAATGCGCAAATGCACTGAAGTTTGTCAGGAAAAAGTATCACATATCATAATCTAGTAAACATGTTTGTGTGAGAAATGTACACAACAAAGCACCCTGCTAAATTAGAAATATAAGTGAATGTGTCGCTAGTGCTTAGCTGGCAAGTGCAGATAAACTGTCAAACGAAGCTATGCTTGGCAAGTGCCCCTGTGAACCTGGTACATAAAAGTCAATCAATGAACACTGATATTTTTGTAAAATGACAAATCACTGAACCCCAACACCAGCAGCCTTCATCCATATGCAGTGAACGCATGGGGGAAAGGGTAGGAAGCCCGTGAATGTGCTCGTGCTTGTGATAGGTTGGGCTCCTTCCTTCCCTCCTGAAAGTGAAACAAAACAGAGAACAATTTTAATATATTTAAACCACGAAAACAGCACATCATCAAACAATGTTGCTATTTATAATCCTATGTGTTAAAGCCAAGGAGGAAGAAGAAGAAGATCAAATCTAAGCAAGGATAGCCTACTTTGTCTGTAGATGTTCAAGGTCAAAGGATACATCGGACAAGTGTATCACACAGGTAAATGAGTACAAGAATCCATGCAAAGAGTCAAAGTAGTGAGTCAGAGTAGGATTCAATTCATGAGGATAGGAGTAGCAATTATAGTCAAACACATAAATACATACTACTATACATTATTTCAGGTGTACTGCCATCTCCTCATCCTGGTTCAAACCCCCGGGGTGTTTAGTCTGGAAATCTACGATGTATTTGGATTCCCTCTGTCTTAGTTTAAGCACTCTGTCACCACCCCTGGGATTATTAGGAATGTGTTCTAAAATAAAAAATCTTAAAAGGTCAGGATTGGAGAAATGTCTTGCATCGCAATGGCGGGCCACTGCGTATTTGGCATCGGAATGTGTGATGGCCCGATAGTGTTCCAACACCCGTTTTTTCACCATCAGTGTAGTGCTACCTATGTACCACAATTTGCATGGGCAAACAATCACATAAACAACAAATGTGGAACTGCAGGTAAGGAATTGTGTAATTTCCTTATGAATCCCATTGCAATTGACCTTTTTGCAAAGAAAGCTGTTCTTGCAGGCCTTGCAATGGCCGCATGGAAAAAATCCCTGCAGACCATGTTCTTGTCTCTGCGGGTACCTGGTGACATCATTATGTAGTAGCAGATCTCTGAAGTTCCTCCCCTTTCTATACGTGACACTAGGTCTACTAGGAATGAGATCGCCAATAGTCGTGTCAGATCTGAGGATATCCCAGTTTTTATTGAGAATACCTTGTATTTTCCGAGAATCTGCACTATATGTCAAAATAATCCTGGCCTCAGTGTCGTCTGCATCAGCGATAGTGTTGGAGAGAGTGGTGTCTCTGTCTATTAGATCTGCTCTACTTTTGGCTCTGTTCAGTACCCAGTTGGGATAGCCCCTGTTTCTGAAACGTTCCAACATCCTAGCACACTCCTGCTGATAGGAGATCTCAGTGTTACAGTTCTTTTTTGCTCTGAGCAGCTCACCGTAAGGGATGCTCCACTTGAGAGTATCCGGGTGGCTGCTCAGAGCATGCAGGATACTGTTACCTGCTGTCGCTTTCCTGTAAAGAGACGTCAGTATGGATTTGCCCTCGATGTCCAGCTTGACATCAAGGTACTCAGCCGTGCTCTTGCTAATGTTGCTGGTAAGAACAATATTGTAGTTGTTGGTGTTTAGCTGGTCAATGAATTCAAGGGCTTCGATTTTCGTGCCCTTCCAGATAAGAAACAAATCGTCGATGTATCTGAGCCACATGACTGTCTGCCCTAGATACTTGGCAAGATTCGGGTTCGTAAATATCTCTTCTTCCCACTTGCCCATGAATAGATTCGCTAGACTTGGCACAAAGCAAGCACCCATCGCGGTACCCGTAGTCTGTCTGTACAGGGTACCGTCAAAGAGAAAAATGTTGTTGGACAGACAGAATCTGATCATGCTCAAAATCATCTTGTTATGTTCCCTATAATGTAGGGGTCTGGTGTTGAGAAAATGTTCACATGCTGTAAGACCTTGTTCGTGGTCGATGATCGTGTACAGGGATTGTACATCTAAGGTAATCAATAGACATTCGTCATCTAACTGTAAGTTGTTAATCTTGCCCAGAAAGTCCTTTGTATCCCTGACATAACTGGGCAAGTTATTGACAAAACCCCTCAGGAAATGGTCAACATACTTTTACACATGTTCCGTTACACATCCCCTGGAAGACACGATAGGACGCCCTGGTGGTTTGGTACAATGTTTATGTATTATTTATCCATTGCCCACTGATTGTCTTTCCTTACGTGATCAAGACTCTGCATAGAGTTGAAACGCGTTGTTGTGAGGAATAAACACCTCTTTGGATACTTTTCGGATTCTGGCATTTACTGGTAACTGAGAGCGCAGCACTTAACCTTGTGGAAACATATATATATATATATATATATATATATATATAAAATTGTTTTTTTAATTATTATTATATTATTGTTTTGCAGAGAATTTGTTTGTTTCTAATGTAGGAGTGACTGCGTGACTGCAGTGGGAATAATAATTGTTCTCCTTCTGCAATCTTACACGTTTCCTGCTGTTGCTCTGACTGGAGTGGGAGGATTACATTTTACCCCTCCCCAACCCTTTACCTATTTTTGCACTCATTGGAGTGGGAATAGTACATTTTAACCCTTCACAATCCAACACTTTCCCTACTGTTACACTCAGTAGAGTGGGAATAGTAAATTCTGCCCCTTTGCAATCCAACACTTTCGCCACTGTTGCACATATTGGAATGGTAATTGTAAATTTTACCCTTCCACAATCCAATACTTTCCCTACTATTACACTGACTGGAGTGGGCATAATAAATTGTATCCCTCTGCAATCCAACACTTTCCCTACTGTTACACTGATTTTTATTGTTATATTATTATATTATTTCATATTATTTAGTTTATATTATAATTTAAAATTATTAGTTTTAATACTTTTTTAACTAGATATATGATAAATATATATATATGTGCGTATGTGTGTTTAACCTTTTTTAAGTATGATTGTTATATTTGTTACAATATACGTTAAATATATTTACATTTTATAAAACAAATGTCGATATTTAATATATTTTATTTGTAATATTTTAATTTATATATATTTAAAAATCAAAATTTAATACAACTATATTGAAACTATATTTTTACCTTTTTTAGTATAGGTTGTCGATATTTTTGCAGTAGATATTTATGTCTTGATAATTTCTTAGGTCGATATTTCTGATCTCGATATTTTGTCAGGAAAACCAACTTTTCTGTAGGTACTTTGATGTGCTTGGACGCCATCTATGAGAAAAATCTTTTCAAAGTCATACACTGCGTGTGCAGCTATTACAAAAGTAACTGTCCTCCCCTCATCATGGACACCTCAAGCTTTGAGATGCTCTGTAACTTCTTCACTGTAATTGGCCCCTATCACAATAGGTGCTGCCATAGTAAATAGATTGAATTGAATTTAGATTAAAAAAATTATTAAACCTACGGAATGACAAATAACGTTTTATGAGTCAAACTTGACAAAACTACAGAAATAGGTGCTCCATTATCCACAGCAGGAGGTAACCATGATTACTACGGACGTCTCCGTAATGACGTAATAATGGTTCATGCGTTTGTGTAGTGTGAAAAACTACTCAAGGCGTAACCGTAAGATACAAGTCCCATGTTAGGCACCAATTGTTGCATAAACGACAACTTTGACGCAGTTCTACACAGTTTGCTTTCTCCCTCACTGGTGGCACAGGTAAAGTCAGTGCAATAGCATTGAATGTAAACGACGGGTTAATTTAGCCCAGCAGAAACCTACCCAATGCATTGTTGAAGTAGAGGCTTTGCTTTTGGGTCACTAACAATCCATGTAAAATGACCAGGGGCACCATGGTAACAGAAACAACCCTATTTCGTTATTCACACTACGCACACATGTACATACTCCATTAAGAAGAATAGACACTTTTAAATAAAAAGCATTTATTATTACAGGAATACCCAGTTTCTTAGTACGTCTAAAAAAACTACACAGGATAGCATTAAAACAACAAGAAGGCACACTGTAAGCAACGAGAATAAAATGAGCTTTTCAAACACGTTTAAAATGTAATCTAAAACCAAGCACCCTAAAACCTACTTCAATGCGTCACACTGAGAGAGCATGGAAAGCAGAGCAACTTGCAGTCTAGAGTTTTTTAACGGAGACGAGATGCCCCACATACCTTATTTACACCAAAAGGCTGTCGTTATCAGTGGAGGGTTGAAGGCAGTGTTCCCTGTGAAGGCCAATGTGCTGCGGTAGAGGCCTTCCTCCAGGACTTGGCTTTATCAGTACTGAGCGAGATGCGGCATCTTCAAAGTGCACTGGCAGTATATGAGACTATCTTCTGGCAGAATCTCAAAAGATAATCTGGGTAATGGACCACTCCAAACAAGTGGTCAAATGTCAGTCCTTATATACTACATCTTATCAGAGATCGGAATGTCTGACATAGATTATGTGTGTCCAGGTATACGTTTCAGATCTTTCCTTATGAACACATAAGGTGACAGGATGTCAATTCAGACTACACTATTTTGGCTAAATGTCTGTACTTAATCTTATTGGACTGGACCTTGACATAGTGATAGGTAGACACTTGAACCAGACTGATGTTGCATCAGGTGTTATATCTATGTCATAAGTTGAATGACTGACTCTTCCACAGTTCTTAGAAAGATAAGGTCAGACAACACGTGTGTCAAACGGCAGACATAACAATGATTCTGCATAAATTGAGAAAGATGGCAACGTCCATTGTCTAAAATGACAAACTCCATTGTCTAAAATAGTGACCTCTAGGGTCTAAAATGACGACATCCATTGTTTGAAATGGGCCCTCTTAAAATGCAGTAGAATCTTAGGGGCTTTATGTCACAAGGAAATGGGAAAAGGTGCTAAAGTGTGCATGACTAGGGCTCAATCATCAGCAGTGTAGCTCAGAGGCTCAGCGCAGCCACAGCATCCTATCTTGCACCAATGGTAAATGTTGACATTGAAGAAAAAGATTAAGTCTCATGGTAAAACCTTTGACAATGATGGCACATTAGGTCTTGTCCAACTTCAGTCTATTGCTGCTCAGCCATGGACAGTGCCTAGAACAGAATTTAGTTAACATTGCCTATTTAATTCCACATTGCTTTCTATCAACATGTTTAGGTAATGTTTAATGAATTCAAACTCCTGATCCATTTATCTGATTTCTTAAATTTTTTATTTACATATTACCCCTTTCAACTAACTCGGTTCCAGAATTTATTTGTTATATTTACTGTTGATTTTGATGCTGCTGTTCATACACTTCGGGGCTCATCACTATGTCGGGCGGAAAGTCTCCTTCCGACAGTCAGAATCTCCTCGACCGCGTTGGAGCCTTTCCGACTGACTCGGTCGGTTTACATTCAAACCGCCCTATTACAATGTTCGTGGTCGGAATGTAAACCGCGCAGTAATTCCGAATCGGTTCCAAGCAACTCGCGGAGTAATCGTGTTGGTCGGAACCATATCGTACACCCTTATGTACAGCATTTCCGCCCTCAATATTATAATGTCAATTTCCAACAGCCTTTCCGCGTCGGCCTGTCCGGCATGGAAAGGCAGTCCGAAAGTGACTTTGGGGGTCCCTGGCAGGGCCCCCTAGGCCGCACGGCCTACGGTTGATGGCTGAGGGTGTACCTAAGGGACCCCCATGTGAAACACTGCACTGTGTGGCATGCACCATGGGGTGCCTGCGACAGGGTGCAGGTTTTCCTGCAAACACCCCATGTCCCCATAGGAGCTTATGTTACTGCCGGTTGTCTTGCGGAACACAAGCTTCCATAGGGAACAATGGGACTCCGAGCTAACAGTGTTTTCTCGCATCATAATCCGTCAGTCGGAACCGCCAACTGCATGTCGGTCGGTCCCGATTCCGAGTCGGTGTTGGCGGCGGCTTTCTGCATAACATTGCAATGAGCCCCTTCATGTATTTCCATGGGGAAAGTCAAGCCATCAAGGTTAAGCACAGGATTCCTCACAGAAACCATAGTTTTCTTTTAGACGCTAGCTGGTTTTAGCTATGTGCTAGCTCAGCCACAGCTCATATGAGCCTGAGGCCTCTCCTCCATAGTCTAGCAATCTGATTTCCTACAAACTACTGCAGCAACACAGGTAAGTCCATCCATTCATCCTCAGCCACCTTATGTTGTACAGGTGAGCACCATGATACATTAGATCTGAGGACTCAAAGTAATGTGCACTTCTGTGAACACGAAGTAAGGAGAGTGATAATGAGACAGAACTATAGAGCACCCTAATGAGCATCATGCTAAAAAGTATGAGATGATAAAATCAAATGGTAATCACCCAGAGAAGAACTGCAGGTTATCACCAAGAACCATATATTATCAACATACAATTAGTAAATGGACTCTAAAGACTGAGCTATACACGCAAGGATCTCAGAAATCAGCTTTGAACATTTAGGAAAAATATTCATATTTTCAGTATTTGCAGGTTCTTGCTGACTATCATAAAGTTTGGGCATGTTAATTGAAGTCAATGAAAGGGATTCACAATCTAATGAAAATTAGCCTCCAGAGGCTTTAGGCAGGCAAAAGGTAACTTTTTAAAGTGTATTTTCCATAATCTTTATTAAATATTTGACTGCACCAGTGGATTAGGCTTTTAATACATTTTACTAAGAATCTGCAAATAGAATTCCTAGATGTTTCCTAGAGGGAGATAGTATTATAAAATGTAATATCCCAGTAGTTTCCTATGGAACAGCCAGCCTTGCTGCAGTGAAAAAAGCTTTTGGAGCTTGTTCACTGTAAGAACATGTTTAACAATGAATTTCTATATGCTCTACTTTTAAATACTGTGCACCTAGCCTTATAGGCTGTAAGTCCTGTATGAGGACGGCTTATTAATATTTTAAAGGAAGGTTTAGACACATCAAAATGTTATTCTTACTGTCCAAAGTGTAGTTTAAAAGCTGCTTTATCCTTGCTAAAGTAGTAGGCAGGAAGCTATGTTTTACACTGTCACTGTAGTAAATGACACAATCAGTGCTGCAGTCCACTAGTGAAATTTTACATATAGGCCCTGGGTATACTTTGTACTGTATATTAGGGACTTATAGGTAATCTGCATATGCCAATTAGGGGTATTCCAATTTCATTATTTTGAAACATGTAATACAGGCACTTTACCACAGATTAATAGGGGTAAACTGCATCCAGCCAGGAAAAACAGTAACAGCAAATATCCTACAGAAACCTACAGATGTTATGGGAGAATTTGACTGTGGCGTCTTTCAATGGGAATTCAACACCTGCTATTCTCTGTGTGCCAAGGATGCAACATGTCAATGGAATGGTTGGAACAGAAGAATTTTAAAATCATTTTTGACCCCCAACAATCCTCAGCAAGTGTTTCTGCACAGAGAGCTGTTAAAGAATGAGCGCATTTGTGTGAATTATTTTCCTGAAAATGATTGGGAATGTAGAGTCCTACAAGTCTTCACTGACTGTTTGGGAAAACTGAAAGATTTTCTCATCAAATTCATTTGAAATCAGATGCATATCTTGTAGTGCTCAAGGTACTCAGAGTATCCTTGGCTGAGTGGAGTGTGTCAAACTTAAGAACTGGAGAAATTGTGTAAGTAGCGATTGAATCATTAAAAGTGTCTGAATGGTTATCTTCTGTGCTTTTGACATAAAAGCCCAATTGTTCCTTGAGGTAGTGTATTTTTCTTCAAAATTTTAATTTCAGTATTTAAATGAACAGATATCCACTTCCCAACATCACCAAGATTTTGACAATTTTGAAGGATGCCTGCATACCACAAGGTGGTTCTACATTAGGAGTCTCTTCCCTTGACACCTTTTATGACGGTGCAGGCTCGTACTTTTCATTGTAAGTGAATGTCTGTGGTTTGGCATCTGCTTTTGCTGTCTTCCAAAAATTAATGAAAACACCATTTAACGTGATCCCTGGACTGGTTTGCTTCCAGGATAATGTTCTTAATGTAAGTCATTGTTCTGTGTTAGCATTCTTAGGATGACTTGAAGGAAGGGATTCTAGTATGCAGGAGCAATCGTTGCCACTTGCTCCATGCCCTTTCACTCTGTTGGAGGTGGTTTATTGCGGAAAAATAAAGTTACCCTTTTCTTCATGTATGAGACATCTCCTCATCCTTTCACAGGCTCAAGAGAACCGTGCTGTTCCACCATTTGTCATTTACCTGTATTTTCTCTTGTTTTTCTCTATGTGATCTCAGCCCTCTGAGAGTTCTCCATGTTATTTGATCTGAGATTTCGGAGCTGTTCAATGATGCACCCAACATGTACTCCTCTTCTCTTTTCAGGAAGTGGCTATTTCTCTTTCTACCCAGGCACTGGGAGATTTGTGAGGACCGTGAGAGGACAGCCTATTTTATTTAAAAAGTTCTGCCTTACCTCTAAATTGTATGGAACATGTATGGATGATGATTGCATTCTCGCATGTTTGTAGACAAGTGTGAGGTTGGTGTGAATGTCTGTCCAAGCACATGGTCCAAGGAGTCCCCACTACTTTGTGTAGCATTTAAAATGGAGTTTGGCTTTGTATGTAGCTATCAAGAGTCCATCTTGAACATGGTAGCCTTCACATTATCATTCCAGAACAAGGCCCTGGCTTCTAGTGCATTGATTTCTTTATGTGTAGGTGTTGGTTCACCAAGTATTTTGAAGTAGCCACAGTGCCTTTTATAGAGCAGTCCCTGCTTATTTCCCTTTTCCTAGTTCCCTCTGTCCAGCTTAAGATTCCGCCTCCACCCATTTGTCTGGCCCATTCTGCCAGGCAAGCTGAATCTTGCCTGGAGGATGATCCAAAAACAAAGGAATGGGGTGTGGAAACTATCAAACCAGCAAATCAAGTTTTGGTTTGAATTAGGAACCATATAGGCATGTCTCATACAGTTCAACTTCATTATATCCAGTCTTTTGGCTCAGTATACTATGCCAGTGTTTATGGCATTTGTGGTACTGCAAATATATTGAGCACAATTCCTGATATGTATTATGCTCATTTCAAGCTTCTATGAGGAATGCAGCACAGCTGGTCTGAAAGCAGTTCACATTTTTATAGTATCCTGTGAACAACTTTTCAATAACAGCCTCTCTGCACTGGATCATCTTATCCAGTTCACTGCCCCTTACCAGGTGAAGGTACAATTGTAATGACTTCTGCATACATTGCTCATGCACTGCCCATGCCATCTATTATTGGTGGTGCCACCAGAATTGAAAGGTTGCAGAAGAACTGATTGGTAAGCCCCTCAGGTTGTCTTGACTAGCATGATGTTCCAAGGCTTTCACAAATTCTACAATGGAGCAGCACACAAGTTTAGCAGAGAAGACTGAGTTGCTCAGGTACCACTCTGCTGGTGATTACTTTTCTGTAAGGCTGGGGACAAGACTGGACCACAGACCTGTGGGAACTATTGTGGAAATGGGATGACTCCCGTGTGCATGGTATCTTGCCGCCAGCTACTTGAGATCTTGTCATCACCATCTTGGCGAGATAGTACAAGATTGTGTTAGTTCGTAATACCAAATTGAACATGGGTGATGCACTCAGGTGAAGCACTACACATTTTCCGTCCGTCTGAAATGTGGGAAAGTGTGTAGGAGTGAGTGAACTGGTGGAAAAGCAAGAGGTAGCCCAAGTAAGCTCACTAGTGGTAAAATAGAAGAAATCTGGAGAGGGTAAGCTGGTGAGCCTAACATTGAATGATTTCGAATAAATGGATAGTTCCCAACAAGACTGAAGTCAAGGACATGTGGAAACTGCATCAAATCGAAGTGTGGAAACTGTCACTGTATAGGATCAACAGGGCTTTTAAAGTAATATTTAGGAAGGTATAAAAAAAGGTATTCTAAAGAAGAGAGTCACAGGACAGACGGAGGAAGAAATGATCTGATACCAGATTCAGTGTAAGGAAGTAACTTGGTAGATGTAGGCAAAGGTAAAATGGACAAAGGTAGCAATATGTTAGCAAAGGCAAATGTGGATGTTTGCCTCAAAGGTTAACAGTGGGCAGTTCTAGAGTGATCTCACACCTGTGTTATGATTAGTTCCTTGCACAGTTGACTAATGAAGGGCCGTCAATTGGTGCTGTCTGGAGCCCATATGAAGTCTTGAATTGTCCTATCTATGTCTTCCTATACATTTGCAGTGCTTTAACTGCGTGCTTCACCCCAAGCACAGTCGGTGACATGAACTATCACAATCACATGATATCTAATCAGGACTCATATGTTTGTTTGATATGATTTTAATGTGTTTACAACTATACATATATTGGAAGGCTTGATAAAGTCCCAGGCCTCCACACCAAAGAGGGCAAACGTTTGTTGGCAGCACACTCTGTATCGCAAACCCAGAACCAAAGATTAAAGATTCTTCTTATCATGATCAATGGACTGTTATAGTCTATTCTTCTGTAGCGTCCACAAATAAGACTCAGTGCAACACACACTGATTTACCCTAGTTTTGGATAATATGAGCAGGTATTTGGCTTCCATTTTTTTTTTAAAAATATCTGCTAATGTGTGAGGCTGGGCTTTACCCATGACAACTGGTATGCTACTCTACACTAATTAATATATCCAGACACTCCTTAGATTTAACACTAAATATTTGCATTACAATGACTGCAAAGAATTCTAAGAGCCCCTCATCAATAAATCTGTAGATAGTCACTCTGCACCCAAAGCCGTTTTATACTGGAAGCAGTTTTGAATATATTTACATTTGGATTTTCAGTCTATTCCCCAGAAATTCCATTGTCTCCAGCTTTGTCCTTGTTGTTGTTCACAGAAGCCCTTGGCCAAGTCCTGTGGCACCACTAGCAACAGAATTGTTTCACCACGGCCAAGGGCCGGCGAGGTTTGTGTGAGGTGCAGCAAAACCTTATATAATGAATGTAACATCTAATTACTGTTGCTCAAACTCATTGATACATTTTGCTACGAAGTGCAGCAAGCAGAAGTTGGGGGCTTCAAATGGCTGCAGTGAAGAGTGAGAAGATAAATGTGACGGTACAGTGAGGAGCTGAGATATGTGCTAGTACTCTTTTTGCTGCCTTTGTTTCAAGTCATGTTCTGCTGATCTTTGTGAACACAGTCCATAAAACAACATATGCCATTGAACTCCCCTTCCCCTTTTATGGCACCTAGTGCTTAGTAGCGTTTGAGGTTCTATTTCTAGCCAGGAAGAAGCTTGCGAGGTTGAGATTTCTTTGTTGACTTTCATTTCCTGTATTAGAATCATTTTCGTATGTTTATCAATGTACTTTTTATTGTACAGAAAATCTCTGACTTGACAATCAGTTACTGGGAGATGTTTAAGTGTCATACTGCAGTCCCAGAATACAAATTCACATCACCTCCTTACGTAAACCTCTACCTCATTGCTGTTGAAAATCTAGTGCTAAAGAATGTACTTGGGGCCAGATGTACGATGGATTTTGCATGCGCAAATGAGTTTCAGACCCTTTGGCGCATGCAAAAATCCTGTGGGCTATGTACTAATGCTATTTTGTGAGTCACAAATCATTTGCGACTCGCAAAATAGTGTTTAGCGACTCGCTATTAGGACGAGGCGTTCCCTTCCTAATAGCGACCCCACATGTCATGTGAGAACCACAATTGTGGTCGCAAAACACTCACAGTTTACCACCCTCTTCAAGAGAGTAGTAAAGCACTCGCAAATAGGTAGTTTGGGAATGTATGTGCAAACATTTTTTGAGGGCAGGCAGTGATGCCAGGGACCATTGCCTGCCCTCAAAAAATTAAAATGAAAAGTATATATTTTTTTTAATGCAGCCCGTTTTCCTTTAAGGAAAACGGGCTGCCTTAAAAAAAAAACAGGTTTCTTTAAGAGCAGTCCCAGACATAGAGGTCTGCTGAGCCCATTGGGAATCGCTAACAAGGTCTCAGACACTGTTGTACATTGGAAATTGCGACTCACAAATTGCGTCTCACAATTTGTCACAATTTGCGAGTTGCAATTTCTAATGGTTGTTTGGCCATTTCAGTTTGAGGGCCACGAGTATTGTGGCTCCAAGACACCAATAGTGAACACCTCTACTTGTTACAATCAAAGACTATTAACCCGTGACTGTCCTGAAGACCAGGAACCACATCTCACATGCTCATAGTATCTCCCTTTAGGAGTAGCCGTGCTGGCTGCCTCAAATTATATAAACAGAATATATGCAGATGTAGAGAACGTAATATGTTATTTATTATGTTATTTTTTACCATTGTTGAGTGTGGATGGGGTGGGGCCATGACTCTAGAGAAGCAAAGGCTCAAGCTTGTCCTGATGCCCCTCCCCTCACTGAACAATTGTAGTAACAAGCTTACTACCTTCTGCACATCTGCATCTTAGTTCACGCCATGGCTTTTTTTCATCTTTCTTTTTTTTTAGTAATTATATTCAAAAACAGGATCTAAGGGGTTAAACTTGGCTGATAAAGTAAAATCACTTCGAATAGGTCCCATGACTATGAGTAGGCTTGTTTCTATGTGTAAAGTAAATGTAACATGCAAACTTTATGGCTGCATACAGTGTTTTTCTCATGCCAAGTTTGTGTTACTGTGTAATAAATAGGCCTGGGCGTGAAATTCCACTCCGCTCGCGGAGTTTGCAGGGTTTTTCCCACTCCGCGTAGTGTGCAGAGTTCCAAAAAACTCATCGGAGGGAAATAATATTCTTGCTCGAGCTCGCCAACGTTAAGTTGGCAAGCAAGGAAAATATTACTACAGACCACCTCCCAGAGAGATTTCTCAACATGGGCTGTCAAGTTTGGTGGTTACCACTCGAGTTGAGAAACCTCCCGTTTGCATTGAGGAAGCTACAGCTCAAGTAGAATATCTACTGGAGTGGCAGAAAGAAGCAGCACCCTCTTGCGCTGCGTATGGTGCCGTTCACGCTGATTTTGTAGCACGCGACAAACACCTGGCGCTAAAAATCAGCACAAAGGAATGCACTCAGCTGATTGAGGATTGCGCTGCTGAGTTTTTTGGTCACAATGCGGAACTCTGCCTAGGCCCTGTAATAAATTGGAACTTGACCTTTACACTTTAGGAGTGTATGAATTTGCATTTGTTAGTCCAGTGTCATTAGAGACACTCATGCACTCACTCACAGACACACTCAGTGACTCATGCATCTACTCACAATCGCACTCAGAGACTCACACACCCACTCAGACACTCATATACCCACTCATAGACCCACTCAGACACTCACTCACCCACTCACAGACCCACTTAGACACTCATACACCCACTCACAGACCAACTTAGACACTGGGGGTGTCTATCTGGAACCAAATCCTCTCTCCCTACAGGACACAAGAGATCAGGGTACCCTGACCCCTTATAATTTTTCTTTTTTAATTTCCTAGAACACTAGGACCAAGTCCCCAGGCCCTAAAACGGCAGCCACAACTTCTTCTTCAAGTTGTGTCCAGCCAATCAGATTGTGTAATTTGAGCTTGTGGAACCACAAATCCTTTCGGATGCTCCACAGCATGAAATATTCATACACTTGTGACCTTAATTTCTCAAAAACTACAGAACAGATTTACACCAAATCACAAAAAGCAAGTTTTCTGGCTTTAGACCTATCTTTCTGCCAAATTTGGGGAAGTTCTGTTCAGCCATTTATTTCTGTTCAGTTTTTCTATGGAAAATTGCAATGAGAAAAATGCCTTTTAAGACCCCCCTTTTTCTCAGCTCCTGCGTGATGGATCACCCTGACACTTTCCAGGGAGGATTTGAGGTGTATAAGACTCTTTTTTGGAAGGTTTTGTGAATATTCATCAAACAGCGCCTAAGTCATTAGCAAATCAAAAAATAATTTCCTATGTAAACGTGGTCTTAACTATAACTACCCAGTGGCGACCGCTGGGCAACATACTCTCAGTGATTAATTGCAGGACCTTTACAAGCCACAAGTTAATATCCATGGGAAAGCTATGAATCAGTGAATGTCCTCACAACCCGGAGGCAGCTTACATAACTGCCCCCGCCAGCAAATATGGTCCAGTACAACTTATGTATGAGTTTGTACTTCATGTTCTAGTTGTAGCCTATGGCCTCTGCAAACAGCTTGACCAATGTAATTTAATCCTGGCCTGTAGGGGTCACTACTGTTACATCCCTAGAACGTCTATAGAGTTCTGCATGTGGTCATTATTTCAGAATAGCAGCACTTATGCCCTCTGTTAACTTTGAATGTACCACTACAAGTGTCCCTTAGTTTTGACCTAGATCTCCCAATGCCCGCAGTGATACATTTTGTTTGCTCACTTCCACAACTTTCATTAAACAATAGTTACGTTTGGAACCCTTCTCCTTCATTATGTGCAACATTATGATTATCTCAGCTTGTGCCATAGCTGGGTGTGCCAAAACTACAGGTAGGAAGGGACCATCACATGGGTCTCACTTAGCGACCCTTAGCTGGCTCTCTGGAGATAAACTAGGGTTCTGAGCTCTTAATGGTTACTAATTAAAATATTATTCCTTCCACACATTAATTACAGAGAAGGAAAATCTAATGATATGGTGCTAACAACTGTCTGACTCATGTTATCTAAGGTTATGTCTACTGGAGGATATAAATGGCAGTGCACTGGATGTAATGGAGGCAAGAACAGTAAACCAAATCAGGGCATGTGGCTACCAAGAATCATAAGGTGGGTTCTTTTTTAGGAGATAAAACAAGTGATATCTTGGAAGCAGTTTAACTTCCTAGGGCACATAGTGAAATGTTTGAACAAAATGCCATTATTAAATAACGTAATCCTGATGCATTAGTTTTATTATGTAGGTCTATTCCATACCAGCCTATTCTATAGAAACATTGACAAATGATCTGTAAACATATACCAAAATGATTTAAAGGAAAGGGGAGATAACAGGTGAGGGAAAATACATTATTTCTATACTTTTATTTTGGGGGAGTGAAGGAGAGTGAATTATAGTTGGTAACGCTATCATATTTTAATACTGGTATCAGAATTGATCTAATAAGCGTTCGTATTGCCTTTGTTTAGGGAAAGGACGATAAAGTTGAAAGTTCTCAAAATGCATTTATCGGTAGGACACTTTGTGTGTTCGACCTTCTCTGCCAAAATGGAATCAGGCAGCCACTCATGCCTTAATGTCAAGAGTTAATGGTCCGGAGATTTGTTGAAGATTTGCTGACATTTCTGAATAATAATGGATGCTTCTCTTGAATGAAACAGAACCAAATAAGAAACTTGCACTTGTTTTGAAATTACAGTAAAAAAGTCAAATGATATCCCTTAAGCAAAAGCAACTCCTTACACCAGGCTATACTTGGGCCCCCCCTCTTTTCTTTTAGGACCCTTTTTATCTTTCACTACTCGCCTAGACTGGATTGCTGAGATGGCAATATTCTGCATACATGTGCTTCCATAAACAACTGTAAGTTTTGATGTTTGCCTGGTGTTTGGGTGTTACCTGGCCAATTCTATGGTAGTTGCCTAACACCCTCAGAGACTTTAGACCCAAGAATAAGTGCTAACAAGAGTGTAAATGGCATTTGTATCAGTTTTAGCACTTGCTCTCATTAGGAACTTAAAGTAAATTACACCGACTCCTGTTTTGGCACAGGCAGAAACCACCAGCTAATTGCCCATCTATGTAAAAGATAATCACTTGGGAACATTTGTGCAAAAACGTTTTAGTCACAATATTTTTCAATCCGTTCCATCTAGCTTGTAATCAGGTGTCAGAAAACACCTGGTACTCCGTGTTTATATTGTTTGTGTATTAATAATTAATTGGAGATCAAAGATAGGCAATTTCATAGGATACAAAACAATATAGTAAATCATGAATCAGTATGTGACAAATAATATACATCTGTAATATATTACAGAAGAGGAAAAAAGGAGGAAAAAGAAAAGGAAAAAGGAGAAGAGAAAAAGCTATATATAGGGAGGGAAAGAAAAAAAAAGAGAATTAGAATTTCAGGAATCATGAAGAAAGGGGGTCCACACCTGCTGGAATATTTGTTCTTGGTCTTGCATCCTATAAATTACCTGTTCATAGGATCCTGTCTGTATCATCGCAACCATCCAGTCCTCTTTGGAGGCAGGGCTAGGGGATTGCCACAGTCTTAAAACACATAATTTAGAAGTAGAAAGTGCAGTGTGTAAGAGTCGACTCTGAGGTCGTGAAATAGTAGGAACACTTCTAAAGTCATGTAGCAAAAGAGTGGCAGGTGTGAAAGGGAGTGAACGAGGAATAGTTCCTAGTACTGTAGCTCCTATTTGCAGCCAAAATTGTTTTATAAACGGACATTCAAAAATTATATGCAGGAGGTCACAATTAGCTCCAGAGAATCTCCAACACCTAGAATGCGATGATAATCCAGCTTGTTGCAATTTTAAGGGAGTCCAATGCCAATCGTGTAAAGTTTTAAAAACACAGAACTTCATTTGTGCTTCACGAGTGCCCTTATCCAGGGCTTCCAATATGTCTGGCCAGGTATCTTTGTCTATGGTGATATGAAGCCGTTCCTGTCATTTATCACGGAGAGTAGCAAGAAGTGGCTGCAAATATAAATGGTTAATCAGAGATCTATAAAAACCTGACATGACACCTTTATGTCGGCCCCAAGTGCAAAGAAAAGTCAAAATCAGCGAAGTTTGTAGTGTCCAAGGGGGAAGGCCAAGACATCTCTTCAGAGAATGTTGAAGTTGTAAATATCTCGAAGCTTGATGTAAAGGAAGATCAAATTCTTCACATAGAATCTCAAAAGATTTCAGTTCACCATCTACTATAAGTTGATCTAAGATTAAGATTCCTCTTGAGCTCTATTCAGGCCAGGAAAGTGTTTGTCCATTAATACGAATGCATTCATTCTTTCAGATGGGAGCTTTAGAATGTAAACGATGGGCAATTCGCAGTAGACGATGTGCACGTTGCCATGTTTGATATGTGGCATTGAGCACAGGATGTGCAGGAGTAGTCCTAGGTTTACGAACATTGTATAAAAAATTAAGATCATCCTCACATTCAATTATTGAGCGTTCCTATTGTAACCCATTGAGGAGAGTCAGTTGCACCTGGGAGCAAGTAAGACAGCTGTGAAAGGTATAAAGCTAGAGAGTAGTGCTCTATCGATGGTATACTTGGACCACCATGGGAGCGGCGTGCTATTAGTTTAGCAGCAGACAAACAAGGTTGTATATTTCCCGAGACAAAGGATCGAATGCGAGAATCTATGTGACAAAGTGTGGCTAAAGATATAATATTTGGGAGCATTCGCAAGACATAAGTAAATTGGGGCAAAGTAACCATTATCACTGCCTGTAATCTTCCCCACATGGAGAAACTCAAAAGAGACCATTTGGCAAAATCAACTTCCATTCGTGCTATGAGAGAAGAGATGTTATCTGAAACCATTCTCTCCAATCCACGGTTAATCAGAATTCCAAGATGTTTCAATTGAGATAATTTCCAGCAAAAAGGATAGCCATCAATAGAAGCCTTTGTGGTACAAGGAGAGAGTGGTCGAGCTTCATTTTGACCCAGTTCACTTTATAACCAGAAATCACTGAGAACTGTTTAATAATTTCAAGCAAATTTGGTAAGGAACGGGGAAGATCTTTAATCGCAAGAAGGATATCATCAGCGTATAAGTATAATTTGGATACTCCTCCCGGTATCGGTATACCCTGAATCCAGGACGAGTGACGAATAAGCGAAGCAAGAGGTTCCATCGCTAGTAAGAATAAGAGGGGAGACAATGGGCAACGTTGACGGGTACCTCTTTGAATTGAAAAAGGATCAGAAAGAAAACCTCCACAATTAACCAGAGCTGTTGGATTGTCATATAGCAAGCGAACGATAGAGATAAACTTGTCACCTAAACCAAAATGCCTCATAGTGGCAAACAAATAAACCCAGTCAATGCGGTCGAACGCTTTCTCCGCATCTAGAGAAAGAGCGACCGCATCCTCCGTCAAATCTTTAGCAGACCATAAGGTATGGGCTAATGTTCTAAGATGATTTCTGGATGATCGACCCGGGACAAAACCAACCTGCAAATGATGTACCAGAGAGGGGATGACTTTTCTAAGCCTCGCCGCTAGGATACTTGCCAATATATTGACATCTCTATTTATTAAGGAGATGAGTTGATAGCTACCGCAGACTAGTGGATCCTTGCCTGGTTTGGGAATAACTGCAATTAATGCCTTATTCGAAATAGGACCAAGAGAAGAAGACTGGATAGCTTCATGGAAAGCAGAATGAAGAATGTCAATTGTTTCCTCTCCAGACCACTTGTAGTATTCTGCAGGAAAACCATCTTCACCTGGAGATTTATGATAAGGCAACTTGGAAAGGACTGCAGCAATCTCCTCTCTAGTAATATCACTGCAAAGTAACTGTCTATCCTCATCTGGAAGACACGGAAGATCAATATTTTTAAGATAAGTGGATATATGGTCGTCAGTTCCTGATTTTTCGGGAGTATAAAGTTTCTTATAGAAGGAAGCAAAAGTATTGGCTATTTTCTGTGGTTTAGTGAAAATTTCACCCGATTCAGATGGGATGGTCATGGAGGCCTCATGTTGTTTAATTTGTGCTGCAAGCAATCGGCCTGCTTTTTCGCCTTGCTCGTAATGCCTCCCTTTTAAACGTTGAATGGCATATTCTGCTTTGGAGGTATATGAGGTATTGGGTTCCATTTTAGCTAATTCCAAAGTTTTGCGATTACTTACGGTGGATTGGGAGGTAAATAGACGAATTAAAGAGATGATTTGAGCCTCAAGTTCAGTACAGCGTAAAGATACTGCTTTGTTGGCCAAAGCTGTGTCTCTCATCAATTGACCGTGGATAGTTGCCTTTGCAGCTGTCCAAATAGTTCTTGAAGAAGAAACTGATGATTTATTGTTATTTAGATATTCCGTAAAATTGGAGCGTAACTGAGATTTGCCCTGAGGTGAACAGTACTTTTGAATATTCATGCGCCATGGTTTTCGACCTGTAAAAAGTTAGACCAAGTTCTAGGGCAATGAGAACGGGAGAGTGATCTGAAATGGCGGCTTCCAAGATATGGGATTCAGTAATAAGTGTAACTACAGTATGGAAGACAAGAAAATAATCTATCCTAGATTGTGAGCCATGAGCCGAAGAGAGAAATGTATATTCTTGATCTGAAGGGTGACAGAGACGTCAATGATCGACTAATCCATGGTCCACTCTGATATTCCCCAATAATGCTCTGTCTGGTGCATTACATCTGTCTAAGGGACCAGTTTTATCTAGAATTGCATCACAAGCTAAATTCCAGTCACCACCAATAATATAGCTGGATGCACCGATTTCAATAAGTAGACGATTTAGGTTGAGAAAATAAGAGCACTTAGCACCTATTGGGGCATAAACTGAGCCAACACAGAAGATTTTCCCTCCAATTTTCAATTTAGCAAAGACGTATCTACCCTCAGGATCTGTCCAAGTTTTGATGACTGAGAAAGGTAGGGATTTGTGCAAAAGAATAGCAACAGCACATTTTTGTGGTTGATTCTTGCCAGAGAGAGGCTGCGCAGACAGTCCGCAGTAAATTACCTTCCCCCCTTTTCTTTGCAACTTGGAAGATTCCAAAGCATTAAGATGAGTCTCGTACAAGAGAGCTATATCAGTTCTTTTAGTTTTAAGATAGGAAAGAACTTTTTTACGTTTGATAAAATGTGTAAGGCCATTAACGTTCTATGAAATTATGTGCAAGGGTCGGGGAGAGGAGAATGTATTCACAGCCATGTGAGCGTTGAAAATGAAAAGGTATTAGTTTGAATGAGAGAATTGATACAAGGTACTAAGGTATTAAGATAATAGAAGGAAGAAGCAGATGGACTGTAGTAAACAGGATGAGAAAATAAAAGAAATAGAATTTATTGTGAGAGATGGAAGTAAAAGAAGAAGAAAGAAAGTATACAGAGATTATGTGGGGGAAGGGTGTGATAAAAGAAACTAGGGAAAAAGGTGAAGAGGATGGAATCAGAAAATTAAAGAGTTAAAGAATTACCATTTTCCTATAAGATATAAGGGAGTCTAAGAATATAGAAGAACCACTTGTTATTTATATATAGAAAAAAGCAATAAGAAGAAGGAATAAGAAAGAGTAAATATAAAAAAGAAGAGGAGATTAATGTACTGTACTGTGCAGAATTAACACAGTGTCAATAAAGTGGATCGTTTAGCTGCGAGTCTAGACATGTGTGCTACTCGCGCCGGGGGAGCCCCATTCGATAGGACTATCGGTGGTAGGGGAGACATCTACGAAATAATATGGATCACATTCCAATATATTCTTTTGCAATTTAGAGGTTGAAATGAAGAAAGAAAAGGAAACCAGTATCATGGGAATACAGTATAGGAGAAAGAAAGGTATAAGGCATATGTATGACATAATAAGGTGAACCAGACAAAATCTAACAATATTATAGACTATTCACTGGAAAAATTGTTAACTCATCTAACCAGAAACATATCAGAATAACATTATCTTATATTTAGACAGTGTAGAATATAAGTAGATAAATCAATAATAAGGTAACTTGCTTGTGTCAAAAGGTAGTCATATATTACTATACCAGTAATCCTATTATCTACAATGAAGAATATGAAAATTTAATATTTAAATATTACTATGTCAAGGAGCTATCATATCATAAATATTCAAAAATGTATCATAAGTAAATAGCAGAACAAGTGAATATCAAACATTGAAACAATTAATTAACAACAAATTAATTGATTAAATAATTAAAGAAGAGGTGAGGAGAAATTAGAATAAAAAGAACATACAGAGAATAATAATAATTTATAACAGGAGAAGGAACTGAGAAGATTTAAAGGATTCAATAAGAGAGTAATAGGGAAATTTGAGAAGAGAAAGTAGAAAAACTAGTAATTAAGATGAAAGAGGAAAAGAAGTAAGGAAATATAGTGTCATCAAATATACTATATAACAAAAGATGGTGAAAGAAAGTGTACATAAAATAACAATAGACGAATGTGAATAGGTCTAACAAGAACAGGTGACAAAGGCAGACAAACCTTAAAGGAAGAAAGAGAGAGATGGTAAACTAGTTGTCATATCAAAGAATTAATAATATAGAACTATTATTATGACATCTTTAATATGAAATAATAGAATATTAAATTAGAATTCAAGGTGCGCCCTCCTCAGTAGATGAAGGGGATTTAGAAGAGAAAGAACATCTGGGTAATAATTATAATTCATAATAAGAGAAAAGACTGAAAAAATGTAAAAGATTTAGATAAAAAGTATTAGAGTGAATGAGAAGGGAAAATAGAAGAAAGAGTAATAAGAATTAAAGAGGAAGAGAAGTAAAGAAATATAATAATGTCAGAAAGAAGGTATGCTTAAGAATAAATGAATGTGAATAAATCTAGCTACAACAATAGACAAAGACAGACAAACCATGAAAGAAGGAAAAAAGAGATGTTAAACTAGTTATTATATTGGAGAATTATTAATATAGAGCTAACATCATAACAACATTAATATGAAGTAATAAAATATTAAAACACGGTTGAACCCTAAACGAGCAAATATTTTTATCTGAGTCTCTCCTTCTGTTGTAAGAACATTCTGAGTTACTCTGGACATTAAAGACCTTTTTGGTTGATGACGTGAAAAATGAAAAGTGTATCACAGAGAGGGAGTCAGTGTAAACTATTTTTAGGGGAGAGACATTGTCCATGGAGCGTCTAAGCCGTGATCTGATACTCATCTGAGCATTTACTACGGTAATTTTTAATGGATGAATTTCCATTCTTTCGTGGATGCAAGAAAACAATCCATTGGTTATAGTTCAGGAAACATCCTTTTCGACTGAAACAGGCTTTAAGGGGGAACGAGATTTATCTCTGTCTCTTTCCTTCATAAGGGTGGCTACTGCTTGAAGGGTCTGCGCTTGATATCCCAAAGAACGTACAGGTCGGTCTAGGTCTCTTCCTCTGTTTTGAGAACGATCTAAATTATGTTGGATTTCACTAGAAGATGTCGTAGATTTTGAGTATGCAGGATGAGAGATAGGATCTGGATTGAATTCTGTACACTCCATATTTTGAGGAGAAATATTGTCTAGAAAATGTCAAATGTCTGCTGGGTCAAAGAAATCTTTGGAGAGTCCATTCTTGGTGATCCGCAAACGTGCAGGTTCAAGAAGGCCATATTTAATGTCAATTAGGTGACAGAAAAGCCTTGCGACGTTCGTTAGTTTCTTTTGAGAAGTCTGCAGCTATTCTTATTTCGTGACCTTCAAATATGCATGGACCTTGAGTCCGAGATTCGGCAATAAGTTGACGGGCCTGTTCATGTCGTAAGAAGCAGGCAATGAGTGGACGTGGTCGTCTATTTTTCCCGGTGCTGGGTGGTCCAATATGATGGGCTCTTTGCATCTCCAGCGGCGGTTTGAAAGTGAGGCCTGTGATCTTTGGAAGAATTTCTCTGAGAAAGGATTTAGCATCTGACCCTTCAATTATTTAGGGGAATCCAAGGAAGCGAAAATTATCATGATGGCTTCTGTCTTCCAAATCTACAATTTTACTTCTGATAAAACGGAGTTCCTGATCTCGATCTGGAATAGCATCAAGGCGATTCTCTACTGTTACTATTCGTGCTGTGAGACCATCCATACAACTCTGGAATCCAGCAATATATGTTCGAATAGATTTAGTATCTTTCGTTAAAGTTGATATTGACATTTCCATGCCCTCCAGACGGCGACTCACAGCAGAGAGTTCTTCGAATATACGCTCCATAGTTGAGTCAGATGACGATGAGGCGGTAGAGTGAGGTTGATTTGACGTCGAAGAAGTGGTACATCTAACATCCGAATTAGGACGACCTTGCTGTAGGGCCTCAGAAAAGAGGAGTGGCTTTGTAAGCTTTCCATTTGTTTTACCAGCAGGCCATTTTAATTTAACTTTGTTGTTTCTTTGATATAGGACAGTTAAATTCTGTATGTGCCTACTGTGCATCAATTAACAGATATAAATGTGTATAAAGTGAGCCAAACAGGCTCAAACCATGCTGTTTGCGTAGTGTTAGTGAGTCTTGCCAAAACGGAGTTCAAAATAGAGTTCAAAACATCAGATTGCAGACTCTATCTTACTGACAAAGTATCAGGAGGAGAAAATATTTATAAATTGTTCACTTTATTTACCTCAGTGGAATAATACCCACATTTTATGAGAGGTATTTCATTCAATATATGAGCTCAAATAAACCTTAACTTTAGTCTTCAGCTGTTAGATAAAATTGAGAAAAGGCATCACTACATTTTTAGACTCTCCACTGTGTAAAAATTATATTAAAGGCTGCCAAGGAACTCCTACATACATACTAGGCCTCTTACTGCACAAAAGTGAAAGTATAAGCCTTGGAATACAATGTTTCAGTCAGGGCAGTTTCGTAAACAGCACATGAACTTCACCAAACTTAATTACATCCCAGCTGGGGTCATTTGCCTGAATTAAAGGCATAGCTGTTTCTACCTTCAAGGAACTCCTGTCAGCATATCAGGTTCCTCACTGCATAGAAATACAAGCCTTGATATACAATGTTGGAGTCTGTGCACATAAAACACACATTTTCCTCACAAATGGTTAAAAACATTAATGCCATTAAACTGTGAAGTTCAACACTTCAAAACAGTCTCACGAGGCAGTCTTCCAAACAGGATTCTAACTCCACAGAGCTTAATTGTAGCTCAGCTGAAGCCGGTCCGGTGATTCATGAGGGATTATTTTAGCAGAACATGAATTTCACTTGAACTCCACAGACCTGGATAATGTTTCATCTGCCATTAGTCGGAATGAAAAACACAGCAGTTTTTCCCTCAGACTCTGCATTCCGGCGCCGCCTCCGCAGTCTGTGAGGCAATCCTTTCTAACGCAGTCACCACTCTTCTAATTTTCGGCATGAAGCAGGAACCGTCTCTGGAGACAAAACAACTCTGTCTCATCTACGTGTTCACCGCTGTCCAGAAAGTAAATTAAAAGCGACTTTTGTCTCTTCAAAGAATGCCTGTCACCGTCCGGGACTCCCCTCAACGCGGAGCTCCGGATTCAAGCGGCCATCTTCATGCGTGGCCAGACCACGACCCACGTGTTTATATTATTGGCAGTGCTGTGTTATTTTACACCTGTTATTTCTTCAAATCGCCCTGTTTCACTGTAGTGGCATGAATGAGGGAGGCGAGACAGGTTACTGGTACATCTGAGCCTTGTTTATTAATTACACTCGGTATTACGGCCCACGAGGAGCAGCGGGAACAACAACCGCCGGCTAGCGTCCTCGTGCTCTTTTTCCCCTCCTCCCGCCGCCCCCTGACGTCACAGCCATCCTCGACACCGGATTGGCCAGTGACGTCAGGAGGCACACACTCTGGAAAGAGGACTGTCCTGTGATCAGGAAGACTAGTACGTTACTTCACGTACGACATCTCCCTTTCTTAACAAATGAAAATTATACATAGCGATCATCTCATAACAAAATCTTCGAACCTTTTAGGCGCCCTGATATGCCTTGTTGGTCTGCGGGGAGTGACATGCAGAGTGGACCCCCCGCCGCTGGTGCCTGTACCCCCTTGGCTTGCATTCATCACATTATGACTGTCACTCCTCACTGATATGGGGCTGCTGTCGCTACGGCCTTCGGTATCCCCTCGGCCGTGCCACGTATTCTCACACCGGTCTGCACTTCCGTGCGCAGTCCGCCCTCGTATGGGAGGCGTATTACCACTCACACCATCACCAGTGGCACCATCATTGTCTTCTTGAACCTGCCACTCGTACAGACTATCATCGCTCTCGGTCTCGCGCACCTGGCTGCCTCTCATAATGATTTCCTCTTGGCCTGCCTTGAGCCTGACGATGTCGTCCTTGCTACGCCATCCCCCTCCTTCCAAACAGACAGCTCCCTTAGTCACTCCTTGCACACGTGCAGGGGTTTGAAAAACAGACTCTCCTTTCATCACCTTGGTTGGTTTCTTCACCAATACCCAATCCCCCTGCGCTACCTCTTTAACTTTGGCTCTGTTCACCATATCTGCATACCGTTTGTTGCTTTCCTGTTTAGCCATGATTCTTTCTCTGACCCTCAACTCTCATCAGGTATATTCATGTTCATGTTCCTCCCTCATGTCATACCACTTATTAAATTTGGGAGTAAGCTCACTCATACACCTTCTCCCTCTCATCAGGTAGAACGGAGTGTGCCCCGTGACTGCATTGGGCGTGTTGTGAAAAGTGTGCACCTTGTCCGCCAGAAATACTTTTACATCCAAGTTGGAGGCAACCGCCTGTTGCACACCTTCCTTCAAGAATCTATTCATCCGCTCGACCTGCCCATTGCTCTTAGGGCTGTAGAGCGGGGTCTTCTCCTGCTTGATTCCCAATCTGGCCAGGAAGTCCTTCATCTGCCTGGAGACCAGTTGTGTGCCGTTGTCGGACACCAGAACCTTCGGCTGTCCTTCACTAGCGAATATCTTCTTCAGCTCCTTGATCACTCGTTCAGTGGTAACCTCCCTGACGAACTTGTAGTGGATCCACTTGGAAAAGTAATCCGTGAGGACAATGAGATGTCTGCAGTCGTCAGGCAGCAGGGTGAATGGGCCTGCGAAGTCAATGGCGACCTTGATCCACGGACCGGCAGGAATGTCCACCAGCTGCAGCGTACCTTTCGCCGTCTTCCAGTGCTTGTCGGCCCTTAAGCACGGCCTGCAACGGTCGATAAAACTGCCAACATCGCCGCACATCCCTGGCCACCAGTAGTATTGCTTGAGCAGATTCCTCGTGGCAGTACCGCCCGGGTGGCCCCTGTGAGCTATCCTGATTAGTTTTTCTCTCAACCCTTCCGGCGGCACAAATAGCTCATGTCTCTTCACGAAGCCGCCCTCGATGGAGAGTTCGGGGCTAACCTGCTGGAAATTCCGGAGCGCACCGTTCAAGTTCCGGATCGGGGGCCAACGAGCCGTTATATGGTCCATCACCCTTCGCATGGTCATGTCGTTCTCTTGGGCCGCCAACCACTCTTCTTCAGAAATGGATCCTTCGCACATGGCCGTGGCATCCACCAGCGCCACCACGCACTCCGTGTCATCCAGGGAACCGTCCTCCTCTCCATTGACCGGCATGCGCGACAGGCAATCCGCCCTGCAATTGAGGCCACCCTTGATGTGTCTGATGACGAAGTGGTATTCCTGCAGCCTGGACAGCAGACGCAGCAGCCTCGAGCTGGCCTTCCCGTTGCCGCGACCTTCGCCGTCCATCATATAGATCAAGGGCTTGTGGTCAGTGACTAGTTCGAACTCCATGCCCCACAGATAGTTCCTTAGTTTTTCCACGGCCCACACGCATGCGAGCGTCTCCCTCTCGATGGTGCTGTAATGCGTCTCGGCGTCGCTCAGTGACCGGGAAATGAAAGCGACCGTGTTCTCCTTCTTCCCTTGGAACTGGCAAAACACCGCGCCGATACCCTTGGCGCTGGCGTCAACTGTGACCACGTTCCGGAACGCCCTGTTGTACGGCTGTAGCACTGGAGCCGCCACGATGGCCTGCTTGACGGCGTCGAAAGCAGCCTGTTGGGCCTGCGCCCACGTAAATTTTTTGTTCTTCCTCAGCAGATTCCGTAAAGGCTCCACAATGGTCGCATATCCCTGCATGAACTTGGAGTAGTACTCACTGAGCCCCAGGAATGATCGTAAGGCGTCTTTGTCTCCGGGACACGGAGCATCACGTATGGCCCTCACCAAATCATCTTTAGGCGCAATGCCCTCCGCAGTCAGCACGTGTCCCAAGTAGTCGATCTTGCCCTCCATGAACTTGCACTTGTCCTTGGAGACTGTCATCCCTTTTTCGCGCAGTACCTCCAGCACGTTGCCCAGCAACTCCAGGTACTCCTCTTCATCCGCCGTGTGGACTAAAATGTCGTCCTGGAAGGCTTCAACGCCTTTCATGTCGCCGAAGAGCAGATCCATCAACCTTTGGAAGACACCGGAAGCTGAAGCGAGGCCGAAACGGGAGGCGGACGTACCTGTACGCTCCGAACGGGGTAACGAAGGTGGTCAGTGTCTTGGACTCTTCCGTGAGGCATACCTGGTGGTACGTGGATTTCAGGTCTATCAAGGTGAAAAACCTCGATCCAGACGTGGAAGACAGGATCTCTTGAATGTTGGGCAGAGGGTGGCAGTTCACCAGGATGTTTCTGTTCAGAGACCGCAGGTCCACACACAACCGAATGTCCCCTGTCCTCTTCTTCTTGGACACCACGATTGCGGACACCCACTCAGATGCACCTGCTTCCTCTATCACCCCTTCCGACTTCAGCCTATCTAGCACAGCCTTTAGCTCCCCCCTGACAGAGAGGGGAACTGACCTGACCTTGTGTTTTACTGGCACAGCACCTTCTTTCAATCTAATGGCGTGCACGAATCCTTTCACACACCCTACTTTGTTCTCAAAAACTGACTCAAATTTGCCGATGACCCCCGCCAAACCCTCAGGCAAGTAATCCGGCTGCACGTAGTTGACCCAATCATCCCTCAGAACTATGGGATCGTCCGCCCCCGGGACTAGCATCACCCCCAGCTTTGCCAGGTCCTTCCACCCCACCAGGCTCCTCCCTTTCTCAGCCACATAGATCTTCGTTCTCACAGTTCGCCCCCTGAAAGTGAGGGAGTCCCAGAAGTATCCCATCATCTCAATGTCTTGCTCCCCGAAGGCCTTCGGATTCACATCCGTCTCATGTAATTTCACACCCTTCCATTTCAAATCATACGTGGTATCAGATATCAGGGTAATAGGGGAGCCAGAATCGGCCGTAAACGGCAGCTCAACTGCACCGATCAGGACAGAGCCAATAGGCCCCTTCACTCTACCATCCTCGGCATCAATGGACAGTACGATGACCGCATCCGCATCTGCATCACAGTCGCTCACCGAGCTCACTTTCATGCCCCCACCAGGCCTCCTGGCCTTGCAAACTGCCGCAAAGTGGCCTACTTTCCTGCACTTAGAACAACTTTTGGACAGGGCCGGGCAGGTCCTGCTGTCCGCTAGGTGGTCCCTCGACCCACATCTAAAACAAGCGAACGGCTTCCTGCCCCCCCCTCTCTCACTCGCCGCCCTGTCTGGGGTCTTGGATGCACCTTTAGTTTTGTCCTGCACAAAGAACACATTAGAAGCCTGACTTGTGCTCGCAAGTTCCTTCGTGGACACCATGGAACGTTCAACGGCCTTCGCAATGGCCACCACATCTTTCAATGAAGGGTTCCTGCAAGAAAGCAACCGTTCCTGCACCTTCTTGGAATGGCAGTAGAACACCACCTGGTCCCTGAGGTAAGTATCAGTCATTTCCGCGAATTCACAGTCTTGTGCCAGAACACGGAGACAGGCAATGTATTCCTCGATAGTCTCACCCTCCTCCTGCTTCCGCAATGCAAATTTATGGCGCCCCACCATGATATTACCCTCCTCAGAATATTGCAGTTCGAGCCGTTTAACCGCCTCCTGGTACACGTCCATAGGGGTTATGGCCCCCGGAGGGTCCGCACAGACGGGCAAGCTGTCGAAAACCTCCTGGCCCGCTTTCCCCAACAGTCCGAATAGCAGCGACTTCTTGCGTGCAGGGCTATACCCCTCCCCATCGATGGAGACAATGTAGTTCTCAAATGCGCGCAGCCACCCCTTCCACTTCATACACGGCTTACCAGGGGAGTCCAGAAAGAGGGGCGGCACGCATATGTTGATAGGTTGCGCCATGGCGGCGAGCAGGCAAACGCGGAGCAGGAGCGCAGCACACAGACAGCTCCCACACGGCTCAGAAGGGCACCACCGGGCGCAGGAAGGCAGGAGTCAGGAGCAGCAGCAAGCGAATACAGCCTCAGGGGACTGGAAGCACCATGGACCAGCAGGGAAAGCGCTCCCCCCACAGCAGCTCACCGAGGGCAGCTCGCAGGGTCGTCGGGGCAGAACAGCACCTCCTCACAGCAGGCAAGGGCAGGTAGAAGTAATCATCAGCGTTGGAGGCCAGCGCACAGGAGCAAGCGAGGCGAGGACTGCGCCGATGCAGCAACACCGGCACATCAGGCATCAAAGAAATCACTCGTGGGCCGTTAGAATAGCTTTAACCCTCGTCGCCATTTGTAGTGGCATGAATGAGGGAGGCGAGACAGGTTACTGGTACATCTGAGCCTTGTTTATTAATTACACTCGGTATTACGGCCCACGAGGAGCAGCGGGAACAACAACCGCCGGCTAGCGTCCTCGCGCTCTTTTTCCCCTCCTCCCGCCGCCCCCTGACGTCACAGCCATCCTCGACACCGGATTGGCCAGTGACGTCAGGAGGCACACACTATGGAAAGAGGACTGTCCTGTGATCAGGAAGACTAGTACGTTACTTCACGTATGACATTCACCTACTTTATATCGTTCATATGCTGAAAGGTAAGTGATGGAAAGTGCCCACATTTCTGCAAAATCATGAGTTTTACCTGGTAGGGGCTAAGAGATGGTCTCCAGCCATTTACCGCTCTGAGGTCCTGGAAGCCATGTTCTTCCCCATAGACTTCCAACCGTTTGTTTTCCAGCCAGAAGCATTTGAGAAACACCTTTCCCTTTTTTTTTGAGTTTAAAAGATTTTTATTGGATAAATAAAGGTGTCAATACATAAGAAAAAATACAAACATATCTTCAATAAAAGAGAGGAGTAAAACATGGTAATGAAAGTATTAATCATGGGATAACAAAGACTTGAGGCTAAATAACAAAAGACAGTGCTGATAATAATGAGCAATATAGTAGCTTATATAAAAAGAGTAATGCAAATGAAAAGCCATGTGAATCAAGGGGGTTTGGAGACCTCTTGCTGAATAGGGGACATATGCGAGGAGCGTTTAGCACAGGTATCTAGGTACAAGGTAACAGGAAGCCATAAATCATGCCTTTTAGCCGTTAAGCTAAGGGGGTATACGAAAACAGTATCTAGCCTGTGATTATGACAAACATTGTACCACCATGCTTTGAAAGAAATATTCGCAAAATTTTTCCAATTGACAGTGATTTGCTGGAATGCAACAGCTAACAACAAATCAACAATCTGCGTATTGAGATCAGTATCATCCCAGCAAGGAGAGAGGCTTCCTAAAAAAATATTGACATAAGAGAAGGGGGATGTAGTGCGGAATATGGCATTGATTTGGGCCCAAACTAGTGTCCAAAAATTATGCGTAAGAGTGCAAGAAAAAAGCATGTGGTAAAGAGTGGCCTTAGGAGTCGAACAGGACCAACAGAGATCCGGGGTAGAAGAAAACCTCTTATTCAACACCTGAGGGGAAAAGAGAAGCCTGTTGTAAATAAAGAAAAGGGTTTGTGTGAGAGAGGCAGCTCTAGATGTCTTACGAAGTTTGGTCCATAATTTGTCCCAAAGAGAGGTGGGCCAAGAGATGGCAAGATCAGATTCCCACTGTTCCTCAACTTTGGATTTTGGTCTAGGAGTGAGGATCGTATGAAATGAGTGATATATTGAGGAGGCTGTAGGGTGAGTACGGAGGAAGGAATGAAGCTGTGAGGTAGGATTAGAAGGGTGAGGATGCATGAGGGGGTTAGAGAGAAGAGCATAGGTGGACATAACTGCATTTTTAAGCACAAGATATTTGCTAGCAAAAGAACGAGGGAGATGGAAGTTTTGGCTAAGAACAGAGAAGGATAAGAAATCAGAATTAGAAAAGAGTTGAGATACCCAGATCAAACCCCTCTGTCTCCAAGTTTTCCAATAAAAGGGCTTACGATTGATGGATATACTGTTATTGTGCCAAATAGTGGAATTGAGAAACTCTGCCACAGAGGAGGGGGGATCTGGAGAGGTGGAAAGAAGCAGTTTGGCTGTGAACTTATGGATGGGAATGGAGGAGAAGTGGGGCTTACGAGAAAATGAAAGGTATTCAGCAAAAGTAAAAGAGGATAAAGAAAGACGTTCAATGACAACCCATAGGGGGGACGGCTTATCAGGGTCTTGCAACCAATGGGAAGCTTGCCGCAAAAGGAATGCCTTGTGGTAAGCGGGAAAATTCGGAAAGTTAACTCCACCCTCAGACTTGGGGAGTTGCAATCTGAACAAGGACATACGTGCTTTTTTGCCGGACCAAAGAAAGGAAGAGAGAATAGTATTGATTTTCTTAAAAAACTTAGCAGGGATAGGGATTGGAATGTTGGAAATGGTGTAAAGGACTAATGGGGAGAGCATCATTTTAATCGTGTCAAGACGGCCCCACCAGGAAAGGTACAATGGGTGCCATCTGGAAGTAAGGTCGGATAGTTTCTGGATGCACTTATTAAGGCATAACGAAACAGTGTCGGAGAGGGAGGGGGTAATGTGCAAACCAAGATATTTGATGTGCGAGGGGCTCCAAGGAAATTTGGACGCCATAAAATCCGGTTTAAAAGTGAACTTAGTGAGGGGTAAAATCTCACACTTGTCATTATTTAGCTTATATCCTGAGATCTGAGAATAATCGTGAACTTCAGCTAGGAACTCGGGGATAGAAGTGGCGGGATGAGACATGAATAATAGAATATCGTCCGCGTAGGCAGCGAGTTTAATATTAGTTTGGGAAATTTGGAACCCATGTAAGTTAGGATTTTGGCGAAGTTTTGAGAGAAAGGGTTCCAAGGCCAGATTGAAAAGAAAGGGGGAGAGAGGGCAACCCTGACGAACACCTCTGCCTAGATTGAAAAAAGGGGAGACTAGACCATTGGCGCAAACCGCCGCTCTAGGGCTGGAGTAAAGGAAGGAGATAAAAGAAATGAAATGCGGACCGAACCCAAACCACTTAAGGGCGGAGAAAAGGAAAGTCCACTCCACCCTATCAAACGCTTTTTCCGCGTCTAGGGCAATGGCTGCTAATGAGTCTTGGAACTGTGGAGATTTGGAAAGAACATTAAACAAAAATCTGGTGTTATCTGTGATGAAACGACCCTTAACGAAACCAGATTGTTCAGGGCCTAGCAGTTCGGGAAGAAAAGGGTCTAGTCTTATGGCGAGAGATTTGGCATATAATTTATAATCAATGTTAACCAAAGAAATTGGTCTGTAATTCTTACAATGCTGGGTATCTTTTCCTTCTTTGGGTATAACACAAATGTGGGCGTCTGAAAATGTACCTGAAGAAGAGCCACTTAATATGAAGGAGTCAATAAGGGAATGTAGCCTGGGTAGTAATAGTTTAGAAAAATGCAAATAAAATTCAACTGTGAATCCATCTGGGCCAGGGGCCTTGTCTTTCTTGAGTGACTGAAGTGCGGTAAGTAATTCATCGCTAGAGATTGGTGATTCAAGGCCAGATAGGTCAACAGGGAAATTGGAAGGTGGTTGAATACTGGCAAAAAAAGTAGCAAGAGAGTGAGCAGTGGGGTGCGTTTCAGAAGAGTAGAGTTTGGAATAAAACTGGGAGAATTGCTCTAAAATATCGACATCTGTATGCTTTAAAACAGAATTAACATCGTAGACAGATTCAATATTCAGTTTGTTTTGCTTGACTTTTAGATAATTGGCTAAAACCTTCCCCGCTTTATTTTTACCCCCATAGAATTTTGAACTGGATTTCAACAAATACAATGAAGCATCTTCAGTGGATTGTTTGTTAAATTGCAACTTGGCATCAATGAGAGCAGTCAAACTTTCTTGCGAATGGGAAGTATAGAAAGAATGCTCTAATTTTTTAATTGTAGAAAGGAGGTCACTGGTGCGTTTACGAGCATTCTTACGTTTACTAGTCACAAAGCTGATAATAAAGCCCCTGGCAGCTGCTTTATAGGCGTCCCAGATAACATGGTTGGGCATGGTGGGTGTGTCATTAATGTTGAAAAATTCTGTAGTGAAATCAACAAAGGAGGTGGAGAATTTGGGATCGAGGAGTAAGGCGTTGTTAAAACGCCACCTCTTTGGTCCAGTGGACTTGGGTAAAATGTCAATGTTAATCAAAACGGGGGCATGATCAGAAAATAAGATGGGACCGATGTCAGCATGGGAGAGGGATTGGGACATGTGATGGGAGAGAAAAATATAGTCAATACGCGATTGCGAATGATGGGTCGGGGAGTAGAAGGTAAATTCTTTAGAAGTAGGGTTACAAAGACGCCAAGCATCAATGAGTTTATGTTGGGATATCGCTTGAGCAAAGAGCTTGTGGGACTTATTAGGGACAAAAGATGCCTTGGAGTTTCTGTCTAAAAAAGGATCAAAGGGTAAGTTACAGTCACCTGCTAGGATAAAATTATCATCAATATATTCAGTGATGCGGGAGGCCATTGCGCGCCAAAAGACAGGATCACCACCAGTGGGGGCATAATCATTAAGTAGGGAAAGAGGGACACCCTTCGAGGAAAGTTTGACATACAACCATCTGCCTTCGGGATCTGATTCAGAAACCAAGAGCAAATGAGCAAGAGATTTGCGGACTAGTACAACCACACCGTTTCTCTTACCATCACCCGGAGATGAAAATACAGCACCTACCCATCCTCTTTTAAGTTTAGCAGCTTCAGCATCAGACAAATGGGTTTCTTGTAAAAAGGCAATGTCTACATTTAATTTGGCTAAATGAGAGAGAATTTTTTGTCTCTTGATAGGAGAATGCAGACCTTTAACATTCCAGGAAACAATTCGAACTGACATTAAGGGTTAAACAAAGAGTGGACCAAATAGGGAATAGGACAACGAGGAAAAGCCTCGGATCGAGAAAGGGCACGAGAAAAAGAGAGGATGAGGTGAGAACAAACATGATGAAACATGAGCGAAAGAAAAAATGAGAGAGGGATCAGAGAAGCCATGTAAATAGGAAAAAGCCAAGAGAATAATAAGAATGATAAGAAGACATAACAATTCTCAGAGATAATGGTAAGTAAGGACCCAGGGAGAGAAAGATAAGTAAAGAGAGATAAACACAAGCAAGAGATCCAATATACAATGGGGAGAAAAAAGAGTGAAGAAAGAGAAGAGAAGAAGAACCATGGAAAAGGTAATGACACCAATAAACCTGAGAGCATCGGGGGAAAGGGTAAATTAAGAGAATACAGAACAAGGAGAGACATGATAAATAAGGAATGAAGAGTACTTACGGGGGGTAGCACGGGAGAAATACAATCAGGAACTGGGAACAAGCGAAGACATACGTAGAGACGAGGGGAGGGAGGTAGGGCCAACTGGGAGAAGCAGGGCATTCGGGGTGAAGGAGACGTCCAACCAGAGGAAACAAAACGGAACGCAAAACAATGATCTGTGAAAGGAGGAAAAGAACAAAGTTAGGCAATCAAATACAGTGAAGATAAAAAACAAACATATGATCAGCTGAGGAACCAGAACAACAATATCGGAAGCTAAAATAAAAGATATAATCTTAACGAGAGAACATACAATCTGAAGAACCAGTAAAAATGAAAGCACTGAAGCATAGTAAATTGGGGAATCAAACTGCAACTACAGAAAAAAGTCATGGTGGGTGGGAAGAGGGACCAGAGAGCTCCATATCAGCTTGGCCGCAGGAATTCAGGAAGCTTCGAAGTCGCGCAGGATCCTCATATGTTGTAGTCTTATTATTATGAGTGACCTTAAATAGACAAGGATGAAAGAGCCCATATCTGGCACCGATGGAGCGAAGGTCAGGTCTCATGTCTAGGAAGGCCTTGCGATGATTTGCAGTGGTCCTGGCATAATCCTGTGCAAAGAACAGAGTGGAGCCTGACCATGTGAGACGAGGAGAGGCTCTGGCGGCTGAGAGAACTTTCAACAAGTCTGTGTACTCTAAAAAGTACATTATTACACCTCTAGGCTTCGATGACGCGGACAGTGAGGAGGATGCTCGACCAAGCCTATGAGCACGTTGGATATTCAGTGAGGTGTCATCAGGCAGGTGCAGAAGCTTAGGAAGAAAGGACTTGAAGAAACTGATGGGATCATTCCCCTCACAACCCTCCACCAGGCCATAAAGACGAAGATTATTGCGTCTGTTGCGATTTTCAAGGTCCTCCACCTGCTTCTGGAGAGAGGAAATCTGCGCATGCATGTGAGAGACCTTGGTCGTAGAATCCTGAAGAGAGGAGACGTCGCGCTCCACTGACGACACTCTTTCATCCATCGAAGCCCAATTGTCAGTGAGAATCTGCAACTTAGCATTATTCTCTTCCATGTAAGGGCGCAAGGCCCGTATCTCTTCGAGGCGTAACTCCATAGAGATAGGCGAAGAGGACTTAGGAGGCGAAGGCGGGTCCTTTTTTAACCTCTTAGAGTTCGCTTTTGCAGAAGATTGTGAGGAGGTGTCCGCAGTCGACGTCATCTCAGTTGAAGCTTCCAAATGGGCCAGTGCCGTGAATAACTTGGAATTTTTAATGAAATTACGCTTTTGAACTTTGCTGGAGCAATCCGCCATCAGCACGCCTATGGAGCGTGAGGTCTTAAGATATCCTATTGCCCGACTCAAAGAGGACCAGAAAGCAAATTAATACAGAAATATGCCAGGCCGAAAAATTGGAGTCATGAGTGTTGGAAAACTGGAGTCATGAAAATGGCCGCCGTGTATGAGGAGAGTTGAAAATTCCAGTCATATCATGTAAGGTGATTATTATCTCAGCGCCTGACTAAAAAAGCTCCAAAGGACAGATTAACGTAGAGGTGTGCCAGACAAAAAAAAACTGGAGACGTAAGTATCAGAGAGTAAAGTCATAAAATGGCCGCCGTGTATGAGGGGAGCAAAAAATTCCAGTCAAAATCATGAAAAAGATCACCATTACAGAAGAAAAATAAAGAAGAGTCACCTTAGAGTATTGGTCCACCACATTTGTGCCTCAGGGGGTGCTGGGGTCATTTGAGTGCAAACGAGGCATCCAGGAATCCTATGCGCGTTAGGACGCGCTGCTGAGGCGTTCGCGGGCAAAAATAAACAAAATGGCGGTCGCGGCCGATGACAAGCCGCGACCGGAGGTAAAATGAGCTATAAAACCTAGAATAGCTGTGCCTTAGGAGCGAAAAGGGAGTGAAAGTGAGCCTGGCATTTTCCGGTTCGAAGGGCTTCCCTCCGTTACTGGAAACAAGTACGTGAACTGCCGATATCCTCCGGTTCGGACGGAGCTGTCACCCGGACGCCGCCATCTCCCATGGGCGCCTAGCCACGCCCCCCAAACACCTTTCCCTTTGTTGGAGTGTTGGGTACATGTTTTCACTAAGAAGCCTCAAAATAATGTGTAATGTCTTTAGGAAAATGTTGCTTTTACGCCAGACTTCCCATCTTCACAAAATCATTTGACTTTAGGATAAGGAGGAGACCCTAGGGTCTCATGTACTAATATTCAAAATAAGACATTTTAAATTGCAAATAATGATTCACAGTTTGTGATGTCTTATTTGGAATGTAGTGAAATGTATTTGGTTGAAAGGGCCACAGTTTCTGCACAAATGTCTTCTGAATACCTTGGTATTTTATGAACCGACCTGTGTACTAATGCTTTGGTTCACAAAATACCGAATCACAATGGATCAAAATCCCATAATATGCATGAGGTAGGTCGCAAATTGAAAACCATGATGATTGGCTAGACAGGTGCCTCCAAACCAGTCGGAGCCTCCAGTCGCTCCCAGACACTTTTAAAGTAGCTCACAGCCTTGAGTTAATTTTTAAATAGGCACAGGGACACGTTTTTCTTTTAATGTTAAGGGAAGGCTGTGTTTACTTTACATTATTAGCATCACTCTGCAGATAGCAGAGCCTGATAATGAGCAGTGCTCAATCAGATTTATGGGGCCAGGATGGGTCACAGAGGTGAAGAACTGAAGAAATTAACTCTTAAGTAAAAATCTAAACAAAATGATGTTTCTGACTGCTTCTGAATGGGAGAAAATGAAAATTACCAAATTATTTCTTCATTTGAATCTACTCCCAGTTCAGTGTTGCATTTACAAACAGGGGACCTTTTGCTCTCAGTGGCCAGTAGATACTGCCATATTTCTAACTGAAAAATTGCCATTTGTCTCAAATCATAGAAATTTAAAGTGAAGAAAACTTTTTCTAATGAAACATCAGGGAGTCTATTACGATGTCGTCCGCCCATCACCATCTCGGAACTGGGACCAACCAACCTCCGGTTGACGGTCCCGAACTCCTGAATAGGATCGCATTCCGACATTTCCCTATGGAAGCATGTATTACGCACGTAAACCGAGCTTCTTCTATGACAGTCAGATGCATTTCTTGGAGGCACGCAACATGCCCCCCCTCGTCTGATATAAGTACTTTATCTATCTTTGTCATGGACCCCAAACCTCTCACATTCCAAAAGATTATTCTGGATCATTTTGAAATCACGGGCTATAATATTTCGTTATATATGGGTTTTCCCCACCCCTATCATCAATGCCTCTTTTAAACCAAATTATGTGTCGCCCAAAAGCAGACTTGGCATTGGAAAACCACATGTGTAAACTTCGGAACCCAACTCTCACTCGCCAGGGCAGAGAAGCAATGGCTTCCCACCTAAACAAAGTAACTGTAAACATTCTTGTTGAGCAGACCTACCCAATATAATTTGGTTACTGGGGGGGGCTCAAACCAAATAGCAGCAATTCCCTAGCCTCAGGCTCTCCCATCCCTCCAACTTACGTTGGCTTCATGGAGACCTACCTGCATTCAGAATACCATGTATTCCCCGCCAGTTCAGAGGAACCAGTGGCATCTGCATCCCCCACAGAGCCAAGAGCGAGGATGCTTTAGGAGAAGGTGTCTAGCTGATATAGCGTACTTGACGGTGAATCCCAAATAAAGGGTTTTGTCCTGCAGGTCCAGTTTTGTCCATCAGAGGTTGTCCACAGCTTGAGGTGTAATCCAAAGAGGAAGTGCTTTGCAGAGTGTAGAGTTCTCCCTCAGAGTCAGAGAGTACTGTTGATTGGTTACTATGGTGCTCTCCACTTCAGAGTGTCTTTTGTTTCCAATTTCCTCAGCAGCTAACACAGTAGCTGCTCTATCACTCTGTCAAACTGGTGTCTCGATGGATGCCTTCTTCTAGTCAAGGATAGTTTCTTTTTCCATGAGGGTGGGTACAGGAGTGTCCAGGGCATGTGGTAAATTTAAATTACCTAGACTTAATTTATGCGGTAAAATACAATACGAATAACTCAGTAAAAATAAGAGGCAGAATCCGTGGTATTCGAGGGTATAATAGGGTATTTATTCCTTACAAAGGAATGATGGTTCGAACCAGGCAATCGAGTTCCGTCACCACGAAGGTTCAGGAAGGGATCAGCAATACATTATTGACAGGTTATGGCATATATAGTAATGCATTACAGTAAAGACAGATGCAGGAGGCGTAACAACTGATAAGAATACACATACGTAATAGAAAAGGCGTTACAATAGGCGTGCATAGAGGCGTATACTAAAAACGTCATTTATGATGGTGACACAAATGGGTGGATCCATAAGAGAATCCTGCAAAGTCAGCAAAAATACATGGCAGAGATGCGCGCGCAGCCGCATGACGTGTGATTGACGTGTAACTAGAGGGTGAAGGGAACTTGACATTTAGCCCTACATGAGGAGACAGAAGTCTGGGGTGTCAGGACAACCTAGTCCTAAATCATATCTAATATCTTGTGTTTAAGGAACTATATTATCTAGAAGGAAAAAGTCTTCTCGGACAGATCCTATTCTATACTGACTGTTAGTGCGTGTACAAGCGTCTAAGTGTCTACATGGGATGCGAGGGGGGCATGGGCCTACCATGGTAACGAGAGTCATGAATTACTTGCACGGAGACAGTAAGGCCGGGCCCTTTGCTCCGCAGCTAGAGGGATGTTTACCTACGCTACGTAGACAGGAATGCATTTCTTGAGGAGCGGAACAGATAACTTGAAGGCTGAATACAGTTTTGGCAGGCAACAGGCCGGGCTAGGCACCGTTAGCCGCGCAGGAAGTAAGACAAGGTTCATGGATACAGATGCAGGTTCAGGCTGGAGCATTTCAGAGGCAGAAGCAGGAAAAAGCTCGATGGCAGAATTCAGGGCCTACCTTGCCAGAGCTGGAAAACGTGAAAAGTATACCATATAAAGACGGTGGCAAGGCATACCTAGGAACGGAATATCTGGCCCATTCATGGCAGATATGAAAGAGTACATATTAACGTTGGACACAATTGTATTTGCGTCTTCATAGCTTGAAGTGGAGGGAACATACATGTACTTGTAGCATGTACATGGAGCCGTTGGGGTCTAGATAGGGGACACAATTGACCATAAAAATTCATATTTCCTCATTCCCTCCTTGTCCCCTACGGACCCTCATGAAATATCGATCTTCAGAAATCCATCAATCTGTTCATGTAACATCATTTGCTCTTCTTTCTTCTTCCGGGATCTTGAATGAAAACTTGAACGTGGAATACACGATGTGGCACACAGGCCGCAAATCGCTGGTCCACATTGTAGACATAGGCAGCAACTGAATACTATGAGAAGGCCAATACCTAGGAAGGATAGGACTTTCCATCCCCAGGCTGACAACACGCTCCAGAACCAACCGGACCATGTCCAGGTGCCTGCATTCTGATGTATCTGGTTTGCAATCTTGTGAAGACGAGTTATGGCTTTATATACAGATGGCGCGTTTTCTGGGATGAAAACACAGCAACTTGATCCGATGACCCTACAAGCTCCGCCCCTATCTGCTAGGATGACGTCAAGGACAAGACGATTTTGGAGAACAACAATCCGCATCGCAGACTGCTCCTCTGTTAAGTTGCCTAGGGCAGAGGTAGTTTCATTCACTACTGCTTCAAGGGTTCTAGTTAATCTACGTATCAGTTTACTGTTTGAGACAACACCTATGTAAGGAAAGAGACCTTTATTGAAGTCTGTATATTGTTCCCATGCTGTTTCGGTGTAGTCAACAATCGGGATATCTCTCTGGGGTCTATGGTGTACTAGATTGGTATTTCTATGATAATCAGGAGGGGCTAGGAAAACAGGTGGCAGAAGGAATGCAATGTAACAGGTACCATCCCAATCTAGGGGTAGGCGTATATATGCGGTGTGGCCACAGATGAAGTAGGAGTGACGGGAAGCTCTAAATGTAGACTTGCCTTTATCACTGAATTCGATCACAGTAGTACATTTACTATGACCCAGGTGTACTGAACCATTCTTTCTTACACAGAATTCACCTTTGACTGGTAATACGGACATAGCAGGCAAGACTAGTGTAGCTTCAGATTCAACATTTAGAATCATGAGGTTAAGTGTAAAATTACCTAATCCATATACTTCATTTTCTAGGTCAGTTCCTGTTCTTTTGGGAAGTCCCTCCTTGTTAGGATAACAGGCTTTAAGCAAAACTAAGTTCAGGTTTCCCCATACCCAGTTGCTCTGGTAAACTACGGTGTTTGAATCTAAAGAGTTAATCAAACTAAACCATGCTCCACAGGAACCATTGTGTGTGAACGGATATGGAAAGAGAGGCAGAACTCCTTTGTATTTCTGATAGGGAGGGAGTCGGCCACATATCCAACAATTTGTAGCATTGCTGGTTTGATGGAAATGGTGTAACATACTAATGAATGTGTTGTTGCGCAGCGCAAATCTATAGGACAACTCATGTGGAGGTAGTTCACTAAAAGAATGTTCGGCAGTAACATTGTAAGCACGCTTGAAAATAGGATAGTACATATGTAACAGTATACTTGCAGCAATAATAAAAAGACTTAGGAAAAACATAATCAACAATGTCACTATACAGTGACTATGAAGTGATTTACAGTATGCATGTTTCTTGAGCTGTTTCTGTCTATTTTTCTCTCTCATTCGGTCTAGAGGATACATGTCAAAGACTCAATTCAACCGATTCACCTTGGAGAGGACTTAAACAATCGAATTGTCTGACTTGCTAGACCTTAGTTTCAGTTTATAGTTTTGAGATTCGGTCGGTTCAACCAGGGGGAGTTTTGAATCAGTCTCTGGAAGGGGGCAGGGCTGAGAGTTCAGTTCGGATGGTAGTCCATGAAATTTCTTGATATGACTCGAGTGTAACCAACCCTTGCGACCTTCGACCTTCACTGCTGTCCTCGTCGTTAGGAGGACCAGCTTTGGTTGTAGCCAGCGAGGCTCCAACGGACTCCTCCTGTCGAAGTTTCTGACGAAAACGAGATTTCCCGGAACCACTTCATGGGGCTTTACCTCGGTGTTGTCGGGAAAGGCTGCAGCTACCTGTGAACGGCAAGATTGTAGTGCAGACATCAAGGAAGCAAGGTAATCTGTCAGCATATTACAATCAACATCAGTTATTTTACGAGGTATAGGCGTCCCCCACATATTTGGTGGCCTACCGAAGACCACCTCGTACGGGGATAGCCCTGTGCGAGAATGTGCTACCATTCTCATGTAAAATAGTGCAACCGGTAAGGCTACTATCCAGTCGACACCTTTCTCTCTACAGATTTTAGAAAGTCGTATTTTCAGGGTCTGATTATGACGTTCCACGAGACCTGCTGCCTCGGGATGTCGGACACAGTGGAATTTCCATTGATAGCCTAACAAGAGTGAAATGTGTTTCATTAGCTCGGATGAGAACGGCTGGCCATTATCTGAGTACACGATACGGGGCAAACCATACCGTGGGAAGAATTCACGAACTAATTGTTTGGCAGTAGTCGGGGCAGTGTAATCTGAGACGGGATACGCCTCTGTCCAACGGGAAAGAGCGCATACAACTACGAGGACATACTTGAATCCTCGACATCGTTCCATCTGGATATAATCCATTTGGAGGACTTCAAAAGGGTGATCGGGAGGTTAAAAACCACCCTGTTCTACAGGTACGCCTTTACCTGGATTGAACTGACAACAAATCATACAAGTTCGGACTTTCTGTTTGGCTGCAGCTCGTAAGTTTTTGTTGAACCAAATGTGTTGATTACTGTCTAACATGGCTTTTTCTCCTAGATGTGCTGGACTATGTATTGTGTTAATGATAACTTGAACCATTGAGTCGGGGAGAAACCATATAGATTTTCCCTTCGTCATCCATCCCTGATCGGTTTGGATCCCTCCTAATTCAGTCCATTTCTTTATTTCCTCTGGTGTAGCATGTGTCTGTATGTCAATTACATCAAGAGCGGGATCCTTAACTGTCATGCAGTGTGTCGGCGTCGGAACTATTGTCTTTGTCAAGTCAGTTGCATGAGTCTGATTCTGTGCTGTTTGCTTAGCTGTTCGGTCTGCTAGGTCGTTACCCTGGGAAATAATATCGGTGACTTTTGTATGAGCTTTGCACTTCATGATAGATATTGAAGTAGGTAGATGTATTGCATCTAATAGAGCTTGAATGAGGGGACCGTGTTGAATGTTGGCACCGTGAGAAGTCAAATAACCTCTCTCTCGCCAAAGGACTCCGAAATCGTGTACAACGCCGAAAGCATAACGTGAATCTGTGTATATGTTAACTTTTCTATTCTTGGCTTGAATACAGGCTTGTGTCAGAGCAATAAGCTCTGCTGCTTGAGCTGATAATGTGTCAATACAATTTGTTTCAATGACTTCGGTGTCTGTCGTGACTGCATAGGCGGCCACTAACTTTCCTGTACTTGTTCTCATACATGAACCATCTACATAAAGTGTCAGGTCCGGATCTGGTAATGGGACATCTGTCAAATCTTGTCTGGGTTTCGTCGTAATAGTAATGACTTCAATACAATCATGTGCCAGTGGGTCTGTTCCACTTAATGGCAAAAGTGTGGCAGGATTTAATGTACTACAACGTCTGATTTCTATGTGTGGCTGAAACAATGTGAGTTCGTAACCTGTCAGTCGTGCTATAGTCAAGTGTTGTGTCTGTGTCCGGTTCAAGAGAACCTCTACTGCGTGTGGTACTTGTACTGTCAATTGATGTCCTAATACTATGGAATCGCTTTGTCTAATCGCTAGAGCTGTCGCTGCAACTGATTTCAGACACGCAGGAAGAGCCTGAGCTACGGGATCTAATGTGCTAGAAAAGTAAGCACATGGCTTGTGTGATCCTGCTTGTTCCTGCGTGAGTACTGACAAAGCAGTACCTTCACGTTCTGTAACAAAGAGTGTAAAAGGCTTACTGTAACATGGTGTCGCTAAAACAGGTGCTTGGCATAAAGCTTTCTTTAAGTCTTCAAAAGCTTGTGTATGTTCTGGAGTCCAAGGGAGGACAGTCGATGTCGCTGCCTCCTGGGTTGTCAACTGAATGAGTGGTTTAGCTAAAAATGCATATTGGGGAATCCACTGCCTGCAGTACGAAGTGAGGCCTATGAAGGCCCGTACCTCCTTTTGTGTCTTGGGTGGTGGCATGTTTACAATTAACTGGATACGATCAGGTGTGAGCTGTCTCCCCCATTTGGACAGCAAGTGCCCTAGGTACACAACTTGCTGGGCACAAAATTGCAGCTTTGAAGGGGACACCTTGTGCCCCTTGTCGGCTAAGAAATGTAAAACCGTCAGTGACGCTTTTTCACATTCGGGTTCGCTTCGAGCGGTGATCAGCAGATCATCGACATACTGAAGCAGTGCAGTGTTAACAGGCATGTGGATACTGTCAAGTTGTCTTTTCAGTGCTTGGCTGTAGATGCTAGGACTTTCTGTAAATCCTTGAGGTGCGCGTGCGAATTTAAAACTTCGTCCATTTAAACTGAATCCGAACAAATATTGGCTTTCCGGATCGATTGGGACGCTGAAGAAGGCGTTCTTGAGGTCAATTACAGTAAAGAACGTTGCCTCTGAATCAATAGCTGTCAGTAATGAAGAGATATCTGGGACCACGGGATATTGTGGTACAATGCATTTATTCAATTCGCGCAGATCAATAACTAATCGATATACTGGGGGTGCTTTTGGATCAGTTCGTTTAAGAATCGGAATAATCGGAGAATTACATACATTGGAGTCGGTTTCTACAACCACTCCTTGTGCAATAAGCTCGTCAATGATTTGCAGTAAAGCCACTACAGCATCTGGCGGTAACTTGTATTGTCGCATTCGTGGTAGTACCACTCCTGTTTTGAGTGTAACTCGATATGGTGTGATGTGCATATAACCTACATCAGTGGGGCCTTGTGCCCATAAGTGTGCAGGTAGATTCTGTAACCGGTGATCCATGTCTCTAGACACGTAGTGACCTTTAAAGTCACGCAAAAATAGTCGTACTCCGTCCGGAGAACAGCATATTATAGCTCCTAGAGCTTTCAATGTTTTTATACCTAACAAGTTTTCTGGGCATGATTTCGTAAGCAATAGATCTGTAGTCCGTGTTAATGGACCGACTGTGAATGCAAGTGGTTGCGATACTTCGTTAATAGTGGGCTTTCCTGAAAAACCAAGGGAAATATTTTGTGAGCCTGAGAGGGGTGCCCCTGGAACTTCATCGTGACTTATAGTTGTTCTGCTTGCCCCTGTATCAAGTAGAAACTTTCTGTCTTTCCCTAATACTTGACTCTGCACATAGGGACCCTCTTGATCTACAGGAACCTCAATAAGGGGTAAGCCAACTTCCCTCTCCAGGCTATTTCATGTGTAGCGCTGATACTCTGGATAGTCATTTTGTGCATACTGGTACATCTGTTGTGTCGTGTTTTGTGTTGCGGCAATAGGCTGTGGCTGTTGTTGTGGTACGGTCTGTTGTGCAGTTTGCATAGGCTGTATATTCTGAGGTCCTTGTTGTTGGATCTGATCCTGTCTAGGCGGACGTGGTCTCTCCTTGGTTTTACCCGTGGAGATATTATGTTTCAGAACTGCACAATCGTTTATATAATGACCTGGCTGTTTACAATAGTTGCATGTCCCTTTAACGGGAACCACTGAATTACTGGACTGTGTCGCACCCTTTTTATGACCGTCAGCTGGAACTGACTGAGCGACAAGCATTTTCATTTTCGTGTCTTTCATACGCCTTTGTTCGTGTTCTTGTTCTTCTCTAATTCTATTCTGGTGATACTGTAACATTTGTAACATTTGTGAGGGAGTGTTAGCTTGCCAAGTGCTCTCAACTTTCAATACTCTGTTTTTAACCTGCGGCAGTGAATTCTCGACTAGTTTTGTTACAAAAAGGTGTGGATATGACTCACTATTTGCTTTCAGGCCGCTATTAATACCAAAACATTTCTCAAATCGGGAATAAAAATCACTGGTGTCTTCCTCGGGTTTCTGTTTACAGGCTGAGATTGTTCCCCAATCTTCCTTTTTCGTAGTTAACAAACGTGGCAATACTTGTACTAATAGACCTGGCAATGCTTTTGTTTTGTCCCCAAGCCCTACGCCTGCAGTTCGGTTATTTTCTTCAGTTTCTAATGCGGTCCAATCAATCTTTTGGTCTCCCACCTCCCATTCTTTTTCCTTGAGTTTCTCATAAATACCGGCAGGCAATAATACTTTCAATATTTTCATAATGTCAGGATAGGTATAATCACCCATGAGTAACATGTCCTTTAGTTCACGGTGAAAACCTGCTGGATCTTTGTCATGGCTGGGCACTAATTTTTTCATTTCCAATAGTTCTATTTTGGTTATGGGCGTGTACACAAACACGCGTCTAAACGTATTGTCATCATTCCTGACTGGGTGTACTTCGCGTAAGGGATTCTGTCTGTCTATGTAATACGGGTTTCTCTCCATGGAAGGAGCTGGATCATGTTCTGGGCACAAAAAGGTACTATATCTGTGTCTGTATTCTAGAACTACTTTAATTAGATCGGTACCTAAACCTCTCCATTTATTCATGAGCAGTTCTATCAATATATCAGGTAGGGGACCAGGATCGGAGTGTTGGCCTTTATATAATATAAGGAGATGTTGTATCATGTATATACTAGCCAAACGTTGTTCGTCTGGGGCAAGATTCAGAAACGTGTGTGCTAGCGCATCATCACTGTATTTTTCAGAGCTGTCAGCCCATTGTACTGCTGACCTGGCTAATTCTTGTTCATCCATAGAATCGAGCACATGGTACCCCCTTCGTTCTCGAAGTAATTTATCAGTAGCCTGGAATAAGTGTTCAGGGGTCCTTGGATTTGTAATAACTGTTTGAAAAATTCTGTTACATTCTGGATGTATCGGACGTATTGTTTTATTAAAAGATCTTCCTTTTCCTACATAAGCTATCATTTGTTTAGCTGGTAATTCAAATTGTCCTGTGTTCATTTCTGACTGTTCCTCCTCCTCTTCCTCTGATTCAGTTTTATCTGCTTCTACTCTGTTTTCATGTATTCGTTCTACTTCTTTTCTGATCCTTCGGCACATGGCTTCTATACACTTCTGTTTATCATGTCTCCCGTCTGTTATATTCTGACCCCATTTGGTAAGTGCTTGCATTTCCTCCGAATCTACCTCAGGCCTATCTCTATTTCTGATCAAACAGTTTATAAAAAAGCGTAACAGTAATTTTTGTATGTCTACTTTCTGGTATTCCATGGCTTCGGCAATACTTTCAGGACCTTGCCCTGATTGGATAAAGCGATATATTTTGTCTAGATGTTCAACCATTCCTGGTAACGTCATTAAATAGTTTGCAGCTCGTCGCAAACGTACTGAAGACAGCAACATTCTGTCGTGTTTTCCTGGCACTGGATCATATCTACAATCGGAAAGAGGCTCGTTTAATATATTGTCTGATATTCTTTGGGGTGTACGTCGATATGCTAAATCTCTATAAGTCAATCTAGTTGTTGGCGGTGGCGTGGAAAAACCTCCTGTCGCACCCCCTGAGGTGCCAAGTCCAAAAGGATTTGTTGGGTGCAGGGTAGAGAGTGTCGAGGCAGGAAGGACTGTAGAAACAGATGGAATTGTTAGAACTTGAGTAGGAGTTTGTTGCTGCGGAGGTGAGTGCAGCTGATTTTGGGGTTGAGTGTCGTTAACGGGTGGTGTGCGTGGCTGCACACCATTAGCATATTCGGGGGCTGCATCGTCTAAATAGGAAGAAAGAAAAATGTCTTTTGCGGTCTTGGGATGTACTTTAATCGGGAGTAACGGAGGTGGCAGATCTTTTGGTACCTCCAAGGTGGCCTTAGGCAAACCCTCGGCCAGAAGAGGATACATACCATTCATAAGAGTGTTTCGTTGTCTGTCTACTTGTTCTGTTTTTATTCGGGTACCTTCGTCAATTAATATGTTTTCTCGGGCCTTTTCTGAATCTTCCCTACTTTTCTCTTCCTTTCTGAGCGCTTTCTCTGTGCGCCTATGCGATTCTTTACGCCATAGTTCAATGGCATCTTTCTGTGACTGTCTGGCTTTCTTTTTCCATAACGCTTCTTCTATTCTCATGATGCAATCTGCATCCCATGTTCCAGCAGCGGGCCATCTCTGACTCTCTGCCAAATCCTTGGTGTAGTCCACCCATAGATCAAGATATAATACGGCATCTAGGCCATGTTTATGGTACATAAAGTACCCTGGAGTGTCCCTAGGTGGGATGGGAACAGCTTCCTCGAGTATCCCTTTTCTAGTTTTTATCTGTCTTAATTTTGAAAATAACGGCATCTTGAACCTTGTTTCTTAATTCTTACTCGGTCTTGACCATACTAATTACAATGAACACAATAATGAAGATCGAACAATCACTCATACCACGACATTTAAAACATATCAAAACATTTTAGAACGAACAATAATAATTAGAATAAAACTAGTTACCTGCATAATACTAAATATACTGTATGTACTGCTAAACAGCACAGATACACTGCTAACACAGTGCAGACCAGGTCTGTGTACCCAGACCCGTCTTGACCGGCACAAACTAATGTGCACGTCTAGATGCGTCCCCAGCAACGGTACTCACCGGGAAGCACGGAACGGAAGGCCTCGGAAGTCTGGACTGGACTAGACCAAACTGGACTGGACTCGACTCGTGAATTAGATACTTCGGAACTTCGGAATCTGGTGGGCCTCTGTATACCTCGGATCTTGCTCTCTCACCTAGTCTCTGGTCGGGATTCTCCGCACTCCTCACCGCCTCGTCTGGGTGTTGATCGCAGCCTCAGTCGCCCCCGTTGGCCTGAGGGAGATACAGGAAATCCTGCGGGTACGCGTAATTGTCCGTCCGGCTGTGGCAGGAGACCGGGTCTGCAACGCACCTCCGGCGCGTGGGGTGTGAGAGAAGTCCCTGTTCGGGCGCCAATTATGTGGTAAATTTAAATTACCTAGACTTAATTTATGCGGTAAAATACAATACGAATAACTCAGTAAAAATAAGAGGCAGAATCCGTGGTATTCGAGGGTATAATAGGGTATTTATTCCTTACAAAGGAATGATGGTTCGAACCAGGCAATCGAGTTCCGTCACCAGGAAGGTTCAGGAAGGGATCAGCAATACATTATTGACAGGTTATGGCATATATAGTAATGCATTACAGTAAAGACAGATGCAGGAGGCGTAACAACTGATAAGAATACACATACGTAATAGAAAAGGCGTTACAATAGGCGTGCATAGAGGCGTATACTAAAAACGTCATTTATGATGGTGACACAAATGGGTGGATCCATAAGAGAATCCTGCAAAGTCAGCAAAAATACATGGCAGAGATGCGCACGCAGCCGCATGACGTGTGATTGACGTGTAACTAGAGGGTGAAGGGAACTTGACATTTAGCCCTACATGAGGAGACAGAAGTCTGGGGTGTCAGGACAACCTAGTCCTAAATCATATCTAATATCTTGTGTTTAAGGAACTATATTATATAGAAGGAAAAAGTCTTCTCGGACAGATCCTATTCTATACTGACTGTTAGTGCGTGTACAAGCGTCTAAGTGTCTACATGGGATGCGAGGGGGGCATGGGCCTACCATGGTAACGAGAGTCATGAATTACTTGCACGGAGACAGTAAGGCCGGGCCCTTTGCTCCGCAGCTAGAGGGATGTTTACCTACGCTACGTAGACAGGAATGCATTTCTTGAGGAGCGGAACAGATAACTTGAAGGCTGAATACAGTTTTGGCAGGCAACAGGCCGGGCTAGGCACCGTTAGCCGCGCAGGAAGTAAGACAAGGTTCATGGATACAGATGCAGGTTCAGGCTGGAGCATTTCAGAGGCAGAAGCAGGAAAAAGCTCGATGGCAGAATTCAGGGCCTACCTTGCCAGAGCTGGAAAACGTGAAAAGTATACCATATAAAGACGGTGGCAAGGCATACTTAGGAACGGAATATCTGGCCCATTCATGGCAGATATGAAAGAGTACATATTAACGTTGGACACAATTGTATTTGCGTCTTCATAGCTTGAAGTGGAGGGAACATACATGTACTTGTAGCATGTACATGGAGCCGTTGGGGTCTAGATAGGGGACACAATTGACCATAAAAATTCATATTTCCTCAGGCACACAAGCTTCAGACGCAGTCCCACTCTCTCGCTAGGTCAGAGAAGAATAAGTAAGTGCCATTCAACATTATGCTCAATTTATCAGGAAACATCAGGCATATTGTAAATTCTCCTCTCTCAGTGCTTTTTTCATGGACAATCAGCAGCATCAGGATAGGACAGGATCATTGATACCAATACATTTTCAACTTTAAGCTGCCCTTTCTCCCTGGAGGTCGGGAGGAGCAAATCATGGTACAGGTAGTGCAGGACCCCAGCTACCACCATTCTAGGAAGGTTTTCTACTGTGATCTACTAGTTGGTACTCTGGGTGCCCTCTCCAATGTAAAAAAAATACAAGAGTGTTTGGGATGCAACCTCAGTGCAATCTACTAGTTGGTACTTTGGGTGCCATCTCCAATGTAAAAAAAATGCAAGAGGTTTTGTTGTGTAATTAGACCCACTATTCATATATTTAGTTCTGCGTTGTTATCCCTCTGCATCATCAACACTCTGTTTCAGCTGAGAGACACAGTTAATGAGGGTGTGTAGCCTAGGGCTGTGTCGCCTTGATTTCTGGTCTTAATTCATCAAAGCATTCCTCATCAGGTTTAACCTTTTCAGCAAGTTTAAGGTGGTCAGCTCTTGGGAGCCTACCTCCATTGTGACAGTGTTCATATTGGCCTCTAACACATCCTTGGCGACAATAATTGCAGTTAGGGTTTTATCATGGTGTTGCTGGAGAATCCCAGGTATTTCAGTGTGCGTCATTGCAGCGCCACCAGCGGATTCTATACTCGTAGCCACATCCTTAGTTTCTTCCGTCGTCTCCAGATGGTTTGGGTTACACAATGGTGTTTACCAGTCGGGGTGGTAACCCTCCTCTGCTATACTCAATCTACCTCTAGGTGGCTTTACTGTCTTCTTGTGAACAAAGTCCCTCCGCAGGTAGGAGGGCAATACCAACAATGAGCCCACACCAGTTGCAGTTCCAGTGTGTGTCAGTCATTAACCATAACATCACTTTCTCATGTTGAAGGTGATAGGGGGCCTCTGCCCTGGTGTGGCCCCAATGTTCCCAAAGCTAGGTATCTATAGAATATGGATTAAGAGGCAGGCCGGCCACCATGTTCAGTGTGGGACATCATCGGTTGCCATACAAAGGGGGGGACAAGGTGGGAATTACTTGGTGCAGGGCAGTGTGCACACCTCACCTTTAACCAGAATCCCCATCGCAAAACAGAAGACAAATATATTCGGGTAAGGAACAATGGGAGCTGAACCCTAAAGTTAGTGTAGTAAAAACCAGACCAGAGGTAGAGGCATTCAAAGCAACTCACCAAGTTACAGAAATTAGAGGAAAATTGGGGCAGCCGAGTAAAGGAAAAGAAAATAGAGGAATAGAGGGGAGCCTTAAATGTGGACTCATCACGTGCTCTTTAGTAAAACGTATGCAAGAGCTCTACCTACTGCTAGAGTCATCGGAGTGGGATATACTATTCATAACAGAGACCTGGATTCCATAAGGGGAAGAGATAGACTTGGGTCTTACCTGCCCACCAGGTTACAAAGCGTTAAATCAACATAAGACCCTCAAAAGAGGAGGGGGAATGGCAATAATTTATAAACAAAAGTGGGTACTTGAAATATTCCAAGTTGATGACATTAAGGGAATGTGAATTATGGGCTTCTCCTTAGAAGGAAAAGGGAAAATACCACTAACAGGGGTTCAATATTATAGACCCCCAGGTAATCCCCTACACGACCTCCATAACCTATTAAACCTTATTTCCAATGTAACCCTAACTCATTCCAAACAACTTGTGCTAGGAGATTTCAACATCTTGGCCAAAAGTAGAGCTAATACCCAAACTAACGATTTTCTCACATCATGTGAAACACTATGACTAGAACAATTACCCAAAGGCCCAACACACCAAGGAGGGCAAACCTTGGACCTAATATTGGTGCCCCATAACAGGGTGGTTATAGAGGATGTTGCCCGTTCTACTGGTCACATCATTGCTGATCAAATTCGAGCTAACAGGGCTTAACTAAAAACAATACTCAGGAATGCGCTAGAATGAAGATACCGGGAAGAGCCTGGGCGAAACTAAGTAACTCGAATAGAAGGAATATCTTTAACACTTTACACTGCTTCCATGAAGAAGAATCAGTAGAATCGAACTATAATCACCTACGGAATGAAATTCTTAGCTCATTAAATGAACTTATCCCAATTAAATTTCTGACACCTAAACAAAAACCTTCAGCCCCATGATATTCAGAAACCATGAAGGTAATAAAGTCGGAAGTAAAAAACATGAAAAACAATGGAGAAAATCATACACAGAGGAAGACAAGTTATGATTGAAAGAAGCAATAAAATATTATAAAACGGACATTTGGAAAGCTAAGGAACACTATTACACCAGCACCATTACTAATGTAGTTTAGAAAACAAAAAAGATCTTCGAGATTGTCAAAAAACTCGCCCACCCAGACTGCATAAACCAAATAGTAGAACGTACGCAAGAATTATGTAACAAACTATCCGACTTTTCCCATAAAAAGTAGACCTAATCATAAAGGACATTAGCAAACAAAACCTGACAAAACAGAAGAAAAACTAAAAAATTACTGAGTTACTCAAGAGCCCCCCTCTAGCAGCCTCAAGATAACCTTGCAGCAGACAGAGTCGGTCATGAAGCCGACCTGCTTAATGAGGAAGATTTCAAGGTGCTAGTGCTGTCAATCTCATTCGACTCTATTTTAGATCCCATACCATACAAAATCCAGAAAGAGAGGGGACCTGAACTATATCCGGCCTTATGGAAAATCTGCAACCAATCACTAATGGCAGGATCTGTTCCAGCAGTATGGAAGAAAGCACTAGTTACTCCCTTATTAAAGAAACCACAAGCAAATACACAAGATCCTAGCAACTTTTGACCAATCTAGTAGCTCCCGTACCCAGTTAGGACTGTAGAGAATACTGGCAAATTTTCTGGAATCTAGTCAATTGCTTCAACCTGAACAGATGGACTTTAGACCAGCCCATGGTACGGAGTCAGCCCTAATAATAGCAACCAATGAACTGAGGAGATGAGTTGACGGTGTACAATCAGCAGTCTTGATTTTATTAGATCTGTCAGCGGCGTCTGACACCGTCAACCACCGAATCCTAATCCATAGATTTAAAGAGATCGGAGTGGAAGGCACCTTACTAAAATGGGTTGAATCCTATCTGTCTGAGAGATAGCAAGCCATCTCGCTCCATCCTTTCAGATCAGAATTCAAAGAACTACTACATGGAGTGCCACAGGTGTCTGCCCTAAGTCCCATTCTATTCAATGTATACTTATGCCACTAATTAACTTTAATAAAAGCATTTGAGATATCTTTCAGCAACTACCCAGATGACACCCAATTAATTACAACCCTGGACAAAGGCGACCCGAACCAGTTGAATGACGGCCATGGTTGCCTATTAGAAATGTTAGACTGGCTCAGCAACAATAACCTAAAAATTTAATGGGAGCAAAATGTTTTTATGTTGTGCCTCCAATAAAGTGCCCTGCCAACTTCCAGATAACTTCTGGCCTTGGACAAAAATGGCAGACTTGTTCATGGCTGAATCAGTGCAAAACTTAGGAGTACAGATGGATATGAAACTCTTGATGGAATATCAGATCAATAAGATTATGGCTACCTGCCATAAGATGATGAGAAACCTGAGAAAAATCGTACCCCTGCTTGACAGCCAGCTAGAAAGCTGGTGGTGCAGTGTACAATCCTTAGCAGAATTAATTACTGTAACACCCTCTTATAAGGAATCTCAGACTACTTGCTGAAAAGACTGCTTAGAAGACAGGCAAGAAGCCGTGGCTAAATATTCATATCTGCTTTATGGGGATTATAAAAGTGTCTGTGATGTGGAACTGGACCACTCCACACCACCTCTCTGCCTGGCAAGCTAACTGGGAGCAAGTTCACAGCTGGGAGCTGCATCACAGCAGGATCAGCGACGATTCATATTATTGGGGTCTTTAAGTTATCTATATTCGCCTTGATAAGACCCTATGTTCTACACAATGATGTCATTTAATAAGGAGAACGGAATACTTAGGGTGAATATTATGTGAATAACCCTCTCTTGGTGGCAATATAAAATAAGCAGAAAGACACCCCCATTGCCCACTTGCACACTACAGCCCAAAGCGCTGACTGCCCACCATTTAAAGACTCTCTTAGTGAAGTGCTCTCTGGCTTTTTCAAGCACATTATTGGAACACCTCCAATGCTCTGTTTGAGTGGGAGTCACAAAAATGTAGTAGTAAGGGGCACCTCAATTGATAAAACTGTTTGGATCTGGAAAGCATTTGATAACTAGCTTCTATCTTTAGACAGATTGATTCATGCCCTTGAATGACAAGTAATCTCAAACCCTGAAGGTGAGGTTAGACAACAATAAAAACAGAAACACCCAAATAGTTGAACAGCTCTGCCACCACCATTATTAAAAATACCTTGATAAAGTACATGAAGGAGAAGGGAAGCTGGGTAGACTGCTTGCCCTGTTTAATCTGCCAAGGCTGAGAGACACTCCAAAACGCTCTTTCCATTCTTCTATGAATTCACTGGTACACGAATAGGGACAAAATAATGACACTTTCTACAACTACTACAAACACCTATATGGCTCACATGTAGAAACACCCCCTGACTAGATTCTAGCATTCCTAGACAAGGCATCACTTGTCACATTACCTCACGAGGATAGAGAGGCTCTCGGCTGCCCTATTACCTTGAACTATTATCAAACAACTGGCTAGAGAAAAGAGACCAGGACTTGAGGGGCTGCTGGCTGAATTCTATTAAATGTACTCAGAATAGCAAATTCCCCAAATGATTAGGATCTATGCTAAATCCCTAGAAAAAAGAGAGCTCCTGATATCCTCGAGAGAAGCCTTAATGATACGTTTGTCCAAACTGGGTAAACCCAAGGAATTGGTCAGCTCATACAGACGTGTGTCCATGCTGAATCTAGACTTAAAATATTCAGTAAAGTAGTGGCAAATAATCTATATCCATTTATGCTGAATCTGACTCACAGTGAGCAGAAAGGGTTTATACCAATACTTAACATGTCCCATAATTTAAGAAGGCTGTATAGGGCACTGGATAAAATAGATAGAACGGTCTACCCCCATGCTCTACTGTACTATATGGACCTGGAGAAAGCATTCAATATGAGACGTTGGAGTTTACTTACTCACAGCTACCATGGTCCGAATGGCACTGGGACCTAAATGGCAATGGTGGATCTAGCTATTGTATACTAAACCGGTGGCACATGTTAAAACAGAACACTATGGGCCATATTATCAAGAACGGCGATAACATTATCGCAGCTTTAGCGGCAGGAAACTGCCGCTAAAGCGTCGATAAGGGGCTTGATAATATGCCCTTGAAAATTCCAATAGAAGCCCAGGTTCTGGTGTGAAGGACATCCAACCTGGGCTTCTATTGGAATTCTCAAGGGCATATTATCAAGCCCCTTATCGCCGCTTTAGCGGCAGTTTTCTGCCGCTAAAGCGGCGATAATGTTATCGCTGTTCTTGATAATATGGCCCTATGTTTTGCCCCAATATTCTATCTTCCACAGTACCAGACAGGGCGGACCCCTTTCTCACTCCTGCTTGCCATAACAATTGAACCCCTGGTGGCAGTGGCTAAAAGGAAGGGCAGACATAGGGGTATCCTACTTTGGGATGACATTCAAGTTATCTCTTTATACACAGACTATTTACCCTTCTATGTTAGTGACAGGAGCTGGACCTGACTGGGATGGTAAAATTATTCCAAGACAACACTGTTCCTGGTACAACCTGGACTAGAGGAGGCACAGCTGGACACCTGGGGGTTGTCTTGGGCAACCCACACTTTCTAATACTTGGGCATTGATATTAACCATGGCCCTGTTGATCTTCGGGTTGGGACCTTGGAGGTAACGCACCAGGGCCTGAGGGCCGGTAGCTTTCTGGAGCTCATTCCAGTTACCATCGCTCATATTGCCCTAATGAAAATAGTAGTACACTGTACATTACGTTTGTCAGTTTGGCCATCTGGATATTGAATGGGTGGTTTCTGAGACTTGACACATTTTATAGAGCATTGATAAGGGACACGGACAGACAGAGGGTGTCTCTTAATGCTCTTAAGAATACCATAAAAACTGGGGTCCTGGGAGTCATGGATCTTGAATTATGCTCATTGGCAATGCAATTGCAATGGATAACTCAATGGTTAGATGGTGAGAGTTGTCACAAAGATGGGTAACATGTGAGGGGTACCCAAGTAAGGCTCTCTAATATCTCCTTTACTAGAAAAACTGACCAGACCCCAAGTGACAACCAGGTTATTATCGATAGCTATGAGGTGCTGGAGGAAATATCTGAAAAGGCAAAGACCATTATACTCCCAGCAATAACACTTGTTGGATTACCTTGTGGAGACTTTAACCGATCCTTCTTTACAATCCTAAATTTGATGCAGAGGACAGAAGTGGGTTACATTATGGTGAGGGTCTGCCACGTGAATGGGAAAGTCAAGTCCTTAGAACTGCCATGTGGACAGTTTCTGACGTACATTTACCCGGCTTTGGACTTCAGGACCAATAGAACCCACAGAAAATGCTATCTTACACTTACTTATGATGCTGGGCACAGGCAGATACTCAGGGCCAGATGTATGAACATTCACATTTGCGAGTCGCAAAGTGCTTCAAATTGCGACTCGCTAAAGTGAATGTACAACAGTGTCTCAGACACTGTTTGCGATTCCCAATGGGGTCGCACATTGCATGCCTCATTAATATTCATGAGGCAGTCACAAGTTGGGACCCCATTGGGAAAGGCTAGCACTCACAGGGATGGTGGCCCGCTGGGGTCAGCAGACCACTATGTCTGCAACTGCTTTTTGATAAAACAGTTGTTGTTTTTTTATTTAAATGCAGCCCGTTTTCCTTAAAGGAAAATGGGATGCATTTAAAAAAGAAAAATGAAACTTTTCAGTTTAATTTCTTAAGGGCAGGCAGTGGTCCTTGGGACCACTGCCTGGTCTTAAAAAATATTTTCGCTCCCATTCACAAAGGAGAAGGGGTCCCCTGGAGACGCCTTCCCGTTTGCGAGTGGCTCAACACCCTTTTGAAAAGGGTGGTAAACTCTGAGTGTTTTACAACCGTAAATACGGTCAGACTCGCTATTAGGAAGGGAAACCCTTGGCACACCCCTTCCCAATAGTGAGTCGCAAACCATATTTTGCGAGTCGCTAATAGGTTAGACGGGCTGGATTCCCGTTTGTGACTGCAAAAAAACGGTCGTACATCTTCCCCTCAATAGCTTGGATAAATAAAGCCCTAAACGACATGACCTGAACAGACCTCCAAAGACTTGAACATAGGTGGAAAATGGAATACTGGCTAAGGAAAGGGTTTGAATGATGGCCCAGGTACAATAGGTATCCCAAAACACTAGCTGAATTATCTACACTGAACCTATCTCTCCCCCAAAGAAAGTAGGTGAGATGTTCAGCAGGGATGCCAGATTATGCCCCAGGTGTTCAGCACCATGAGCCATTGTATTCAAATGGTATAGGCGTGCCAGACTATACAGAGATACTGTATACAGGTTGTAAAACATTTGATCAAATCCCTTGAAAGGGGACTTGATCTGTCAACTAAGACATGTCTTTTGGGCAGATTTCCTCACCCTATATCCAAGAAACTGGATAATAAACTTGTTGACCTAGCACTAGCATTGTCCAGGAAGTTTATATAGGAACTGGAAGGCAATATTGGGCACCCTCTACACAAGATGGGTTACCAAATTAGGAAACTTGGCTAGGGTGGAAGACGAAGCTCTACTTCTCCCACAGAATACCACTGTCAGATATGTGTACGGAAGTCACCCAGAGTTTTGTAGAATTTTCTAACCCAGTCCCAGGGCACATCCCACTCAGACTCTAAATCATGTGACCCCGGAAACACTGATTGAAACTTCCCCAATGGAGCTGACTGAGATGCCCCCCACCTGACAGACTCCTAAAAGGATTTACTGCTCTAATTCACATATTCACTACTGAACCCTAGATGCCACTCATCCACACTGTATGATATTGTTTTTAAACAGAACTTACAGATGTGACTGCTAAGTTAATTTCTCATGGTTTGTTGTTTATGCATTATGAGCCTCAACTCTAGGATGCTTCTGCATGCTAAGTGATCAGGTATATCTACCATAAACCTGTGTGGTAAGATGCATAACTGATGCTTATATATCATATCAATAAAAAGAACAAGGCACAAAGAATTTTAGTGATTTGTGGGAAGGGTGCTGATATGACCATATATTGTAAGAAATAAAGCACCCCCTGTTGCATATTAAAGAATTTTTCTATTCCCCTCCAAGTTCCTTCACCTTATAAACACACTTGGGCTTTGGCCTTGGCCCTTGGCTTGTAGGACTCTGTGCATTTACTCCCTGCTAATCAGTGGCAAAGGGCTTGTATTCTCCCTAGAAAACATGATAACATTGGCCTATACCTGATTGGTGCATTTGATTTACTTGTAAGTCTCAACTATATGGTACTATGTACACCCAGGGCCTGTAAATTAAACGCTACTAGTGGGCAGCAGCACTTATTCTGCCACCCGCTATAGTAGCCTTTTAAAACATCTCAGGCCTAACTCTGCAACCTGCAGTGAAGCTTTTAACTGCCATTGCGACCTGGCAAAATGAACCTTTTTGCCAGGACTAAACATTTCTTTTAATACTTATAAGTCACATCTTAAGTTAGGTCCTAAAGGCTGATACGGCAGGGTGCAAGGTGTTTAAAAAAAGGGCAAGTAGGTTTACGTTTAACATGTCATGGCAGTAGATAACATTGGGATTACCTTATTACATCTTTTAAGTGTAATTCCCAATTGTGAAGCGACAGACTTTTAAATATAGTGTAACAGAACTCACAATTTATTTAAAACCACAACTTATGGTGAAGTTGGACTTTAACTTACAGTTCAGCAAATGCCATTTAGAAAGTTGGAGGGGTATAAGATCCTGTCTATTGGTCCATCTTACTTTAATGAGGATGTATCAGTGATTGCTTAGCCTTGGAAAATGGGATATCCCTCTACCATTCTTATCATGAAACAGTTTATTATACCGAGGCAAGTTTAATGGGGTTGTAAATAATCAGAAAATTCTATTCAGTGACAATTCACAATCTGTTTATTGATTCAAAATCCCATAGTCAAAATCGATTATAAAAAAATCAGAATCGCTTGGGCCAGGAAAGAACAGCAAGAACAGCCAGGAAGTGTTTCACCCCCTTCTGGCATATGAGCCTGGGGCTTTTTCAAGGCTCCTGTGCAAATAAGGACATGGATAAAACATTCAACAATAATGTAAGTAGAAAAGCTAAAATTAAAATAAAAGACAAAAATAACAAAACACCCAAGTAGTGCATCCAAATTCAATTCTATTTGACAATCATAACAAAACATTATAAATGAGGTGAAAATTATGAATGGTAAGGAGAAAATACGGTAACACAAATGTAATTATACAACAAAAATTATAAATGTATTAGTCGACCCATTTAACCAACAGCGCTCGAATCTATTCAAGGGGTCACACGTAATTATTTGGAGGACTTAGTAAGTAGAGAGGGTGGGGCAGTGGGGGAAAGGAAAAAGGGAAAGGAGAGGGCAGTGGGTCAGAAAAGGAGGGAAGACTGGGAAATCGTACAGATCTTAAACGTAATTGCACATCCCTATGAATCATCTTGTGGGGGGGCGAGCGGTCTAGGATACTGAGGTGTCCAATAATTCTAACCATAAAGCAGCAATATGGAAGCGGTCATAGCGTCATTAGTGAATTTCTATCTTGCTGTAAACGATAGAGATGTTAGAAAAAACAACAATTTCTGGCCTTTATTATTCTAAAAATTCATTACGATGTTCATCATGCCTATGAGTTGTGTCGGAAAGTGCATAATGACCGCCTTATCGGGCACATCGGGTCTGCGGTCTGTTGGCATTCTTGGGCAGTGCGGTCCTCTATTCGATCAAGGCATCAAACTAGCCATGTTTTTATTTAATCGTTTCGGGTTAGGCTGGATATCCATGTCTGGCGGAAGACAATGGGGACTAGTCAGCAAACTCCCAACGGCATAATGAGGGTGCCATCTTGGACTAACCGGTGTAAAGGCTAAGCGGATTAGTAGCTGTTACTGGCTGCAAGTAGTTATATATCTAGATATTAAGTGATGAGAGGGGGAAGATAGGGAAAGGAGGGGAAGGGAAAGAAGGGAGGGTGATGGGAGGAAAGGAAAGGAAGAGGCAAAATAAGCAGCTACAATAACCATCTTAATGGCAATTACCAGGTTATTATTCATAAATGGTAAAGCAGATCAGGTAGATTTTCTCAAATTCACATGATAGATAAATATGGAATTCAAAGTCTATAGGAGCAGTGAGTTACTAGGAGACAGCAATGGCAAAAGTGTGAATGTATAGATAATAATAAGAAAACAGTAATGACCTTCTACATAGGACTTTAAACATTAATAATAAAAGAACCAGTAAAATGTGACTCTCTCCCAAATATATGGCGATGAAAAATTGTACTATTGTCCATTGAAAGAATACTTTAATCTTCATCTAACCAATATTGCATTTCAGCATCCTTGTTCAATTCATTGATAACTATAATTTAAGAATCAGTCCACTCTCCCTTCGGTGCAGTTTGAGTTTACAGTTACCTCCACATCTGCTTCTGTGTATGATTTCAATACCTAGAAAAGTGAATGATTTCTTCTTCTTCATTGAAGTGATCAGACAGTGGGTAACCAGTGATACATTTGTTTTTATTCCTGTAGTCTTCTTGAATTGGAGTATGTAATGGCCGATAGAACTCTCAGTGTATGGTCTGTTGCAGGGGCAGAGAAAAATATAATTTCATTTGCAAAACATCCTGTGCTCTTCACCTTAACTCTCGGGGCTCCAACTTTCAAATTTATGTTTTCACGGCTATATTTACCTACTAAACAGGCAGTCACATGTATAGTTACCTTGCAGGCACTAAATTCATGATTTCAATGGTGCAGCAGGTGCAGTGACACCGGAGCCAAAGCTCTAAGAACCCATCTAAACACCAAATATTGCAATATTTTACTACTAAACAGGCAGACATAAGTGCAGTTACCTTACAGGCAATAGAGTCATGATTTGAATGGTGTAGCAGATGCAGTGGCACCAGGGCTAAATGTTTTTATAACTCCTCTAAATACCAAGGGCTTTATTTAAGAGGCCTGCAACACTTTTACGCCGCCATAGAGTCACTTTTTGTGGCATGGTGTGCCCTATTTACAAAGTGACACATCTAAGCAAACGCAGCAGTTTGTAAAGTCCTGCGCTACATTATACCTGCATCAGATATAATGTATGCAGGGTGGGTGTTACCCCTTAACAAGCCTCGTAGAAGTAGTGCAGTGAAATCTATCATATTTCAATGCACTACTTCTAGGACACCACAGCGTCAAAATCTTACTCCTGCTTCACAGCAGGCATAAGACTGATGCAGGCCCTTTCACATTGGGCTTGCCCCCATGTGAAAGGCCACATTGCTGGAGTTGCGTCACTTTTGTGACACATTCCAGCAATGCGTCATTACTGCACCTACAGAGACGTCAGAAATACTGACGTATCTGTAACTCTTTGCGACATGATGCTTCATACAGATGGGAAAAAGACAATTTCTCCCACCCCTAGTCACAGTAACATTTGGTCTCTTCTGTGCCAGATGAAGCCCACGGCTTCAATCCACAAGCACAACTAAATGATCAACACAATTGTAAGTGTTGAGGAATAAAACATCTTTCTCCAGGATCTCTTTCTTTCGCAGTCTCTCTCTTTCACACACATTCTCAATCAGACCCTACATCCCACCTGTTGGCTCCTCTGCTGGTTTTTATATTTTGCCTGCGCAGCACTTGCGCTGTGATTGCAAAATCTCTTGTAAAGAAGAAAAAAATATTTAAAGGGGATTAGAGCCCTCCCATTACTAACTTTTACTTACCATTGGTTGTCTTCCATGTCGCTCTCATTTCCTTGCTTCCTATTGTTCAGCATGTTCTCCTAGCCTCCGATTTCCTTCTAGGCTTCAGTCTTTTGTCCCTGGCATGGAGCATGGACTAAGTACAGCTTTCTGTGGCCAGTGTACTTCCGCAGGTTAATGCAGAAACTCTTTTTTTTTTAAATATTTTTAATTTGAGCAAGAAAGTAGTAAAACAACAATTATGCATTCAAAACACATGACATCATCTAGATTACGCATAATTAATCAGTAATAGCTTTTATCTAATTAATATACTATACTATAACCAAAAATAAAAGCAGAAAAAATAGATATTGAGAGTGCAATTTCCAGACCAAAAGGATATAGACTAGCATGGCTTGAGTTAATTAGATACAAACAAAGGCTACTTTAAAGCAACAATTCATAATAAAAATATCATATCGAGCTAGCATTAATACCATAAAAGACCTTCAGATAATTAATGGCAGATCTTAAATAATGTACAAGTACTTGAAACTTAATTAAAACAGCCAAGAAGTATCATGGCTCTAATATTTGAAAAATAAAGGGGCATACAATAATCCTAAGTGCAAAAATGCTAATAAGAGCAGCTCTTAAACAAGATATCATAAAAAAGCTAATAAATAGAAGCTTTTTAAAGTGCAGGATGGAACATAGCAGCAGTTATCAAATAAAGTGCATACTATTAAAACTGGATTTTAGTCCCCTTGCCCCTCTACTATCACCAGCATGATACTCATATAGTTAATCTGACCTGGCTTATTTGGTTGTGTGAAGGTTAGAGGCTCTAAAGTACCTTATTTTCTAAAATCTTTCTCCTTCCCTCTCAACCTGTACAGAGTATTCATGCCAGATAGCTCTAAATCCTTTGGTTGCTCCTACCCTTCTCGCATAGGCCTCCTCAAACCTGAAAGTTTTGTTCATTTTATTAAGCCAATGGTCGATCTTGGGTTGTTTATCTGTTTTCCAATTTTGTAGGACTAATGATCTTGCCACATCTATGGCAATGAATATAAAATACTGCTGATATTTAGTAAGTCCTTTCACCTCCCCCGAAGTACCAAATAAGACCAGCATAACTGATGGTTGAATAATCAAAGACAGAGATGATGAGATCTTAACAAAGATCTCATCCCAAAAAACATTCATAAAAAATATATACCCATCCACCCTCATCCTGAATATTACGTCTAAAACATTGGTTTGGGTTTGTTGGAAACATCTTATGCAATTTAAGAGGTGTGTAATAGGCGCGCCATCTGGATTAAAAAAATCATCCTTTTATAATTCGCCCCTCTAAGTGCTTTTTTTGCTAACTCATTAAGTTGTTGCCATTCCCTTATATTGAACTTACAGCCGGTCTCTGAATAAATTTTTTGAAGTTCTGTAATCAGAATCTCTTCTGAATGGGCTTTTTGATGCAGTTGCCGAGACCAGCCTCCTATCCCCAACATTTTATTCGCCATTTGCCTAACAATTTGCTCTGACATTTTATTCAATGCTACATAATTAATTTTAAGAAAATTAACTAACTGATAAAAGCTCAGAGAGAGGGCTGTTGTTAAAGAATTAGTTTGTAACTGAACTGTTTCCCAAGTTATTAATGTCTCATGATTAAAGAAATTTCAAAGCCGATTAAAACCCAATTCTTGCCACTGTTGAAAAAGGCCTCTGGATTGTATGAGACCACCTGCTGCACAGTCCTCTATAGAAGTAAAAGCATGAAATGCTGGAATATCTCGTAATTTGAAGAAGAGCTGCATCCTTTCTACTAATGATGAAATCACTTTATATCTGGTCCTTTTGGGCAATTTTGCCAGTCGTAAAAAATTTGGCAACCTTATTGCACTCTCTTTCAACATCTGTACCAATATAAAATTATCAAATACTGAATTTTCCACAGCCAATTGAGAAAACAAATCTAGTAATGATGCCTGATAATATGTGGAGAAATGTGGTAAAGCTAGACCTCCTGAGGCTACATCCAGTTGTAATGTAGCAAATTTCACTCGAGGATGTTTGTTATTCCAAACAAATTTCCGAATCATTTGATCTAATTCCTTAAAATAGGAACTCGGGATTTTCAGTGGAAGATTGCTGAAAAGAAACATAAGCAATGGAAGTATCGACATCTTAATCATCGAAATTCGTCCTATTAATGATACATTAAGCAGAGTCCATTTGTCCAATACATTTTTCACTTTTATAAGCATTCTATTATAATTCAGGGGGAATAACAGACTAAAATCCTGTGTAACGTATATCCCCAAATATCTAATTGGATGCGGTGGTCTTATGACAATAGAAGCGGGAATATCCGCTAGAGTGGAGTTAAAAAGAAGGATTGCAGTTTTTGCTTGGTTTTCTTTGTAACCCCCCACCTGCGTAAATTTCTGTATTTCATCCAGTGCGTTTTGAACATTAGATCCCCTGGCCTTCAGATATAAAATAATGTCATCTGCATAGAGTTTGACTTTTGCCATCCCCTCAATTGGAGGCAAAATCAACAAACTCTTCCGCAGCCTGACAGCCAAAGGTTCAATAAACAAGGAAAACAAAAGGGGGGATAAAGGACAGCCTTGACTTGTGCCTCGCTTAATTTGTACCCTACCGGCCTCTTCTCCATTTATAACAACCTTAGCTTCCGCACAGCTATAGAGTTCCTTTAACATTCTTAAAAAAAATAACGGAAACCCAAATTTATCCAAAATAAAAAATAAAGCACTCCAATCTACCAAATCAAAAGCCTTTTCGGCATCCATCATCATGACCACCGCCTCCAACTTATTCGTGGAAAAGTAATCATTGGCTTGTGTTAAGAAATATGTATTAGCTGCCATCAATCGGCCCGGAATAAAACCATTTTGGTCCTCATGTATCACTTGTTGTACAGATGGGGCAATTCATTTTGCCCAAATTTTCATAAATATTTTATAATCCGTATTTAATAGGCTTATTGGGCGTTAAGAATTGGGATCGCTGGGATCTTTATCTTTTTAAAGAAAAATTACTAGGATAGATTCCTTAAAGCTTTTTGGGATATCCAAGCCCTCCTTTATCTGGTTAAACAATTTTACCAGAAAAGGAAGGATTTCTTCCTGAAATACCTTAAAAACCTCAACAGGGATTCCATCTGCACCGCTCGCCTTAGCATTGGGCATACTTTTTAATACTGCTAGAATTTCCGTAATCCCGATTATGCTATTCAATATCTCTGAGCCATGTGAGGGTATCTGAGGTAAATCCAAAAATTCTAAATAACCCGACAAATCTACTACATCTACCCCCTGCGTTTCTGCATAAATTTGGTTAAAATGTGATAGAAACACCTCTGAAATAGCTTGTTTATCATCAATTAGTATCCCAGTTGAGGGATTCTTTACCTGGGGAATTATTTGGGTTGCTTTCTGACTTTTTGTGGACCAAGCTAAGAATCTCCCAATCTGTTGACTTTCTTCATAAAGTTTCTGTTGATAAGCCCTACTCCCAGATATCACTTTCAATAAAAAAAATCCTTCAGCTGTTCCTTTACTTTAGCTAATTCATGCTGATGAACTCTAAAAGTGGACTCCGTAGTATTTAAATCGAGATTTTGTCTTGCTTTTTCTACTTCTTTCTGTAATGCTTGAATCTTTTCTTTTCTTTGTTTATTTATTCTAGCCTTATATGATATTGTGTGACCTCTAAAAGTCCCCTTAAATGCTTCCCATACCATGAACAAAGATGCAGAATTTTCATTAAACTGAAAAAACTCCTTTATAAATACTTTAGTTTCTGTTATCCAGGTAGAGTCTTGCAATAAAGATTTATCAAACTGCCACCTGGGCCTGTTTTTCGGAGTAATTCTTAGCCTTAATATAAATGAAACTAAAGAGTGGTCTGAGAAAGAGTTAGAAAGTATTTCTGCAAGCCCATTAGCGACCAATCGATCTACTAAAAAAAAATCCAAACGGGATGCTGATCTAAATCTAGATGAATAGCAGGTATACTGCTGAAGTCCGGGATGCCCCAGCCTCCAGGGGTCTGATAAAGAATAATCTTCTGTTAGTCTATTTATTAACTTTGTGGTTTTGGGCTTTAACTGACGTTTTGCCTTATTGGATGCATCCAGTCCCAAATTCTGAATAAAATTAAAATCCCCGCCGATAATTAATATGCCTTCCATTTGTGCTATCAACAGATACATTTGCTCCAGGTCTGCTGTATCGTCATCTATTGGGCCATAATAATTAATCAAATTCAGGACTATTTCATCCAACTTTATTTTTACCCAAATCCATCTTCCTTTACCATCCCGTTGTACCTCTTTAACCTGCCAATCCCGTGAATTAGAGAACAAAATCCCTACTCCTCTTACCGCCAAATTGGCAGTTGAAAAATAAGTTTGTGTGTATTTCTTAGGAAGGGATATTTTCGGAGTTGCAGACCTGAAATGGGTTTCCTGAAGAAATACAATTTCCGGTGAAAGAGAATTAATCCAATTTAAACAGGCTGAGCTTTTGCGTGGATTCAATAATCCATTAACATTACATGTAACAATATTTACATTCTGCAATTTTGATTCCATTTTTGATTCCCTCCTAGATATCTTCGTAACTCACTAGTGATTTTTTCCAGCACAGACTCCATCCTACCAATTATTACATCCTTTATACGGATATCTCCTAAATAATTCTGGTACGACGACAGCCTAGTCCTAATAACTATACTGCTTTCTTGTTCATTTTTACCCTCACCAAACCCTTGTGACACCCCACCCTGAACTCCCACCCCAAGACTCGCAGCAAAGGGGGAATTGCCCACCATACCCCCTGCCTGCTCCCAGGAACTAGCATCCAATCTGGGTGTCATGTTGTTGCACCCTGCGCGATCCCAGGCCCAACACCACTCATACTAGAGACGTGCCTTGGGGAACAAAAAAAAAGGAAAAGTGAAAAAAAAAAAATATATATATATATATATATATATATATATATGTACCAACAAAGAGTCCCTACTTCCAGGAACCACAGGAGCACTCACAGGTTCTGCAATCCTTTTATTTCACCCAGCATGACGAGTTTCGTCGTTGTGTGACTTCCACAAACCCCTTTTAATCACTTAAACGGCATTTGAGAAAGTCACACAACGACGAAACGCGTCATGCTGGGTGAAATAAAAGGATTGCAGAACCTGTGAGTGCTCCTGTGGTTCCTGGAAGTAGGGACTCTTTGTTGGTACATATTGTTACGTGCATGCCACTTGCACGAAGGAAGCACCCGTCATGAAAAGAGTTCAGCAGTTAAGTGGCATTTGTGGGGATATATATATATATATATATATATATATATATATATATATATATATATGAGAGGAACTTATCTAACAGTCTCCTATAATCACAATTTTGCTCACTATTTGTTCACAGTAATTTTCTGTAGAACTTCCTGAGCTTCTTCTAAATTTGCGAACATATGAAACTTGCCTTGCACACGTACACGTAATTTAGACTGTTGAGCTTTAGACGCCTGAGCTCCTTGTGCTTTAAACAAAAAAAGAAGTTTCACAAATTCCTTTCGCCGGCGGGCTGCAGTGGCGGACATATCGGAAAAAATACGGCAGCTAGGAACTACTGAAGTTGAAATCTGTCGCATTCGTATAGCCTGAGACAGTACCCGCTCCTTAATTCTAAAATCTGCAAAATTGACAAGAATAGTTCTGGGTAATGTTGAGTTCTGGAATGGCTGAGCTGGAACTCTGTGTGCTCTTGTAATAGTTAAGTCACCGGAGAAGTCTGAAAGAACACTGTTTTTAATGAATGACTCCACCCACTGAAGCATTTGTGTCCCCTCGCGGCATTCTGGCACCCCCACTAGGCACAGATTGGAGCCGGGAGTGATTCTCCAATTCCTCGATTTTGGTCTCTAGACTAAGTTTTTGTTTTTTTGCCACGTCCGCTTGTTGCTGAATCGTCATCGTCTGATCCTCAAGCTGGGATATTCTAGACTCAGCCTCCTGCAACCTGCCCGGAAGACTATCTAGAGCTTCTTCAATTTTTGTCAGCCAATGGTGCAGGGCTGCAATCTCATTTGCTTGGGTCGTTTTCATATCGCGAATCTCATCTAAGATGAGATTTAGCATTTTATGTCACATTGGAAACTAGCCCCATTGACCAAATGCAAGGTCTCAGGTAGTCCCGTACCGGCTGCCTCTGTAGGATCTTGATCTTCTACAGTGATGATTTTTTCCAGCAATAAAGTCGAGGGAGGAGACCGACCACTCCTTGGATTCTTTTTTTTTTACTGATTTCGCTGGTTAGGTGGTGAGACAGATAATGGGCTAATCACTATTTGAGTATCTGATGTGCCTTCAATTTGTAATCCTGCCGCTGGCTGGGGCTGTGGTGCTTGCTGATGTATTTGCTCCGATACTGGTTCTTGAAATAATTCATCACGAAGAGTCAGTGCGGGCGCGAGAGGTATGAGAGGTATTTTAGTTTTTGAAAAAAGGGGAATTCTTTTGTTGTCATTAAATTGATATTGGTCATTTCTTCCCTTACAGAATCTTGATTTTGACCTAACTCTACCTCGGCCACCTGATCGTCTGCCTGATTAGTAGCCCCTGTAAGGGAGGGTGGGCTGCCCTGTACCAGGTCCACTCCAACAACTGTGGCATTTTCTTTCATTTTGCATGTGCTTGTAGCTTCATCCGATACCAGAGGTATATCCTTATTGATGCCACTCTCAGGCTCGCCCACCTCATCCTCAGAGCTCGATCTTCTGCCTGAGCCCTGACGTGCTCTCAGTAGACGTTCCGCCCTTAATGTTGTAAGAGTTATTTTACTTTGGGTGGACCGGGTCTTTGCTTTTTGTCCACCATTTATTTCTGCATGATTTGACCCAATGGGGAACTTCCAATGTTTCCCCATATTGAGGCCCCTTCCTTGGAAAAAACAGGGATTCAACAGGCTTGACAGCTTCCTCTGTTTGTTAACTTAACGCAATTTCAGAGCTTCTTGTTCTGCTCACTCTTTTAATCACTCTTTAGTCACAGTCTGATCAATAGACAGTCTTGCCAAATAGTGGCCATTTCCGGATGTAATACACTAATCCCCGGTTATATTGTAATACAGTGCACTGGTCCTGCTATTTTTGTTCCACAGCCAAAGAAAGAGAGGAAGAAAAAAAAAAAAAAAAGGACTCGAAATGCAGAGTCACCCCTCTCCTTATTCAAATTTCACTCTCCGTTCTTATCCCAGAGCTTTTCTTGCACCTCTCAGTGCCCTCTCAGCGCCCCCAGTACCTTTATCCATTGGGAAGCCTCACAGCCCAGCCGCCTCACCGCCTCGCGCTTCACTCCTCCGATTTCAACCATGTATTTTCACAGAATTCGCGGTTGTAAATGCTCCTGCAGGATCGCTCGTTAATCGCGCAATAATCGCTCCATCTCTGGGCTCAGAAAAGAATCACGGAGCTGATAACGAAGCTCTGCACACTGCCGCCATTCCTCCCAGCACGCCAACGCCAGCGCTGAGTTCTTCCTGAGGGCAGGGTCTGGGTCACTACGGCTACGGAGGTGTGGGAGTCTCCATAGCCAGTCCTAATGCAGAAACTCTTATTATTAATCTTTTTTTAAAACTTTTCTGTGAATTCCAAGTTTCCTCTTCTTTTGCTAAGCAAGCTCCCTTCAGAAGATCTGTGAATTACTGGCTGATGGCATTGTCGTTTCTCATCACCTTTGTCTCTCTTAATCTTTTTATTTGAGATTCAATTAACATTTTATGTAGTTGTAAAAAATATACATTATTAGTGCACTATACATACACTGCGCAGCACCTTTAGCCTGCAAAGAAGACTGGACGTGGTCACTTAGTGGGGTTGTGGGCATTGTCTGCCATTTTCCTGTTAATTCCAGGCATTGATTAGGCATGTCTGTGGCATTCTGGTGATATATTTTTTGTTGTATATTTAAATGTATGTGTTACTGTATTGTAGCCTTACCATTCATAATTTTCAACTCATTTATAATGATGGATGTTATGATTGTCAAATCGAATTGAATTTGTATGCACTTCTTGAGTATTTTTTTATTTTTGGCTTTTATTTTTATTTTTGCTTTTCTGCTTAAATTATTGTTTAATGTTTTATCCATGTTCCTATTTGCAAACCAGCCCCAGGCTTGTGTGCCAGAAGGGGGCAAAACATGTGTTGGCTGTTCTGGCTGTTCTTACCTAGCACTGAATGGAATTTTCCAATTAATTACAACTTCATTCAACTTGCCTTGGTTTAATAAACACATTTAGAAAGTTGCCATTTGCTTTCTTTAGCCACTAGGTGCCTGCTGCCTGTCTTTGTTCAGTCTGGGTTGGGTGGACAGCTGAACTTTCTGTATTTCCTCTAGACAGCCACACATAAAGGGAGCATTAGGTGTGTCTTGTTGGGCCATCTTGGGAAATGGGAGGGAGGAGCTGGGCACTGCCACACACTTACACCAGAATAGGCTATGTTCTGTCCCCACACAAAGGGCTGCATACCCCCCTTCTAGTGAGTCTGGAGCGAGGGCAGGAAGACAAAACCTCTGTGCACTTCAACCCTTTCTTTGAAGTCTCCCCCACTTCAATGGCACAACTGGGTATAAGTCCCGGACCTCTGACCCATAGAAAAAGACCTGCTGTACTGCTGAATGAACTGCCACTCTGCTGGACTGCTGCTTTGCTGCACTTCTACCTTGCTATGCGCTTGCCTTGTGAGCTGCTGAGCTGCCCTGCTGCCTGCTGTTCTCCTGCCTGGGTGAGAAGGACTGGGCCTGCATCACTAGAACCCAGAGTGACTCCAGGGTCTTGTTCGCTTGCTTCCTGTTCTAAGTCTCGGGGATATTAAAGACTTCAACTGCCTGCATCTGCATCTGTACTCTACAAACTAGGCTTCTGCCTTGCCAATGGTGCCACCCCAGTCCGGGACCCTTGGAACTGAGGCCAAAGGTGCTTCTACAACTAGAAGCCCTGCATCTTCATCGGAACTGGTGCATCTTTGCCTTTGCATGGGTCAGAACCGGCACATCTTCACCTTTGCTGGTGAAACAGAACAGGCGCATCATCATCGGAGTGTGGAACGAAGCCAGCACACGAACTCCAAACCAGGGCATTGACTTTGTGATTGATTCATAGCTTGCTGCAGGAGAGGTAACCAAGCATCGCCTTTGGAACCGGCGCCTCACATTTGGAACCGATGCCTCGCTGCCACTGCATGGAGAATCTCGACGCACCTTGCCCACTGCTTGGCTTGACACCGACGCATGGCTTCCGCTGTACCTTGATGTTGACACCAGCACAGATCAAGATACTTCCGTTCAGCAGGTTTCAAGTGAGTACCCATGTACGGCCCACACCCCATCTCAGTCAGCCTGAATTTTGACTTTGTCCCGTTCCAGCCCGAGCAGATACCACCATTTAAGCGCTTACTGCTTCTAAGCTCTATATTACATTTATTATTTAAAAATTCATATCCCAACTTCTATTTGTTGGATTTTTGTCGTTTTGTTCTTGTTTTAGTTATAAAATTAAGCTCTTGTTTCCTAACCTGCTTTACACTTTGCCTCTTAGGTTAAGCCTGACTGCACTGTGCCAAGCTACCAGAGGATGAGCATTGGATAATTTAGGCTGTGTTGTGACTTACCATGACTAAGACTGCAGTTCCTCCTTGGACAGGGTGCATATATCTGCCAACCAGATACCCAATTTCTAACAGAATGGTCATTTAAAACCCTCTTTAATGAGAAATCGAATTTTAGGTTACTATTCTGAAAATGGTGCGGTTTAAAGTTGGCCTTTTTCTGTCTAAACCAAATGTGACTTTCTGCCTGGGTCTAGGGTCACATGACTGTGAATGGCTGTTGTGTTTTTTCTATTGCTTTCAGACATGAGAACAAAGAAGGCTTAGCTATGAGGGGAGTGAGTCTTCCTGACATGGTGGCTGGGGGGGCTATGCCCTGTCCTGATTACATTTCAAAGGGCCCTACGTACAACACACACAAAGGAACCCAACACCAGGCCAGCCCTTGCCTTGGTCACCCTAGGCAGTTTGGAGAAAAGCCCAGAGGAGGGGGAAGAACTGACCAGTACCAGTTGTAGGGGTATGCAACGGAATTCCCTACAAAAGACTGGCACGAGATATAAATGTGGACTCTTCAGAAACTCCCTTCAGAACACTCCTAGACCTGTGGAATATTCAGAAGGAGGCACGCTTTGCTGTCCTAGAAAGAGGGACTGCCTTACTGACTGAAGACATGATACCCAGAGTGAGTGCAAGGGTCAGTTGGCTGACCTCCTAATTGAGCTACCGGCACACAACAAGCTTCCAGAGGCCTTCTCACAATTGTCCAGCTGGCCAGCACCAACTGGGCCTGCCTGTGTCCCACTGATGGCCTCTGCTGGAGTGAGTCCTGATCCCCAAGAGGTGATCCCTAGGTCCTGGTCCAATGGCTGGCATTATTAAGAACTCATCATAAAGAAAACAATTAGGATACAGATGTTTTGAGCTCCTGGCATCAGCAAAATAGCCTCTTTGCTGCAAGAATCGACTGCCCATTATAACCACCAATACAAACCTCCAGCAGGGCCTGCTCTTCACCCCAACAGTAACTGTCTTTGACGACCAGCAAAAGGAGACCTATACTTTGCTACAAGAACTATCTGCGACGATCAATGATGGCGAAGCTCTAGAGTGTACCAGTTTGTCATGCTACAGAAACGACCGTCTGCGATGGTCGATATGTTCCTTGTGCCTGCAGCTTCCTCATCGTGGCCCCCACCAATGGGAATGGCACCCTTCCTGCTGGACTTGTGAAGGTAACTCTTCAGCAGTACAACTCAGTCCCTGTATCTGACCCATATTCCATCACAGTTGCCCCGAGCTTGTGACTTTCCACCAGCACGACCAGACAACCACGATTGTCGCTTTGTGCTTATTTGCACTTTTCTCACCATAAACTCATATCTCTGGTTTTACTGATTGGATGTTTGTTGTTTTGGTGTCATTTTATTTATAAAATTGAACTCCATTTTTTTAAATTGGTTTGGGTATTTCTTGTGATGTGTTTTTACGTTATTTCTGTTTGAGTGCTGCATAAGTACGTTGCACATTGCCTCTAAAATAAGCCTGACTGCTTTTGTGCTAAGCTGCTAGGGGGCTAAGCACAAGATACTGATTGGTTTGTTTGTATTTTACTCTGACAGGAATTGTGGTTTCTGTTTGAGGAAGGTTTCACCCCCCTCAACCAGTAACCCATGAGCTCACAGATCAACTACATGAGGTTCAATTGACTTTAAGGGTGGCACGCTATATGGCAGATAGCAGACCAGAACAGCAACTGAAATAGTCTGTATGACATGGCAGACGTATATGCCTTGTTCACTTATCCTCATTTTCAGGCAACTATGTTGTTGATGTAACACTACTGCAGTGTGTTGGGCTTGTGTGTGGTTTGTGGTGGAGTTTGGGGCTGGGGCTGTGAATGGTGTGCAAAGTTGTTGGACCCAAGCTACAAGAGGGTTAAGCATGGGTTAATTTAGTGACTTTTGTGGTTCACCATGACAAGGATTGCATTTATTATTTGAGAGGGGCTTTCATCCTCTCAACTAAAGAAACAATTTCTTAGAGCCTCGTTCCTCTTCATGGTCATGGAACAATGACTTGCTCTTAGACCTGGCATCTTTTGGCATGGTTTGACCTATCTTTTTTCTTTTGCCCTTCTGTTTTTGACTGGGTACTGAGCTTCGAGTTTGCTGGTTTTAAGACTCTGGGCACTTTACCACAGCTGACCAGTGCTAAAGTGCATGTGTTCTGTGTCTAAAATATAATTGAATTTAGTTTCTCCATGATTGGCATATTTTATTTACTATTAAGTCCCAACTACAGTGTACTGTGTGTCTCCAGGGCCGCTAAACCAAATACTACTGGTGAACCTCCAGCACGATTGTGCCACCCACAGGAGTAGTCCTTTAAACATGGCCTAGACCTGCTGCTGCAGAACCTGTGTGCGTAGGTTTTAACTGCCCTGTTGACCCGGCAAGTTCACCTACTTGCAAGGCCCAAACCTTCCCTTTTATTACAAGTAAGGCATCCCCAAGGTAGGCCCTAGGTAGCCCCATGGGCAGGGTGCAGTGTATCTAAAAGGTAGAGCATTTGCTTTTACGTTTTACATTTCCTGGTAGTGAAAACCTGCTAAATTAAATTTTCACAACAGCAAGACCTATCTCTCCCATAGGTTAGCATTGGAACTGCCTTGTAACACTTTACAAGTGTATATTTTAAATTACAAGCCTGAAAATGCCACTTTGAGAAAGTTGGCATTTTCTTTCTCAACCATTCTGTACCTCTGCCTGTCCCTAGAATACACTTCTGGTTTGGATGACAGTTGGGCTGTCGTGAATTCACTCTAGAAAGTCACACACAAAGGGAGCTGAGGTGTTCCCTGCATATCTTGATGGCTATTCACCAGGCTGATGGGTCTTCCTGAGCTAGAGTGGTGGGAGGAGTTGACACTTGCACCTGAAAAGGGCTGTGCCTGTCCCCTCACAAAGAGCTGTAGTGTGTCTGGAGCCAGGGCCAGGAAAGGCAAGGTCTTGCACACTACAAAGACCTTTCTTTGAAGTCTCCCTACTTCAGTGGATACAATGGGTATAAGTGATGGATCTCTGACACCATATACTTAAAACACTTCTGGACTGAGGACATTGTACCAGAAAGAAGAGCTGTTGTGCTGCTAGGAGGGACTGCCACTTTGCTGCTTGCTGTGCTGTTTTGGCCTGCTACCTGTTGCTTCTGCCCTGGGAGTGAGAGGACCAGACTTCGCACTCTTCATCCTGCTTTATAACGTTTCTCCAAGGGCTCGAGTTGAACTTTCCTCCTGTTGGAAGTCTCATGGCCATCAAAGACTTCACCTGCAGTCCCTGGGCTCCTCTGCTGAGAACCCTACTCTACCAAATGGTGCCAAATGCAGTTCCTGGACCCTTTCTAAGTGAGTTCTGTGCTGAAAACAGAAGAAATCAACACCTCAACTTCGAGCGCCTCTTTGGAACCAGCCACACACTTCAACACTGCACCGCTGCCTGTGCAAGAGCTGTGGTCCCCACTGAATGCAATGACCGTGGCTTGCAATGCAAGCCCCGATGCTGCCACAGCACCTCCAATGGATAGCCACAGAGGGAGGGCCGAGTACCCCGTCACTGAAGTATGTGGTGCCTGAATCTGCCTCTAGGAAACAGGGTCTCACTTGTTCCAGTGACGCCTCACCTCCATTGTGCAACGCACTGTCCTCAAGCGCCCATACTCCAACGACCTGCATAGCAGTAAGGAACTGAAGCCGCACCTCCCTGTTGCTGTGCATCGTCTTTGTTTCTCAAAGTTTCCAGGGTACTGTACTGGGGGTCTGTTTGAGTCCATAGCCGACCAGAGCACCCTCTTGGTTGGCCTGAACTTGTGGATTCAACTCCATAAAGCACGTCAAGATAGCCACGAGCAGAGCTATTGGGTTTCTTTGCACTATAATTGCATTTAATCTTTAAAAAATTGTCTCTTGACTTGTGTATGTTGGATATTTGTCATTTTGGTTTTGTTTTACCTAGATACATATACATATAAACTGGTGAGTAGTACTTTTGTGGTGTTTTCACTGTGTTACTGTGTGTTCATGTGCGTACACAAATACTTGACACGTTGTCTATTTAGTTTAGCCTGACTGTTCTGAGCCAAGCTACCAGAGGGTGAACACAGGTAAACTTAGTGTGCACTACACTTACCCTCACTAGGATTGTGGGTCCCTACTTGGACAGGGTGCATACCTCTGCCAACTAGAGACCCCATTTCTAACACTTACAATATCCTTATAATTTACAGTAGAGGGTACTGTATCCCATATAAAGTATGAATTTTTATGTGCTGAAAACAGAAGAAATCAACACCTCAACTGCGAGAACCTCTTTGGAACCGGCCACGCACTTCAACACCACGCCGCTGCCTGCACGAGAGCTGTGGTCCCCGCTGAACACAATGACCTTGACTTACAATGCAAGCCCCGATGCTGCCACAGCACCTCCAATAACAGCCACAGAGGGAGGGCCGAGTACCACGTCACTGAAGTACATGGCGCCTGAATCCGCCTCCAGGAAACGGTGTCTCACTTGTTCCAGTGAGGCCTCACCTCCATTGTGCAACGCACCATCCCCAAGTGCCGACACGCCAACAACCTGCATAGCAGTAAGGAACTGAAGCCTCACATCCCTGGCGCTGTGCAACATCTTTGTTTCTCAAAGTTTCCAAGGTACTGTACTGGGGGTCTGTTTTAGTCCGTAGTCTAATCGCGCTCCCTCGCGGTTGGCCTAAACTTGTGGATTCAACTCCGTAAAGCACATCAAGATAGCCCAGAATGGAGCTATTGTGTTTCTGAGCACTATAATTGTATTTGATCTTTAAACATTTGTATCTTGACTTGTGTATGTTTGGATTTTTGGCATTTTGGTTTTGTTTTACTCAGATACATATACAGACAAACTGATGTGTAGTACTTTTGTGGTGTTTTCACTGTGTTACTATGTGTTCGTGTGCATACACAAATACTTTACACGCTGCCTATTTAGTTTAGCCTGACTGCTCTGAGCCAAGCTACCAGAGGGTGAACACAGGTTAACTTAGTGTGCACTACACTTACCCTCACTAGTATTGTGGGTCTCTACTTGGACAGGGTGCATACCTCTGCCAACTGGAGACCCCATTTCTAACACTTACATTATCCTTATAATTTACAGTAGAGGGTACTTTATCCCATTTAAAATATGGATTTTGATGTGCTGAGTGTAATCACTGTTTATTAACATTTTTAAGTGTGAGGTGAGTCCAAAACTCACAAGAGGTCTCCTATTTTCAGACTTCCCCATTTTTAGGTCTCACCTACAAACAAGTCTTGTCTATCCATGGAGTTCCTTTTTGCACTCCATTGTAGTGAATGTATTTATTTTATCTCTCACCTAGTTTCAGCATCCCCCTCCACATCCTGACTGTGTTTCTCTACCATCCTTCGCTTGCTCAGTGCTTCTCCCACAAATCCCTAACCAGCTCTCTTTTTTTATTAACCACCTCCTTCTACTAGCTACTGCTGTTGCTACTTCCTCTGTCCCTCTGTTGCTACCCTGCCATCCAATCTTGTGTACTTAATATTATAATTAAAGTAACTATGTTGGTGAACTGGGCAGCAGCATTTTGCTGCTATGCAGCTCCAATGTATAAATATGCTTTGGAGTCCATGTAATTGCTTTAATTTTTAAATTACCACTCCAAGGTCATCTGCCATGTTGGTATAAGCCATCATGCAGCGGCTTCCAGAGCATTAGGATGAATATGTGCAGATTGTGTGATTCAATGTGCTTGTATACATAATTGCACGTTTGTTTATTTGTGTTTGCTGATCCTTAACAGCATATGCGCAAAACAAATATATTAACCATGTTTTCCACTATGTGCCTATGATAAACAGTTTGGGCAAAAGCCATTGGCAAAGCTGGTAGGTCTGCATTTGCCAAAAGACAAAACCAGGTGGCTTTGCCAATGCTTAATCCACTTTAAATACACATCACCCTTTCTGCCACTGGTTCCATGTCCCCAACCATCTCCCAAATGGCCATCAACATGTTTATGTTAGAGGATTTGTATGTCAGCATATATACTTGGTCTTCGTGAAACCAAAGAATTCCCCAGAGTGGTCCATCAGGCAAAATAAAACTAAATTGCTTCTCTTTCTCATTTGTCCGCCATTCGAATAGGTTTTGCAGTTGGATGCGTGATGATATCTTCTACTATAGTGATAGACTTCCTTCACTCTCCATCTGATACATAGATTATATTTCCCCTTTGAAGTCTTATTTCAAACCAGCATAGGTAGATTCATTAAAGAGATACAGCAGATAGGGAAGTAAGCTCATTTTGAAATTGCCAACATTTCTGTTGGCGATACGGGTTTGATGTGTCATAGGGTGACCATCTTCATCCAGTTCATTACTGACACGGTTCCTAGTCCTTTTGTGTGAGAGCGTAATGCATTCTGAAAGCTGTGGTTTGTTTTGCCTCCATTGAACTAATTAGACTAATTCATCTGAAATCATTGATTTGTAGGGGACAACTTCAGAACTGGAGACAGTGTCAATAATTACCTAGAGTGAGGTGGTCATCATATTCTGCCAGTTATTGAGATTGTTCTTGAAATACAGCCCTAGATACGCTGAGTCTGTTTATGGAACAGGAGGTGGAATTTGGTCTTTTCAAAGTCGTGTTATCTAACAAAGGGTTTAGTGCCTCTAATGGTGCCCTTTTCATCTGAAAGACAGCCAAACTCAGTGCAGCCTATGCACAAAGGTGATTTTAAATGTGCATTTCTTACTAAAAATACACAATTGATACCTGCCAGGGCTTCCCAAAGGGGTTCTTGGTGAGCTTATTTTTGGATAAGTTATTAAAATTATGAGGACCAGTGTGAAGTGAAGTCTTTTATCCTATCAGCCAGCGAAAGAGAATAGGTTTACAAAATAATAAGTAATATGTTGTGTTTGAGCATCAGATCTTTGAACAGTGATCAGTTAAGATTGTATTTAGGCTGAGATTTAGTAATTGATTGATTGTATTGCAGAAATGTAAAATCCAAAATTGTATGATTTGGCTTTTGAAGCAAAATTGTGATCTGAAAGACCACATGTAATGAAAAAGCAACAGCTGCCATAAGAATATTGTATTTTATTAACTGGGACACCACAAAGGAGTACAGGAGCACTGAACACAAAGTAAATAAGAGTAGTATTAGTAGTATTGTAGACCCAAGCTTCTAGCCACAAAGTCTTTACAGACCTCCTGTGCAGTCAACAATTGCACTTACTTCATACACATACAACCCCATGATCCCATCAGCAAACATACTCAATACCAGCACTACAGTCTTAACTTCCCCACCCTATTATCACTCTACCACACATTACCTTCCACAATGACATGCTTTATATACTCTTTATTCATGATTCTCGGACCCCTTGACACTGATCAAGCTGCTGCACATGCCTCAACTTCTTAACCGCACAATAATAATGCACAATGTCACTTATCAGCCTCTGTTCTTCATCTCTGTATGCTGTTTATTCTGCCCTTCCTTATTCAACCTAAATCTGCTCCTTAAATAACCTCATCAACACACGAATCACATGTAACACATACAAGCCAAACTAAAAGAAATTTAGGTTAAAACATCATAGTGAATTGGGCACACTCAGTTTCTCCATAATCAAAAAGTACCATTCAGTCTTCTACACAATTTGCTCCTACATGACAACATTAATTATCCATACCAATGTTATTAATCCACTAATTAATATACCATGAGGTTTTAAAGCACTGTCTGCTTATGCTTGATATCTATGTGAGAACTCTTTTTTTGTCTCTGAACATAACTGATTATCACTCTTAGTAAAGAGATTTCCGGCACACTTTCCCTGTGTTCTAAAAATCTATTCATTTAGACAAATAATGTGCTTAATCATTACAAAAAATAATCTAGTTCTCAAATCCAAACATTTGTTTGGATAGACATTCTCTAAACTAAAAGCTGCCTCTGTATTCCTCTTTTGATGCCTGAAATACTTCAATTGTTCGTTACTTGCTCGCTGCTTGGTCTCTTACATCACCTTCATCAATTTTCCCTTTAATTTCCCTCAATTGACGCCATGCCCTAATTTGGTCAACTTACTCTTCTTTGTCCACTTGTGCCAAAGTTACAATACTTAATCACATTTCAGTGTCACAGTCCTACTCTCTCGCCTTATTGAGTGCCCATTCACTGTACTCTCCCAAAATCAACAAGATAGTCTTCATCATGGGTCTCCAACCTTTACTGTAGTCAGAGCTACTTCTGATCAGTGAAAATCATTGTGAGCTAAATAACTCGTGCTTTGTTTCCAGGCATCCCCAGGCCCAGCTTCATTGACTTTAAACCTAATGTCCATAGAGCCAGATACTATGGTTTGAACAACATACTTTGACAGGGGCACTATCACAGTGATGCCATGTGTGTCAGTGAGAGCGTGGTCATTTGGGGATGTGTGAACATATATAAATGGGATATATGTGTGAGAGTGACTGAGAACCTGTGTTGTATGTACTTGTAGTAGAGGATATACCATAATCCTCTACATATGTGGCACTATTACATGTATAACACAAACCTACAACTGTTTATTCAGCAAACATGTTCACAATAAGGACCATTTTTCTGCATTGCAAGTTGTTCCCATTTAAAAAAATGACTGTATTTTTCAGTTATAAATATGGCACAGTATCTACTGCCCACTGGAAGCAAGAAGCCTGCTGTTTGTAAATGTGACACTTTGAAATTAAAAGCATTCAGAAACATAATTTTGCTCTTATGGTGAAATATTGACAAGGGCTTTTTGTTTCAGTGCTTCATCTCTTTGACCTAGCCCCAGTCTGGGTCATAAATCTGACTGAGCACTGCTCATTATCAGGCTCTACTATCTGCAGCCTGATTATAATAATGTAAAAAAAACACAGTCTTCCCTTAACTTTAAAAGAGAAATGTGACCATGTGCTTATTTAAAAATGAATTAAAAGATACTCTGAATGTGTCACAATTGACTGGTTGGAGACACCTGGTCTACATCAACAAGCTGTCAGCTAGTCTCCTTCAGAGAACTCCACTGGAGTGTCCATACCAGCTCAGGTGGTCTCCACAATCTAGTTATCAGCTCAGGTTCAAGAATCATATTTCAAAAAATGCTGGGATGTGGAGACTTCAGTCATCGTAAAACATGGAGGAGCAGATTTATGAACACTGTGCATTGTGCACTGCTGCAGAGTGATGCAAACTTGCACAAAGTTTTGATGAAGTATTTTCTATTCAATATTCCAATCAATCAATCATTATTTGTAAAGCGCGGCTTGTCACCCGCGAGGGTCTCTAGGCGCTTGATGTAGATCTCATTTGAAGAGCCAGGTATTGCACCCCTAGCTGAAGTAAGTCAGCGAGGGTGAGTTGAGCAGGTGAAGGGGAAGGGTTTTCCAGGCTTTTGAGGCGAGAAGGGAGAAGGAGCGTCCTCAGGAGCTGCATTGGCATATGCGAGTGATGTGCACGAGGGCGAGGTGTGAGCTTGAAAGTGGCCTTAAAGTAACTCAGATTGTGGTTAGTGCTACTTTGCTGTAGTTTGCATAGAGGAGGCATCCCGTGAGAGGTACATGAGTGTTCCCATGCTTCCATCCCTAGTTTCTAACATAAATCCCTATCTTTTAACAATGGTAGACAGGCCTTTGCACCACAAAATGACACCTCCTCTAGGCAGGCATTAAGTTAATAAAATGTTTTCATTTCTCCTTAGTTTTCTCATATTGAATATGCGCTGCACTGTACAGCACACTAACAACATGAGACATGTTTTTAAAGTAGTCTAAGTGTAATATTTTGTACTGGAAGGGTCCCCTTCGATTACAAAAATTATGGTAAAAGACAACCGAATTGCATTGGTAATTGAGGTGGAAAGGAATGGAATATGAAAATTCACTGGACCAATAAGAATTGCTTAGTCCAGGGGTCTCCAACCATTTCTGGACTGAGAGCTACTCCTGATGAGTGAAAATCATTGTGAGCAACTGAAGGCCAAGCAACTTGCATATTGTTTCCAGAAAACCCCACTGACATATATTGTGTCAGCTAGAAGGTGGAGCTTATTTCTTTCTGCTTACTCACCACACCAAACAGCCAACAAAGCCATTTCTGTGGCGTGTACCTGGTTCATCAGAAATTAAGCCTTTATATTGGTTAGGGCAAATTGTGATTTATGTTTTGATGCTCTCCTGTTAAATTATAAGTATGTGTTCATGCCTTAAATTCTAATGTTCATTCGATATATTCCTTACAGAGGTTGGCACATACAGGCCCTGCTGGTGCTAGTCACCCTGGCTGCCTTCAGCAACACATCAGATGGAGGGTGCAAAATATCATACCACGGTTTAAAATCCTACAGCAAAAATGGCGATATTCTTCTGGGAGGAATTTTCCCAGTGCATGGGGTCGCTGTCCAAGCTATCATCAACTTCACTGAGAAACCAAACATAGATCAATGTGGCAAGTAATGTCTAGTATCTTTTTATATCTTATAATTATTCTGATATTTAAAATCTTCCCTCATGATAACATTTGTTTTGTCCTGCAGAAGAAATATTAATGGGTGTATTCTTTGGACCTGTTGATCTCTTGTGTACTGTCTATTTTGTTATAATTTTATATATTTTGGCTCACTGTGCCACTGGATTCAAGCTAGCCTGGCTGAAGAAGGGTGACATACCGTGAAACCGGTCCTAGGATGCTTTTTTCCGGTCCAGGGGGGACCTGGCCTGGCAGTTCGGTCTGGACTGTTCCCATGGGGCACAGGGTCAAGACTGATTTGCATATGGCTGGGTCCAAACTGGGGTGGACTGACTGAGCCGGATCGGCTGTCGGAATCCGACACAGTAATTGGTCGGTCGGAAACGCAGCCCGTAGAGCTCTACGATTCGGCTCTGACCGACTCCAAATGCCAGTTTGAACGGTTCGAATTGACTGACCGACTACCTTGTATCGTAACCGGTCAGTCGTAAATGTCTTCAAGTAGGTTGGAAACTTGGCTTCCGACACAGGTTCGGTCAAACCGAATGCCATTTGGAGCCTTTCTGACCGACATCGTAACTAAGCCCTAAATGCTCATTTAGGTTTGCCTGAGTACAAGCCTCATTTAAAAAGCTTTTTGCTTCACCAGAATGTTTTCCCTATTTCCCTTGCAGGTTAATTATCATGATTTACATTAGCCAGTGAAAGGTTTATTGTCTGTATTAGATGACTGATAGAGAAGACTGAGAGAGCCTTGACAGTGAACGTGAAGGAACATCGGTTGAAAGAAGCTTTCTGTTCACCGTATACCAGAATGGCAAGATATTGATGGCTGAGAAGGGCACCCTTAGTCTGATGCATTGGGAATTCAGAGCAATGGTGCAGAAAAACGTGAATCTTCTGTTATTTTATATTGGTATTTCATTGGTTTGAGTTAGAGATAGCTTTTCTAGGCTAGACTTTGAGAGATACAGACCTCTCTACTTGCCCTATTCATGCAAGTGTGAAGCTTTAAGCTAAACACATATTTCCTTTTCTTTTGGACTTCCACTGAAGTATGATCATGCCAACACCTACCTACTGCATTGCTCCAGAATTAGAAACCCTTGCTAGATGATTCTATACTTAAGCCATGTTAGAATAGAGAAGGGCAATTTCTTTATGGAACACCTTTTCACTTTTATTTGCTATGATAGGCTTGTGGCTGTCACAATTCTGTATCTCATTTTATTACGTCTTAACCAACTGAGATATTTCACATTGCCTATTGTACTAATGTACTTATTGAATCTGAAGATGACTTGTGTATTGACTGCATTGATTGGTAATCCAAATAAAACCCTTTAAACATATTTATCAATTCCTAATCCTCATTGTGGAGTCACAGATGCTTCACAAGTTAAATTGTTTTGTTGATGTTTTCTCCCTTCCAATGCTTCATGTCGGCTACAAAGGTCCAGGAAAGCTGTGACTAAAATATTTGACGACTTGGCTGAGAGATCATGGTTTGTAACGCCCAGGACCATCCAGCATGATAGTAGCCTGTCGAATGGTTAGCTACTGAAGCAAAGGGAGTTAGCGTATCTTTTGTAGAAATTCTAGATTTGCTCAAACCCAGCTCCAACCCTTAAAGCCCATGTCCCAATTTGGACAATCAGCAGAGTTCCAGGAGTTTGTAAAAGAGTTGTAACAGTGAAGGAGTGAGTATTACTAGGGTTGCTGATTCTGATTGTGAATTTTAAGCTTGCTGTACTTTGCTAAGATTGTGTGGTGTGATGTGAAGATGTTTAAGTTGTGCTATAGATGTGGATGCGCTTAATGTTGAGTAGTCGAGTTATCGGGCTGGACGTAGCATAAGATCCCAGTCTAGAGATAAAAAGTGCATAATACACTATATTTTAATTTGTCTGCTAAGTTTCTGGTGCTAGTCGTGAGGGGCAAACATCTGCACAATTGAGATAGGGACTTATATCTTTGTGTGAGACTAAGGTGTGGTTGGTGAGGTGGATCTTGTTATACAAAAGAGAAGCTGCACTGATCTTGGTGATTCCTGGTAATTGAGGGTTCACTCGAGTGTGTGCTTGAGTAGGTCGGAAAGTGTCGCTCTAAACCATTCAGTGTGGAACTGGATACTTTGATTTCTTTAGTGGAGCAGACAAAAGTTATTTTTTGAAATCAGTTTGCATTTTTAATTTGCGTGCATTAGTACTGAGAAACCAGAACTCATGAAAACTGTAAAGGAAGGTGAACTGCTGTGAGGAGTGAGAACTACATCATAGTGTGTTGCGCTGAGATTGGTCGGTTAGCATTGTTATTGGTTGATTCATCACTGATTGTCTCGCTGCGATGGGTTGCTGACGCCAAATGAAAACTGTGGGTAAAGAAATATTTTCCTTGTTTGAGATGACATTTCTACTGTGATTGTTCATATTTTTGCTGGAAAAGGACGTTTTTCAAGGGTTTACGAGATCTGTTTAGGGGAGATGTGAGAGTCTCTGTTAGAAAAAGGAGAAAAGGCACAGCTCAAAGAAACAGCAGGTCATTAAATGGCCATTAATGTGGGGCTCCAAAACATAAATTTGGTTGTGTCAATGGCATAAGATCACTGAGAAATAGGGTGCATTAATGTTTTCAAGCTATGGTACATTTAATTTGAGAATTATTGAAAATCTGAGAAGGGCATTGTACAAGATGAAGCTACCTTCTAAATCTGCACACACTTTGAGGCAGTTAATGCCTAAGAGCATGTAGCTCTTGCAAGAGAGAAAGAGAAATATCAGGGTAAAGTCAATAGGGCACTACGTACTTGTGCTGAAGCTAGATGTTATGCAGAGCAACAAAGGTGGAGAACTGACATGATTGAAGAAGCTAGGTTATCCCCTATATTGACTAGTGAGGAACCTCCGAAAGAGAAAGAGAAAAAAAGAGAAAAGGAGATAAAATAGAGAGTGCAGAGGAAACAGACGAAGAGAGTGCTAGAGATTCTAGTGACTAACGATTCTGTGGTAAATATTGATAAAAAGATTCTGAAATCGTTGGGGAAGGAAATATCTATTGTAGAGGATCGAAAGTATCTTGGGAACAAACCATCAGTACATTTCATGAATATTGCTTGGGAGGATAATCAATGCTTCCCTTATATTGATAGGCTACCAGATTGTGGATTACGGAGGGAAGTCCTTAGGGTAAGAATTGGGGTAAACCCATGTGATACAAACTATATGGTAAAAAGCGCCATGGTCGACAAGATGGGAAGATGTACTTGCACCTTGAACACACAGTGTGATTTGTTACATATATTATTAGATTGCCACAGGCTTTTAGAATTACGATGTATGTTTTTAAAACCATTATTTAAGTCATATGAGATCAAAACAAGGGCACAGGCTGTCGCACTGCTAACCGAAATGACTAATTTAGATATTGCCGTTGCTATGGGGAGGTTTATGCAAAAAGTGAAAGTACTTCTGAATACTTTTATCGAGCTGTAACAAATAGATCATGTGCAATTTAGGTTATAAAGGTGTTTAAATGAGTTTTTAAGATGTATTTTAATATTTTAAAAGAAATGAATTTTTTAAGATGTAATTTATATATTGTGTGTTTGGTTTATGGATCTACGGTCCAAATAAAAAACGTGAATTAAAATTGATTAGTGATGACTTTTTTGATGTAATGTTGTCAACCCATCCACCACCTTATCATGAGACCCAACCTGCAGGAATGAATGGTGTTGCTATCGATGAAAGCTCATACGGAAACTCGCCCCATTAAAAACGAGTCAGAACCCTACGGGAGAGAGTTTGGGAATTTGTGCTCCTGTTAACTCTAATGTTTCTAATACCCCAGATCAATCAATCAATCAAAGATTTATAGAACACAGCAAATCACCTGTAAGGGTCTCAAAGCGCTGGAGCTGGAGTTTTTTTAAAGCGAGGAGAAAACAAGGATAAGGCACTCAGAAAACAGGAGAAATAATAAGGAAAAAGCAATGAAAGCAAAAGAATTGCAAGTAGAAAGTACTCAAAAAAATGGGAAAAACAAAGAGAAAGCAGTGAAAATGAGGAGAAAGCAAGGAGAAGAAATTCTGGGGCCGATTCCGATTCCGGCCGCATAAGGAACCAACCGACACTGACCCGGACCGAATACCGACTGACACGGACCAGCGCTGTACGACCCGTGCAGTACGATGCAACGCGTGTGAATTCCAACCGACACGTACGGAATACAAGCCGTACGACCGAGCCGTAGGGAAAATAGTGATCCGGCCGGAAAACCGACGCGATATTCACCGACCGACACGAACCCAGAATGAACCCGACCGACCCGTACCCGCGATGTACGATTAGCGCAGTACGATGCAATGAGTTTAAAACCAGACCGACTCGCAAGGAGACCAAGCCGCACGACCGACACGCACAGACAACCCGGCACACAAGCAATAGAGACCACCGCGAACGACGCGTACCAAACACAGAAGACAGGCAGTGTGAATGAGGCGGAGAAGGCCGCACGAGACAACAACAGCATCCATTTCCGTAACATGAACGTCTCCTTCATGCCTACAAAACACAAAGGAAAAAAAGACAAAAAAAGGACCAAACAAGCAATGACAAAGCCAATAAATACCCCCCCAAAAAACATGGGACAAAGACACACCCACAACTCCAACTATATAAAGGACTACAATCACTACCATCATCCCTTGCAAACAGGAGACACAGCCAGCAGCAAACACCAGTACACAGCAACCACAGACACACTCACAACTCACCCATCACACAACTAACACACCATCAGCACCTCATACAAAAGCACACACACATACACACAGCAAAACCAACACCAACCCACCATCACTTGCACCCTCACACACACATCCCTCACCACCCATCACTATGCCTCCAAAGTTCACAGATAGTGAGTTAGAAGTGCTGGTAGACGAGATCATCAGAGTAGAGCCACATTTGTTTGGTACATTGGTTCAAAGGACCCCCATCTCCCAGAAAACCTAGATGTGGGCGAGGATTGTGGACAAGGTGAACGCACAAGCACCAGCAAGGTGCACAAAGGACGACATCCAGAACAGGTGGTATGACATGCACAGGAGGGTCAAGAAACTCATCGAAAAAGATCACGCCCTGAGTCAGTGCACCGGCGGTGGCCCTCCTGCCAAACCAGTCTACTTCAGGACCTGGGAGGAGAAGGTGCGGGACATCCTACCACCAGAGAGCGTCCATGGCCTAACACACATCCCAGAGCCTGGTGAGTACACAAACAACATACCCAAGATTGTGTGGCAAGGGGACAGTGAAACCATGCACCCCAAGCAAAGCTACACTAACCAATAGATAATCAGCCCAAGATGTGTATGCCAGTCAGACACACACAATACCAGCCATCTCATAGTGACTGGGGACTGTGTCATGACATACACCAACCTACAAACAAATAGAGCAAGCCAGTGGCACTAAGCCAAATAGACCCTGCCAGACAGTTTGACACCGCAAACACACCACCTCACTGTGCAGCTGACTGTCAGGAAGGAATAGTGGGGATGCAGGTGAAGTGAGTGTAGCCAAAAGCATGATGGGGCCTGTAGTCACACATAATGCACACCCTCCTGATTGGCCCATCAAGACCTCTCTGAAACATGCCCACATCACAGGGAGTGGAAAATGACTGACAAGATGGCTGACACTGGGTCCTGCTGTGGGGAGCACAAGGCCCTGCTAGGGCTTGTGTGCAAATCAGAAGCAGGACACCACTGACTGACATCCTGAAAGACAACTTGCACGCCATACAATGGAAGCACGTTTCATGGTGGGATGTATGGCCAGGTGGAAAGGAGGACTGACAGCTCTGACCATACTTACCAGCATGTGGAGACACACACCCCCTCAACACAAACTCCACACAACTCACCGGGTACAATGCATTGACACACCTCTGTGAAATATCAGCAAAAGATACCCCGTACTGGGTGCTGCTGTGTGAAGCACAAGGGCTCACTTGGGACTTGTAGCCAAACAAACACCATGATTTCACAGTCAGCCATCTTGCCACTGCTGTCACACCCCCTCACAGGGCAGCAGAGTCAAGAGGGAGGAAGTATGGGCATGCTGGGAAGGGGGTGTAGCCAAGAGTATGATGGGAGTCGCAGTCACAGACAACCTACACCCACCCACATGACCCAGCAAGATCAAACTGAACCATACTCGCCTCATAGGGAGTGGGAAGGGACTAGCAAGATGTCTGACACTGGGCTCTGTTGTGGGGAGCACAAGGCCATGCTGGGAAATGGCCAACATCATACATTAGGACTACACAGTCAGCCATCTTGCCATTGCTGTCACACCCCCTCACAGGGAAGCAGAGTCAAGAGGGAGGAAGCATGGGCATGCTGGGAAGGGCGGTGTAGCCAAGAGTATGATGGGAGTCGCAGTCACAGACAACCTACACCCACCCACATGGCCCAGCAAGATCAAACTGAACCATACTCGCCTCACAGGGAGTGGGAAGGGACTGACAAGATGTCTGACACTGGGCTCTGTTGTGGGGAGCACAAGGTCATGCTGGGAAATGGCCAACATCATACATCAGGACTACACAGCCAGCCATCTTGCCATTGCTGTCACACCCCCTCACAGGGAAGCAGAGTCAAGAGGGAGGAAGCATGGGCATGCTGGGAATGGGGGTGTAGCCAAGAGTATGATGGGAGTTGCAGTCACAGACAACCTACACCCACCCACATGGCCCAGCAAGATCAAACTGAACCATACTCGCCTCACAGGGAGTGAGAAGGGACTGACAAGATGTCTGACACTGGACTCTGTTGTGGGGAGGACAAGGCCATGCTAGGAAATGGCCAACATCATACATCAGGACTACACAGTCCGCCATCTTGCCATTGCTGTCACACCCCCTCACAGGGAAGCAGAGTCAAGAGGGAGGAAGCATGGGCATGCTGGGAAGGGGGATGTAGCCAAGAGTATGATGGGAGTCGCAGTCACAGACAACCTACACCCACCCACATGGCCCAGCAAGATCAAACTGAACCATATTTGCCTCACAGGGAGTGGGAAGGGACTGACAGGATGTCTGACACTGGGCTCTGTTGTGGGGAGTACAAGGCTATGCTGGGAAATGGCCAACATCATACATCAGGACTACACAATCAGCCATCTTGCCATTGCTGTCACACCCCCTCACAGTGAAGCAGAGTCAAGAGGGAGGAAGCATGGGCATGCTGGGAAGGGGGGTGTAGCCAAGAGTATGATGGGAGTCGCAGTCGCAGACAACCTACACCCACCCACATGGCCCAGCAAGATCAAACTGAACCATACTCGCCTCACAGGGAGTGGGAAGGGACTGACAAGATGTCTGACGCTGGGCTCTGTCGTGGGGAGCATAAGGCTATGCTGGGAAATGGCCAACAACAACATCAAACTCTGTCTGTGAAAAGCTGGGAAAAAGCAGTGTACAGGCATTCATCTGTTTGAAAAGTAGAAAATGTCATGTTTGTGAACCAACGATGCATGTAGAAACATAAATCACATTGTGTGTCTCTTCCAAACACAGGTGGTGCTGGGCACCCAGCACCAAATGATGAGGATACCCAGTCCCAGACTCTGGTGGACACTGAGCTCTCTGGTCTGACTCTCTCACTGTCCTCTTCGGATGACGACGACCAACATGGCCTCTCCGGTGTGAGCCATCATGCAGCACCAACAGCATTAACATCTGCCCCCCTGTACCCATGCCTCCGGCATCTGGACACCGACAGGGCACCCCCGCCAACACGGACAGACCACGGACAATCAACACCCACAGCACAGGGACACAGGACCCCCTGGAAGCTACAGCCAACACCACCAGCAACACCACCCAAGGGGTTCCAGTGTCACCTATGCGTACCGCCGCTGGTCCTGCCCGTGTGGAGAGGGGTGCTGGGAGGGGTGGGAGGCACAGGGCACGCCTTGCAGAGGGGTCTGGACTGCATGATGACCCCCAACTGGCACGCATCTTTGATGCATACCAGGATAGCACCGGAGGATTTGGCCAGGTAGTGGGGATCCTCAAGGGCATGCAACACGAGCAGGTCGCCCACCATGCCCGCATAGAGGTCAAGTGGGATGACATCACTGCGGTGCATCGGGACATACTACATGCCTCCGCCAGATCAACACCAACCTGTCCACACCCCCTTGTGTGCCCACAACATCTGTTGCAACACCATCTGCTAGCGCCACAGGGAGGGAGGAGGACTCTGGCGGAGAGTCCCCTGCACCGCAGAGGCCTGCACATGAGGATCCCCCACCCCGGAAAAGAGGGGTCGTCTGAAGAAGGACATGTGAGAGGCAGATGTCCCAGCACATCCCCCAGGGCCTCCAAACCTGTTCTGGACAATATTCTTTGAGCGCAACCCATTCACCTTGTCCAATCACACACAACTCGCCCACATGACATGGAGGGTTCATGTTGGGCCAATGTATCAGATGACAGTGGACTTTACTCTGGACATTTCATCTACCAGCACTTCCAACTCCAATGTGAACTTTGGATTCCCAAACCACTGTACAGCACCCACCATCCTGTGCACTTCCCTCACACATGTTTGTAAATAAACTCACCAGTACACCATACTTGCCTCTGTTGTGGTTCCAATTTGTCATGTTCAGGGAGATGTCGATATGGTACACAACACAGTGCATGCCAAATACTGCAACAATGTGACCAACGCAAGGTGAATCATGGGGATGTGACACATGTGAGGGAGACACACCACTATAGCAACACAAAACATACTCACCATGGCCATGTTACTCATCACACACAATTATGTTGACCTGAAACACATTGGCATGCACAGATACAACACCAAGCCCAGTCAGTGGCAACAAGTTCACAGGTGAGGTAAGCAGATGTCACTCAGATGTAGGAAGACAGACAACACACATAACAAAGCGTAGCACAGGTTCATTACACATCAGCAACACGTTTATTCCACACTAGTTGCACGGTAATTCTACGTAACAGTGGACACACGCTCCCAATGTGTTGGAGAATGGAAGTCCAGGGATGTGGGGTACATCAGTTGATGGGAATTGTCAACTTCCACACTGGTGTTGGCTTCTGGGTGTTGGGTGTCAGTGTTGACCACACAACAGGCAAAGTACCCTGGGAAGGACAGACAAGATACAGTCAAAAGCACAGAAGAACAGGAGAGAAATGCAATACACATGCACCAAACATGTTGCAAAACAGCTACACAAACACTAGTTAGCAGTACTACCCTATTGTGGAGTACACACCAGCTGAATGGACACATCACAGCACGCATCCAGTCAAGTGGCACACAGACACACTCAGACAGCAACAGAACTGGCTCAACACATTCCAGGCTACCTCCATACATTCACATAACAACCCTGGAAACTCACATTCAGGTGAAGAAGTTGTTGATGAGCTGGGAGCGGACGTCACCATCATCTTCATTATCACTGGCATCTTGGCCCTGGCCGGGATCCTCCACAGGTGCCGGAGGTTGGTCGTCGTCATCGTCATCCTGGATGAGAGGCACCTCCTTCCGCACCGCCATGTTGTGTAGCATGCAGCAGACCAGTATTATTTTGCACACCTTTGCAGGCTCATATGGGAGGGCCCCTCCGGTCTTGTCCAGGCAGCGAAAGCGGCTTTTCAGGAGGCCGAATGTTCGCTCAATCACCCTCCTGCTCCGACCGTGTGCCTCTTTGTAGCGCATCTCGGCTGGTGTCACAGGGTTCCTGAGGGGTGTCAGCAACCACGACATGTTGGGGTATCCGGAGTCACCTACACACACACAAATGAACAAGTAGCTGAGTTTTGTAGGAGTACGGAATACAACAGTGACAAACACACACAATGAGAAACAGTCAGTACACACCGACAAGCCAGGCACGCTGAGCTGGCATCTGTGACATCAGCGTTGCAATGCGACTACTCCTCATAATGTAGGCATCGTGCGCCAAACCAGGGAACCATGCACACACATGTGTGATCGACATGTCAGCAAGACAGACCACCAGAGCATTGATCGAATGGTAGTGCTTCCTGTTCCGGTATGCCTGCTCATGTGCCTGTGGTGGTATCAGGGCAACATGTGTCCCATCAATAGATCCGATGACGTTCGGCATCCTCCCCAGTGTATAAAAAGCATCCTTAATTTCAGGGAGTTCATCTGGTCTCGGGAACTTGATATACAGGCCGAGGAATTGCAACATCCTCTCCAAGACATCCCGTAGCACCCGACTAAACATTGTTTGCGACATACTACCAGCAGTAGCCACAGTGTACTGGAAGGTACCAGTAGCAAAGAAGTGCAGGGCTGCCATCACCTTCACCTCTGGGGTCAGTGCTGTAGGGTATGTCCGGCCAAGTAGCAGATGTGGCGCCAACTGCTCCGCCAACACCGCAATCAGTGGCCTGGTGAAGCGGTACCGTCTGATGCAGTCGCGTTCCTGCATGGTTGCAAGGTCTGGGAACGGACGATGGACAGCTGGTGCCCTGCAGTACAGAGTTGCACAAAGGAAGAATGTCAGTACATCCCCCCATGTGGCCATGCCCACGATCACTATCACATGCTAGTTCATGACATTACACAATGTACTGAGGTGTGTGCTGTTGGGCATGGACACATATGGCACCTACAAGACTACCACCTCACATCTCAATTCCACATGTCCACATGAGTCCCATGTAGTGCAATGGGCAAATCATCTGGCTGTGCCACCCAACCTATGTGCCACTGCAATGTTAAAAAAACACACCCCAGTGACAATTGAGGCCTCATGTCTCCCAGGCATCACAGATCTTTGCCATGCAGAAACCCAGGCTCCCTATATTGCCACATCAACACAGCAATGAACATGGCGTAGCACGTACACACCACAAGGCAAGCGTAAGTCCCACAGGTAGTGGCCACTGTTGTTCCTGCCGGCCCTACATGTACGTCTCTTAGACACACACCCCATCAAGGTTGATGCATATACCACATGGATGTGGAGACTGTCACCCATTGGTAACATGTGATCAGACACATCTGAGACACAACATGCACACAGTATTGTGGCTACAGGTCTCACTGTGACATATATGCCATCACCCCCAGGACTCAGGGTGTATGTGACATGTCCTAAACATATCCAACCTGACACTGTGGCCTTGACTCATGCCCATTACTGTCCAATTGCACATCACAGTGGTAATGTGCACAACACACAAAGGACCTTGCCCCCATGTACACGTGCACAGCCTGGGAGTGGCTGCACAAAGTGCCAGCCAAAAAAACAGCTGTGGCCCCCCCAAACACCCAGGGAATGCAGCCTTACATGCCATGGGACACTGTGTGGCCAATGCTATAATGTGGCAGGTGTGCGCAGGTGTGCATGGCCAGTATATGTGTGTTGCATCCGCATAATAGTCACACTAATGAGGTCTGATGCGGGTGACAATACGTACGCATTGCACAGCTCATGTCCGAACCATGCGTACGCTTTGTAATTGAATGCAATGAGGTCCGACGCGGGTGACAATGCGCACATATTGCACGGGTCATGTCTGAGCCGTGCGTACGCTTTGTCATGGTGATGGTCACTTCTGCTGTTGTGTCGTACGCTGTATGCATTGTCAGCCCCCATGTGTGGTGCTTGTCTGCACACGGCCGAGAGTGTTATGTTTTCACAGCACTATTAGCCTCACCACATCTCTGTGTGTATGGGACACAACCACTAGTTTGCTCCAGAAGTGTTTGATGTGTTGGGAGCAGGGATCATACATGCTGTTTGTTATTTGAGCTTTGACCATGATGACACTTACCTTTTGGTCACTGTGATGAGGGGGGTTTGGTCCCCATCACCACAATTTATTTATTTATTTATTTATTTATTTTTAAGATTTGTAAAGCGCAACGTATGCCCGTAGGCGTCTTGGCGCTATGACTCAACTAATGCCTCCATGAGGACGGTGGCGAATTAAAGGTAATGAGGTGAAGAGAAGAGCTACTGGTCAAACAGCCAGGTTTTCAACAATTTCCTGAATTGGAACAATGTGGGTGTAGATCTAATCACCAATGGAAGAGTGTTCCAAAGTCTGGCTGCAGTGTTAGTGAAACAACTATCTCCCCAGGTGACAGTCTTGGTCCGTGGCACCACTAGTTGGTGTAGATTTGTGGATTTTAATTGTCGGGTTGGGCAATAGAGAGTGAGCTTCTGTTTAAGAAACTCCGGCCCTAGCTGATGGAGGGCTTTAAAGGTAAGACACAAAGTTTTGAATCTGATCCGGTTTTTGACCGTCAACCAATGATAATTCCTGATTACTTGCTTAATCTGTTTAAATTTGGGGGTCCCAGATAGCAATCTTGCAGCCGCATTCTGGACCAATTGTAGCTTGGCGACCACCCGAGCTTGCTCCACATCTGCTTCATTTTGTGAGCTCCCACTTAACTTCTGTTCTACACAGTGAGGGGGTGTTATTTTTACATTGCCACAGTGCTATGGTGATGCTTGCCTTGTGTATGTCACACTCATGTGTTGGTCACACATGTGCTGTTACTTACATTGTATGCTCGTAGCCATGATCACTGTTGTGGGCATTTGTCATAGACTACACACTGTTGTCATGATGTTGTGGGGGATGTATTTTGCGGACATACCTGATGTTGGAGTATGCTGGATGTGTTGCGCATCACCCATCCTATGGCTGGGGGTGGCAGGGGTGATGGGCAACAGGTCCCCTGTGAGTGGGGGTGGCAGAGGTGATAGGCAACATCAGCCCTATGGCTGGGGGTGGCAGGGGTGATGGACAACAGGTCCCCTGTGAGTGGGGGTGGCAGGGGTGCTGGGCAACAGGTCCCTTATGGGTGGGGGTGGCAGGGGTGATGGACAACATAAGCCCTATGGGTGGGGGTGGCAGGGGTGATGGACAACATAAACCCTATGGGTGGGGGTGACAGGGGTGATGGGCAACATAAGCCCTATGGCTGGGGGTTGCAGGGGTGCTGGGCAACAGGTCCCCTATGGGTGGGGGTGGCAGGGTTGATGGGCAACAGGTCCCCTGTGAGTGGGGGTGGCAGAGGTGATGGGCAACATAAGCCCTATGGGTGGGGGTGGCAGGGGTGATGGGCAACAGGTCCCCTGTGAGTGGGGGTGGCAGAGATGATGGGCAACATCAGCACTATGGCTGGGGGTGGTATGGGTGATGGACAACATAAGCCCTATGGGTGGGGGTGGCAGGGGTGATGGGCAACATAAGCCCTATGGCTGGGGGTGGCAGGGGTGATGGGTAACAGGTCCCCTGTGAGTGGGAGTGGCAGGGGTGCTGGGCAACAGGTCCCCTATGGATGGGGGTGGCAGGGGTGATGGGCAACAGGTCCCCTGTGAGTGGGGGTGGCAGGGGTGATGGGCAACATCAGCCCTATGGCTGGGGGTGGCAGGGGTGATGGGCAACCTAAGCCCTATGGCTAGGGGTGGCAGGGGTGATGGGCAACATAAGCTCTATGGCTGGGGGTGGCAAGGGTGATGGGCAACAGGTCCCCTGTGAGTGGGGGTGGCAGGGGTGATGGGCAACATCAGCCTTATGGCTGGGGGTGGCAGGGGTGATGGGCAACAGGTCCCCTGTGAGTGGGGGTGGCAGAGATGATGGGCAACATCAGCACTATGGCTGGGGGTGGCAGGGGTGATGGACAACATAAGCCCTATGGCTGGGGGTGGCAGGGGTGATGGGCAACATAAACTCTATGGCTGGGGGTGGCAGGGGTGATGGGCAACAGGTCCCCTGTGAGTGGGGGTGGCAGGGGTGATGGGCAACATCAGCCCTATGGCTGGGGGTGGCAGGGGTGATGGGCAACCTAAGCCCTATGGCTGGGGGTGGCAGGGGTGATGGGCAACATAAGCTCTATGGCTAGGGGTGGCAGGGGTTATGGGCAACAGGTCCCCTGTGAGTGGGGGTGGCAGGGGTGATGGGCAACATCAGCCCTGTGGCTGGGGGTGGCAGGGGTGATGGGCAACATAAACCCTATGGCTGGGGGTGGCAGGGGTGATGGGCAACATTAGGCCTATGGCTGGGGGTGGCAGGGGTAATGGGCAACAGGTCCCCTGTGAGTGGGGGTGGCAGAGGTGATGGGCAACATCAGCCCTATGGCTGGGGGTGGCAGGGGTGATGGGCAACATAAGCCCTATGGCTGGGGGTGGCAGGGGCAACAGGTCCCCTGTGAGTGGGGGTGGCAGGGGTGATGGGCAACAGGTCCCCTGTGAGTGGGGGTGGCAGTAGTGATGGGCAACAAATCCACTATGGGTGGGGGTGTTTGTGGTGCTGGCCATGCAACCCCTAATGGGGGCCGTTGTTAGGGGCCAGGGTGTGGATCCCCTGTGTGTGTGTGCCATTTTGCGGGTACATGTCGTTTGTTTGTGTTGTAGGTGTCTGACTTACCGCCTGCACCGTTGGCGTCGGTCCCTGACCCGGTCATAGATGTAGAGTACTGGTATGACCTGCGCAATGGGATTCATGATGTGTTCGTGTCGTACACGCTGCTTGTTGCTCCGTCTCGTACCCGCTGCAAGCTGGTCCGTCTCGTAGCCGTGTATTGATTTGTGGCGCGAATCGTAGCTGATATGCTTGTTTATCAGCCTACCTCATGGCAGGTGTAAGACTGACGCAGGAACATTTATCATGGGACTTGCCCATGTGTAATGACCCATTGCTGGAGTTGCATCACTTTTGTAACACACTCCTGGAATACGTAATTTTTGCACCTACAGATACGTCAGAAATACTGACCTATCTGTAATTCCTTGTGACATGATGCATCATACTGTAAATATGACGCATCATTGGTGTCGCAAGGAGGGCGCAATGAAAATTGATGCATCGCTGTTTTCTCGGAGCGATGCGTCACTTTTCATAAATGAGCCCCCGAGTCTTTAATAATGCCCTGTAATTCAGTCCTAGTGCAGTATATATATGACCTTCTGGTTGCATCAGATACTCAAGAAACTTGTAAACGATACACCATTGCGCTGCTGAACCATTTACATGAGAAAGGACATAAAATCTCTGCAAGTAAGCTGCAGTATTGTCAAAAAGAAGTTCTGTGTCTCGGACATCACATTGAGAAGAGAGTGAGGAAGGTGTTGCAAGAATCTCAGCAATTCTGCAAATTAATCTGCCAACCACACAGAGAGAAGGCAGGATGCTTTTGTGAATGATGGGCTACTGTCGTCAGTGGATACCCAACTTTTCCCTAGTGGCCAAACTTTTATAGAGTCTGACACACAAGGATGTGTCTGATCTGGTACCCTGGGATAACAATTGCTTGATTGCCTGCCTGGAGCTGAGAGAAAGTCTCTGTCATGCCCTGGCACTGGGAATTACTAATTATAACAAAGAGTTTGCTCCTTTCTGCAGTGAGATGGAGGTTGGGGCCCTCTCAGTGCTTATACAAATGTATGGAAATGCACAAAGACTGGTAGCCTATTTCTCTGCCACCCTTGACCCAGTAGATGCAGGGATGCCTGGATGCCTTAAAGCTGTGGCAGCTACAGGTGCCAGCAATTACCGATGCGAAAGTATTGTTGTACTAAGCTTGTGCCTTATTCAATGGAGATATTGTTGACACCTACACACATTCTACACCTCATTAATAGTCAATTGAAAAAAGTATCCCTCATAAAGTGTACTACTTTTAACCCTGCTACTCTTTTGCCCCGAACTGAAATTGAAGGTGATGACGGAGAAGCATAGCATGACTGTCTCAATGTCACTGAACTATGCACCAAGCCAAGACCAGATATACAAGATGAGCCACTGACTGAGTTGGATCTCATATTGTTGGTTGATAGGTCCTGCCTGCTAGATGAAGGAGGAACCCTAAGAGCTGCCTATGCAGTCTGTACAGTTTCCAGAGTAGTCAAAGTTTCCTGGCTTCAAGGAGTAACATCTGCATAAATGGCAGAATTATCATTCTTGCTAGGGTGTGCAGTGCTTCTGAACAGTTGAGAGTGACGATTTTCACTGATAGAATGGCGTAGGTGTTGCTCACAGTGGCTAAATTATTGTTGGGCGAACTGATCCCCAGGTTCAATTTCCTGACTTTGCTGGAGTCAGACCAGGGACTCACTTCAGTAATGAGACCCTGCAAATGTTGTGTGCAGCAGTACAAGTGGAGTAAACACCACATTGCAGTTACCGACCTGAGGCTTTTGGCATAGTGTAGCAGGCCAACAGTACCTTGAAATCCAGATTAGCCAAAGTGTGTGCTTTAACATCTTTGAAGTGGCTTGATGCTTTGCTGAGAGAGAGAACTTTGGGATTTGAAGGATTATAGTGCAATTCCAGGTGAAACTCCGTGGACTAAAACGTGTGGCTGAACTGCATTTTGTATTTGCCTTGCCATTGAATGGAATGACATGTTTTATCATTGACATGATCTCCAAACTGAACTATGATCTGTGTTTTTACCTGAGATAATTAAATAGACTTTTTTTAAAGAACTAAGAAGCTTACCTAGGCCAGAGGCTGCTGAAGGACCTTAAGGGTGTCATTTAGAAGAACATAACATGCAGTAGGATTAAGGAAGACTCACAAAGACTTTGTAAATTAATTCCAGCACTTGATTTATGGACTTTGTTTGTCATCTGCATATGTAGAAGCCCACAGAAGAAATTCACTAGTAGCAACCCTATCTTAATCGGTTGATTCTAGAGGAGTCATGGAAACTGATAACCATAATAGAAGTAGGTTCATATTGTCAAGTGTGAATGCAATATTAATTGTTTTGCTTGTTGGATTGCACTCAGCCACATCTTTAAATTTAGTTGAGACTAGATCTAGAATAACCCCTAGACCCCACTGCCTACTGACAGTAGTTTACATTCACTTGATCTTAAACCATTGCCTGTAGATTCATCAAGAAGAGACTTTTCTTTGAATGCTTATTTTAAATTGCTTCATGAAAACATTGACACGGTTCACTGACAAAATATCGATTACCAAATTATCTGCATACAAAAATATTGAATCAAAAATATCGGTGTCAAAAATACTGACTTCCTCTACTTATAATTGACATTACAAAAATATCGAAAAAATATATAGTTGTCACTAATATAGTTGTCTAAAATATCGATTTTAAAATATGTATGAATGTAAATAGTAAACATTAATAAAATTGAATTAAATAATAAACTAATATAATACAAATAAAATGTATTTAATAATTGTTTTAAAAAATATAACAATTATTATTATTTTCAAAAATGTAAAACAAATGTGTATATTAATATCTATTTATTTACATATATCTAATTAAATCATATTATAAATTATTATTTTTAATTTATATTACAACTTATTTTTTTGATGTAATTATAGAAAAAATAAATATACACACATATTTCCAATAAGATAATTTTATTTTAGAAACAAAACATTTTAAATACAATTAAATAATGAAACGAAATAAAAAATGTAAATTTACAAAACAAAAATTGAAAACATTATTAATTATAAATACTATAATTTTAAATTACTGAAAACCTATTAATATAAATGTAAAAAATATAAAGTAAACTATAAAATGTTAAATTAATACATATACTATTCCCACTACAATTTCTACAAGAGTAGACTTAGAGCCACCTTAGGATGTTGCTCAGTTTACAGTCCAACCGGCTAATCACAATGTAGGTGGTCGGAGTGTAAACCAGGCGGTCACACCAACTGGCTTATGATGGGCTCAAGGAGCCCGTCGACCAGTCGGAGGCCTTACATAAACTCCTACAGACGCCGTTTCTGCCTTCGAGATTATGTTGTCGGTTTCCGACAGACTTTTCATGTTGGGCTTTCGGACAAGAAAAGCCTGTCGAAAAGTGATCTTGGAGGCCCTTAGAAGGGTTCCGGTGCCTCTGCGGCCTCCGGTTTTGGTTCTGGGGGCATCTATGCGGGCCCCCTGTAAAACCGTGCACCATGAGGTGCCTGCCACAGGCGGGCAGGTATGCACTAAAACTCCCATTTCTCTATGGGAGCTTGTGCTGTGGACGGAAACCACCCGCTGCACAAGCTCCCATAGAGAAATGGGAGTTTGTGACAGCACCATGTTCGGTCGCATGCGGTGTTCGGAGCCTCCGACCTATGGTCTGTCAATTCCCACACCGAAACATAATTAGGGCCAAAGTGTCATACTCAGCAGGTGTAATATTTACATGTCCTTCTACACTCAATACTACAGTAGAGAAAGTGTTGAATTGCGGAGAGATAAAATTAATTATTCCCACTCCACTCAGTTCAACAGTCAAGAACATTTTGGATTGCAGTGGGGTAAAATTTACTATTACCACTCCAGTCAGTTCAACATTAGGGAAAGTGTTGGATTGCGGAGGGGTAACATTTACTATTCCCACTCCAGTCAGTTCAACAGTAGGAAAAATGTTGGATTGCGGAGGTGGTAAATTTACTATTTCCACTCCAGTCAGTGCAACACTAAAAACAAATAAAGTATCTTGAACAAAATGAAATTATTTAAATAACACTAAATAAATTAAAATTTTAATATGTTGCATACAATTTTTTTATTTAATATTACCAATTTATAAAAATAAAAACATTACAATGTTAAATACATATCACAAAGACCTACACATATTATTATAAATAAAATACAAAAATAATTTCCATACAAATAAACATTATTATTTAGAAAGTATTAATTAACCAAAAAAATGTATTACATAAATTTTATTTAGTTACTTTCTACCCTATAATCCCACAAAACTCCCAACCAGCACCTAAAACGTAACCAAAACAATTTATGATCAATTAAACTTGAATTATGAATGAATTTTAATGAATGTAATTTTCCACAGTATACCCCCACAAAACGCATACCACACTCATGAAATGTACCAGAAAATTATTTACACAATTAACATAATAAAGGGCCTCATTATGATGGCGGAGGGAATGTCACCGTCATGCCGTTGGTCTCACTGCCATCAGACACCGCTTGACCACCCGTCACATTACAATGGCAGTCAGATGGTAGGCGGTTGGAGAGACCAACCGCCACAGATCCGACGGGCATTGGAGGGGCTTGTATCCCTACACCAGTGGCGGTGCCTGCTCAGGCACCACCAAAGGGATTTCAATGTTCCTTTTCGCCGGCAGTTTCATGGCAGTTACCCCCCATGAAAAGGCAGACAGAAAGGGACTTTCCCTCCTTGCTCTCGGCCTTGGGCTCTAGGGGGCACCTATGGTGCCCCCCTATATGTCCCTGCAACATAGTGCAGGGATATGCAAAATGTATATTTTTTATACTGTGGCGTGTTTTTACAGCATGCAGCACATGCCGCAATACAAAACATACACATTGCGACCGCCTTGAAGGGGATCACATTGTAATCTCTATGACAGGACCGCCGACAGCTAGTCAGGCAGTCCCATCCCTAATAGGATGGCAATCTGACTTTTGTCTGACCGCCATCATAATCAGGCCCAAAGTATCAAACTAATCATTAGTATTACTTAAAAAATTATTATTTACCACCCATACCCCTACAAAACCCACAACCCACATATAAAATGAAAACATTTAAAATTGTTGCACAGTTAAAATAATTAGTTATTAATTAAACAAATATCATTTATTGAAAATGAAAGAATTAACTTCCCACCCTTTACCGCTATAAACCCCACAGTCCCCACCTCAAATTAAACCAAAATAAAATTAATAACAAAATTAAAATAATTAATTTACAATTAAATAATTAATAGTATTTAACAAGTAATTATTAGTTTATTAAAATGTATTTACCTCCCACCCTTTACCCCTATAAACCCCACAACTCACACCCAATAAAAATTCAACAATTAACGTGATTAATTATCAATTATTAATAAATATTAATTAACAACTAATTATTAATTAATTAACAAAAACTTCTTCCCACCCTTCACCCCTATAAACTCCACAACCTGTGCGAAGCATTTACATAAAAAAATTAATAGCACAATTAACATAATTCAATATCAATTAAATAAATAATATTAAATATAAAATATTCATTAATTTATTATCATTCCATTACTTCCCACCCTACACCCCTATAAAACCAAAACCCGCTACAGAACTAAAAGACACAAAGGTGCCGATTCCGATCCGTAAAAAAAATTTACCATCCGACTCGTATCCATATTTTTTTACGTACGAATCGTACAAGTACCGTACAAACGGCGAAGTACGATAGATACGTGAAAAATACATACGAATGGCGTCGGGAAAATGGTCTGAGAGGGATCCGTAAATATTTACGTCCGAATAGCGTCGGGAAAAGTGTCCGATAGGGAGCCGGACATTTTTACGTGCAAATCGTAAAACACAAGTCCGAGCGCGTAAGTACGATCCGTACCGCCCGTCTGAATACACAACCGCATGTAAAAGGCCCCGTATGGAGCGAACACTGTAGCCTACATGTAAACGGGTAAACTTGTGCCCGAATACGAGTCGTACAGCCCCCCTCACCCCGCACATGTCAGCACCGTACCCCCGTATGTCAGCACCGTACCCCCCCTCCGCACCGTACCCCAACACCGTAGCACAGCCCCGCACCTGTACGGGCCGCACCCCAGGCCCGTCTCCCAGCCCCGCACCTGTACGCCCCGTACCCTAGGACCGTACCCCAGCCCCCCACCTGTATGCACCGCACCCCAGGCCCGTCTCCCAGCCCCGCACCTGTACGCACCGTACCCCAACACCGTAGCCCAACCCCGTACCTGTACGCACCGTACCCCAACACCGTAGCCCAGCCCCGTACCTGTACGCACCGTACCCCAACACCGTAGCCCAGCCCTGTACCTGTACGCACCGTACCCCAACACCGTAGCACAGCCCGCACTTGTACGCACCGCAACCCAACACCGTAGCACAGCCCGCACCTGTACGCGCCGCACCCCAACACGGTAGCACAGCCCTGCACCTGTACGCACCGTACCCCAACACCGTACCCCAGCACCCTCACCCAGCATCGCGTATGTACAGACCGTACCTACGCGAAAAAGACTCGTACAGAATCAGGACACTGTAAAACAGCACAAGGAGGTTCAATTCGACTCGCAAAACACCACAAAACACGTCAACATTACAAAATACATCTCTATGACTGACCTGGCACATCCAAACAGGCAAACAGAGCCCCAAATCACAACCACCTCTTATAACACACCCACCACACATTCAAACACAGCCACACCCACAAATGGACCAATAAAAAGGGCCCACACACACAACCCATGAGCCATTGCAACAGACCCACTGCTCACAGACACCAAAGACAAACAACTGCACCCATACACCTTAACCCCTTCAGTGCCCATGACGAGCTGGACTCGTCATGGAGCACAGTCGCGCTGTGCCCATGACGAGTCCAGCTCGTCATGGGACCCACCCTTGGGGGAAGCGCTGGCGCTCCCCCCGTGATTCCGCGATCTTTTTTTTTTTTGCTTGGGAGGCAGGGGAAGACCTTCCCCTGCCTCCCCCCGCCCCCCCGCCCGCGTCATCAATGACGTCAGCGCGGGAGCCGCGCTGACGTCACCAGAGGCTTCCCCTTTGCTCTCCGAGGCGCTGGAAGCCATTTGCTTCCTGCGCGTCGGAGAGTAAAGGTCAGTTTTGGGGCTGGGGAGGGGGTATCAGTGGATGTGTGCGCTAGGTAGGGTGGGGGCACAATGTTGGGGGGGGTGTAAGTGGGTTTTTGAGATCTCTGCTTTGTTTCTGCTCTTTGATCGTCAAAGCGCAGGCAATTTGATGCGAATTTCGAAAAAAAAAAACGCTCGTTTTCGTTTTTTTGTCTGTTTCACCTGGGGGGTGCTGCTAGCGTGGGATGGGGGTGGGGGGGCGTAATACAGACAGTCCTAGGGGTTCCAAAGTGGCCAGATTGATTTTATTGGCTTATAAAAACACCAGCATCCGAGTTTGCCAGTGCAGTTTTACTTTCGTTTTCTCCTGTAACTTTGAACTGCATTGTTGTACCAAGGGGGGGCGAAGAAAGTGAGACAGGGGTTGCAAAGTGGCCAGATTGATTTTATTTGCTTCCAAGTACACCAGCATCAGAGTTTGCCAGTGATGTGCTTTTTTCGTTTTTTTGTCTTCCTTTGAACTGTATTGTTGTTCCCAGGGGGCAAAGTAAAGTTAGACAGAGGGATTGCAAAGTGGCCAGATTGATTTCATTTGCATCCAAGCACACCAGCATCAGAGTTTGCCAGTGCAGTGCGACTTTCGTTTTCTCAGCCTTACTTTGAACAGTATTCTTGTTCCCTGGGTGGGCGAAATAAAGTAAGACAGAGGGGTTGCCAAGTGGCCAGATTATTTTTATTTGGATCCAAGTACACCAGCATCAGAGTTTGCCAGTGATGTGCTTCTTTCGTTTTTTTGTCTTCTTTTGAACACTGTTGTTGTTTCCAGGGGGGGCGAAATAAAGTTAGACTGAGGGATTGCAAAGTGGCCAGATTGATTTTATTTGCATCCAAGTACACCAGCATCTGAGTTTGCCAGTGATGTGCTTCTTTCGTTTGTTTGTCTTCCTTTGAACAGTGTTGTTGTTCCCTGGGGGGGCGAAATAAAGTTAGACTGAGGGATTGCAAAGTGGCCAGATTGATTTTATTTGCACCCAAGCACACCAGCATCAGAGTTTGCCAGTGCAGTGCGTCTTTAGTTTTTTCGCCTAACTTTGACCAGTATTGTTGTTCCCAGGGGGGGCGAAATAAAGTTAGACAGAGGGATTGCAAAGTGGCCAGAATGATTTTATTTGCATCCATGCACACCAGCATCAGAGTTTGCCAGTGCAGTGCGTCTTTAGTTTTCTCGCCTAACTTTGAACAGTATTGTTGTTCCCAGGGGGGGGCAAAATAAAGTTAGACAGAGGGATTGCAAAGTGGCCAGATTGATTTTATTTGCATCCAAGCACACCAGCATCAGAGTTTGCCAGTGCAGTGCGTCTTTAGTTTTCTCGCCTAACTTTGAACAGTATTGTTGTTCCCAGGGGGGGCAAAATAAAGTTAGACAGAGGGATTGCAAAGTGGCCAGATTGATTTTATTTGCATCCAAGCACACCAGCATCAGAGTTTGCCAGTGCAGTGCGTCTTTAGTTTTCTCGCCTAACTTTGAACAGTATTGTTGTTCCCAGGGGGGGGCGAAATAAAGTTAGACAGAGGGATTGCAAAGTGGCCAGATTGATTTTATTTGCATCCAAGCACACCAGCATCAGAGTTTGCCAGTGCAGTGCGTCTTTAGTTTTCTCGCCCAGCTTTGAACAGTATTGTTGTTCCCAGGGGGGGCGAAATAAAGTTAGACAGAGGGATTGCAAAGTGGCCAGATTGATTTTATTTGCATCCAAGCACACCAGCATCAGAGTTTGCCAGTGCAGTGCGTCTTTAGTTTTCTCGCCTAACTTTGAACAGTATTGTTATTCCCAGGGGGGGCGAAATAAAGTTAGACAGAGGGATTGCAAAGTGGCCAGATAGATTTTATTTGCATCCAAGCACACCAGCATCAGAGTTTGCCAGTGCAGTGCGTCTTTAGTTTTTTCACCTAACTTTGAACAGTATTGTTGTTCCCAGGGGGGGCGAAATAAAGTTAGATAGAGGGATTGCAAAGTGGCCAGATTGATTTTATTTGCATCCAAGCACACCTGCATCAGAGTTTGCCAGTGCAGTGCGTCTTTAGTTTTCTCGCCTAACTTTGAACAGTATTTTTGTTTCCAGGGGGGGCGAAATAAAGTTAGACAGAGGGATTGCAAAGTGCCCAGATTGATTTTATTTGCATCCAAGCACACCAGCATCTGAGTTTGCCAGTGCAGTGCGTCTTTAGTTTTTTCGCCTAACTTTGAACAGTATTGTTGTTCCCAGGGGGGGGCGAAATAAAGTTAGACAGAGGGATTGCAAAGTGGCCAGATTGATTTTATCTGCATCCAAGCACACCAGCATCTGAGTTTGCCAGTGCAGTGCGTCTTTAGTTTTTTCGCCTAACTTTGAACAGTATTGTTGTTCCCAGGGGGGGCGAAATAAAATTAGACAGAGGGATTGCAAAGTGGCCAGATTGATTTTATTTGCATCCAAGCACACCAGCATCAGAGTTTGCCAGTGCAGTGCGTCTTTAGTTTTTTCGCCTAACTTTGAACAGTATTGTTGTTCCCAGGGGGGGGCGAAATAAAGTTAGACAGAGGGATTGCAAAGTGGCCAGATTGATTTTATTTGCATCCAAGCACACCAGCATCAGAGTTTGCCAGTGCAGTGCGTCTTTAGTTTTCTCGCCTAACTTTGAACAGTATTGTTGTTCCCAGGGGGGGGGGCGAAATAAAGTTAGACAGAGGGATTGCAAAGTGGCCAGATTGATTTTATTTGCATCCAAGCACACCAGCATCAGAGTTTGCCAGTGCAGTGCGTCTTTAGTTTTCTCGCCTAACTTTGAACAGTATTGTTGTTCCCAGGGGGGGCGAAATAAAGTTAGACAGAGGGATTGCAAAGTGGCCAGATTGATTTTATTTGCACCAAAGCACACCAGCATCAGAGTTTGCCAGTGCAGTGCGTCTTTAGTTTTCTCGCCTAACTTTGACCAGTATTGTTGTTCCCTGGGGGGGCGAAATAAAGTTAGACAGAGGGATTGCAAAGTGGCCAGATTGATTTTATTTGCACCAAAGCACACCAGCATCAGAGTTTGCCAGTGCAGTGCGTCTTTAGTTTTCTCGCCTAACTTTGAACAGTATTGTTGTTCCCTGGGGGGGGGCGAAATAAAGTTAGACAGAGGGATTGCAAAGTGGCCAGATTGATTTTATTTGCATCCAAGCACACCAGCATCAGAGTTTGCCAGTGCAGTGCGTCTTTAGTTTTCTCGCCTAACTTTGACCAGTATTGTTGTTCCCTGGGGGGGCGAAATAAAGTTAGACAGAGGGATTGCAAAGTGGCCAGATTGATTTTATTTGCACCAAAGCACACCAGCATCAGAGTTTGCCAGTGCAGTGCGTCTTTAGTTTTCTCGCCTAACTTTGACCAGTATTGTTGTTCCCTGGGGGGGGGGGCGAAATAAAGTTAGATAGAGGGATTGCAAAGTGGCCAGATTGATTTTATTTGCACCAAAGCACACCAGCATCAGAGTTTGCCAGTGCAGTGCGTCTTTAGTTTTTTCGCCTAACTTTGAACAGTATTGTTGTTCCCAGGGGGGGGCGAAATAAAGTTAGACAGAGGGATTGCAAAGTGGCCAGATTGATTTTATTTGCATCCAAGCACACCAGTATCAGAGTTTGCCAGTGCAGTGCGTCTTTAGTTTTTTCGCCTAACTTTGAACAGTATTGTTGTTCCCAGGGGGGGCGAAATAAAGTTAGACAGAGGGATTGCAAAGTGGCCAGATTGATTTTATTTGCATCCAAGCACACCAGCATCAGAGTTTGCCAGTGCAGTGCGTCTTTAGTTTTCTCGCCTAACTTTGAACAGTATTGTTGTTCCAAGGGGGGGGCGAAATAAAGTTAGACAGAGGGATTGCAAAGTGGCCAGATTGATTTTATTTGCACCAAAGCACACCAGCATCAGAGTTTGCCAGTGCAGTGCGTCTTTAGTTTTCTCGCCTAACTTTGACCAGTATTGTTGTTCCCTGGGGGGGCGAAATAAAGTTAGACAGAGGGATTGCAAAGTGGCCAGATTGATTTTATTTGCACCAAAGCACACCAGCATCAGAGTTTGCCAGTGCAGTGCGTTTTTAGTTTTCTCGCCTAACTTTGACCAGTATTGTTGTTCCCTGGGGGGGGGCGAAATAAAGTTAGACAGAGGGATTGCAAAGTGGCCAGATTGATTTTATTTGCACCAAAGCACACCAGCATCAGAGTTTGCCAGTGCAGTGCGTCTTTAGTTTTTTCGCCTAACTTTGAACAGTATTGTTGTTCCCAGGGGGGGGGCGAAATAAAGTTAGACAGAGGGATTGCAAAGTGGCCAGATTGATTTTATTTGCATCCAAGCACACCAGCATCAGAGTTTGCCAGTGCAGTGCGTCTTTAGTTTTCTCGCCTAACTTTGAACAGTATTGTTGTTCCCAGGGGGGGGCAAAATAAAGTTAGACAGAGGGATTGCAAAGTGGCCAGATTGATTTTATTTGCATCCAAGCACACCAGCATCAGAGTTTGCCAGTGCAGTGCGTCTTTAGTTTTCTCGCCTAACTTTGAACAGTATTGTTGTTCCCAGGGGGGGGCGAAATAAAGTTAGACAGAGGGATTGCAAAGTGGCCAGATTGATTTTATTTGCATCCAAGCACACCAGCATCAGAGTTTGCCAGTGCAGTGCGTCTTTAGTTTTCTCGCCTAACTTTGAACAGTATTGTTGTTCACAGGGGGGGCGAAATAAAAGTTAGACAGAGGGATTGCAAAGTGGCCAGATTGATTTTATTTGCATACAAGCACACCAGCATCAGAGTTTGCCAGTGCAGTGCGTCTTTAGTTTTCTCGCCTAACTTTGAACAGTATTGTTGTTCCCAGGGGGGGCGAAATAAAGTTAGACAGAGGGATTGCAAAGTGGCCAGATTGATTTTATTTGCATCCAAGCACACCAGCATCAGAGTTTGCCAGTGCAGTGCGTCTTCATTTTTCTCGCCTAACTTTGAACAGTATTGTTGTTCCCAGGGGGGGGCCAAATAAAGTTAGACAGAGGGATTGCAAAGTTGCCAGATTGATTTTATTTGCATCCAAGCACACCAGCATCAGAGATTGCCAGTGCAGTGCGTCTTTAGTTTTCTCGCCTAACTTTGAACAGTATTGTTGTTCCCAGGGGGGGCGAAGTAAAGTTAGACAGAGGGATTGCAAAGTGGCCAGATTGATTTTATTTGCATCCAAGCACACCAGCATCAGAGTTTGCCAGTGCAGTGCGTCTTTAGTTTTTTCGCCTAACTTTGAACAGTATTGTTGTTCCCAGGGGGGGCGAAATAAAGTAAGACTTAGGGGTTGCCAAGTTGCCAGATTGTTTTTATTTGCATCCAAGTACACCAGCTTCAGAGTTTGCCAGTGTATTGCTACTTTCGTTTTCTCATCTAACTTTGAACAGCATTGTTGTTTCCAGGGGGGGCGAAATAATGTAAGACAGAGGGGTTGCAAAGTGGCCAGATTGATTTCATTTGCATCCAAGTACACCAGCGTCAGAGTTTGCCAGTGTTTTGCTACTTTCATTTTCTCGTCTTCCTTTGAACAGCATTGTTGTTTCTAGGGTGGGAGAGGTTACCATTTCTGTAGGTACTGCAATACCTGGTTGATGGGTGAATTGGAAAGCATAATGTGCACCATGGTTGTACTTTATACTCTTTGTAAGTTGACACCACTACATTACACCTGCTTGTGCTAAGACTAGAGGTATAAAAGTGCAATAAATGGCAGACACGCAAAACACAGGAACACACTGGGTAGGCACTTCTACGGGCATGGAGAACAGAATTTCCTATAATGTAAAGACTTACTTCACACAATGGAGAGGGTGTGAATTAAGTTTGGAAGTGTCTTTGCAGGAGGAGAAATTTGAGGTTAGTTTTGAAGGACTGGGAAGAGGGAGGGGGTGGTCCGGAGCTGAGGCTCAGTTCCAGAATCTTGCCGCGTTGCTTGTAAAGGATTGGGCCATCAATCTTTCCTTTTTGAAAGTGGGAGGGTCAAGCAAAACATTTTGCGCAGTACGTGATGGTCTAGAGCATTATATGTATATGTTACAATAAAGTTTTTTTTCCTCTTTTTTTTCTAGACTAAAGCTTTTCAACGGTGGCTGTTCTGCAGTTTTGTGTAGTTGCATTGTGTTGGTAAGAATTTTTTTGTTGTTGTATTTACACCAAATGAGTAATAATGTAATGTCCGAATGATTTTTTTTGTAAGTGATGTCATAATGGCGGCATATTTAGTTAGTGGTTTGAGCATGAAAATCTTTGCGATGTGTTTTGCATAGTCTTATGTGTAATTGTTTTTCTCTTTCTTTTTTAGTGGGATATTGTTGATCCATACTGTGTCTGTACAGAGTAGGTGGTGGTGAGTAGTTTTGCTGCCTCTGGCAAGTGAGTGGTATTGTTTTGGAGTATATTTGAGTTTTTGATACAGGTGCTTTTTGCTTATTACTTATTTTACAAAGAGTTTGTTGTTGTTGACAAGTTACATTTATTAGTAAGCAATATGGCTAGCCGTAGAATGACTGCTCAACAGGTGGTCGGTATGCTTCTTGAATCTTCCTCTGATCATGATTATGAGACTGACAGTGCGTCTGAGGGAGAGGAGGGAGGGGAAGATTCTGGCAGTGAGTTTTCTCTCAACATGGAATCATCGGATGATGAAGGTACTCTCAGTGCAGATGAAGGTACTCTTGGTGTGGATGAAGCAACTCTCAGTGCGGATGAAGTGCCTGTCTTAGAGGAGGAAACTGCTGTGCCGATGGTGCAAGAGGCATCTGGATTGCAGTCTGAGGCTGCTAGGCTTCCTACTGGAAGTGCTGGACTTTGGGTTGATCCAAACATGGTGCAGCCGGTGTTGCCTGCCTTTAGTGGTGTTGCAGGGTGTACAGTGAATTGTGAAAACTTTTTGCCTATTCAGTTTTTTCAGTTGTTTATGGATGATGTATTTTTGGGTGAGATTGTTGAGCAGACGAATTTGTATGCTGAACAGTTTTTGAGGATCAACAGTGACAAACTTAGGCCCCAGTCTAGAGCTACCCGGTGGACTCCCACATATCTGGAAGAGATTAAGAAGTTTTTGGGTTTGACTTTATTGATGGGTGTGGTAAGGAAGCCAACCTTGGCTTCATATTGGTCTACTAGCCCCTTGTTGGCAACTGCCATATTTCCTGCAGTTATGACTCGTAATCGGTATTTACTTTTGCTACGTATGCTGCATTTTGTTGATAATTCAATGGCGTTGCCACGAGATCACCCTGACTGTGACCGTCTTTTTAAGATTCGGCCCGTTCTTGATCACTTTGTGGATCGGTTTTCTGAGATCTATACTCCCGGGAAAGAAATATCTATTGATGAGTCTTTGGTCTTGTTCAAGGGCCGTTTGGTTTTTAGGCAGTACATCCCTAGCAAGAGGGCACGCTATGGAATTAAGCTGTATATGTTGTCTGAGAGTAGGACAGGATATGTATTTAATTTTCGTGTGTATACTGGTAGAGATTCTGCCATTGACCCCCCAGGATGTCCGTCCACTTTTGGAGTTGCAGAGAAAATTGTGTGGGATCTTGCTAGGAGACTGTTTAACAGAGGCCACCATTTGTACCTGGATAACTTCTATACTGCTGTGCAATTATTTAAGGAATTGTATAAAGTGGACACTTTTGCATGTGGCACAATCCGCTCTAACCGTAAAGCTTATCCGAAAGAGCTTGTTTGCAAAAAACTTCAGAGGGGGCAGTGCAGTTCCTTGCGTAGTGATGAACTACTAGCTGTGAAATTTGTGGACAGGAGGGATGTGTACATGCTGACTACCATCCATGATGAGAGTACTTCACCTGTGGCTGTTTGGGGTCAGGTTGCTGAAGTGCGCAAACCTGTGTGCATTCTAGACTACAATAAGCACATGGGTGGTGTTGACAGAGTAGATCAGAGGTTGGAACCTTACTCTGCTATTCGTAAGGCTTATGTTTGGTATAAGAAGTTGGCCATCCATTTCTTCGAATTAGCAATGTTCAATGCTTTTATTGTGTTCAAGGAGTGTTCTCCTGCGTCAAAGTTGACATTTATTCAGTTTCAGCACTCTGTGATAGCTAGCCTTGTTGTTGTGGAACAGGCAAGTGTTCCTAGATTTGGAGTGGTGGAGGATGTGGTTCGATTGAAAGATCGCCACTTTCCTGATTTCATCCCTCCCACACCGGCAAAAGATTTTCCCACTAGGAGATGTAGAGTCTGTTGGCGAAGAGATAAGCGGAAGGAGACTCGTATGTACTGCTCCGACTGTCCATCTAAACCTGGGCTGTGTGTCCCTGCTTGTTTTAGAGCGTACCATACCCAAAAGAAGTTTTGGGAGCAATCATGAGTGGTAAAGTTAACTGATTGGTTTGTTTTCTTTGGAAAATGTGATTCTGTTTCCAGGTTGGCTTTAGTGCAATGTGTTAAGTTTCTGATTTTGTGTTTGTAGATTTTTATGTATTTGTGATTTGTTTGTGTTTTTATTTTTGGCTAAAAAAATCCTAAATGTGTTGGCAGTGTGTGTGGACTGGCACTTCTTTGGCGGTGTACGTGGAATGGTGCTTGGCTGGCGGTGTGCGTGGACTGGTGCTTGGCTGTTGGCGTGCGTGGCCTGGTGCTTGGCTGGCGGTGTGTGTGGACTGGTGCTTGGCCGGCGGTGTGCGTGGACTGGTGCTTGGCTGGCGGTGTGTGTGGACTGGTGCTTGGCTGGCGGTGTGCGTGGACTGGTGCTTGGCTGGCGGTGTGCGTGGACTGGTGCTTGGCTGGCGGTGTGCGTGGACTGGTGCTTGGCTGGCGGTGTGCGTGGACTGGTGCTTGGCTGGCGGTGTGCGTGGACTGGTGCTTGGCTGGCGGTGTGCGTGGACTGGTGCTTGGCTGGCGGTGTGCGTGGACTGGTGTTTAGCTGGCGGTGTGCGTGAACTGGTGCTCGGCTAGTGGTGTGCGTGGACTGGCGCTCGGCTGGCTGTGTGAGTAGTGACTTGCTGCTGGTCACTACACACACTGCTAGCTGAGTGCCACTCCACGCAATCCATCTACTTGTGTAGTTTCTGTTTCAGGAATGTGGGCGTGTGAAAGTGATGGGCCCTTGAATGGCGCTGTGTGCTGGTGGGAGTTTTGTTATGTGATGGGCCCGCGGCTGGCGGTATGAATGGTTTTGTATGTCTCACGCGTATGAAAGGTGTATGAATGGCCTGTAAAGAGGTTGGTGCCTTGTCGTGGCTTTACAGCTCACGAGCTGTGAGTCAATGGTTCAGTTTCTCGCCCTTTCAATTATTAACAGTGCATTTCATTGTTGTGAAATCACTTGCTAATACAATTGTATATTCTAAACCATCACTCACTCTCGTGCCAAATCCAACCAGTATGTGTGTGTGCTTGAGGTTTAGATGGCTGTGCAGTAATATTTGCCTTTCTGAAGCAGGGTGTACCTTGTCCCTTTTGTGAATTTTGTAATGTGTTTTTTTTGTGCCTGGTGGTGTGAATGGTCTTGTGTGTATCACGTATGAAAGATGTGTGAATGGCCTGTAAAGCGGTTGGTGCCTTGCCGTGGCTTTACAGCTCACGAGCTGCGAGTCATTGGTTCAGTTTTTTCTCCATTGAATTATTGACAGTGCATTTCATTTTTGTGAAATCTCTTGTTAATAAAATTTAATATACTGAACCATCACTCGCCCTCGTGCCAAATCCAACCAGTATGTGTGTGTGTTTGAGGAATAGGTGGCTGTGCAGGATTCTTTGTCTGTTTAGTTTCTCTGGCAAAGTGTATGTTCCATGTAAAAATAACCCACCGACTGTACATATTGTGGTAAACCCATGGGAGTTCATGGTGATGTCTCTCTTGTGAATTTCAAAAAGGTTTTTTATCCTCAATGTCCTGCAAACCTCAAAATATCGATCACATTGTCCATGCAATTTTGTTCCAAAATTCTCACGTTGTAGAAACAATGTCGAAACTTTCTTGTTTTGCAAGGGGGTCAACTGTCTTTTTGGCCCGTGCTCGGCGGCCATCTAGGGAAACCTACCAAATCCACCATTTCTGAAAACTAGACACCCGGCGGCTTCCAGGGAGGTATGGCTTGCGTGGATCCCCCAACGTTTCCTTACCCAGAATCCCCTGCAAACCTCAATTTTTGCTGGAAAAAGCACTTTTTTCACACATTTTGGGGTGGGAAAGTAGTGGCATCACCGGGCTCACACAAATTTACCACCACCCAGCGTTCCCCCAGGTCTCCCGGTAAAAATGGTGCCTCACTTGTGTGGGAGGCCCAAGTACCCGCCGCAGGCAAGGGCCCAAAACGCAGTGAGGCGACATCAAAAGGGCCTGTTGCAAAACCACCTGGTTTTGCAAGGGGGGTCACTTGAGTTTTTGGCCCGGTGCTCGGCGGCCATCTAGGGAAACCTACCAAACCCACACATTTCTGAAAACTAGACACCCGGCGGCTTCCAGGGAGGTATGGCTTGCGTGGATCCCCCAACGTTTCCTTACCCAGAATCCCCTGCAAACCTCAATTTTTGCTGGAAAAAGCACTTTTTTCACACATTTTGGGGTGGGAAAGTAGTGGCATCACCGGGCTCACACAAATTTACCACCACCCAGCGTTCCCCCAGGTCTCCCGGTAAAAATGGTGCCTCACTTGTGTGGGAGGCCCAAGTACCCGCCGCAGGCAAGGGCCCAAAACGCAGTGAGGCGACATCAAAAGGGCCTGTTGCAAAACCACCTGGTTTTGCAAGGGGGGTCACTTGAGTTTTTGGCCCGGTGCTCGGCGGCCATCTAGGGAAACCTACCAAACCCACACATTTCTGAAAACTAGACACCCGGCGGCTTCCAGGGAGGTATGGCTTGCGTGGATCCCCCAACGTTTCCTTACCCAGAATCCCCTGCAAACCTCAATTTTTGCAGGAAAAAGCACTTTTTTCACACATTTTGGGGTGGGAAAGTAGTGGCATCACCGGGCTCACACAAATTTACCACCAGCCAGCGTTCCCCCAGGTCTCCCGGTAAAAATGGTGCCTCACTTGTGTGGGAGGCCCAAGTACCCGCCGCAGGCAAGGGCCCAAAACGCAGTGAGGCGACATCAAAAGGGCCTGTTGCAAAACCACCTGGTTTTGCAAGGGGGGTCACTTGGGTTTTTGGCCCGGTGCTCGGCGGCCATCTAGGGAAACCTACCAAACCCACACATTTCTGAAAACTAGACACCCGGCGGCTTCCAGGGAGGTATGGCTTGCGTGGATCCCCCAACGTTTCCTTACCCAGAATCCCCTGCAAACCTCAATTTTTGCTGGAAAAATCCCTTTTTTCACACATTTTGGGGTGGGAAAGTAGTGGCATCACCGGGCTCACACAAATTTACCACCACCCAGCGTTCCCCCAGGTCTCTCGGTAAAAATGGTGCCTCACTTGTGTGGGAGGCCCAAGTACCCGCCGCAGGCAAGGGCCCAAAACGCAGTGAGGCGACATCAAAAGGGCCTGTTGCAAAACCACCTGGTTTTGCAAGGGGGGTCACTTGGGTTTTTGGCCCGGTGCTCGGCGGCCATCTAGGGAAACCTACCAAACCCACACATTTCTGAAAACTAGACACCCGGCGGCTTCCAGGGAGGTATGGCTTGCGTGGATCCCCCAACGTTTCCTTACCCAGAATCCCCTGCAAACCTCAATTTTTGCTGGAAAAAGCACTTTTTTCACACATTTTGGGGTGGGAAAGTAGTGGCATCACCGGGCTCACACAAATTTACCACCACCCAGCGTTCCCCCAGGTCTCCCGGTAAAAATGGTGCCTCACTTGTGTGGGAGGCCCAAGTACCCGCCGCAGGCAAGGGCCCAAAACGCAGTGAGGCGACATCAAAAGGGCCTGTCGCAAAACCACCTGGTTTTGCAAGGGGGGTCACTTGGGTTTTTGGCCCGGTGCTCGGCGGCCATCTAGGGAAACCTACCAAACCCACACATTTCTGAAAACTAGACACCCGGCGGCTTCCAGGGAGGTATGGCTTGCGTGGATCCCCCAACGTTTCCTTACCCAGAATCCCCTGCAAACCTCAATTTTTGCTGGAAAAAGCACTTTTTTCACACATTTTGGGGTGGGAAAGTAGTGGCATCACCGGGCTCACACAAATTTACCACCACCCAGCGTTCCCCCAGGTCTCCCGGTAAAAATGGTGCCTCACTTGTGTGGGAGGCCCAAGTACCCGCCGCAGGCAAGGGCCCAAAACGCAGTGAGGCGACATCAAAAGGGCCTGTCGCAAAACCACCTGGTTTTGCAAGGGGGGTCACTTGGGTTTTTGGCCCGGTGCTCGGCGGCCATCTAGGGAAACCTACCAAACCCACACATTTCTGAAAACTAGACACCCGGCGGCTTCCAGGGAGGTATGGCTTGCGTGGATCCCCCAACGTTTCCTTACCCAGAATCCCCTGCAAACCTCAATTTTTGCTGGAAAAAGCACTTTTTTCACACATTTTGGGGTGGGAAAGTAGTGGCATCACCGGGCTCACACAAATTTACCACCACCCAGCGTTCCCCCAGGTCTCCCGGTAAAAATGGTGCCTCACTTGTGTGGGAGGCCCAAGTACCCGCCGCAGGCAAGGGCCCAAAACGCAGTGAGGCGACATCAAAAGGGCCTGTCGCAAAACCACCTGGTTTTGCAAGGGGGGTCACTTGGGTTTTTGGCCCGGTGCTCGGCGGCCATCTAGGGAAACCTACCAAACCCACACATTTCTGAAAACTAGACACCCGGCGGCTTCCAGGGAGGTATGGCTTGCGTGGATCCCCCAACGTTTCCTTACCCAGAATCCCCTGCAAACCTCAATTTTTGCTGGAAAAAGCACTTTTTTCACACATTTTGGGGTGGGAAAGTAGTGGCATCACCGGGCTCACACAAATTTACCACCACCCAGCGTTCCCCCAGGTCTCCCGGTAAAAATGGTGCCTCACTTGTGTGAGAGGCCCAAGTACCCGCGGTAGGCAAGGACAACAAACGTAGTGAGGCGACATCAACATTGCCTATCCCAAATGTCGCCTCACTACGTTTGTTGTCCTTGCCTGCCGCGGGTACTTGGGCCTCCCACACAAGTGAGGCACCATTTTTACCGGGAGACCTGGGGGAACGCTGGGTGGTGGTAAATTTGTGTGAGCCCGGTGATGCCACTACTTTCCCACCCCAAAATGTGTGAAAAAAGTGCTTTTTCCAGCAAAAATTGAGGTTTGCAGGGGATTCTGGGTAAGGAAACGTTGGGGGATCCACGCAAGCCATACCTCCCTGGAAGCCGCCGGGTGTCTAGTTTTCAGAAATGTGTGGGTTTGGTAGGTTTCCCTAGATGGCCGCCGAGCACCGGGCCAAAAACCCAAGTGACCCCCCTTGCAAAACCAGGTGGTTTTGCGACAGGCCCTTTTGATGTCGCCTCACTGCGTTTTGGGCCCTTGCCTGCGGCGGGTACTTGGGCCTCCCACACAAGTGAGGCACCATTTTTACCGGGAGACCTGGGGGAACGCTGGGTGGTGGTAAATTTGTGTGAGCCCGGTGATGCCACTACTTTCCCACCCCAAAATGTGTGAAAAAAGTGCTTTTTCCAGCAAAAATTGAGGTTTGCAGGGGATTCTGGGTAAGGAAACGTTGGGAGATCCACGCAAGCCATACCTCCCTGGAAGCCGCCGGGTGTCTAGTTTTCAGAAATGTGTGGGTTTGGTAGGTTTCCCTAGATGGCCGCCGAGCACCGGGCCAAAAACCCAAGTGACCCCCCTTGCAAAACCAGGTGGTTTTGCGACAGGCCCTTTTGATGTCGCCTCACTGCGTTTTGGGCCCTTGCCTGCGGCGGGTACTTGGGCCTCCCACACAAGTGAGGCACCATTTTTACCGGGAGACCTGGGGGAACGCTGGGTGGTGGTAAATTTGTGTGAGCCCGGTGATGCCACTACTTTCCCACCCCAAAATGTGTGAAAAAAGTGCTTTTTCCAGCAAAAATTGAGGTTTGCAGGGGATTCTGGGTAAGGAAACGTTGGGGGATCCACGCAAGCCATACCTCCCTGGAAGCCGCCGGGTGTCTAGTTTTCAGAAATGTGTGGGTTTGGTAGGTTTCCCTAGATGGCCGCCGAGCACCGGGCCAAAAACCCAAGTGACCCCCCTTGCAAAACCAGGTGGTTTTGCGACAGGCCCTTTTGATGTCGCCTCACTGCGTTTTGGGCCCTTGCCTGCGGCGGGTACTTGGGCCTCCCACACAAGTGAGGCACCATTTTTACCGGGAGACCTGGGGGAACGCTGGGTGGTGGTAAATTTGTGTGAGCCCGGTGATGCCACTACTTTCCCACCCCAAAATGTGTGAAAAAAGTGCTTTTTCCAGCAAAAATAGAGGTTTGCAGGGGATTCTGGGTAAGGAAACGTTGGGGGATCCACGCAAGCCATACCTCCCTGGAAGCCGCCGGGTGTCTAGTTTTCAGAAATGTGTGGGTTTGGTAGGTTTCCCTAGATGGCCGCCGAGCACCGGGCCAAAAACCCAAGTGACCCCCCTTGCAAAACCAGGTGGTTTTGCGACAGGCCCTTTTGATGTCGCCTCACTGCGTTTTGGGCCCTTGCCTGCGGCGGGTACTTGGGCCTCCCACACAAGTGAGGCACCATTTTTACCGGGAGACCTGGGGGAACGCTGGGTGGTGGTAAATTTGTGTGAGCCCGGTGATGCCACTACTTTCCCACCCCAAAATGTGTGAAAAAAGTGAATTTTTCAGCAAAAATTGAGGTTTGCTGGGGATTCTGGGTAAGGAAACGTTGGGGGATCCACGCAAGCCATACCTCCCTGGAAGCCGCCGGGTGTCTAGTTTTCAGAAATGCGTGGGTTTGGTAGGTTTCCCGAGATGGCCGCCGTGCCCAGGGCCAAAAAGCCAAGAGACCCCCCTTGCAAAACCAGGTGGTTTTGAGATAGGCAATTTTGATGTCACCTCACTATGTTTTGCGCCGTTTCCTGTCGCGGGCACTAGGCCGAGCCACACAAGTGAGGTACCGTTTTTCTCGTAAGACTTTGGGGAACGCGGGGTGGGTGGAAATTTGTGGATCCACGCAGATTCCGGAACTTTCCACGACCGAAATGTGGGGAAAATGTGTTTTTTTTGCCAATTTTTTAGGTTTGCAAGGGATTCTGGGTAACAGACCCTGGTGGGAGGCAGTCAAGTCACCCCATCCTGGATTCCCCTGGGTGTCTAGTTTTCAAAAATGTATAGGTTTGCTAGGTTTCCCCAGGTGCCCGCAGAGCTAGGGTTCAAAAACTACAGCTAGTCATTTTTCCAAAAAAGGGTCATTTTTCACTGCGAAATTGAGGTGTGACCAGGTTGCGTTTTGCGCCGGTTCCTGTCGCGGGCACTAGGCCGAGCCACACAAGTGAGGTACCGTTTTTCTCGTAAGACTTTGGGGAACGCGGGGTGGGTGGAAATTTGTGGATCCACGCAGATTCCGGAACTTTCCACGACCGAAATGTGGGGAAAATGTGTTTTTTTTGCCAATTTTTTAGGTTTGCAAGGGATTCTGGGTAACAGACCCTGGTGGGAGGCAGTCAAGTCACCCCATCCTGGATTCCCCTGGGTGTCTAGTTTTCAGAAATGTATAGGTTTGCTAGGTTTCCCCAGGTGCCCGCAGAGCTAGGGTTCAAAAACTACAGCTAGTCATTTTTCCAAAAAAGGGTCATTTTTCACTGCGAAATTGAGGTGTGACCAGGTTGCGTTTTGCGCCGTTTCCTGTCGCGGGCACTAGGCCGAGCCACACAAGTGAGGTACCGTTTTTCTCGTAAGACTTTGGGGAACGCGGGGTGGGTGGAAATTTGTGGATCCACGCAGATTCCGGAACTTTCCACGACCGAAATGTGGGGAAAATGTGTTTTTTTTGCCAATTTTTAGGTTTGCAAGGGATTCTGGGTAACAGACCCTGGTGGGAGGCAGTCAAGTCACCCCATCCTGGATTCCCCTGGGTGTCTAGTTTTCAAAAATGTATAGGTTTGCTAGGTTTCCCCAGGTGCCCGCAGAGCTAGGGTTCAAAAACTACAGCTAGTCATTTGTCCAAAAAAGGGTCATTTTTCACTGCGAAATTGAGGTGTGACCAGGTTGCGTTTTGCGCCGTTTCCTGTCACGGGCACTAGGCCGACCCACACAAGTGAGGTACCGTTTTTCTCGTAAGACTTTGGGGAACGCGGGGTGGGTGGAAATTTGTGGATCCACGCAGATTCCGGAACTTTCCACGACAGAATTGTGGGGAAAATGTGGTTTTTTTGCCAATTTTTTAGGTTTGCAAGGGATTCTGGGTAACAGACCCTGGTGGGAGGCAGTCAAATCACCCCATCCTGGATTCCCCTGGGTGTCTAGTTTTCAAAAATGTATAGGTTTGCTAGGTTTCCCCAGGTGCCCGCAGAGCTAGGGTTCAAAAACTACAGCTAGTCATTTTTCCAAAAAAGGGTCATTTTTCACTGCGAAATTGAGGTGTGACCAGGTTGCGTTTTGCGCCGTTTCCTGTCGCGGGCACTAGGCCGAGCCACACAAGTGAGGTACCGTTTTTCTCGTAAGACTTTGGGGAACGCGGGGTGGGTGGAAATTTGTGGATCCACGCAGATTCCGGAACTTTCCACGACCGAAATGTGTGGAAAATGTGTTTTTTTTGCCAATTTTTTAGGTTTGCAAGGGATTCTGGGTAACAGACCCTGGTGGGAGGCAGTCAAGTCACCCCATCCTGGATTCCCCTGGGTGTCTAGTTTTCAAAAATGTATAGGTTTGCTAGGTTTCCCCAGGTGCCCGCAGAGCTAGGGTTCAAAAACTACAGCTAGTCATTTTTCCAAAAAAGGGTCATTTTTCACTGCGAAATTGAGGTGTGACCAGGTTGCGTTTTGCGCCGTTTCCTGTCGCGGGCACTAGGCCGAGCCACACAAGTGAGGTACCGTTTTTCTCGTAAGACTTTGGGGAACGCGGGGTGGGTGGAAATTTGTGGATCCACGCAGATTCCGGAACTTTCCACGACCGAAATGTGGGGAAAATGTGTTTTTTTTGCCAATTTTTTAGGTTTGCAAGGGATTCTGGGTAACAGACCCTGGTGGGAGGCAGTCAAGTCACCCCATCCTGGATTCCCCTGGGTGTCTAGTTTTCAAAAATGTATAGGTTTGCTAGGTTTCCCCAGGTGCCCGCAGAGCTAGGGTTCAAAAACTACAGCTAGTCATTTTTCCAAAAAAGGGTCATTTTTCACTGCGAAATTGAGGTGTGACCAGGTTGCGTTTTGCGCCGTTTCCTGTCGCGGGCACTAGGCCGAGCCACACAAGAGAGGTACCGTTTTTCTCGTAAGACTTTGGGGAACGCGGGGTGGGTGGAAATTTGTGGATCCACGCAGATTCCGGAACTTTCCACGACCGAAATGTGGGGAAAATGTGTTTTTTTTGCCAATTTTTTAGGTTTGCAAGGGATTCTGGGTAACAGACCCTGGTGGGAGGCAGTCAAGTCACCCCATCCTGGATTCCCCTGGGTGTCTAGTTTTCAAAAATGTATAGGTTTGCTAGGTTTCCCCAGGTGCCCGCAGAGCTAGGGTTCAAAAACTACAGCTAGTCATTTTTCCAAAAAAGGGTCATTTTTCACTGCGAAATTGAGGTGTGACCAGGTTGCGTTTTGCGCCGTTTCCTGTCGCGGGCACTAGGCCGAGCCACACAAGTGAGGTACCGTTTTTCTCGTAAGACTTTGGGGAACGCGGGGTGGGTGGAAATTTGTGGATCCACGCAGATTCCGGAACTTTCCACGACCGAAATGTGGGGAAAATGTGTTTTTTTTGCCAATTTTTTAGGTTTGCAAGGGATTCTGGGTAACAGACCCTGGTGGGAGGCAGTCAAGTCACCCCATCCTGGATTCCCCTGGGTGTCTAGTTTTTAAAAATGTATAGGTTTGCTAGGTTTCCCCAGGTGCCCGCAGAGCTAGGGTTCAAAAACTACAGCTAGTCATTTGTCCAAAAAAGGGTCATTTTTCACTGCGAAATTGAGGTGTGACCAGGTTGCGTTTTGCGCCGTTTCCTGTCACGGGCACTAGGCCGACCCACACAAGTGAGGTACCGTTTTTCTCGTAAGACTTTGGGGAACGCGGGGTGGGTGGAAATTTGTGGATCCACGCAGATTCCGGAACTTTCCACGACAGAATTGTGGGGAAAATGTGGTTTTTTTGCCAATTTTTTAGGTTTGCAAGGGATTCTGGGTAACAGACCCTGGTGGGAGGCAGTCAAGTCACCCCATCCTGGATTCCCCTGGGTGTCTAGTTTTCAAAAATGTATAGGTTTGCTAGGTTTCCCCAGGTGCCCGCAGAGCTAGGGTTCAAAAACTACAGCTAGTCATTTTTCCAAAAAAGGGTCATTTTTCACTGCGAAATTGAGGTGTGACCAGGTTGCGTTTTGCGCCGTTTCCTGTCGCGGGCACTAGGCCGAGCCACACAAGTGAGGTACCGTTTTTCTCGTAAGACTTTGGGGAACGCGGGGTGGGTGGAAATTTGTGGATCCACGCAGATTCCGGAACTTTCCACGACCGAAATGTGTGGAAAATGTGTTTTTTTTGCCAATTTTTTAGGTTTGCAAGGGATTCTGGGTAACAGACCCTGGTGGGAGGCAGTCAAGTCACCCCATCCTGGATTCCCCTGGGTGTCTAGTTTTCAAAAATGTATAGGTTTGCTAGGTTTCCCCAGGTGCCCGCAGAGCTAGGGTTCAAAAACTACAGCTAGTCATTTTTCCAAAAAAGGGTCATTTTTCACTGCGAAATTGAGGTGTGACCAGGTTGCGTTTTGCGCCGTTTCCTGTCGCGGGCACTAGGCCGAGCCACACAAGTGAGGTACCGTTTTTCTCGTAAGACTTTGGGGAACGCGGGGTGGGTGGAAATTTGTGGATCCACGCAGATTCCGGAACTTTCCACGACCGAAATGTGGGGAAAATGTGTTTTTTTTGCCAATTTTTTAGGTTTGCAAGGGATTCTGGGTAACAGACCCTGGTGGGAGGCAGTCAAGTCACCCCATCCTGGATTCCCCTGGGTGTCTAGTTTTCAAAAATGTATAGGTTTGCTAGGTTTCCCCAGGTGCCCGCAGAGCTAGGGTTCAAAAACTACAGCTAGTCATTTTTCCAAAAAAGGGTCATTTTTCACTGCGAAATTGAGGTGTGACCAGGTTGCGTTTTGCGCCGTTTCCTGTCGCGGGCACTAGGCCGAGCCACACAAGTGAGGTACCGTTTTTCTCGTAAGACTTTGGGGAACGCGGGGTGGGTGGAAATTTGTGGATCCACGCAGATTCCGGAACTTTCCACGACCGAAATGTGGGGAAAATGTGTTTTTTTTGCCAATTTTTTAGGTTTGCAAGGGATTCTGGGTAACAGACCCTGGTGGGAGGCAGTCAAGTCACCCCATCCTGGATTCCCCTGGGTGTCTAGTTTTCAAAAATGTATAGGTTTGCTAGGTTTCCCCAGGTGCCCGCAGAGCTAGGGTTCAAAAACTACAGCTAGTCATTTTTCCAAAAAAGGGTCATTTTTCACTGCGAAATTGAGGTGTGACCAGGTTGCGTTTTGCGCCGTTTCCTGTCGCGGGCACTAGGCCGAGCCACACAAGTGAGGTACCGTTTTTCTCGTAAGACTTTGGGGAACGCGGGGTGGGTGGAAATTTGTGGATCCACGCAGATTCCGGAACTTTCCACGACCGAAATGTGGGGAAAATGTGTTTTTTTTGCCAATTTTTTAGGTTTGCAAGGGATTCTGGGTAACAGACCCTGGTGGGAGGCAGTCAATTCACCCCATCCTGGATTCCCCTGGGTGTCTAGTTTTCAAAAATGTATAGGTTTGCTAGGTTTCCCCAGGTGCCCGCAGAGCTAGGGTTCAAAAACTACAGCTAGTCATTTTTCCAAAAAAGGGTCATTTTTCACTGCGAAATTGAGGTGTGACCAGGTTGCGTTTTGCGCCGTTTCCTGTCGCGGGCACTAGGCCGAGCCACACAAGTGAGGTACCGTTTTTCTCGTAAGACTTTGGGGAACGCGGGGTGGGTGGAAATTTGTGGATCCACGCAGATTCCGGAACTTTCCACGACCGAAATGTGGGGAAAATGTGTTTTTTTTGCCAATTTTTTAGGTTTGCAAGGGATTCTGGGTAACAGACCCTGGTGGGAGGCAGTCAAGTCACCCCATCCTGGATTCCCCTGGGTGTCTAGTTTTCAAAAATGTATAGGTTTGCTAGGTTTCCCCAGGTGCCCGCAGAGCTAGGGTTCAAAAACTACAGCTAGTCATTTTTCCAAAAAAGGGTCATTTTTCACTGCGAAATTGAGGTGTGACCAGGTTGCGTTTTGCGCCGTTTCCTGTCGCGGGCACTAGGCCGAGCCACACAAGTGAGGTACCGTTTTTCTCGTAAGACTTTGGGGAACGCGGGGTGGGTGGAAATTTGTGGATCCACGCAGATTCCGGAACTTTCCACGACCGAAATGTGGGGAAAATGTGTTTTTTTTGCCAATTTTTTAGGTTTGCAAGGGATTCTGGGTAACAGACCCTGGTGGGAGGCAGTCAAGTCACCCCATCCTGGATTCCCCTGGGTGTCTAGTTTTCAAAAATGTATAGGTTTGCTAGGTTTCCCCAGGTGCCCGCAGAGCTAGGGTTCAAAAACTACAGCTAGTCATTTTTCCAAAAAAGGGTCATTTTTCACTGCGAAATTGAGGTGTGACCAGGTTGCGTTTTGCGCCGTTTCCTGTCGCGGGCACTAGGCCGAGCCACACAAGTGAGGTACCGTTTTTCTCGTAAGACTTTGGGGAACGCGGGGTGGGTGGAAATTTGTGGATCCACGCAGATTCCGGAACTTTCCACGACCGAAATGTGGGGAAAATGTGTTTTTTTTGCCAATTTTTTAGGTTTGCAAGGGATTCTGGGTAACAGACCCTGGTGGGAGGCAGTCAAGTCACCCCATCCTGGATTCCCCTGGGTGTCTAGTTTTCAAAAATGTATAGGTTTGCTAGGTTTCCCCAGGTGCCCGCAGAGCTAGGGTTCAAAAACTACAGCTAGTCATTTTTCCAAAAAAGGGTCATTTTTCACTGCGAAATTGAGGTGTGACCAGGTTGCGTTTTGCGCCGTTTCCTGTCGCGGGCACTAGGCCGATCCACACAAGTGAGGTACCGTTTTTCTCGTAAGACTTTGGGGAACGCGGGGTGGGTGGAAATTTGTGGATCCACGCAGATTCCGGAACTTTCCACGACCGAAATGTGTGGAAAATGTGTTTTTTTTGCCAATTTTTTAGGTTTGCAAGGGATTCTGGGTAACAGACCCTGGTGGGAGGCAGTCAAGTCACCCCATCCTGGATTCCCCTGGGTGTCTAGTTTTCAAAAATGTATAGGTTTGCTAGGTTTCCCCAGGTGCCCGCAGAGCTAGGGTTCAAAAACTACAGCTAGTCATTTTTCCAAAAAAGGGTCATTTTTCACTGCGAAATTGAGGTGTGACCAGGTTGCGTTTTGCGCCGTTTCCTGTCGCGGGCACTAGGCCGAGCCACACAAGTGAGGTACCGTTTTTCTCGTAAGACTTTGGGGAACGCGGGGTGGGTGGAAATTTGTGGATCCACGCAGATTCCGGAACTTTCCACGACAGAATTGTGGGGAAAATGTGGTTTTTTTGCCAATTTTTTAGGTTTGCAAGGGATTCTGGGTAACAGACCCTGGTGGGAGGCAGTCAAGTCACCCCATCCTGGATTCCCCTGGGTGTCTAGTTTTCAAAAATGTATAGGTTTGCTAGGTTTCCCCAGGTGCCCGCAGAGCTAGGGTTCAAAAACTACAGCTAGTCATTTTTCCAAAAAAGGGTCATTTTTCACTGCGAAATTGAGGTGTGACCAGGTTGCGTTTTGCGCCGTTTCCTGTCGCGGGCACTAGGCCGATCCACACAAGTGAGGTACCGTTTTTCTCGTAAGACTTTGGGGAACGCGGGGTGGGTGGAAATTTGTGGATCCACGCAGATTCCGGAACTTTCCACGACCGAAATGTGTGGAAAATGTGTTTTTTTTGCCAATTTTTTAGGTTTGCAAGGGATTCTGGGTAACAGACCCTGGTGGGAGGCAGTCAAGTCACCCCATCCTGGATTCCCCTGGTTGTCTACTTTTCAAAAATGTATAGGTTTGCTAGGTTTCCCAAGGTGCCCGCAGAGCTAGGGTTCAAAAACTAGAGCTAGGCACTTTGCAAAAAAAGGGTAATTTTGCATTGTGAAAATGTGGTGTGACCACGTTGCGTTTTGCGCCGTTTCCTGTCGTGGGCACTATGCCTACCCACACAAGTGAGGTACCATTTTTATCGGGAGACTTAGGGTAATTCAGATTTGTAAAGGAACTGCTATTATATATTGACTTTACATGCATTTCTGCTTTCCAAATGAAAGATATTGTGTAAAAAAGAAGTCATTCTAAAAAATGACTGATAATTCTCATGCTAGTATGAGTATTCCCAATTTCAGAAATGTGCAAATATCTACTGTTTCTAAACTCTATATTTTGTTCCCAAATCAGAAATACATAGGTGTCTTTCATACCGTTTTTTCCATGTACACTTTTTTACAGAATAATTACTATATACCAGATACATAATAAAAAACCATTGCAAGTTACTACTCAGTTTTTGGCTCTGGGTTCGTCGGGTTCTTGGTGAACCTACAAGTCCTATATATCCCCACAACCAGTAATGTCCAGCGGATGCAACGGTAAATTGCTTTCAAAGAGCTGTCATAATTAGAAGAAGTTACAGGTGAAAACGTTGACACAAAAGGCTGTTTTTTTCAACTGAATTTCAATTTATACTACATTTAACTGTTTGTTTCTATAACAAAACCTTGATGGATCTACACAAATGACCCCTTGCTGAATTCAGAATGTTGTCTTCTTTTAAAAAATGTATAGCTTTCCAGGATCCACTATTGCTTTTGTACCCATTTCAGCCACTAACTGGAAGGAGGTCAAAAGCACAAAAAATTGCAAAAATAGGCTATGTCCCAGAAAAATGCCAAAACTGTGTAAAAAATGTTGAATTTCTATCAAAAGTCAAGTATCCCCGAAAAGCTGGGAAAATGGTGATTTCAACCCCACAAACCTTTTTTTGATAACATTTGCAGGGAAAAACCCAGATGCTTTCATTTGCAGCCCGTTTTTCCAATTTTTCCAAAAAAACCCAAAATTTTGCTGTATTTTGGCTCTTTTCTGAGACCCCTCCAGGGGAATCCACAAACCCTGGGTACCTTTAGAATCCCCATGATGTTGGAAGAAAAGGACGCAAATTTGGCGTGGCTACCTAATGCGGTCAAAAAGTTACAGGGGCCTAAGCGCGCACTACCCCAAATAGCCAAAAAAAGGCCTGGCACAGGAGGGGGAAAAGGCCTGGCAGCGAAGGGGTTAACTGACACACCATCACACAACCTCCTTCACAAACACCCCCTCTTCACCTTCACACACACACCGTCACATTCACATCCACACACCCACAACCATCCACACCCACACCCCACACCATGCCCACAGAAAAGAATCCAAAGTTCACAACGGCGGAGCTGGAGCTCCTTGTCAACGAAGTCATCAGAGGCGAGCCACAGCTGTTTGGAACATTGGTCAGACAGACCAGCATAGCCCAAAAAACCAGCCTGTGGCAGAGGATCGTCGATAAGGTGAATGCTGTTGCGCCCATCCGAAGGACCAGGCATGAATGCCAAGCCAGGTGGTACGATCTGCGCAGGGCAGTCAAGAGGAAAATGAACGAGGAATACGCCCAGAGTAACATCACTGGAGGTGGGCTGCCCCGCAGACCTGTACATTACCATCCCTGGAAGGAGAAGGTGATGGCCACGCTTCCGCCGGTGGGAGTACACGGAGTCGAAGGAGTCGCAGAGCCTGGTGAGTACACAAACAACTCACGTAACATCGGGGGAATGGCATCCACACCACAAATACACCAAATGCACGCAACTACCCTCAAGCCCTCACTGCACACAACCACACCCAAAGACCACGCTCATGCCACTAACATCTCCATGCCCCATTCACAAATTAAGGCTATGCCATGTCCCAGGCCACACCAACCACAAACCCAAGATTGGATGTCCGGGATGCTGCGAGGGTGGGGCTCACACAACACATTCTGCAATTCAGAACCAGACACCAATGCCCACAGCCCATATGGCCTAGGTACATACCCATGCACCATGCCCAATGCACAGGGACTGGCAAAGTACTGACAAGGTAGCTGACACTTGGCCCTGCTGTAGGCAGCACAAGGCCCTTCTGTGACCACTGTACACTCAAACAACAACTCCAGTAGCTCACATACCCAGCACAGGAACTCACACACATTGTCATGCCAGCATGCACCATGAGGGGACAGACACATCACCTGGGAGACCCAATGAGATATCACACTACACCCAACAGCAGGCCCCGACACACACCCCCCCTCACACAAGCACACACCCCCGGGGCAGGCAACGGATTTACCCACTCTCACAATGGACATGTGACACAACAAGACCAATCCATAGCCAAATAAGCATCCCAGCCAAAAATCTACTGGCAAACACTCAGGAGCACATACCAATCTGTCCCCCGCAACATCCCCATCCCCAAGTGTACATTAAGAGGAATGCTAGGCACATCCAACCACCTGGAGGAACTGTGACTACTTGAATATGTATGAAACATGGATGTGGCATGAAACAGCATTAACATTGTCTCTCTCTCACACACAGGGCAACGTCATTAACCTCCCCCAGCAATGGGGGGGAACAATCACAGTCCGAGGCTCAGCGTGAAGATGATCCCACCGGCAGCGACGACTCCCACCACTCCGTGGATGACCCCGACCAACCTGGCCCCTCTGGTGCCCAAGCCCCTGCAGCACCTGCGTCAGCTACATCTGTGCCAACCACCACCCCCATTCCTGCCACATCCCAGGAGACACCCAGGAGCCCTGCTTGCACTGAACAACACAGCCAGTCTGACCAGGAGGGACAAGGTTCTCCGGGCACCCAGGAGGAAGCAGACGACCACGCTAATGCATCCCTCAGGGGTCCCGTAGACCTGATGTGCCCACAACGGCAGGCCAGGCTCGTGTGGGCAGGGGTGGTGGGAGTGGAGGCAGGCGGAGGCGAGAACCTGAAAAGCCAGCTGAGGGAACTGGTATGGCACACATGCGCCACATCCTTGACACATACCGGCGTGACACCAGGGGCATCAGCCAGGTTGTGTCGAGCCTCACAGACATCAAGGGGACCCTCGACGAGATGAAGAACCTGCAGGCCGAGCAACATGCCAGTCAACAACACCAAGGACGGATGGAGGCAAGACTGGCTGAGCTCCTAGCGGTGCAAACGGACATGAGCCGTTCACTCCGTCGGATCGCCGACAACATGGGCAACCCTCCCTGTGCCACCAAGCGAAGACCACCACCAGCCACAGGGAGGGAGGAGGAGGAGGATTCGTCCGACGGAGCATCACAGACATCGCCAAGGCCTGCATCTGAGGGTCCCCTGAGGAAGGTGGGTCGTCCACGGAAAAGACCGTGAGAGTCAGCGGACCATCAACATCTCCCAGGTCACCTGGCCTGGCACCTGGACCAGTGGCGCAACAGCAGCACCTCACCCAATGACATTCTCTGCCACATGGACTTGCTGGTCACAGTCTGACCAATGATGACCAACACTGTGGTCTGGACTCTGGTGACTCCAACTGACAAGGATGCCATCTCCCCCTGTGAACTTTGGATTCTATGCACCCGGTAGAGCACCTTAGCACATCTACCAAAAGACTCACCCCACCAAAAATAAATTCTTTTTTTCTTCTCATGAGATGTTGCTGTCATTTGGCATTAGTCCACAACATATGTGTGTGTAAATGTCTAACTATGCCTGAGTGTTGAACCAACTGCACCCATCCATACCCTGGGATCTGAGTCTGGTACAGGACACACATGGGTCACAAGTTATCATTCAATGCAGACATGGAGCACAATACTCACCTGTGATGGCCCAAGCTGCTGAGGGGGTGCTAGGGAAACTATGAGGACACACAGATTTGGAAGAGTAACATTAAGGCGTAGAGGTCATGCCTCATTTGAAGGTTCCCGGGGAGGGTGTCCCAGGTATGTGTTCACAGGTGGGAGAACTATGTCCTGCATGCAGGAGTACGGTGGATCAGAAGAATGGTGTCCAGGTCAAGGTTGGATGCACGGAGATGGCACTACGGGGTCTCGGATGACAGTGGTACAAGGTTGGTTTTGGGTCAGGGTTGTGGCCTGCCTCCTGAGTGTGGGTGAGGAGTCTGAAGGTCATCCTGCAGCACACAGTGAGCCATTGCAGCTATCTCTGGTGGATGGTGATGTGGCTGGTGCGCGGGATGTTGACGCTGAGGTGTGCAGATGCAGCCTGGATGTGGACAAGTGTCCCTGGATTTTGGATGTGGCTGCTCCGTAGAGGGCAGGGCAGTATTTGACACGAATGTTGTCGTGGACCTGGGGGATGGTCCGTCTTACCTTGGAGTGGATCTATCTGGGGATCATGTGCATAATGCTGAGGGTGTTGCAGTGTGAGGTACAGATGCTGGTGATTACCATGGCAAATTTGAGCAAGCAATCCATGATGCACAACATCTTGTGTGCGTGGACACTGGGTGCCTGTGCGGGGCTTCTGTGGGTGGGACAAAAGCAGTTGACCCAGCTGTAAGGGGACAATCCTCAGATGTTGACCTCAGTCCTGTACAAGTCCAGCCTCAGGTGGCTGCTGTTCTGCCATTCATCTATGGATCCCATGCAATCTTGAATATTTGAACTGGAAATGTCTGCGTCCTTGGTGAGGGTGAGGAGCGCCTGGCTGTCAATGGCATACGAGTTGATGATGAGGTCGTGTGCGCATGTGATGGTGGATAGGGGGGTCCTGGACACATTGTAGATTGACACACTGAGAGATGATACCTGTGCCATGTGCCTCACGACGAAAGCATACTACATGCAGAAGCCTTGAGTCCCACTCCCATGGCCTTGCAGGGGTACAGAGCCGGTGGGGAGTAGGAGGGACATGACCTGGTGGGTGTGACAGGTCTTGGAAGGTGTGGCACGGCTGTGTAGGCAGTCGGAGTTGCACACTCATCATGTAAAGGTGTTGTGTGTGTGCTCAGTGTATGCCTGAGAGCAGGCGGGAGATGTGTGGATGGACCTTGCTTGGAGGGTGGCTGCAACATCAGACTGTAGTGTGATGTGGGTCATGCAAGGACCTGAGGGTTGTGCAATGTGCACGTTGCATGTGCAGACGGTCCAGCCTTTGGTACCGTGTGGCCGCAACTGTGGCACAAACAAGCTGAAGACAGCCAAGGGAATGTGTTGTGGGAGGAGCACCTTTGATGTGTGTGTGTTGCCAAATCTGGAAACTACGTGTGCCCTTGCTGCAGTGGCTGCAACAGCAGGCGGCATGTCCTGGGAACTATGCCACAATATCCACACAAAGACTAGGATGTCAGAAAGGACTACTGCAACAGGTGTATGACAAGGAAGGAGTTACCGGTTTTCAATGGCACGCCCAGAGACAAAGGATGCACAATCACCAAAGATGACTGACACCGGATCATGAAACTGAAGGCCGAGCTGCGCACAGGAAACACACCCCACAAGGTGTTGACGGCCCGTGGGGGGAACTAACATGCCAAAACACATACACAGCCATGGACATCATGCACAATAGAGAATCAAATACATGAAGAACAGCATGCAGGTTGCTAATCTACACATAGACTCATATGCACAATCCTTGACAACCATGCCAGAGATGCCGCATGCACAGTGGCAAGAGACCTGCATTGACAGAGATGAGGCACCTTGGAGGCCGAGGAACACCTTTATTACTCAGGCTCACACCTATGTAAAAGCATCAACATTAACAGACTCACAGGTCTATTGGATTAACATGTGGGACCTACACCGGACACCCCCTTTGCACCACAGATGCTGTAAATCCATTGTACTGGCACACAAGTGAAGGGGTTGAGCCAAACATCCCCTGCTGCACACGGAGAGGCTGCAATTCCCCATTGAGCATCATATGGGGATGTCCCGCAATATGTCCACCCGTTGCCTCCCGTATGTTTCCGAGGGAAGTTGTACACACATTGATGCTTTCATCACAAAGCACAATACCATAACAGATGACTGTCACGAAGTGTGACTATCAATTCATGTGAGTCATGCCACATGTCATGTGCCCCATGGTGAGTCGACATGTATGCATAGTAACAAAACCTGCACAGCAGCAGTGCCCACACATTACAAACAACTACCACACCCAAAAAGCCTTACTGGAATCCTTACCCAAAGGAGAATTTTCACCATGTCCGTGCATGTAACGCTGATTCAGAACACGTTGCATTACTCATGAGGAATAGCAGGAGCAGAACGATGCCACGAGCAGACAGCATGTGCAACTACCTGGGGATGAGACACACACAAGAAGTCAGGAAAAACATAGTCATCCGCATGCATGGTCATGTACTCTACATGAATAAGGTTGACACCATGCTAGTTGTCAATTGAGTGTGTCAGCTAAAATGTGTGGAATGACATCAGCACTCGAGTGACACATCAGCACACACCTCAAAGTCACTTAGCATACAGTCAGCTGGACACACACATTGCAACACATGCCACACAAGGCTCCAAGCGTGCACACTCAGACATAGGGACTCACCATTATGAGAAGAAGTTGCGTATGAGCTGACTCCAGATGTCCTCCTCCTCCTCCTCCTCCTCCTCCTCACTTGCCTTGTGACCAAGGCCGTCATCCTCCACGGGTGGATGTTCCTGCTCATCGGGATCCAGGATGAGTGGCACAGCTTTCTCCACTGCCATGTTGTGCAGCATGCAGCACACAAGGAAGATTTTTCAGACCTTCACCGGTGCATATGGGAGGGACCCGCCGGTCTTGTGGAGGCACCGGAATCGGCTCTTCAGGAGGCCAAACGTCCTCTCAAACACTCGCCTGGTCTGCCCATGGGCGTGGTTGTAACGGTGATCTGCAGCTGTTCTCGGGTTGCGGAGAGGCGTCACCAGCCATGGCATGTTGGGATAACCAGAGTCCCCTACATGGAAACATCATGTAAAGAAGTGGGTTAGGAGATGCCGTCACATACTAAGATACCACTGAATACTGGACAAACAGAGTCTACTCACCAACAAGACATGTTCGTTCGTTGTGCAGCTGCAGCATTATTTCTGGCACCCTGCTACGCCTCATGATGTAGGCATCGTGTGCTGACCCTGGAAAACGTGCACAGACATGGGAAATCACCATGTTAGCAAGACACACCACAAGGGCATTAATGGAGTGGTAATGTTTACGGTTACGGAAGGCTACCTCCTGTGCCTGTGGTAGTACCAAAGCCACATGTGTCCCATCAATGGACCCAATTACATGGGGCATCCCTCCCAGGGCATAGAACTCACCCTTGATTCCGGTCAACTGCTCACGAGTTGGAAAATGGATGAATTCATCCAGGTGCTCCAACATGGCTTCCAAAACATCATGCAGGACACGGCTGAACATGGTCTGAGACATACCACCCGCATCAGCTATGGTCAATTGAAACGTACCGGTGGCAAAGAAATGTAGGGCTGCCATCACCTTCATCTTGGAGGTCAGCGCAGGCGGATAACTGTGTCGCGGTTGGAGGTGTGGTGCCAGCCTGTTTGTCAGGTCCACAATTAACCGTTGGGGGAATCTGTAGCGGCGTATGCAGTCACGTTCCCTCATGGCAGCCAAGTCTGGCATTGGTCGGGGGAGAGGCGGTGCCCTGCAGAAAATTGGAAGGAATAACGAAGATTGAGTACATCACTACACCAATGTCAATGAACTGACCACATGTTCAACAGCTAATACACATATGCCACATACAGAGTCTGGTCTGAGCAATACATCCTGCACACGTATGGCAGCCAGGTGATACTCCTACCAAGAGCCAGCTACAAACATGGATAGTCAAGGTCTACATGACATGCCATCAAAGAATCTGTGGGCCAGTGTGAGTGAACAGCCAGACACATTACAGGAGTCACATACTTCCACATATGTGCATTTGAAGGATGTCATCCCATTCAGACAGCTGCCGGCAAGCTAGACGCACTGGTCACATGTCATGAAAAAAGGACAGACCACACACCTTGCCATGAAGGGGTACATGTCAAATATGATCAAACAGACATTGAGACTACGCAGATATGTCCTAAGCTCGCAAGTCCCTGTTAGATGCATACAGACACACGTCACGTGTTATTCCACATGTGTCCTGGTGTGCGTAATAGTGTGACATGGGCATCTACACACAGACACATGTTGGATGCAGCAACAGCAGATGCCGTTGACGGAACACCAACAGCAAGATCATGGGAACACATGACACACACATGACATAGTCACATCGTGGCACGCTGGTAGTGAGATGTCAGGTGTCATCATCCGTGTACCTGGCATCAGGGGACAGTTGCGGGTGTTGGGGACTGTGCCATGCCAGTGATGCAGTGCTTGACAAGTTTGAACTACATGCACACATGTAAAAGGTGTAAAGGGGAAGTGCGCCACAAGGTGCCCCATCACACGTGACATGTTTACACAGGTCAGCACACAACTATTGGGTTGAAACATGAGGAGACATGTGCCAGCTCACTGCCTGACACACCTAGGCCCTACACATGATGCACTGCACTGACAATGACTTGTTGTCCATCCTTGTGCGAGTCATACACCTCCATTCCTTTCCTGTGCGCCTCCTATCACCAGTGTAAGCTGTGAAACGCACCGTACACACGCTCTGAGGGCATGTGTACGGTCGTATCACTATATGAGGTTTGGGTAGGAGTACGCGCGTGTGCACGGACCGTACACACGTACGTGTACACACTGGTCCTATCCCCATGGTAGTGTTGGCGTAGGCATACGCCATAGAGATACGGGCCTTACCCGCGTATGTACGGCCCGTAGCACTATGGCGTACGCCTACGTCAACACTACCATAGTGCTACGGGCCCTACACACGCGAGTACGGCCCGTAGCACTATGGTAGTGTTGCCGTAGGCGTATGCCATAGTGCTACGGGCCGTACATACGCGGGTACGGACCGTATCTCTATGGCGTACGCCTACGGCAACACTACCATAGTGCTACGGGCCCTACACACGCGGGTATGGCCCGTAGCACTATGGTAGTGTTGCCGTAGGCGTACGCCATAGTGCTACGGGCTGTACATACGTGGGTACGGACCGTATCTCTATGGCGTACGCCTATGGCAACACTACCATAGTGCTACGGGCCCTACACACGTGGGTACGGCCCGTAGCACTATGGTAGTGTTGGCGTAGGCATACGCCATAGAGATACGGTCCGTACCCGCGTATGTACGGCCCGTAGCACTATGGCGTACGCCTACGGCAACACTACCATAGTGCTACTCGCCCTACACACGCAGGTACGGCCCGTAGCACTATGGTAGTGTTGGCGTAGGCGCACGCCATAGAGATACGGGCCTTACCCGCGTATGTACGGCCCGTAGCACTAGGGTGTACGCCTACGGCAACACTACCATAGTGCTACGGGCCCTACACACGCGTGTACGGCCCGTATCACAATGGCGTACGCCTACGCCAACACTACCAAAGTGATATGGGCCCTACACACACGTGTACGGACCGTATCACTGGAGTAGTGGTGCCCTAGGGGTATGTGTGGAACGCAACGTACCTGTGTGTGGATAGTGAAATTACATAGGGGACACATGAGGGACAAATAGAAGGGCCTAAATGCATGCTGGCTGTCATGGAGACCGAGTTTCCAGTTCAAAATTTTGCATCAGGTGGCCAGCAAAAGTCGGTTGGAGACAATATACTATGTTGCAAAGTGGTTGTTGACTTGACATCATGCTCACATTTTGAACCATGCAAAGGCCCTCACTGGGGTAGGTTTAAAGAGATTGGAGGAAACGTAGGATGCAAATGAGATTGACCAATCACTCTGTACTCCTGTAAATGAAACAGCCCAGCAAGGGAGATATAAGGCAGCCAGGACTCATGAGAGAGCACTTGCCTGCACAACCTTTCATTCCACACCCCTGCTGCTGCTTGTGATTCCTCTGGCACCATGTCCAGGTCTGTGGAGAGGGCCCAGTCATTCACCCAGGAGGAGAATGAGGCGTTGCTGGACGTCATCCTCCCACAGTACCCCAGCCTGTATGGGAGACCAGGGGAGCAGGTGAGTGCTGACTCCACTAGCTTTGACTGTGCACCTTTTTTGTGACTGTCACTTTTGGCATTGTATCCAGGTGTGACAGAAATGCAATGTTGTTTAGAGTGGGTCCCAGGGGGGGAATGCCTTATGTCTCTCATGCAGAGCATGATGTAGTTCATGTCTGCACTCCTCACTTGCATTGTGCTTACTGTGACAATCACTGCATGGTGCATGGCACATTCAGCCTGGCTAATCCTCTTTGGCATTTTTGTTCTATAGTCCTGATGTGATTCAGTGGTCCCACCGGTGTGACAGGTGACTGTACCCACAGATGTGTGTGAGTTGAGTGTACCTGTGGTGATAGTGTCCAAATGATGTGTACGGCCCCTGGACATTGGTGTGTGTGTAAGTCCCCTGTCATGTGGGTGAGTGTCTATGTGGAGTGTTGCACCCCAGCTGCATGGAGGATGCATATGCCCTACCCATCTGATGTGAGCAGGGAGCCGTGCTGTGTGTCTCACGTGCTGAGCTAGCCCCACACCTGTGACTCCCCCCAGTCAAGTGGCACATGTGCAGAGTGATGTTTGTACCCGCAGTTGCCAATGGCAGGTGATTGTCCTGTGCCTGTGTGTGTCTGTGTACTCCGCTGAGGTTGCGTCAGTGGCCTGGGGCATGTGACTGCTTTGAGGTGCTTTCCATAATCCTGGTGTTGCTTGTGATGCACAGTGTGAGCCATGATCATTGATTCTGTCGCACCCCTCATGCCACCTGTGTACTTTAAATGCCACGTAGTGCATTTGGCCTTCCCCAGAGGATAATGTCCCTATGACAAAGGTGCAATGAGTTGGCTGCATACTATGCCCTGTTCAAACAAGCCCAATTGTTCTAATGTGTGTCTCTGTGACATGGAGCAGGTGTATTGATGTTGTCTCACTTTGTCATCCTCACACGTAGCCGCCTATGCCAAGGGGGAGGTATGGAAGCGGGCCGTCAGGGCCGTGAGGTCGGTGGAGGGTCGCAGTCGGCGCCTGGCCCAGGTGAGGAAACGCTGGCAGGATATCCGGTGCTGGACCAGGAGGATTGCCCGGGTCCTGCTGGGGGACTCACCTCCACGCAAACATGGCGGGCGCTGGCGCCTGACCCACCAAATGAAGCGTGTCCTGGCGGTGGTCATGGATAGGCGGTTACAGGAGAAGCAGCAGCAGGAAGGGGGTAGGTACATGTGTGTTTGTTGTGTGTCACCAACTTTTGGAAGTGCTCATTCGCCTGGATACACTGCCAGGGTTTATATGTGCAGTGCATACCCTGTTCCCCGAAGTCAACCGGTCCTGTTCTTCCTCCCTTCCCCTCCTTGACATGTGTTCCCTGGTCTGTGTGTAGTCACTCTTGCACAAGGTAATCTAGGCTGGCAGTTAATCCAAGTGCCCAATGCTTGCAGCATCATGTGTGGGGGTGGTCTGTGACATGTGTTGGGACCTTGCCTGTGCCCTGTCCAGTTCAGTCATTTGGGGGTCCATGCATGTTGGCACTGATGCAGAGTCTCAACATAGGAGTGTGAGGCTTAAAATGAACTGCCTTGCAGCATGCATGACCGATGTTGTGGCCTCAGACATGATGTGCATGAGGGGGAGATATGCATAGTGCGGGGACGGTTGCTCCTGTTGCAGTCAGATCTATCCAGGACCATGGAGCAGTGTGGCCACTACAGTCCCCTGAGACACCTTTTCCTAGGAATCATGTGTGTCATCCAACACTGTGGACATTCTCAGTGTCTTCAGCATAGGTTGGCCTCTGTGGCATTGTACCCTGGCCTTATTTGTATTTACGTAAAGTGTGCTACATGTGTACACTGTACAGGGTGACCCAATGTGGCTTGTGCATCCTCACACTGGCTAGTGCCTGTGTGTCTGTGTACAACTATCTGATGATGGTTGTTTGTCAAAAATATGTGTGGTCAGCCTCACGAGGGGTAGTTAGAGTGCTATTAGGATTTAATGGAGCCCATTTTTGTGATCCCTGATTAAGAGGTTTAAGTCCTTCCTCTGTCTCAATCACATTGTCTCAGGTAGGGGGGTGTTTGTGTGGGCAAGGCCTACATGTCCAAAGCTTATGTCTCCTTGCCAGGTGTGGCCTGTGTGTGATGATAGTCGGAATACACTCAACAAGTATTGACCCAGTCATGTTTGTGCATGTGCAGCATGTGTCAAAAGTTAAAAGACATGGTTCCTGCTCATCCATTTTTGGCAACGGTGTGTGGTCCAGATGCTGTGCTCGACTGTCCACAGACACTAGCTTCTCTGTATAGTTCGATATCAAGTTCTTTGCTGTTGTGTCATGCTCTCCATTGTTTCAAAGTGGCATGGTGGGTCAACCAACTGTGTAGTGCAGGGCCTACATATGTGCGTAGTATTGTAGATGCTACTCATGATGCTTTTCATGCTATGCACTGTGACCTATGTAGTTTGGACTCATGTGTCCTATGTATACGGGTGTCTGATTATTTCCTGTCTCTTCACCTTGCCCACAGCATCGTCGGGGGACACCGAGGGAGACACCGGCACGGACGTGGAGCAGGGATCCAGCACCGGTGCCACCAGTGCTGGGGAGTCTGGCGCAGAAAGTGGCACGGAGGGCGAGGGGAGTCAGGCGGAGGACCTGTCCAGTCCAAACACCGACTATGACGCTGACGGGTCCGAGGCTGAGCTCCCAGAGGGGGCAGAGGCTGCTCCCACAGCTGAAAGCAGCAGTACATCTCTCACCGCCCCCTCCATTCCCATCACCGCCCTCCCACTTGCTCGGGTCCCTTCTGTCCGTGCTAGGCAACAACATGTCTCCTTCATGCCAGACACCGCACCCCCTGCCCCTGTCTCCCCTGCTGCCGTCAATTCCGAGTCTGTGGACATCCTGCGGCAGTTGCAGGTTGGTCAGACATCGCTGCTTAATGTCCTCCATGGCCACACCAGACTGATGACACAGATGGTGTCGTACATGGAGGGCATGTCAGCAGCGATGTCTGACCAACGGATGTTGCTGAGGTCCATGGACTCATCACTGACGGCAGCAGTGGGTCTCCTGCAGCGCTCCGTCCCCCCCTACCCCTGCACCATCCACACTTCCCACTCCCATGCCTGTCCCAAGCACACCCAGACATCCCCATGCACGCACCCCACCAGACACAGGCAGCACACCAACAGGGAAGGCCAAGCGCACACCTCCTGTCACGCACACACAGGGGGAAGTAGGCACACCCACTGGGTCGGGGGGCAAACGGCAGCCACGTAGCCACAGTGGGAGTCCGCAGTCCTCACGACCCACTTCCTCCAAAACCATGTAAGCTCTTACTGAATGGTGACATTGTCCCAAGGAGTGTTCCTTCCTCTGTGGCACCTGACTTCTTCCCTGCAGGGTGTTTCCCAATTGTTGTGCTGACCTGTGTCTACATTTCCTTGCTGTGTGAGGGATCCCTTCAACTTTGCCCATGCCTACTCAGCAATGTCTCCTCCTGCATTGTCTGTGCCATCCTTGGTAGTCACTGTACTTGTGTATGGAGTATGTTGCCATGGCTTTATGTGGACATGGTCCCTTTTCCGCACTATGCATGTGTGTACTTTCAGCCTAGCACACATGTGTTACTTGTTCTGCAGGGTATTTGGGCACCTGACTGACAATTGTGGGCATTGTATCTGTGGGTACTCCACCCTTTTCCCTCCATGGGAGGCAACAACTTGTTGGCTGCCCCAGCACCTGTACATTCCTATCAGTCCTGGAATGTGGGTGACGGTGTGTGTTCCCTTAGGCTCTCTTAGTTGAGTGGGGTTTAACATGAGGATACAGTCTTGTTGCATGATCTCAGTGTGTGTATTGTGCTGCCACCACCAGGGGTGGGTGTGCATGTGTAATTTGTCATCACACCCACATGTGGTGTGTCATGCAGTGGGGGAAGGACATCCATCCTCATGGGAGTTGCACACTGCTGTCAGTGATGTGTTGTCATGGCACTCTCAACATAGTCGCACATTGTGGATGCCTTCATGCACCCATGGAGTTTTGCTAATGGGAGGATGATGTACACACCCCCATGTCTCTGTCCACTGCTGGGGGGCCTCTGCACCCACCCCTCATATGTCTGGGCACTGCTGGGAGTCCTCTGCACCCACCCCTCAGATGTCTGGGCACTGCTGGGAGTCCTCTGCACCCACCCCTCATATGTCTGGGCACTGCTGGGAGTGATAGGCACACACCCCTCATATGTCTGGGCACTGCTGGGAGTCCTCTGCACCCACCCCTCAGATGTCTGGGCACTGCTGGGAGTGATAGGCACCCACCCCTCATATGTCTGGGCACTGCTGGGAGTCCTCTGCACCCACCCCTCAGATGTCTGGGCACTGCTGGGAGTGATAGGCACCCACCCCTCAGATGTCTGGGCACTGCTGGGAGTCCTCTGCACCCACCCCTCATATGTCTGGGCACTGCTGGGAGTGATAGGCACCCACCCCTCATATGTCTGGGCACTGCTGGGAGTCCTCTGCACCCACCCCTCATATGTCTGGGCACTGCTGGGAGTCCTCTGCACCCACCCCTCATATGTCTGGGCACTACTGGGAGTACTCTGCACCCACCTCTCAGATGTCTGGGCACTGCTGGGAGTCCTCTGCACCCACCCCTCATATGTCTGGGCACTGCTGGGAGTGATAGGCACCCACCCCTATGTCTCTGTCCACTGATGTGGATCGTAGCACGACACCCACCCACCCGCCCACACGCTCTGAAGGCCTGGGTACGGGCCGTACCCCAAATGTTGGGGTGCCGTAGGGGTACGGACCATACCCAGGCCTTCAGAGCGTGGGTATGGGTCGCACCACGCGTACCCCTACGGCACCCCAACAATGGTGGTATGGCCCGTACCCAGGCCTTCAGAGCGTGGGTATGGGTCATACCACACGTACCCCTATGGCACCCCAACAATGGTGGTGCGACCCGTACCCATGCTCTTCAGGCCTGGGTACGGGTCGTACCACCACTGTTGGGGTGACGTAGGGGTACGGCCCGTACCCAGGCCTTCAGAGTGTGGGTACGGGTCGCAACACGCCTATCCCTATGTCACCCCAACATTGGGGGTACAGCCCCATACCCAGGCCTTCAGAGCGTGGGTACGGGTCACACCACGCGTACCCCTACGTCACCTCAACAATGGTGATACGGCCCGTACCCAGGCCTGAAGAGCGTGGGTACGGGTCGCACCACGTGTACCCCTACGTCACCCCAACAATGGTGGTACGGCTCATACCCAGGCCTGAAGAGCGTGGGTACGGGTCGCACCACGCGTACCCCTACGTCACCCCAACAATGGTGGTACGGCCCGTACCCAGGCCTGAAGAGCGTGGGTACGGGTCGCACCACGCGTACCCCTACGTCACCCCAACAATGGTGGTACTGCCCGTATCCAGGCCTACAGAACGTGGGTACGGGCCGTACCCCCATTGTTGGGGTGACGTAGGGGTAGGCGTGGTACGACCCGTACCCACGCTCTTCAGGCCTGGGTACGGTGCGTACCACAATTGTTGTGGTGACAGGACGCGTCCATGTCCACTTCCGTTGTGGCGGGACGCAGGCCTTTGTGGACACGCCCCCCCCAACTGACCAGACCCTGGAGGTACAGTATGTACAGGGCATGTATATATTTTGCCTTGGGTGGGGGTTATGTTTCCTGCCCCTGCCCCCCACCTTTGCCCCTGGGTGTTGCTCTGACCTTCTGCGGCGTCTGCGTTGGTTCCTGTGCACCAGGTCGTAGGCTATGAGGGCCAAGATGACACGTAGGATGGGGTCCATGGCTGTCCGTCGCGTACAGGTGCTCCTTCCTCGCGTCCTCCTCAAATTCCTGGCAGTTTTTGACTGCCGTAAAATATTATCCGTGCGGAGTGATGTAGGCACGAATCGTACTTGCTGGTTCGTAAAACGCTGCCTGACTCCGTCCGGACGTCACGTACGCGGTGTCCCGGATCGTAATTGTGGGTATATTTTCGCCGGTCGGTGTTTTTTATGATTCGTACGGAAATGGTATTTCTTTACGAATCGTACTTGCGGGTTTGTAAGGTGGTTTTCCCGGGTACGAGTCGGACGGAGAAAACGCTCGGTACGACGGTTCGTACCCAGGTTTTACAGGATCGGAATCGGCACCAAAATGTAATTATATTAATTTCATTACTACTAAAAATATAATTAATATAGTGATAAATATATAAAATAATTAAACAAAATATTACATTATAATAATTTTTAAAATATACTATAATACATAACAATAATTAGAACATTATATTTCAAACAACTATATTTATGACTTTGATTTCTTAAAAATCGATATTACTACCTAAACAATCGATTTTCTTGACGATTTCCATGCCCCAATATTTCTGACTCGATATTCTTGTCTGTCGATATTTTCAAATCAATATTCTGTCTGAATACCCATTGACACTAAGGGGCCGGTTCCAATTCCGGCCGCAAAACGTACCGACCGACATGGACCCGGAATGGAGACCGACCGACATGGACCGGCGCCATACGACCCATGCAGTCCGATGCAACGCGTGTGAATTACAACCGACACGTACGGAATACAAGCCGTACGACCGACACATAGGGAAAACAGTGATTCGCTCGGAAAACGGACGCGATTAGCACCGACCGACACGCACCAGGAATGAACCCGACTGACACGTACCCGCGATGTCCGATCCGCGCAGTACGATGCAATGCTTGTAAAACCAGACCGACTCGCACGGAGCCCAAGCCGCATGACCGAAACACACAGACAACAGGGACCTGAAGCAATAGAGATCTCCGCGACGACACGTATGAAACACAGAAGAAAGTCAGCATGAAAGACCCGGAGAAGCCCGCACGAGCCAACATCAGCGTCCGTATCGGTCAGAAGAACGTCTCCTTCATGCCTAGAAAACCTAAAGGAAAAAATACAAAAAAAAGGACCAAACAAGCAATGACAAAGTCAATAAATATTTTTTTTTAAACTTGGAACAAAGACACACCCACAACTCCACCTATATAAAGGACCCAATCACTACCATGATTCTTTGCAAATTGAATACAACAGCCAGCAGAGAACACCATCACACAGCAACCACAGACACACTCACAACTCACCCATCACACAACTTTCACACCATTAGCACCTCACCAAAAGCACTCACACATATACCTAGCAAAACCGACACCCACCCACCCTCACTTGCACCCTCACACACACATCACTCACCATCACCACCCATCACCATGCCCCCAAAGAAAAATCCAAAGTTCACAGATAGTGAGTTAGAAGTGCTGGTAGACAAGATCATCAGAGTAGAGCCACATTTGTTGGTACATTGGTCCAAAGGACCCCCATGTCACAGGGCAAGGATTGTTTACAAGGTGAACGCACAAGCACCAACGTTGTGCACAAAGGATGATATCCAGAACAGGTGGTATGACATGTGCAGGAGGGTCAAGAAACTCATCGAGAAAGATCACGCCTTGAGTCAGCGCACTGGCGGTGGCCCTCCTGCAAAACCAGTATACTTCAGGTCCTGGGAGGAGAAGGTGCAGGACATCCTACCACCAGAGAGCATCCATGGTCTAGCAGACATACCAGAGCCTGGTGAGTACACAACCAACATGCTCAATATTGTGTGGCAAGGGGGCAGTGAAACCATGCACCGTTAGCAAAGCCACAGTAACCAATAGATAATCATCCCAAGATGTGTATGCTAGTCAGACAAACACAATATCTGCCATCTCATAGTGACTTGTAACTGTGTCATGACATGTACAAACCTACCAACAAATAGAACAAGGCAGTGGCACAAAGCTAAATAAACACTGTCAGAAAGTTTGCCACCACAAACACACTACCTTACAGTGCAGCTGACTGACAGGAAGGAATAGTGGGTATGCAGGTGAAGTGAGTGTATCCAAAAGCATGATGGGGTTTGTAGTCACAGATAATGCTCCCCCTCACAATTGGCCCATCAAGACCTCTCTGAACCATGCCCACATCACAGGGAGTGGAAAATGACTGACAAGATGGCTGACACTGGGTCCTGCTGTGGGGAGCACAAGGCCGTGGTAGGGCTTGTGCGCAAATCAGAAGCAGGACACCACTGCCTGACATCCTGAAAGCCAAATTGCACGCCCGCCAATGGAAGCACGTTTCATGGTGGGATGTCTGGCCGGGTGGAAAGGAGGACTGACAGCTCTGACCATACTTATCAGCATGTGGAGACACACACACCCATCAACACAAACTCCACACAACTCACCGAGTAGAATACATTGACTCACACTGTAGTGAAATATCACCCAAAGATACACCGCACTGGGTGCTGCTGTGTGAAGCACAGGGGCTCTCTTTGGACTTGTAGCCAAACAAACACCAGAACTTCACAGTCAGCCATCTTGCCATTGCTGTCACACTCCCTTACAGGGAAGCAGAGTCATAAGGAAGGAAGTATGGGCATGCTGGGAAAGGGGGTTTAGCCAAAAGCATGATGGGAGATGCAGACACAGACATTCCCCACCCACGCACATGGCCCAGCAAGCTCACACTGAACCATGCTCACCTCTCAGGGAGTGGAAATGGACTGACAAGATGTCTGACACTGGGCTCTGTTGTGGGGAGCACAAGGCCCTGCTGGGAACTGGGCACCAACAAACACCAGGACTGCACTTTCAGCCATCTTGCCATTGCTGTCACACTCCCTCACAGGGAAGCAGAGTCAGAAGGAAGGAAGTATGGGCATGCTGGGAAGGGGGGTGTGGCCAAGAGCATGATGGAAGTTGCAGTCACAGACAATCCCCACCCACCTACATGGTCCAGCAAGCTCACACTGAACCATGCTCACCTCACTGGGAGTGGGAATGGACTGACAAGATGTCTGACACTGGGCTCTGTTGTGGGGAGCACAAGGCCATGCTGGGAACTGAGCACCAACAAACAACGGGACTGCACTGACTGACATCCTGAAAGTTAACCTGCACCCACTTCAATGGTGGCACGCTTCATGATGGGATAACTGGCCTGGGGGAGAAGGAGGTCCTGACTTGAAAAAAAATAACACCGATGCTGGCCATACACATACCTTCTCTGCTAAAACACATTGCACACGTGGTACCAGTCACTCACAAAGTAAATGCCCGGGCAAGGTGGCTGACACATGGGCCTAATAAATGATGTGGCTGCAAATCACACATATGCACTGGCCAACCCAAACACGTTCGCACACACAGCCATTGCAACCATGTGTTCAAACTCACTGTCTGGGGATGCAGTGTCCAGGGGTGCCCACTGGCCTGGCTGTGGAGGTGTATCTTGCAGATGACAAGTGTGGAGATTCATACACAGTACATTGCACAAAACACACAGGAACTCACATATACATCATTGACAGGGGATATCTGACACACCAATATAGCTGACACTGTAGCATGGTCTCATTCACACTAGGTGCTGTTGTGAGCTGCATTCCACTCCTACATAGTTCTGCAACATATGCATTCTTCACACAACACACCACTCACTGTCATAGACACTGTAGACAAAAGGTCTAACCTGGACTGCATTGGAGGAGACATGCTACTCACAGCAGCAAAACCGCAACACACACAACACTGGCTATCACTATCATGAGCATGGAAAAGCCAGAGAGCTGCCTTGCTCAATCCATATCACCATGGAGAACATTGACAAGTCAATACACATATGCACGTACACAACTCAGCACCAGACTCATTAACTATGGTGACATTATCACTTGTATGAAATGAGATGGGAGCTAGGAACACAGAAAAAAAAACACTTTCTCCCAAGAGATCACAGGCATACCGGACTGTGACCATGTCGTCCCAACACACCAAAGTGATGCACAAAGACTAGCAAAAACTGCTACCACACATGCCCCAATCTTGCAATATATCCTAAGTGGAATTGCGCGTATGTCCTCGTTAAAGGTCAAATGTGTACAGGGATGACACACCTGTGTCAGCAACATGATGGCCCTTGAGTAGTAATGGCCATGTACAGACAAATCTATACATGAGCTGGGCATGCACACACTTTGATATGCACATTGAAATGTTTCATTTTGGCTGGGCAATGTGCCACAACAATATCAATCTCTGTCCGTGACAACTTTGGACAAAGCAGTGTATAGGTACGCATTCAGACGTACAGTAGAAAATATCATGTATGTGAACCATTGATGCCTGTAGAAACATAACTTACATTGTGTGTCTCTTGCAAACACAGATGGTGCTGGGGACACAGCAGCAAATGAAGAGGAGTCCCTGTCCCAGACTCTGGTGGACCCTCAGCTCTTTGGTGTGGATCCGTCTCTGTCCTCTTTGGATGACGACGAACAACCTGGCACCTCTGGTGTGAGTCATCATGCAGCAGTACCAACATCTGCATCCCCTGTACCCACACCTCCAGCATCTGGCAACAGACAGGGCACCCCCGCCAACACGGACAAACCAAGGCCACAGAATACCGACTGCACAGGGACACAGGACCCCCAGGAAGCTACGGACAACACCATCAGCAACAACACCCAAGGGGGCCCAGTGTCACCTGTGCGTGCCGTGTGGATAGGGGTGCTGAGAGGGGTGGTAGGCAGAGGGCGCGCCTTGCAGAGGGGTCTGGACTGCATGTTGACCCCCAACTGGCACGCATCATAGATACGTACCAGGATAGCACCGGAGGATTCGGCCAGGTAGTGGGGATCCTCAAGGACATTCAACAGGAGCAGGCTGACCATCAAACCCGCATGGAGGCAAAGTGGGATGCACTTACTCCGGTGCATTGGGACATACTCCAATGCCTCCGCCAGATAAGCACCAACATGTCCACACCTCCCTGTGTGGCCACAACATCTGTTGCCGCACGATCTGCCAGTGCCACAGGGAGGGAGGATGACTCTGGCGGAGAGTCCTCTGCACTGCAGACGCCTGCACCTGAGGATTTCCCCACCGAAGAAGAAGAGGGGTCGTCCGAAGAAGGACGACTGAGACACAGATGTCCATGCACATCCCCCAGGGCCTCTAAACCTGTTCTGGACAATGTTCTTTGTCCGCAAACCTTTCACCTTGTCGTATCTAACACAACTCGCCTACTTGACATGGAGGGTTCATGTTGGTCCAATGTAGCAGATGACTATGGACTTTACTCTGGACATTTCACCTACCAACACTTCCAACTCTACTGTGAACTTTGGATTCAAAACCCAATGTACAGCACCCACCATTCTGTGCACTATCCTCACACATGTTTGTAAATAAACTCACCAGTACACTATACTTGCCTCTGTTGTGATTCCAACTTGTCATGTGTCATGAAGATGTTGATCTGGTAAACAACGTAGTGCATGCCAAATACTACAACAATGTGATCACCGTTATGTGAGTCATGGTGATGTGACACATGTGAGGGAGACACACCACTATGGCACCACAACACATAATCTCCATGTAACTCATCCACACAATTATGTTGACCTCAAATACATTGGAATGCACAGACACCACACCTATCCACAGTCAGTGGTAACAATCCCACAGGTGAGGTAAGCAAATGTCAGTCAGATGTGGGAAGACAGACAACGCACATAAAGCGTAGCAGAGGTTCATTACACATCAGCAACAGGTTTATTCCACAATAGTTGCAAGGTAATTCTACGTTACATTGGACACAAAGTGTCAGAGAATTGAAGTCCAGGGGTATGTGGTACATCACCTGATGGGAATTGACAACTTCCACACTGGTGTTGGATTCTGGATGTTGGGGGTCAGTGTTGACCAAACAACATGCAAAGTACCCTGGGAAGGACAGACACAAAACACAGTCAAAAGCACATCAGAACAGGAGAGAAATGCAATACACATGCACAAAACATGTCAAAATAAACCTACACAGAAACAAGTTAGCAGTTCGACACTATTGTGGAGTACAGACCACCTGAAAGGATACATTACTGCACGCATCCAGTCAAGTGGCACACAGACACACTCAAACAGCAACAGAGCAGCCCCAACACATTTCAGGCTAACTCAATACATTGACATAACAACCCTGTAAACTCACATTCAGGTGAAGAAGTTGTTGATGAGCTGTGTGCGGACGCTACCCTCATCATTATCATCACTGGCATCATGGCCCAGGCCTGGATCCTCCACAGGTGGCGGAGGTAGGTCATCGTCATCCTGGATGAGAGGTAACTTTTTCCGCACTGCCATGTTGTGTGGTATGCAGCATACAAGGATAATTTTGCACACCTCTGCAGGGTCATATGGGAGGGCCCCTCCGGTCTTGTCCAGGCAGCTGAAGCAGCTTTTCAGGAGACCAAAGATCCGCTCAATTACCGTCCTGGTCCGACCATGTGCCTCATTGTAGCACATCCCGGCTGGTGTCACAGGGTTCCTGAGGGGTGTCAGCAACCATGGCATGTTGGGGTATCCGGATTCACCTACATACAAACAATTGAACAATTATCTGAGTTTTGAAAGAGGGTGGAATACAACATTGCCAAACACACACAATGGTAAACAGTCAGAACACACCAACAAGCCAGGCACGCTGGTCTGGCATTTGTGACATCAGCGTTGCAATGCGACTACTCCTCATGATGTAGGTATCGTGCGCAGAACCGGGGAAACGTGCACAAACATGTGTGATACATATGTCTGCAAGACATACCACCAGAGCATTGATGGCGTGAAAATGCTTCCTGTTCCGTTATGCCTGCTCATGTGCCCATGGTGGTACCAGGGCAACATGTGTGCCATCAATAGATCCGATGACGTTCTGCATCCTCCCCAGTGTATAAAAAGCATCCTTTATTTCAGTGAGTTGACCTGGGCTAGGAAACTTGATATACAGGTCAAGGAAATGCAACATCCTCTCCAAGACATCGCGTAGCACACGACTGAACATAGTTTGCGACATACCACCAGCAGTAGCCACAGTGTACTGGAAGGTACCAGTAGCAAAGAAGTGCAGGGCTGACATCACCTTCACCTCTGGGGTCAGTGCTGTTGGGTATGTCCGGCCAGTTAGCAGATGTGGCGCCAACTGCTCCACCAACTCCTCAATCAGTGGCCTGGTAAAGTGGTACCGTCGGATGCAGTGGCGTTCCTGCTTGGTTTTAACGTATGGGAATGGTCTATGGACAGCTGGTGCCCTGCAGTACAGAGATGAACAAAGGAAGATTGTCGATTCATCTACCCATGTGGCGATGACTAAGTAAAATATCACGTGATACATCATGACAATACACAATGTAGTGAGGTGTGTGCTGTTGGGTATGGACACATATGTCACCTACATACACATCACCTCACATCTCAAGTCCACATGCCTACATAAGTTCCATGTAGTGCAATTGCCAATCATTGGGCTGTGTCACAGTAGCTATGTACTGCTGTCATGTTACAGACACACACCACAGTGACAAGGCATCACAGCTCTTTGACATGCAGATACCCAGGGTCCCTGTATTGCCACATGGACACTGGCATGACATGGCGTATCATGTACACACCATTAAACAACCGTGAGTCCCACAGGTAGTGGCCACTGTTGTCTCTGCAGGCCCTACATGGACGTCTCGTAGACACACACAACATCAATATTAATGCACAAACCACATGGATGTGGAGACTGTCTCCCATTGGGCACATTTGATCAGCCACATCTGAGACACAACATGCACACAGAATGTGGGTGTACATCAGAATTGGGGCTATAGGTCTCACTGTGATGTACATACCATCACACCCAGGACTCAGGGTGTATGTGACATGTCCTAAACATATCCTACCTGCAACTGTGCCCATGACTCATCACCATAACTGTACAGTTGCACATCACAGTGGTAATATGCACAACACCAAAAGGATTCTGTCCCCATGAACACGTGCACAGCCTGGGAGTGGCTTCCCAAAAGTGCCACACAACAAACCAAATGTTGCCCCCCCAAAACACTCTGGTAATGCAGCCTTACATGTCATGGGACACAGTGTGGCACATGCTGTAGTGTGGTAGGTGTGCACCTGAGTCCCTGGCAAGTAATTGTGTGTGGAAGCCATCAAAAAGTCACACCAATGTCAACCGACGTGGGTGACTTCTACAGGGAGGCATTGCTCAGTTCAGGACCGAGCCGTGCGTATGCTTAGCCATTGACTGCAATGAGAACCGATGCGGGTGACTATCATGCATACGCGTCGTGCAGGCATGGACCGAGCCGTGCTTACGCTTAGCCATTAACTGCAATGAGAACCGATGCGGGTGACTATCATGCATACGCGTCGTGCAGGCATGGACCGAGCCGTGCGTACGCTTAGCCATTGACTTCAATGTGAACCGATGCAGGTGACTATCATGCGTACGCATTGCACAGTTCAGGACCGAGCTGTGCGTACGCTTAGCCATTGACTGCAATGAGAACCAATGCGGGTGACTATCATGCATACGCGTCGTGCTGGCATGGACCGAGCCATGCGTACGCTTAGCTATTGATTGCAATGAGAACCGATGTGGGTGACTATCATGCCTACGTGTCGTGCAGGCATGGACCGAGCCCTGCGCACGCCTTGGCCATTGACTTCAATGTGAACCAATGCGGGTGACTATCATGCGTACGCATTGCACAGTTCAGGACCGAGCCGTGCGTACACTTAGCCATTGACTGCAATGAGAACCGATGTGGGTGACTATCATGAATACGCGTCGTGCAGGCATGGACCGAGCCGTGCTTACGCTTAGCCATTAACTGCAATGAGAACCGATGCGGGTGACTATCATGCATACGCGTCGTGCAGGCATGGACTGAGCCCTGCGCATGCCTTGACCATTGAATCGTATGGAGACGGGTGCGTGTGGATTTTCAAAATACGCGTTGTACAGTCAGTTGACCGAGCCGTGCGCACCCATTGGCGCTGGACTGTCATGGAGACGTATGTGGATTCAAAACCTGTACGAGTTGTGCGCTGGAAATTCAGTTGGATGCCTACAACAATGTTGCAATTTCTAGGGTTTTATGAAGGTGAAGATTTGAACGATGCGGAAGACCGTGTTGGACCTATCACTTGGGACACATGGCACAGATTCTGCCTCTGCAGCACAGATATAAGGATGGCTGGCACCCAGGGAGCTCACTTGCCTGCACTACATGCTAATGGATCATATCTCTGATACCACTGCTGCTGTCTCTGCATCCTCTGGCTACTGCTATGGCACGTACTCTGGAGAGGGCCTCAGCCTTCACTGAGGAGGAGAACCAGGCCCTGCTGGACGGGCTCCTTCCACAGTACAGCAAGCTGTATGGGAAATCAGGGGAGCAGGTAAGTGTGCAGTCCACTGCCTTCCTAATTGTGCATGTTGTCTGACTAGCAGTACTAGCAGTGTGTACACCAGTGGCAAGGGTACTCACTGAGTACTTTCATCCCCCAAAGTGTGTAGGTACATGTAATGAACAGGTGTTCTACAGCAAAAGTGCATTTGTGCAAGCTTCAACTTCCCAAGCAATGTTAACATGTCAGACATGCAGGGCATTTGTCCTTTTCCATGGGTGCACTAACTGTGTAACTCATTTTTCTTTGTGATGATGACATGTATATCCAACTGTGTGCAGCACAAACATGGGGCATGTGTGTTAATGGACTTTAAACTTTGTCATCCTCACAGGTTGATGCCCACCAGAAGCAGGAGATCTGGCTGACCATCGCCCGGGCAGTTCGATCAGTGGGGGTCTACAAGCGCCGGATCCGCAACTGCTAGAAGAGGTGGCAGGACCTTCGGGGCTGGACCCGGAGGATTGCAAGGGTCCAACTGAAGCTGTCGCCTCCTCGCAGGAGGGGCGGACACCGGACCCTGACCCCCCACATGCTCAGGATTCTGGCGGTGATCTTCCTGGACCTGGATGGGCAGCTGAAGGCCAGACAGCAGCAAGGAGGGGGTAAGTCCATGCCTAATCTGTGTACTATGTCTGACATGCTATTTACAGTCTTTTGGCCTGGTCACACTTCCACATTACGTAGGTCTTGTAGACCAGGACTCATGTCCCTCAATTGTGTGATGCACCCTCCTCATCTGATCCACAGGTGTGGCCCTTACAGTCTGTGGCTTGTGTCATTAGGGCACTGTGTCCCTGCAGTCAGCTATGCTTCAGGTTCCGGACAGCATCTGTTACAGTGATTCTGTTGTGTGTTTCATGGGTGGGTCAATTGTTTACACAATGACTGAGATCTGACATGTGACCTGTGTGTGCCCTTGATATGTGTTCCAATTGCTGGTCTGACTCGCCATATGTGCCTGGGGTATTTCAAACACACCCATGCAGCAGGGGACTCCAAATTGTGGGCCTCAGGAGTATGTATATCAAGTGTGTCACACTTGCTTAGCCACCTGACTACTGTCCAGGGCTATACACTGTTTCACGTAGACCTGGGCAGTCATGCCTACTCAAGGGCCTTTAGAAACACTTTATAATCCCACTCCTGTGTATCAACTTACAGGTTGTGCTTAATGACATGTGCCTTCAGGTGTCTGCCTCTGCGTCATTGCGGTGTGGCATCCTTTTCAGGACAACTGGGGTGTTCATGAGTTTGAGGGTCAGCAGGACACCTGAGATGTGACTATAAGAGACAAGACCTGTGTGACATAGAGGTGTGATCACTTGACAGTGCACAATGGTGTATGCAACTGTGAACTTCAGGCAGCTGTGTTTCATGCACAGCAGACTGTGATGTGCTCATGTACAGGGAGTTGTGTTCGCAGAGACTCATATGTCTGTTCTGTATGATGGGGGGTCATCTGGGTCTGGGATATGTTGTTTGCAGGGGATAGACAAGTGCAAATTGTCAGCTGCAGAGTTTGCTTTACCCATGACCTATGATTGTGATGCAGTGCATACTGTTGCTGTCTGGATGCCCTGCCCCTGTGACAGGAGACAGTGATGACTGACTTTCCAGGCATGCCAGTGCCATGGCATTTAACTTGCTATGAGTGATCCTGCATTGGGCTCAGATGTGCTCCATGCACCCCATTGTGGCATTGACTATTAGGGCATGAGTACATCATAGTGTGTGTTGCTGGTATGCATCACAAGCATGTGAAATGAGACTCTGGCCATCCCTTCATCCTGACACCTGTACTGAGTCAGTGGCAAGAGATGTGATGTGTGTATAGTGACATACTCCTACATGTTCACTTGCATGTCCAACATCTGTGTAGGTGGTGCATGTCTGCACATTGGGGTATTATCATCCAACATGCAACATACATATGGGTGCAAGTCCAGGAGTGATATGAGTGCCATGGTTGATGGTGAGACTGACAATTGGCTTATTCAAAACAGTGTGAGCACTTTGAACAGTGTTCAGCTGATGATGCCAGGGCTTGCCCTGTGATGTGCTGTACTCACTGTGGTGTGCGCGGTCAGTGCAGGTGACTGATGTTGTTCTTTTTTTCCTAATTCTATCCAGATACATCCACGGCCACAGGAGGGGACAGCTCCACGGACCAGGAGGAGCCACAGAGCATGACTGGGACAGAAGGCAAGCAGTTGGAGGGACCCAGTGGCACGGAGGGCTAGTGGAGCCACACCGAAGAGTCCTCAGCACCATCCACCCCAGCTGAGGGCCACAGCAGCTCAGAGAATGACTCCCTTCTGGAGGCGGGTGTCAGCAGCCACCAAACCCTGAAGTACTGGGTTTTTCAGAACCAACCCAGCGGTGCCAGGGGACACACCCGAAGACTTCGAGTTCTTCCTGTTTCAGACTACAGAACCACAGAGTCTTCTAGGTGAAGTCAAAGATCGTATTTATTGGCTGCAGACCACAGGTATCCGAGAAGTACAGCACGGTGTATGTTCTCAGGAGACTGCCCCAACCAAAAACCAGTCTTTTCTTATATACAAAATATTACGCTCTGGGCAACACCGCCCCTATTTTACAAGTGGTTGTTCACATATTTTCGCTTCAAAGGAACAGCAAAGTCATGATGATAATCCCACATTTCAGCTCGGTCAGCCCACAATTATTTACCCGGCGAGGCTCAGAACCTTCATCAGATTTCAGCGGACCCCAATAAACGGGCACCTCCTCCTCGTAAAGAAAGGCATAAAGTAGGAAACAGAGTCAGGTGTGAAAGAGATTAGTCAGAGTTTGTGTGGGAAGAACGACTATATGGTGTGTCAAACCCTAATGCTAATCCCATTTGGCCGCTGTAAGAACAACCGGCCGGACGGGACTGATCTCGGGCAGTGGAGTCAGTTTGCACAGGTCACAAAGAGGTCACAGAAGGTATACGTGTCCTTTAGGCCTAGGCATGGCCTTAGTGCGCAGCCTATGTGAGGGCAACCACAAAATGACTACCGTTATAAAATGGAACCCGAGGATACAATATGTAGTATCGTATACACGGTGAATTCATTGGTGAAACATGACGAAAACACTCGTACATACCACATTTGTCATTTGCGGTTCGTTGATACCAAAATCGGCATGGCGGGGCCATGCCTCCAATGTGGTTCCAAAATTAACAGTACCACAGACCCTCCTTTTGCCCTTACATAGGCAATAACTATACTCATATTAATCTGAGTCCAGGTCTATATTCATAAGATCATGGAGTTGTTGCTGTAGCATCATCCTATTGCTCAGCTCGTCTCTTGATACAGGTTTCCCTACACATGATGTAACACAGAGGCTACACATTACAGGAGCACATTGTACACATAGACAGAACAGGAAAAGAATGGCTAAGATCATCTCAGTGGCTATTAGAGTCTTCCATCCCCAGGCTGATATCAGTCCCCAGAACCCCCCCATCATCGACCAGTCTCCTTTATCCACGTGAATGGATTCGGAAATCTTATGCAGTTTGGAGATGGCTCGATAGACTGTCGGAGCGTTATCTGGTATGAAAATACAGCAGCTTGATTGGATGACCTTACATACTCCACACCACGGTCCGCAAGTATTACATCTAGAACCATACGGTTCTGCAACGTCATGAGGCGATCCGCCTGAAGCTCAGCTGTCAAGTTACCAAGGGCACCAGCCGTTACATTAACAGTGGATTCAACTACACGAGTCAGTTGTCTCAGGTTCCTGCTATTGACCATTGGTCCCCAAAACGGCAGGAAACCCAAGAAAAAGTCTCCCGCTTCCTGACCGGCAGTATCCTCTTTACTAACAACGCCTCTTACAACTCTAGTCTTGTGATAATCAGAGGTAGCAGTAAATGTCGGCGGCAGTAAATTTGCGACATAGCATGTGCCCGAGAAATCCGGGGGCAACCATGTATATGCTCGGTCATTGCAAACAATGTATGTACCCTTGGCAGCCAAAAACGCAAGGGAAAACTGTGATGGAAAAGTGTACGTTTCAGTACAGTCACTCCTCCCTAGTTGAGCTCTTGGATTCTGACCATTGCCTTGTAAACAGAACCGACCTATGTGGGGTACGACCCAAATTGGGGATGAACTCTTACGCTGTTTCTCGCCCAGACTAATGCTATACCCCGTCGCGTTCCAACCTACATAAGCCCGCAACTCATCCTTAGGAATAGATGAATATGCATCGATATCTCTGCTCATATCAGCAACTCCTTTCATCAAGGCCTTATTGTTCGTGCTAGGTCTAGTGGAACGCGGTGATCGCGGGGAGTAGGTTTCAAGCGCAAAAAGAAACATAGTCTGGAATGCCCATGATGACCCATTATAGCTAAACGGCAGCACTAGATATGGGATACCCTTATTAATGGTATGCGGCATCAAACCACACACCCAGCAATTTGTTGTATTCATAACTAGTTGATGTTGGTGCAGAAGTTGAATAAACAAATTATTTACGAACTCAGAACGTCTAGCTTGTTCGTGTTCAGGCAGAGGGTGGAAAGAGTGTGAGGAAACAGTAGGAGGAGATATGGGCTGTATAGTGGGTGCAAACGGCACTTGAAAAGACAACAATACATAATCTACAAAAAACATCATCATGCTAAATAGGACAAACAGACACAATATTACAAAACTTTTGCTATTCATTATTTTACATATTCTGCTCTTAAAATTCATTTCCTCAGCGGATCTCTTCATCTTGAAAAACTCCATCCTCTAACTGTGCTGTTCGCGGCGGATGAGTGTCTTCTGCTAAGGAGTACACTTGTCAGTCCAGGGAACGCCCTAGACCAACCAGAACCGTTGACCTAACGTCTCCGGCTTGTACCCCAAAGTCTTGGCACCGCGACCCTACAGCTGAACCCGGATGGTGGTTCGAAAAAGCAAAAATAAGAAAGTCTTTCAGATGGAAGAGAGAGCTGCACTACTAAGAAAAATATCAAAAAGGAATTTTTATTTGTCCATAGTTCTCGGCCTCAAATTGTAGCGGCTTCTTGTAGGTACTGTCTGGTCTTGAAACAAGAGTTCAGGCTCTGTGGTGTCCAATCGGTTTGATGGCGGCACAGCTTCCTGCAGAATGTCGTCGTTCTCTTGTTCTGAAATTGCTCCTTTTACACGTACATCGCTAAATGGCACGAAACGGGGCACAGTGTCAGTCTCAGAATCAGCGTTACCCTCCTGGACCCACCGGTCATACGGCAGAGGCAAAGGAACTCTTTTACAATGTACGCCGTGAATCCAGTTCTTTTTCCCTTTCACTCGAACAGCTGATCTTGTCGAAAGGAGGACGAGATGGGGGCCGGTCCAACGGGGCTCATCATTTTTCGTCCTTTGGAAATTACTGACCAGCACCCACGATCCAGGACTGATAGGATGTCCTGGAGCTTCAGAGGCCTGAGGCAGAGTATCGTGGACCTGTTGGTGTAAGACACGCAATTTAGCCGTCAATTCATACAGATAATCAAGCAGTTCTGGATGTTCGATCTCACTGAATTTTGTCGGCCTTGGCACTCCCCATATATTGGCCGGGCGGCCAAACACAATCTCATACGGACTAAGTCCCACTCGTGAATGCACAGTCATTCTTGTCGATAGGAGTGCTAAGGGTAGCGCGTCAGGCCATTTAAGCCCAGAACTCGCTTGGATCTTGGCTAATTTGAGCTTCAATGTGCCATTATAGCACTCTACTAGTCCAGCTGATTGGGGGTGATTTGCAGCGTGAAATTTCTGCTTAATGCCTAGTCCTTCGCATACATTCTTCATCACTCGTCCCACAAATTCACTCCCATTATCACTCCAGACCATTCTCAGCATTCCAAACCTAGGGAAGAATTCCTTGACAAGGGCTTTAGCTGTGGAGAAGGCAGTATTGTCTTTTAGGGGATATGCTTCTATCCACCTTGAGAAAGCGCAGACAACAAGAAGTACATATTTCAGATTGTTGCACCTTTCCATGTGGATGAAATCTAGCTGCAAAACCTCAAACGGATACGTTGGAGGCGCAAAATGCCCAGCTGGAGTTGGGGTTCCCTTACCAGGATTGTATTTCAAACATACCATGCAATTTTTGACCACATTCTCCACACACTTGGGGATTCCAGCATTCTGCCATACTGGAGCTAATAACTTACAAATCCCTTTCACACTGATATGTGCCATTATAACCACTGGAAGCACATATGCATCAGGTAACAACCATTGCCGGTGTTCTGACAAATCAATCCAACAACCATTCTCATCCAACTTAACCTTACTTTCTTCCCACATGCTCAATTCTTTCTCTGTGGCTTCAGCTTGAAGGGACTTCACACTCTCTATCGTGTCTTCACACATTCCAACATCACCAACCCATCTTGCAGGGCCTGCGACATACATTCGATTCGTCACGTCTTTTGCTGTTTCTTTCGCGATTTCATCAGCAAATGCATTACCACGACCAACATCATCAATAATCTTCTTGTGTGCACTGCATTTCACAATCGCGACTTGTAACGGTAAGGTCAGTGATTCAAGGAGATCATTCACCAACTGACCATTCTGAATCTTAGTTCCATGCGACGTCAGGAACCCACGTTCTTTCCACAAGTGCCCAAAACTGTGGGCCACGCCAAAGGCGTACTGACTGTCAGTATATATGTTCACTTTCATTCCTTTCGACAACACGCATGCTCTTGTAAGTGCAATTAATTCTGCTGCTTGAGCCGAGTTATGTGGTATACGTGCAGTTTCAACAATCGTGTGCAAAGTCGTGATAGCATATGCAGCAGTCGTATCACCATTCGGAAGCTTGAAGCACGAACCATCCACCCATAGGGTACCATCACACTCAACCAGGGGAGTATCTTTAAGATCCACTCTCCCTTTTGTTTCTTCTTCTGTTCTGAACAGACAATCATGCTGTTCAATCTCATCTGTGTCTGCTGAAATCGGTAATAATGTAGCTGGATTCAACGTATTGCACCTCTTTATGTACACATGACTCACAAGCAGTGTCAACTCGTACCCTGAGAATCGAGCACTAGTTAAGTGCTGTGTTTTGGTTCTATTTAACAATGTGTCCACCGCATGTGGAACCATTACGATCAACGTGTTATACATTACTAACCCAGCAGACTGTCGAATAGACACAGCTGCTGCCGCTGTAGCTCTCAAGCAACTTGGCAATGCCTTAGCTACTGGATCCAAAATCGACGAAAAATACGCGCACGGACGCTGTCTGTCTCCAAAAGACTGTGTCAGCACTGACAACGCGCAACCTTCTTTCTTGTGGACATACAATGTAAAAGGTTTACTGTAGTCAGGGGTACCCAACACAGGAGCCGAACATAATGCCTTACGTAATTCCGAAAAACTTTTCTGACACTCTTCAGACCATGGGACGGGATTCGGTGTATCTTTGCATGTTAGTGCTATCAAAGGTTTTGCCAGCAAAGAAAAACTCGGGATCCACTGCCTACAGTATGAAGTAATACCCAAGAAAGCACGCACTTCTCTCTGTGTTCTTGGCACGCTCAATTGTGCAATGGCCTGAATTCTTTCTGGGGTCAGTTTCCTTCCCTCCTTCGATAAGAGATGACCTAAGTAGGTCACCTCCTGTCGACAATATTGCAGTTTTGAGAGAGACACTTTGTGATGAAAGGCAGACAAATGCAGCAACAATGACAATGTAGCTTCTTTACAAATCTCTTCAGTATCCGCGGCGATTAGTAAATCGTCAACATACTGAATAAGGGTAGCACCACTAGGTAAAACAATTGCATCAAGCTGCGCTTTTAAAGCCTGACTGTATATAGATGGACTTTCACAGTAGCCCTGCGGAGCGCGTTTAAAGCGGAAGCTGCGACCTCCTAAACTAAAACCAAAAATATCCCTGCTTTCCTCTGCAATCGGAATGCTAAAGAAAGCATTCTTTAAATCAATCACTGAGAACCAGGCAGCGGAAGCTGGGATCATAGTTAACAAGGCAGTTATATCAGGGACAACTGGAAACTGTGGCACAACTATCTTATTGACCTCTCTAAGATCAATCACAAATCTGTAAACAGGTGGCTGAGAAGGGTCAGTACGTTTTAAAACAGGCAGAACCGGACTATTGCAAACGTTGCCACTTGTCTCTTCGATTACATCCTTTTCAATCAAGTCATAGATGATCGCTAACAACGCTTTCTCACCTTCATTAGAGATCTTGTACTGGGGAATGCGTGGCAATTTAATATTGGCTTTCAGAGTGACCACATATGGCGGTATTTCCAAGAGACCCACATCGTTAGGGCCAGTAACCCAAAGGACATCCGGAAGAGACGACAATTCAGCTGGAAGTTTATTCTTCGACAAATACATTGGAGAAATCACTTCCCTACCCAGTGAAAGTTGTACTCCCGAGGGGGAACAATATAATGTTGCATGTAATCTCTTTAACAAATCCAATCCTAACAGATTTTCGCCACATCCTGTCGTTAGGATAAGGGGTGCTTTTAGCTCACAAGGTCCAACAGAAAGGGACATAGGACTAGAGATCGGATTTCTAACCGGGGCGCCAGAAAAACCTTCTGAAACATTCATTTCGCCAGACAAAGGCGCGCCAGGGAGTTTTGAGTGCATAATTGAACTTTTTGCAGCACCAGTATCCAACAAAAAGGGCTCTGACACACCCGCTGTAGTCACCTTAACATACGTTCCACTCTGATCCACTGGCACTGAAACAACTCCCTCTCTTTGTCTACGGCTGTCCTAGTAATCATTACCTTCCATATTTCCATCTTCTGCATAATAGTCATTATTATAGTACTGGGCTGTCCCACCAGTTACATTGGCCTGCTGATCAAAACTGTTCATCGTATTTTGAGGCGGAAGAGGACGCGCATTCTGGGGAACATTCCCACGCCCCCTACCTCTAGGAGCCTGCTGACCACCTCTACCTCTCGCGCCATAAGCATTATTCGTGCGCTGCAACAATATAGGACACTATACTTAAAGTGACCTTCTTGTTTGCAATACTAACACTGATTGGGACCCACGGGAACACGCGGTTGGGAATACCCGAACCTTTGCGAGTTACTCTGAAACTGTTGGGGTTGTTGATAGTTACTCTGACCTTGTCTATAGTTATTCTGATCTCCACGTGGCGGGTAAGCCTGCTGTAAAAGAACCTTCATCTTTAACTCTTTTGTTTTCTTGTCTGCTCTATCCTTCTCATCTTTATCCCTATTTTCGTAATACTGTGCAGTGGCCAGTATTTGCGCTGATGAGGAAACAGCCCAGGAACTCTCTGAATCCTTTAATTTCTTACACAACTCGGGAAGCAAATTATGCACAAATTTATCAACAAATAAACGTTGACCACCTTCCGTACTCATGTCTTGACCACTGTGGTCGATAAATGTTTCTTCAAACCTGGTGAAGAAATCAGACACTGTTTCGTCTTTCTTTTGTTTGCATGCCGATAATTTATCCCAATTCACACGCATCGCCGGCATTAACGTCTTAAAGTAGGTAATAATTCTACCAGGGAGTTCTGCTACTAAGGGCTCAGGTTTTGCACCACCAACTTGTGCAGTGTCTTTAGCAATGATATTAGCCCATGTACCACCTAGTTCTGCAACATGATCCGTATTACGAATCAACCCCCACAAAGGCTGCATCAGCCGCAACGGCGTCCTTCCATACCGGAGGGACTTCTCTCATCGGGTATTGTTTAACCTTTTCATCAGGGGAGCCACGTTCAAACAGCGACTGAGAAGGACCCTCGATCCTGAAAGACAATAATACCGCAACTGCTTTCTCAACATCGGGACCCACAATCGTACCCTTGTCAAATTCAAATCGCACACGGCACAACTCTTGCGGATTCGCTTCCAAACCATTATCCTCCAATTCCTCACAAAAGAAAACACACATCTTTTCAAAAACGTATCTCTGTTTCGGTGCTTCCCATTGATGAAAAACATTTACAACAGACCTTACGCCATATCTTTTTTTTTTTTTTTTGTAAAAACCTTTATTGACATTTCAACAAAAGACAAGTATGGGCCTACAACCCCCGGGGCCGGCCGCTAAGCAGTCAGAGTAACAGAAGCAAATTTTAATCACAGGCAGCACCTCGGGGAGCAGATTCTCCATGCTAGCATACTCTTGGCCACTGAACAGCCCAAATAGGGACCAGGATACAAAAGGTTTTCATTTTATAATAAGGGATAGAAGGATCAGGTGCCAAACAATTTCCCAGCAGCAAAAAATGGCAGGCAGAATAGTAAACGCCGACAATAAACAGCAATCTATCCAGGCAATGGCGCTAAAACAGGAGGTTCAGGATGTGGAGGAATATCACGGCCATTTGCGCCTGCAGTCCCCTGCCCTAAGACCCAGAAATCACCACGGAAATTGAGGCATACATAAAAAAGCAGTGATTGGCAGCAAAGGAGACCTACCGTGCTGACCCCAGAAAAGAAGACAAATAAGAATAAGAGAAGAAAAAGGAGGCCATAGAAACAAAGTAAAAAACTAAAGAATCCCCTCCCCCAACCCCCCACCCTGCACCTCTGCAGATGAGTACGGCCCCCCCCCCCAGCAGTGTGCCTGTCGCCCCGGAACCAGACCCGAAATATAGAAGAAACAGAGAAAATGGAGTAAGAAAGGAAACCCCACCAGATGGGGGAGTAAAGAGAGTATTAATAAACTGGAGGAGGGCCTTCAAAACATGCCCCCGGCTTCTCCCTCCCGCACAATATGTTCCTCCCCAAAGCAAACAGTAAACAAACACAAAATCGACCATGTCAAAGAAAAATGGGGAGCATTATGCACCTATTACACTATTAGTTACGTCGTGAGAGCACGCAACCCCTGTGCCCGCCCGCCTGTTAGATGACAACCTCTGAAGGATCAGCCTTATCCTTGGCCACTCTTTGCGAATCCACCCATGCATACCCATCGACCCAGTGCCATGTCCAATGTTACAAGGAAGAGGAGCGTCCAAAAAAGACCAGGAAGCGACACACACATGTACGGTGGACGTCTCTGAACACCAACACAGTCAACATTATGGAGGACCATCTTTCCCAGTACTGCCCCAGGGTCTGTACTGCACACAAGGTCCAGGAAGGCGGAATCAGCCAGAGCAGGCGACTGTTGCTGGAATATTGCCTGGGTCGCCGGAGGCTGCGCGTGGGACAAAGCCACCACCCCCCGCTCAAATCCAAAACCTCCGGAACAGACCGGACCCACAGCCAGCTGATCACACGTTGGCACATTGTCCGAAGTTTCCAGCTTTCCCCTATTCACAGGGGCGGCCACGACACTGTCCTCCTGTGTGAAGTGTGACAAGTCCCTGTGTGCCTGGGGACCGGCAGATCGCAACTGTTCCGACGCTGAAGCAACACTCTCAAGCTTTCTCCCCAATGCCGAGGCGCCGTGAACCAGGGTGGAATGAAGGGCACCGAGAGCTTCGAGAAGGTCACCGTACCCCAGCCCAGCTCCCGGCGCCCGCTCCGCTACGCTCCTCTTAGGCACACACTCCCAATCTTGCTGAGACCCAGTGTACAGGATGATAGACTCCATCCTAGCAAGATGGCCGCCGGGTAGGTTCATCCCAGATTGGGACCGGGACTCAGGCACAGGCACATCAAGTTCCATGTCACTGGAAACAGGGTTCCGGGGGCAGACAAAAATATATATCCAGTGTGTGGCCACAGGTAACAGTCATCCCCACCACGGACCAGCGCCCACGAAAATCCGGGAGCAGCCCGCGGAAATCGGGACGCGTTACGGGCAGCGTCCGGGCAGCTCACCGGCGAAGGCTCAGGCAATTACCGGAGAATCCTGGAATTGCCACCCCGGGCATGCACTCGTTCCGCTACGCTCAGTGGTAGGAATGACCACAGCGAAATTCAGGTCAATATTCGCACCGCTCCGGTACTCCGACTCCACCCAGTCACCAATGGCCGCTGTTGTTGAACTGCCGCCCGGCCATGTTGTCCACCCGAGGTCCCGGTTCCAGGGTTGCACAGGCCGCAAACTTCAAATGAACATTTCTCCGGCGGTACCGCCGCCAGAAACTTCAGAATCACACAATCGGTTGCCGCTCTCAGCCACCAACACGGGCAGATAGCGCAGGCTAAGGATCTCATGCAGGATATCTGTGCGGGATGTGGAGGTTCACGGAGCCGGGAGCCTACGCTGCCGTCCCGATCGCCATCTTGGCTCCTCCTCCCCCCTTACGCCATATCTTGAAGGATAAACAATCCATTTATGTGCCATGTGGTCTAACACTTCTTTCTCTTCAGAACCAGGCAGCTGACTACGCAGCTGCTTACGTTGTGAACCAGGGGTCGTACTAGATAACCCGAAGAGGGGCGATAAAAAACTAGTGACCGCACTAGCCATTCGTTGTCGTGTAGAGGGTGAAGTTGAGGCAAGAACAGGGGGAAAGACAGAGGGGAGAAAAACGGGTGCAGATACAGGTACAGGGGTCGTATCAGGAAGAGTGCCGAGGGAGGCAGCTGATGTACTAGATAAAGTCGCAGGAAGCGCAGAAGAGATAGGTAGCGAAGCCGGCGGACCTTGAGAGGGGTGCGCTGTAGGCATAGGAGCCGACTGAGGAGGAGCTGGCGGCTGCGGGAAAGCTTGCGGGAAATTAACTGGAGGCTGTACATTTAAAGGTTGCGGAGGCGCTGTAGCACTCTGCGCATACGGGGGTGGCGAACTCAGCAAATGTGACATTAGGGGATCTTTCTCCTTTTCTTTTGACGCATCTTGCTGAAGGGGCGGCAAAACTGGGTAACATTTATCAATCACTAATTCACGTTGCCTACGTAACTGCTCATTCATTTGTTCTTCTTCATTATCCTTAAACTGCAAGGCTGCTTGCATTATCGACATACCTTTCTCTCTTTTATTTTTCTTTGCTAATTTAATTTCTTTCTGTTTGGCTTCCTTTCGCCATAGGCGGAAAGAATCAAACATCGCCGGCCGGGCTTTCTTTTTAAATAATTTAACTTCTAAGTTATCTAGGATTTCTGTGTCGAAACTACCATTTTGGGGCCATTTTAAAACACCATCCTTTCTGGTGTATCGGATCCATACTTCATTATACGCAATGGGGCCCACGCCGTGTTTCACATAAAGCTCATACGTTGGAGTTCCAATTGGAGGAACCGGACACGAATCCTCTAATCGGGAATCCTTATTACAACCCAAACACTCACTAGTCTAGTTTCAAACTTCAAAGGATTATCGAGTACGATAGTCTCGTGAATACACGAGTCCTTCGGCTTTGGCACTTGCAAGTTCCAAATCAAAGCGATCCCGAAGGGATACCAAACTAAGAACCAAACTAAGAACTGGGAGATGCTCCACTTATACTTAACTGAGGTATCGATGACGTCACCAGAAGACTCGTTTAATCGTTTCGCTCTACCAAATCATCAAGGGTCCAAAACAGGGCGATAGTCAGGGCAGCAGTCCTTCGTAGCCGTCGGGACGCGGAGAACCTCGCAGTAAAGACTTTCGGACCACGTCGACATGCAGTGGTCGATGAAGTGGCGGCCTTCCTCCAGAATTTTCACACGAAGCTCCTGACGAACCTCTGGCTTGGACCGGTACCGCTGAAATCGCCCCACGTTGGGCGCCAACTGAAGTACTGGGTTTTTCAGAACCAACCCAGCGGTGCCAGGGGACACACCCGAAGACTTCGAGTTCTTCCTGTTTCAGACTACAGAAACACAGAGTCTTCTAGGTGAAGTCAAAGATCGTATTTATTGGCTGCAGACCACAGGTATCCGAGAAGTACAGCACGGTGTATGTTCTCAGGAGACTGCCCCAACCAAAAGCCAGTCTTTTCTTATATACAAAATATTACGCTCTGGGCAACACCGCCCCTATTTTACAAGTGGTTGTTCACATATTTTCGCTTCAAAGGAACAGCAAAGTCATGATGATAATCCCACATTTCAGCTCGGTCAGCCCACAATTATTTACCCAGCGAGGCTCAGAACCTTCATCAGATTTCAGCGGACCCCAATAAACGGGCACCTCCTCCTCGTAAAGAAAGCCATAAAGTAGGAAACAGAGTCAGGTGTGAAAGAGATTAGTCAGAGTTTGTGTGGGAAGAACGACTTTATGGTGTGTCAAACCCTAATGCTAATCCCATTTGGCCGCTGTAAGAACAACCGGCCGGACGGGACTGATCTCGGGCAGTGGAGTCAGTTTGCACAGGTCACAAAGAAGTCACAGAAGGTGTACGTGTCCTTTAGGCCTAGGCATGGCCTTAGTGCGCAGCCTATGTGAGGGCAACCACAAAATGGCTACCGTTATAAAATGGAACCCGAGGATACAATATGTAGTATCGTATACACGGTGAATTCATCGGTGAAACATGACGAAAACACTCGTACATACCGCATTTGTCATTTGCGGTTCGTTGATACCAAAATCGGCATGGTGGGGCCATGCCTCCAATGTGGTTCCGAAATTTACAGTACCACAACCCCAGCTAGTGAGGCTGTCCCCGCCATCACCACCACCATCACCACCCTCCCATCGGCTCCCATCCCAGAGGTCCGTGGAGTCTCCCGTTTTTGGGAGCATGTCTCCTTTGTGCCAGGCACCGCACCTCCTGCCCCTGTGTCCCCTGCTGCACTGAGTGTGGAGTCTGTGGACTTGCTTAGACAGACCCATGTAGGGCAGACATCAATACTGAGTGTCCTCCATGTACACACCAGTCTGTTGACACAACTGGTGTCGTTCATGGAGGGCATTTCATCGGGCATGTCTGCCCTACAGAGGACCAATCAGTCTGTGGCCCTCCCCCAACAGTCACTCACCTCTCCTACCCCTGCCCCATCCACGATTCCTAGCACCCTACCTGTCCCAAGCACACACACACCAGCACATTCACCCAAACCCACAGACACGGGCAGCACACAAACACCCCAACCAAGGTCTAGACATGCACACAAGCAACCTCAGGGGACTGATACCACACTCACAGGGGATGGTTTGCAAACACACACACAGGCATCATCAATCACTCCGCAGTCCTCCGATACCTCTCCCTGCAAGACCCCTTACCTTGCCTCACCTGCAACTCCATCTCCCAGAAGCTCTTCCTCTGTGATCTTGGCCTCTTCCCCACCCATCCAGCAGATCCAGCTTACAAGGGCAAGAGGAAGCCCCCACACACAGAGGACACCCTCCCCCAGGTGCAGTCAGACGGAGGCCCCCACCCGCAAGTCCCCCCAGAGCCGGAAGAGCAAGACCCCACCCCGGATCGCAGCTCCATGACACAGTCTCCATCCTCCATCCCCCAGGCCACCACTCCAGAGGTTCACCTGCCACACCCTGCCCCAGGTCCCCCCAAAATGCTCCAGCCCTCACCCCCTACCACTTGCTCTTCCACCCCCACCGCCCGGTCAGACTGTTTGTGCCACTGATGTGGGGACCGTGGCCCCCCTCTGTCCTGCCGACCTCACCTGAACCCCATTCCGCTCCCATGGAGTTGGGCACTGCAGTGGAGTCCACGACCACCCCTTCTGACTTGGGAACTGCAGTGGGGACCCAGTCCACTCCATCTGATCTGACCACTGCAGTTGTTCCGGCACCCACCCCATCTGACTTGTGCTCCACAGTTGTGGCTGCACCCACAATGTCAGACACCTCCACTGCAGTTGTCAGTGACACTCCTGCATCCATCACCCCTTCACTGCCTCCTTCTGCTGAGCCCTGATCCTGTCCCTGCGGTGCCTGGCCTGCCCCCATGTATGCCCCTCCGAGTGGATGTCCCCTGTCCTTACCAGTGCAGGCAAGCAACGTTCAACAGTTGTCACTCACATCACATTGTTGACATTTGGATACGGACTGGCCAGTGGCCTTTGTTTTGAAAGGACTTTGAATTTGCATTGAAATTTGGCTGAATAAAGCATTTGTATTTATCTTGTGAATTTGATTTAGCTGTACATCATGTTGACGATGTTTACCATGACCTTGCAGTTATGATGCTGGATTTCCAATGTTGAATACTGAGGTACCCCATGTGGTCCATAAGATATGTATCCTATTCTGGTCGGTATCCATGTCCTCCTTTGCAGTTAACTGGGTGTGTCATGATTAACAATTTGAGAACATCTCTGTAAACATTTCATTTGCATGGTCACATCTGTGGCTTGCACAAATGCACATATGATGTGCTTCCCATTGTCCAATTTGTCTATTTCCCTGACTGTGGGTGCATCTCCACTGGACCTGCAGGTGTGAGCATCATTGGTGCAGGAGCAACTGGGTCCTCTGTGCAACTTGCTGGACATATGTATTGAGTATGTGCAGATGACTTAAGGGACACTCCCGTACCCAGGCTGTTGTGAACAGAGCCTTCATTGGGTGGTAACTGATGGCTGACTGACCAAGTGTTCTGCTGACATGACTGAGACCTGCTGGGACTATGTTTGGCACATGAAGTACTGGGTTTTTCAGAACCCAGCAGTGCCAGGGAACACACCCAAAGACTTCGAGTTCTTCCTGTTTCAGACTACAGAAACACAGAGTCTTCTAGGTGAAGTCAAAGATCGAATTTATTGGCTGCAGCCAGTAACAGGTATCCTAGAAGTACAACACGGTGTATATTCTCAGGAGACTGCTCAACCTTACAAAGCCAGCCTTCTCTTTTATACAAAATATTATGCTTCAGGCAAACATTCCTTATTTTACAGTAAACCATTCACATATTCTCACTACAAAGAAAAAGCAAAGTCGTGATGGCAAGCCCATTGTCCAGCCCTGAATCAATTACCCGGCAAGGCTCATTACTTCCATCAGATATCGACAGACCTCCAATATAAACGGGCACCTCCTCCTCGTAAAGCAAGTCATAAAAAGGAAACAGGGACAGGTGTGTAGAAGATTAACCATGGTTTGTGTGTGATCAAAGGGTTTTACAATATGTTGGGCCTTGATACTAATCTCGTTCGACCACTGGGAAAGGAACTGGCCGAACAGGTTTGGCTTCAGGCAGTGGAGTCAGCTTGCCCAGGTCACCGAAAAGTCAACGAAGGTGTGCGTGTCCTTCAGACCCATGCTTGGCTTTAGTTCTGGGCCTATGTGAGGGCAATTACAAAATGGCTGTCGTTCTAAAATGGAACCCGAGTTTCAGGACGGAATCTCCGATTTCAGAAGATCTCGTCACTCGAATATGCCGCAAATGCTTGTGCATAGTATCCTAATCATTCTCGGTCCGCTGATACCAAATTCGACATGGTAGAACCATGGTAAATACGTGGTTCCGAAATTTACAGTACCACAGACCCTCCTTTTGCCCTTACATAGGCAAACAACCTATACTCACGTTAATCTGAGTCCAGGTCTGAGTCCAGGTCTATATTCATAAAGTCGTTGAGATGTTGCTGTAGCATCATCCTATTACTTAGTTCGTCTCTTGATACAGGTTTCCTTACACACGATGTAGCACAGAGGCCACATATTGCTGGAGTACACTGTACACACAGACAGAACAGGAAAAGAATGGCTAAGATCATCCCAATGACTATCAGAATCTTCCATCCCCAGGCGGATATCAGTTCCCAGAACCACCCATCAATGACCAATCTCCTTTATCCACGTGAATAGATTCGGAAATTTTATGCAGTTTGGAAATGGCCTGGTAAACTGTCGGAGCGTTATCTGGAATGAAAACACAACAACTTGATTGGATCACTTTACATACCCCACCTCGGTCTGCAAGTATGACGTCTAATGCGACCCTGTTCTGGAGAGTCATAAGGCGATCCGACTGAAGCTCAGCAGTCAAATTACTAAGGGCACCGGCGGTTTCAACTACCGTGGATTCAACCACCCTTGTCAATTGCCTTATGTTCCTGCTGTTAACCATAGGACCCCAAAACGGCAGAGAACCCTTCACGAAATCTCCAAACTCTTGTCCTGCAGTGTCATCTTGACTGATGACACCTCTAACTATCCTTGTTTTATGGTAATCTGCCGCGGCCGTGTAGGTGGGTGGCAACAGGAACGAAACAAAACATGTGCCCGAGAAGTCAGGGGGCAACCATGTATAGGCTCTATTATGGCAGATGAAATAGGTACCCTTAGCTGCTAAGAACGAAGGGGAAGTCTGAGACGCAAAAACATATGTTTCAGTACAGATACTTCTCCCTAACTGAGCTCTGGGATTCTTGCCATTACCTTGCAGACATAGGTGACCCTGATGGGGTACAATCCAAATCGGGGAGGATCCCCTTGCTCGCTGGTTCTCACTCAGAGTAGCTCCATATCCTGTTATGTTCCATCCAATATATGCTAGTGCCTCATCTCTCGGGATAGTCTCATAGGAAATGTCTTCCTTAATCATATCTACTATACCCTTAACTAGAGCACTATTCTTAGGATTTTCCTTCACAGAACGTAGGGGATTGGCTTCATGAGCATGTATAAACATCGCTCTATATGCCCACACAGAACCATTATGGCTGAAAGGTAGGACCAGATAAGGGATACCTTTTTCAGTAGTATGAGGCATAAGACCATACACCCAACAGTTAGTTGTGTTCACTACTAATTGGTGTTGGTGTAAAAGCTGAATGAATGAATTATTGACGAATTCTAATCTTCCAGCAGATTCGTGTTCAGGCAGAGGGTGAAAAGAATGCGAGGAAACAGTAGAAGGAGGTATGGGCTGTGCAGTGGGTGCAAACGTCATTTGAAAAGAGAATAAAACATATCCTATTAAAAACGTCATTACGCTAAGCAACATAAAAATGCATAATATAAAAAATCGTTCCTTTGTCATCATTATACACATTTTGGCCTTGAAATCCATCTGTTTGGCAGGTCTCTCATTCTCGAGAAACTCCATCCTCTCTAATCGCTGTTTGTGGTGGTAGAGTGGTCTATGCTAAGGAATGCTTCTGTCAGTCCAGGGCAACTCCCTTAGACCGACCAGAACTGTCGACCTAACGTCTTCAGCTGCACTCCAAAGACTTGGGCAACCACGACCCTGCAGCTGAACCCGGATGGCGGTTCGAAAAACAAAAATAAGCAAGTTTCTCAGATGAGAGAGCTGCACTTTCAAAAATAGCAAAGAAAAAGAATTTTTATTTGTCCATAGTTCTCGGCCTCAAATTATAGCGGCTCTTTCCAGGTACTGTCTGGTCCTGGAACAAGAGTTCAGGCTCTGTAGTGTCTAATCGAATTGACGGTGGCACAGCTTCTTGCAAAATGTTGTCACTTTCTTTCTCAGAAATTGTTCCTTTTACACGTGCATTGCTAAAAGGCAGAAAACGAGGCACAATCTCAGTCTCGGAGTCAGCAATTCCCTCCTGGACCCACTGGTCATAGGGCAAAGGCAAAGGGACTCTCTTGCAGTGAACGCCGTGGATCCAGTTCTTTTTCCCTTTTACTCGATCAGCTGATCTCGTTGAGAGAAGGACGAGGTGGGGGCCGGTCCAAAGGGGCTCATCATTCTTTGTCCTCTTGAAGTTTTTGACCAGCACCCATGATCCAGGATTGATAGGATGTCCTGGAGCTTCAGAGACCGGAGGCAGAGTATCATGCACCTGTTGGTGTAAAACACGCAATTTAGCCGTCAATTCATACAGATAATCAAGTAATACGGGGTGTTCGATCTCACTGAATTTTGTCGGCCTTGGCACTCCCCATATGTTGGCCGGGCGGCCGAACACAATTTCATAAGGACTAAGTCCCACTCGCGAATGCACAGTCATTCTCGTTGATAGGAGTGCTAAAGGCAGGGCGTCAGGCCATTTAAGACCAGAGCTCGCTTGAATCTTGGCCAGCTTCAATTTTAACGTGCCATTATAGCACTCTACTAGTCCAGCTGATTGGGGGTGATTTGCAGCGTGAAGTTTTTGCTGAATTCCTAGCCCATCACATACTTTCTTCATCACTTGACCCACAAATTCATTCCCATTATCACTCCAGACCATTCTCGGCATTCTAAATCTGGGGAAGAATTCTTTGACAAGAGCTTTAGCTGTGGATAAGGCAGTGTTGTCTTTTAAGGGATATGCTTCTACCCACCTTGAAAAGGCACAAACAACAACGAGTACGTATTTCAAATTGTTGCACCTTTCCATGTGGATGAAATCTAGCAGCAAAACCTCGAATGGATACGTTGGAGGCGCAAAATGACCAGCTGGAGTTGGGGTTCCCCTACCAGGATTGTATTTCAGACACACCATGCAATTTTTGACCACATTCTCTGCACATTTAGGAATTCCAGCATTTTGCCATACTGGAGCCAACAACTTGCAAATCCCTTTCACACTGATATGGGCCATCCCATGGGCCATTGTCACCACTGCAAGCACATACGCATCGGGTAACAACCATCGCTGATGCTCTGACAAGTCAATCCAACAACCATTTTTATCCAATTTACCCGTACTTTCTCTCCACATACTCAATTCTTTCTCTGAAGCTTCGGCTTGTAGGGACTTCACATTCTCTATCGTGTCTTCACACATTCCAACATCACCAACCGATCTTGCAGGGCCTGCAACATACATTCGATTCTTCGCATCCTTTGCTGTTTCTTTAGCGATTTCGTCAGCAAATGCATTGCCAGGACCAACATCATCGGTAACCTTCTTGTGTGCACTGCATTTCACAATCGCGACTTGTAGTGGCAAGGTCAGTGACTCAAGGAGCTCATTCACCAACTGACCATGCTCTATTTTAGTTCCATGTGAAGTGAGGAACCCATGTTCTTTCCACAATCGCCCAAAACTATGAGCCACCCCAAAAGCATACTGACTGTCGGTATATATGGTCACTTTCATTCCTTTCGATAACACACATGCTCTTGTAAGTGCAATTAACTCTGCTGCTTGAGCTGAATTATGTGGTATACGTGCAGTTTCAACAATCGTACGCAATGTCGTGACAGCATATGCTGCTGCCGTATTACCATTCGCAAGTTTGAAACATGAACCATCCACCCATAAGGTACCATCACACTCTACAAGAGGAGTATCTTTAAGATCCACTCTCCCTTTTGTTTCTTCTTCTGTCCTGAGAAGACAATCATGCTGTTCAACATCATCTGTCTCTACTGGAATCGGCAATAACGTGGCTGGATTTAACGTACTGCACCTCTTTATGTGCACATGACTCGCTAACAGTGTCAACTCATAACCTGACAATCGAGCGCTAGTTAAGTGCTGTATCTTGGTCCTGTTTAACAACGTGTCCACTGCATGTGGAACCATCACAATCAACATGTTATTCATTACTAACCCAGCCGACTGTCGAATAGAAACAGCTGCCGCCGCTGTGGCTCTCAAACAACTCGGCAATGCTTTAGCTACCGGATCCAAAGTCGACGAAAAATACGTGCATGGACGCTGTTTGTCTCCAAAAGACTGTGTCAACACTGACAATGCACAACCTTCTTTCTCATGGACATACAGTGTAAAAGGCTTACTGTAGTCGGGGGTACCCAACACAGGAGCCGAACACAATGCATTACGCAATTCAGAGAAACTTTTCTGACAATCTTCAGACCATGGAACGGGATTTGGTGTATCTTTACAGGTTAATGCTACCAAAGGTTTGGCCAGCAAAGAGAAATTCGGTATCCACTGCCTACAGTATGATGTAATGCCCAGGAAAGCACGTACTTCTCTCTGTGTTTTTGGCACACTCAACCTTGCAATTGCCTGAATTCTTTCTGGGGTCAGTTTCCTTCCCTCCTTCGATAAGAGATGACCTAAGTAGGTCACCTCTTGTCGACAATATTGCAGTTTTGAAAGAGACACTTTGTGATGTAAATCAGACAAATGACGCAACAACGACAAGGTGGCTTCTTTACAAATTTCCTCAGTATCTGCAGCGATTAGTAAATCATCGACGTACTGAATAAGGGTAGCGCCATCAGGTAAAACAATTTCATCAAGCTGTGTTTTTAAAGCCTGACTATATATTGATGGGCTTTCACAGTAGCCTTGAGGTGTGCGTTTGAAGCGGAAGCTTCGGCCTCCTAGACTGAAACCAAAAATATCCCTGCTCTCCTCGGCAATCGGGATGCTGAAGAAAGCATTCATCAAGTCAATCACCGAGAACCAGGTGGCGGAAGCTGGAATCATAGTCAATAGGACAGTGATATCAGGAACAACTGGAAACTGTGGCACCACTATTTTATTGACCTCTCTAAGATCAATCACGAACCTGTAAACAGGTGGCTGAGAATGGTCAGTACGTTTCAAAACAGGCAGAACAGGACTATTGCAAACGTTGCCTCTTGTCTCTTCAATTACATCTTTTTCAATTAAATCATAAATGATTGCTAGCAACGCTTTTTCACCTTCACTAGAGATCTTGTAATTGGGGAATGCGTGGCAATCTCACATCGGCTTTCAATGTCACAACATATGGCGGTATTTCCAAAAGACCCACATCATTAGGACCAGTGGCCCAAAGAATATCAGGAAGAAACGACAATTCGGTCGGAAGTTTATTCTTTGACAAATACATTGAAGAGATCACCTTCCTACCTAGTGTAAGTTGTACTCCCGAAGGAGAACAATATAATGTTGCATACAATCTTTTCAACAAATCCAATCCCAACAGGTTTTCACCGCAACCTGTTGTTAGGATAAGGGGTGCTTCCAATTCACAAGGTCCAACAGAAAGGGACATAGGACTAGAGATCGGATTCCTAACCGGGGCGCCAGAAAAACCTACTGAAACATTCATCTTGCCAGACAAAGGTGCGCCAGGGAGTTTTGAGTGCATAATAGAACTCTTTGCAGCACCAGTATCCAACAGAAAAGGCTCTGACACACCTGATGTAGTTACCTTAACATACGGTCCACCTTGATCTACTGGAACTGAAACAACTCCCTCTCTTTTTCTATGGCTGCCCTAGCAATCATTACCTTCCATATTCTCATCTTCCGCATAATAATCGTCAGCATAGTACTGAGCCATCCTACCAGGCGCATTATTTTGTTGGTCAAAACTATTCATTGAATTCTGAGATGGAAGGGGGCGCGCGTTCTGGTGGGAACTTCCATGTCCTCTACCTCTGGAATTCCCTGCCTTTAGAGCTTAGATCTCTAACTTTCTACCCCCAATTCCGGAAAAAGCTCAAAGCTCATCTATTTGCTAAATTTTTTAACTAGATCATTTGCTGTTTTTGTCTTCTTTTTATTATTTTCCGTTATTTCTACTCTGGGGATGTCTGATCTGTTGCAGCGCCATGAAACCGCTAGTGAAAGTGCGCTGTATAAATACTTTTAAACTCAAACTCAAACTAGCTTGTTGAACACCTCGACCTCTTGCACCAATAGTACCATTCGTACGCTGTAACAAAATAGGACAACTATACTTGAAATGACCCTCCTCTTTACAATATGAACACTGATTGGGACCTACCGGAACACGTGGTCGCAAAAACTCGAACCTCTGCGAGTTTCTCTGAAACTGCTGAGGTTGCTGATAGTTACTCTGACCACCACGTGGCGGGTAAGCCTGTTGGAAAAGAACCTTCGTCCTTAGTTCTTTAGTTTTCTTGTCTGCTCTATCCTTCTCATCCTTATCCCTATTTTCGTAATACTGTGCAGTAGCCAATATTTGTGCTGAAGAGGAAACGGCCCAAGAACTCTCTGAATCTTTCAATTTCTTACACAACTCGGGAAGCAAATTGTGCACAAACTTGTCAACTAATAACCGTTGACCACCTTCTGTACTCATATCTTGACCACTGTGGTCGATAAACGTTTCCTCAAACCTGGTGAAGAAATCAGACACTGTTTCATCTTTCTTCTGCTTACTCGCAGACAATTTATCCCAATTCACACGCATCGCAGGCATTAAAGTCTTCATGTAAGTAATGATCCTAGCAGGAAGTTCCGCTACCAAAGGCTCAGGCTTGGCACCACCAACTTGTCTATCATTTGCAGCACTAATGTTAGCCCATGAGTCGCCTAGCTCTTGCGCGTGATCTGTATTGCGAATCACTCCCCACAAAGGCTGTGGAACAACATTCCCAAATAACATGTCTATGTCGGCTAAATTCATAACACATGAGTCTGCCGTCTGTGCTAATTCCTTATAATATCCTGGAGGATTCTTACGGGGGTCAGGCAAAGTCTGCTTAAGGGCTAAAACTTTAGATCGCTTCCAAGGAACATGTACCCAAACACGCTGGAAATGAGCTGGCATAGCAGCAATACCTTGAGCGGCATCAGCCGCAACGGCGTCCTTCCATACCGGAGGGACTTCTCTCATAGGGTATTGTCTCACCTTTTTATCAGAGGATTCATGTTCAAACAGTGACTTCGAAGGACCCTCAATCCTAAAAGACAACAATGTCGCAACTGCCTTCTCAACATCGGGACCCACAATTGTGCCCTTTTCAAATTCAAATCGTACGCGGCACAAATCCTGTGGATTCGCTTCCAAATCATTATCCTCCAATTCCTCACAAAGAAAAACACACATCTTTTCAAAAAGGTATCTCTGTTTCAGTGCTTCCCATTGACGGAAGACATCCATAACAGACTCCACATCATATCTTGAAGGGTAGATAACCCATTTACGCGACATACGGTCAAACATTTCTTTCTCTCGAGAATCAGGCAGTTGACTACGCGTCTGCTTACGTCTTGAATCAGGGGTCACACCAGTGGACCCGAAGAGAGGAAATATAATGCTAGCAACAGTATCAGTCATTCTCTGTTGCATAGAAGGAGAAGTTGACAAAAGAACGGGAGGAAAAACAGAGGGAAACAAGGCAGATGCAGATGCAGACGCAGAGGCAGTATTGGGAAGAACAGGAGGAGAGGCAGTCGATGCAGTAGACAAAGTCGTAGGAAGTACAGGTGAAGCAGGTAGCAAAGTCGGCGGCCCTTGAGGGGGCTGCACCATAGGAGTAGGAGCCAACTGAAGAGGAGCTGGCGGCTGTGGAAGAACTTGAGGCAAAATAACCGGAGGCTGCACAACTAAAGGTTGTGGAGGTGCTGTAGCACTCTGCACATAAGGGGGTGGTGAATTCAACAAGTGTGACATTAAAGGATCTTTCTCCATTTCTTTTGATGCATCTTGCTGAAGAAGCGGCAAAACTGGATAACATTTATCGATCACCATGTTACGTTGCCTATGCAACTGCTCACTTATCTGTTCTTCATTATCTTTAAACTGCATAGCAGCTTGCATTACCGTAATACCCTTTTCTCTCTTATTTCTCTTTGCTAATTTAATTTCCTTCTGTTTGGCTTCCTTACGCCATAGGCGGAAAGAGTCAAACATCGCCGGCTGGGCTTTCTTTTTAAAAAGTTTAACCTCCAGATTATCCAGAATCTCTGTGTCAAAACTACCATTTTGGGGCCATTTTAAAACACCATCTTTCCTGGTGTATCGGATCCATACTTCATTATATGTGATGGGGCCTACGCCATGTTTCACATACAGTTCATTGGTTGGAGTTCCAATCGGAGGAACCGGACACGAGTCCTCCAATCGGGAATCCCTTTTACAACCAAGACAAAACAAATTTCCAAGTCTGCTAAGACCAGGCATCTTCGCTCTCTAGTCTAGCTTCAAACTTCAAAGGATTATCGAATACAATAGTCTCGTGAATACACAAGTCCCTCGGCTTTGGTACTTGCAAGTTCCAAATCAAAGATCCCAAGGGGATACCAAACTAAGAACCAAACTAAGGACTGGGAGACACTCCACTTATACTTAACTGAGGTATCGATGACGTCACCAGAAGACTCGTTTATCGTTTCACTCTACCAAATCATCAAGGGTTCAAAACAGGGCGATAGTCAGGGCAGCAGTCCTTTGTAGCCGTTGGGAAGCGGGGAACCTCGCAGCAAAGACTTTCGGACCACGTCGACATACAGGGGTCGATGAAGTGGCGGCCTTCCTCCAGAATTTTCACACGAAGCTCCTCACGAACCTCTGGCTTGGACCGGTACCGCTGAAATCGCCCAACGTTGGGCGCCAACTGAAGTACTGGGTTTTTCAGAACCCAGCGGTGCCAGGGAACACACCTAAAGACTTCGAGTTCTTCCTGTTTCAGACTACAGAAACACAGAGTCTTCTAGGTGAAGTCAAAGATCAAATTTATTGGCTGCAGCTAGTAACAGGTATCCTAGAAGTACAACACGGTGTATATTCTCAGGAGACTGCTCAACCTTACAAAGCCAGCCTTCTCTTTTATACAAAATATTATGCTTCAGGCAAACATTCCTTATTTTACAGTAAACCATTCACATATTCTCACTACAAAGAAAAAGCAAAGTCATGATTGCAAGCCCATTGTCCAACCCTGAATCAATTACCCGGCAAGGCTCATTACTTCCATCAGATATCGACAGACCTCCAATATAAACGGGCACCTCCTCCTCGTAAAGCAAGTCATAAAAAGGAAACAGGGACAGGTGTGTAGAAGATTAACCATGGTTTGTGTGTGATCAAAGGGTTTTACAATATGTTGGGCCTTGATACTAATCTCGTTCGACCACTGGGAAAGGAACTGGCCGAACAGGTTTGGCTTCAGGCAGTGGAGTCAGCTTGCCCAGGTCACCGAAAAGTCAACGAAGGTGTGCGTGTCCTTCAGCCCCATGCTTGGCTTTAGTTCTGGGCCTATGTGAGGGCAATTACAAAATGGCTGTCGTTCTAAAATGGAACCCGAGTTTCAGGACGGAATCTCCGATTTCAGAAGATCTCGTCACTCGAATATGCCGCAAATGCTTGTGCATAGTATCCTAATCATTCTCGGTCCGCTGATACCAAATTCGACATGGTAGAACCATGGTAAATACGTGGTTCTGAAATTTACAGTACCACACACAGCTGAGCTTCCACAGGAGTTGAGTCCCCTCAAGTAAGTGTGCTGTTTCGTGACATTTCCTGGGCCCATGGTGTGTGTTGTGTGAGCATGTGTGTTTGTGTCCACATCCCTTTTAATACACAGGCAGTGTTCCCTTGATATGTTCCTGTTGTTGATGCTTGCTGAGTTGTACTGTGTTCATCCCACATCTTTATCCTGGGCTACCAGATGTGTGGGTGCATGACACACTACTGTTAATAGGTGTTTCATCATTGAGATTTGTCAGTTCTGAGTGGTGATGATGTGGTCAGACGCAGATGGGACACAGTCAGGGGTCCCCAAGGCACTTCTTTGTTCGCAATATCATGTAGTTGTCCCTAGGTGGTACCTTTTAGTGATTGAGACATGTGTATGTGACTGCAAAATGCGATGCAGCATGCGCAACGAAATTCGTTTTACTTATTTAAATGTGTACTTACCTCCGTTCATCCATATTTCGGTGTTTCCATTTCCCCACCCTGCCCCTCCCCCGCCCCACCTCACTGCCCCACCGTCACTCCCTCCACGGACCGCTACTGCAGAATATCGATATGCAGGTAAGACATATCGTTGTTCATAATATTGAAGTTGATAATATTGTCAGTCATAATAGCGTTGTTAAAAATGACGTTTTTTTGTGTGTTTTAAATGTTAGTATATGTGTTAAAAGTATATATTATTTTTGTAATGTATGTTTGAATTTTTTTAAAGTAATCAATTTTATGTTAAATTATTTTTGCGTATTTTAGTTCTGTAGCAGGTTGTGGGATTATAGGGCAATAGGGTGGGAAGTAATTTAATTATAATATATTAATTAATAATTTTTTTGAATGAATTAATTATATGTTAATTAATTTTTGTGTAATTTTATTCCATAGCGGGTTGTTGGTTTATAGGGGACTAGGGTGGTAAGTAATTTAATTTAAAGTAATGAATTAATGAATTAATATTTTTGTACTTAATAATTTATGTTGTTAATTGTATTAAATAATCAATTATTAATTAATTATACATTGATTAATAATAATTAATAATGTATTGCTAAATATGTTAATTGTGTAAAATGTTATTAATTAGTTATTCATTTGATATTAATTATTAATAATTATTTTGTTAATATATTAATTGTGTATTTTTTAGGAGTGGGTTGAGGGTTGATAGGGTAGTAGGGTGGGAAGTAATTAATTTTTTTAATTAATTGTTTTAATATTTTTGATATAATATTTTTTTTAAGTTATTCGATAGTGTTAATTGTGTGAATTAATTTATATTTGATGGTTAATAATGTTATCGTTAATTTTTATTAGTTAATCAATTAATTGATAATGAATTATGTTAATTGATTAATATTTTACAATATTGGTGGTGACGTTTATGGGGGAATATGGTGGGAGGTAAATTATTGTTTTTAAATTAAAATTGTTAATTATATTGCAGGAGTGGGAATACTAAATTAATCCCCTACGCAATCCAACACTTTCCCTACTGTTATACTTGGTGGAGTGGGAATAGTAAATTATTCCCACCCGCTATCCAACACTTTCCCTACTGTTGCACTCGGTGGAGAGGGAATAGTAATTTTTACACACTGCTATCCAACAATTTCCCTACTGTTACACTTGGTAGAGTGAGAATAGTAAATTATTCCCACACGCTATCCAACACTTTTCCTAGTGTTGCACTCACTGGAGTGGGAATAGTAATTTTTACACTACTGCTATCCAGCACTTTCCCTACTGTTGCACTCACTGGAGTATGAATAGTAATTTTTACCCTACCGCTATGCAACACTTTCCCTACTGTTCCCTTGTTGTAGTGGGAATAGTAATTTTATCCCCTACGCTATGCAATGTTTTCCCTACTGTTATAATTAATGTTCAGTGAAATATCAAAATAAACTTATATTATTTTTAAGACATTACAAAAAATCGATATTTTATACAACTATATTTTTAACAGCAATATTTTGGTATCAATATTTTGGTACTTACCTTTATGGAGATAGGAAGTCGATATTTTGTCCATTCATATTTTGGACACAATATTCTGGTACCTCCATATTTTGACAGACGATATTATGTCAGTGATCCCTTTGCTCTATCGTAATCCATTGTCATTTTCTGCGTACCTCTGAGACAATGGGCCACTTGTATCAACATTAGGAATAGTGTTTACCTCATTGTGATTTTCAGTGATTCGCTATTAGGTAATTGCTATTCCTAATGTATGAAACTCCAAAAGTTTCATGTAGAGATTCCTAGGGGTTCGCAAATCAGCTTGCCTCATTAATTTTAATGAGGTAGTTCACAGTTTGCGACCCCCTGGGGATCACTAAAATCACAGGGGTGGTGGCCTGATAGGATCAGCAGACCCCCATGTACGTGATTGCTGTTCAATAAAGCATTTATTTTTAATGCAGACCGTTTTCGTAAAGGAAAGCGAGTTGCGTTTAAAAGAAAAAAATGAAAAGTTTTCTTTTACATTTTTTAAGAGCAAGCAGTGGTACGTTTTTGTCACCATTCCCAAAGGGGAAGGGGTCCCTCTGCGACTCCTTCCCATTTGTGAATGGGTTAGCACCACCTTGAATTTGGTGGTAAAATGCAAATGTTTTGCAACCGCATTCACGGTCACAAAATATTCATACGTACCGCTGCGATTTGGTGTTTGGAAGGGACGCCTTAAACACACCTCCTCCAAATACAGAATCGCAAACCCATTTTGCAATTAATATTAATAGCAAAATAGGGTTTGACACATAGGAAAAGCCTTTTTGCATTCGCAAATGGGCCGATTCTGCGAATTGGCATGTTTGCGAATGCAAAATAGGTTCATACTTGTGGCCCAGGAGCATGTTTTTTAGATGACAAATAAACAAACAATGTCATTCTATACTATTTGTGGCTTTCACATAGCAGAACAGTCCCAAATATAAATTCTAATTTGAAATATAACAAATGAAGTACCAACAGATGCTCTTATTTCATTATGTGCTCTGCATAGAAATTTGCACTGAAAACTGCATTTGTTTCGGAATGCCCATAATGCCTTCGGTCCAAAGATATACCTAAGGATTTTGCATGAGTGACTGGAGAGCGTACAGTTCCAAATCTACCATTCCAATGTGACCTGCCCGAGCATTCTTTATTTCTGCCAATAAGTAAGATTTACATTTTATTAGTCTTTAATTAGAGAAGATTTGAAGGTCCTCCATTGCCGGACTGCCTGCAGGTAGAGTTGAAATGTGATAGTGATGCAGTTTCTCATTGGTTTGGGTATAAATTCAGCTGTGTGTCACTTGCACATAAAAGAGGGTAAACAACATTAACAACGCATGCGAAACAATGCATGGCTTTGGAACGCGGTCGTTACAACGACCGCGTTAGTTCGCATACCGTTACAACGCAAGTCAGAACAACCACTTTCGTTGTAAGGGGAAGAAGATATTGGATTTACAATCCAACACCTTCCCTACTGTCCGCACAGACTGGAGTTGGAATAGTAAATTATACTATTCCAACATCCAGCGCCCCTTACAACGCAAGTCGTTGTTCCGAATTGCATTGTAACAGTATGCGAAATGATGTAACGACCGCGTTGTAACGGAATGCGTTGTAAACGCATTCAAAATAAGGTGGCATATTCATAAAAGAGCATTACAAGCCAAAGATTGAATAAGGTTTGGTATAGGGCGAACATGTAGGCTGAAAAGTGCGATGGCGAGCCCTGTGCAATTCCCAGGGAGACGCCACATTAGCTGATAAAATTTGCCACTTTAACAGATTGCAGTCTCGCTTCAAGATGTGAGAGACAGAGAGACACCAGATGAAGGAAGTGCCTCCTATTCTTAAATCTGTGAAACAATTGGCTATGATTATATGGACAGGAATATTGAATTAAGCAGAGAGGACCACAAAGACCACTTCTGCAGTGTCACCCTCATCAACAAAGGCAAGCAGCATGGTTGTTTCAATGCCTTCTGGGATGGAACTCATATTGAGTGTCTATACAGATATTGTTTTCTTCTAGAAGAGTAGACTGTAGCTTTGTCACAACGTTCGTCAACATTTTTTCCAATGAGAGCAGTAGGTTGATTGGAAGGTAGTTTGCCAGATAGTTGGCTAAGTGATTGAGGTAGGCTGCTAGAGGGTTGGGGAAGTTGGCTAAGTCTTTTGTAAGTGTATTTGGCAATGGATTCGTTCTGTAAGATGTACCACCCAAGTGAGGCTTCCAACGATGAGGAACTTTCCCATTGGAATGATCAGTTTTATATGAAAATCGCACACTCATGCCGTTCTCTAAATCCTCCTCTGAGTCTATTAAATCACTTACGGCATCACTTTCAGTAGTGACACCGCCACTGTAAACAACTTTAGGAGAGAATCATCTTGTCTGGTTAAAAAAGGGCCACACTGGTTGGCTATGGCCACATGTTAAAGACATCAAGATAAATATAATAACATCTGAGAATAAAGAAAAAAATAGCACGCACATATCAACAACAAAACCATAAATAAAAAACTAAAGTCTTTGTAAATTTTTGGGATGGGAGGGGAGAGGGGGTGGGAGGACAATAAGGGGACACTTTTAGATATAAATACAATAATATACAGAATATACACCTTCTACCATGTCAACAGAAAGAAACAAAACTACCATATGCATTTAAAAGCAACAACAATCCTGTTGAATACAAAAAAAAAAAAACTAAACAAGGACAGAGAATAATTTAATCATGGAGGAACAAACTTTTCAGACAATGTAGAACCAGTATGTGACACATTAACATCAACATGTGTGAGAAATACAGCAAGAGGCAAGCAGAACCTTTGAACATTAGGAAAGGAAGAACAGTGCATCATATACATGTATCCAGTTCATGATGTGAACAAACAGAGTCCAACCACACCTTAAATGACAATTTGGCTGATTTCCAATTAAAGAGAATTTGCTGAAATGCAATCACCAATAGAATATCCAGTAATGTATTATTAGGAAATCAGGGTTGAATAGATTGAGACAATGTACCTAAAAATAAATAAAGAATAATAAAAAAGTGGTGTATATAAAAGATCTTTTGAATTTGTGACCATACTATATACCAAAAGGTAAGTGTACTGGGACATCTAAATAACATATGCATTAGTTCCTTCTGGGGAGAAATTACAGGACCAACACTTCGAAGAGACACCTGAGGAAAGCTTAGAACATTGTATACGAGTATAATATAATACGTAGTAAATAAAAAAGAGGGATTGAGTAATACTAGCTGAGCTAGAGATTTTGTAAATGCATGCCCAGATCTTAGTCCAAAATGAAACTTGCCAGTTTACACCCAAATCTCTTCACCATAAACGTACGACTTTGGATTTGGCTCAAGTAGGATCCAGCAACAAAAGACATTTCTAGATTGCATCTGCTTTAGGAGCAGTTTTGAGCAACTCAGTAAAACCTGAAGAGAGAGGAACCACCTTAGAAGAAGGGTCCGTTACAGCAAAATACCTATCAAGTACCACATTAATTAATAATAGAAATGAGAATAAAAGGACTTGGGGCAGTGATAAGTTTCAAAAAACAACTTTATAAGAGGGTCAAAGAAAGGGAATTAGTTTAAGGACTGATACACCTCCAATCCCAACTAGACAAGACAAAACCAACAGAAGGTGCACAGTCCGTTCAGAAAAAATGGTTAACCAATAGTTATTGTGGAGAAATGCATGAGATCCTACACGTAGTTGAGACACCACCTAGCAGGAGGTAAGAGTCCATCAGCCCACCCTTAATGGCGGAGCATCGTCATTTGGAACTCTAAGGAATCACTGTCTGAGCCCGGGGTCACAGATCACCAAGGACTCTACCTGGTGCGCAGGCCAGTGATACCCAGAAAGAAAATGAACTCCTGCCAGGGTGTGTACCCAAGTAATCGAGGGCTCAAGTGATGTGCAGTGCTAGTGAGTGATGTGAATTTAAAAATGAATACTTGATCAAAAAATGTGTTTAATATGGATCAACCAAGTTTCATAACTAAAAGAACCTATAGTCTGCTATGAATTTTTACAGGCTAATTCTTGGTTCGTATAAAAGTGTGGCCAACATGTTTCAGCCGTAGTGGTCACTTGACCCGGCTTTCATCAGGACCGAAAAAACAAAAAAATGCTACTGCCAAACTAATCACAAAGTGAAAAATCTAAACCCATGCAAACCAAATGTGAATGTTGGGTACGATAGTGGCATTTGCCACCCTACCAGATAAAAAGGCTTGTGCTTGAGCGTAAGGACAATGTCTTCATTCCTGAAAAAGAGATATGAACATAAACCATAGGAAATGGACATCATACACATCAGAACAAAACCACTAGTCACCAAACGGCAGAGCTGTGTCAGCATCGCCCTAATTGCCACAAAAACTCTTAACGATGTTTTGTAAACACAATTGTATGCAAAAAATTAATAATGAAACTCACCCAGCTTTATGTGGGAGAACAGCCTCACCTCACCCGGCTGACTGCTCGGAGAAGGAGGCACCGCTCTGTTTAAATGTGGAGAAAGAAACCAGACAGATTGCAAATTGATACCCATCTGCTCATAGCTCAACACACATACTTTTAAACATAAAAAAGACCTACAGTGTTAAAAAAGTCCAAAACCTCGAGACTCCCTAGATGTATCTTATATTATTTTAATGAAGTCTAATTACAAATTCCTAACAATCATTTGGTATAGCCAGGTAACAGGTAAACATATGAATGATTATTACCTATGTGAGTAGGGGAAAGAAAATGCTGTAAATAAGTGAAAGGCTTACTATAGTGGCTTAATGTGTCCACATTTCTTTAGAAACTTAGTCTGGAAAGAAATTACATCCAAAAGAAGTATACAAGGACAATCAGCTGAGACTCAAAAACCTCCGACCTTACCTGTCCGTCGATACCTCTGACTGACTCACGAGCTGTCTGGGAGGTACCGACAGGAAGGGGAGGATACTATTTATAGCGCTAGCAATTGACGTGCTCGCCTATAATCAGAGTCAGCTGTGAGTGTTTGTTAGCAGACACAAGCGTATGAGCAACAAAGCGCATGCGCCTAGTTTGGACGCATCACGTCAAAGGTCCAATGCGCAGGCGTCAGCGGTGGACACTCTAGAATAGCGATGTGTCTACAAAAACATTTGTTGTTTAAACAGTTGTAATAAAGATACAGGTGGCCACATAGTGAAAACACAGGCGTATAGATATATACCCGAGGCATACAGCATAAATCACGCCTCAGATGAACACTTCGTATTCTTTGCGCGCACGCGCTAGTGAGCAGTGTGGTCGACCCACGCATGCGCAAAACACCACAGCATTGTAATGAAGAATAAACAGCAAAACCAGTTGATATGGGTCACCCTATCGGGATATCGCAACCGTGATACGGCACTCTAGTGAAAAGTCAAGAGTCAAAAGAGTGAGGGGAGAATGAAGTAATACTACCACCTCCCAATTAAATGTGTATTAGGTGGCGCAGTCTCGTATTGGTTAATTGCAGACTCCGTATTGGGACTGGATCAAAAAGATGATACAAAGACACAAATGTGTGACCACACATGACAGTAGGACCATCAGGAAACATATAGTCCCAGCAAAATTTGCTGCTATATCCATACACCCGAGGCTGCCAAGACAGGTGTCATGTCAAAATGATGTGGCGACCTCATCAGTGTAGATAGTGGCCAGGAGGGCCCGCTAATACGTCCTACTGGGCAGTGTTTCAATTTAACCCCTCACATGCCGGTTTAGTACAAAACTGGCATCCCGGTTATAATAACGAGGGTCGGGGAAGTGGTGACTAACATTGAACAGGCCCAGTGCCCAGATAGTATGCTAGTCAGTCGTATTCTCATTATGAGACGACCTGACGAGATCCAGAAATTTTCTAGGGACAACATGCCCAATGTCAAGCCAGATGAAGATAAAGCTAAATATATCAGCACAAAAGTAGGTGCTGCAATGACAACACTGTGGTTAGCGTGTAAAGGTGTCTATTAAGAGAAATATGACAGCTAAACCTTGGGATTCCCGCTAGGGATGGAATATCTAATCACTCAAAATGAGAAATACTGAGAAATACTTCTCAAGATGATCAGAAACAACAGGAATGGGCCAACTCTCAGTGTTCATTCAGATTCGAACGATCTTCAGGGAGGCAGTTTTACTGACTTGAGTTTAAACAGAGGCCCACGGTATGTTGTCGTTCAGTCCTTTGGTATCAGTCTTCAACTTGAAAATCCATCTTTGTTCTTTGGAAAATAAGAACCGGGAGACGTCCGTTATGTGTTGGGGAATAAACGGGCGTTCTAGTACAAGCCACCTGAGGTCCTCAGCTTTGTGTTTTTTGGCTAGGAAATGCTCAGTCAGACAGGTAGATTGTTTCATGCAGCGGATGGTACTTTTATGCTCGCTAATGCGAAGCTTGACTTTGCGTGTGGTGTATCCTATATAATGTAGGGTACATGGACAAGTGATTCTGTAAATTACGCATTCCGAATTACAATTCGTGTGGTTGCGTAATATCCAGGGACGTTCTGTGCCTATGTCCACTGATGTAGTCTTGATGGTCTGAGGACAGACGCTACACGTACCACACGGAAAATGGCCTCGAACTGGAGGTAGTGACCACAAAGTGTTGGTCTCACAAGTGGGACGTGACAGCGGTCTTGTGTGGACCAATCTGTCGCGCAGACTTGGGCCCCTCTTGAATGCAAATAAGGGAGGCAAAATGTTACCAGCCGCTATATTAAGTATCTGCCAATGTTTCCGTACTGTTTTTTGTATGTGATTGGACAGAGTACAGAAGGTGGTGACAAATGTGAGTCTCTCGTTGGTAGTCCTAGACACATTGGTGTCCAGTAGAGCATCACGGTTATTATTTGATGCCCGTTTCCAGGCTTGTCGTACTAGATGTTTAGGGTATTGTCGTGATCGTAATTGTGTAGCTAGTACTTCAGCATGTTTGTCAAACAACTGTCTGGTGGAACAGTTTCTGCGAATCCGCAGAAACTGGCGAACTGGGAGATTCTCCCGGAGTGCCTTTGGGTGATAGCTGTTAAAGGACAACAGGGAATTTTTGGACATGGGCTTTTTGTACAGTTCAGAGCTTAATGAATTCTCGTGAACGAAGATAGAGATATCTAGGAAGGCCAACCGGTGTTGATTGTATTCAATGGTGAAACGCAGATAAGCGTTCTGTTGGTTAAGCCAGGAATGAAAAGCATGAATTTCATCGCTTGTGCCTCGCCATACCACCAGAATGTCGTCTATGTATCTCTTCCACAGCAACAGTTGATGACAATATGGGTTGCTGTGGTTGAGTACATAGTTCTGTTTGAATAGATGGACATAGAGGTTGGCGAGGCTGGGCGCGAAAACACTACCCATCGAGGTGCCAGACGTCTGGAGAAAGATCTGATCTTCAAACCTGAAGTAGTTCTCCATCATGGCCAGTCTGGCACACTCCATGATAAAAGGGACGGGGGTAATGCTGTCCGATGTACGTGCTTCCAAGAGTCCTCTGATGGCATCGAGTGTCTCTAACTGCGGAATGCACGTATACAGTGACTCTACGTCAAAGCTCGCCAAGAGGTCAGTATCAGAGTTGAATTCAACCTCAGGTAAAATCCGTAAGACATCAGACGTGTCTTTGAGATAGGTTGGCATCTCAGTGACCATAGGTCGTAAAAACACGTCTACAAATTTGGACAAAGGTTCCAATAATGAACCAATCCCAGAAATAATGGGACGTCCAGGAGGCGGTCGTTGCTGTTTATGAATTTTGGGGAGGCAGTAGAAGTAGGGCATTACTGGGTTGTTGGTCACCAGGAATTTGGCCTCATGTGATGTTATCCATCCCTCTGCCTCCCCTTCCTCGACCAGCTGTTTGATCTCTAAAGAGAGTCTAGAAGTGGGATCTGACTCTAAGACCCGATAAGATTTGGGATCCGATAACTGTTTGAGGCATTCTGCTCGGTAGACGACGGTATCTTGTAGGACTGTCGCCCCTCCTTTGTCTGCCGGCTTGATGATAACTGACGTGTCTTTGGTAAGATTCTGGAGGGCAGTTTTATCCTTCTTTGAAAAATTACAAAAGAAGTGAGGCCGGGTGTCATACAATGACATCAAGTCATGGACAACCGCCTTTTCAAAGGCAGAAACTTGTGGAGGGACCTGGTTGGGCAGAGGAGTAAAATTACTTTTAGGACGAAGTCCCCTATAAATAAGGGTTTGGGCTTTGTACCCACACACTCAGGTGATCCTTTCACTCTGAGATGTGAGATTGAGAAATTCTTTAGAAAGATTCGGCTGCATTTCTTCTTTAAAGAAAAAGATTCAGCAGTCTCAACCCTTGATAATGAGCTCGATGTTGTGAATACGGGACTTCGTCCTAAAAGTAATTTTACTCCTCTGCCCAACCAGGTCCCTCCACAAGTTTCTGCCTTTGAAAAGGCGGTTGTCCATGACTTGATGTCATTGTATGACACCCGGCCTCACTTCTTTTGTAATTTTTCAAAGAAGGATAAAACTGCCCTCCAGAATCTTACCAAAGACACGTCAGTTATCATCAAGCCGGCAGACAAAGGAGGGGCGACAGTCCTACAAGATACCGTCGTCTACCGAGCAGAATGCCTCAAACAGTTATCGGATCCCAAATCTTATCGGGTCTTAGAGTCAGATCCCACTTCTAGACTCTCTTTAGAGATCAAACAGCTGGTCGAGGAAGGGGAGGCAGAGGGATGGATAACATCACATGAGGCCAAATTCCTGGTGACCAACAACCCAGTAATGCCCTACTTCTACTGCCTCCCCAAAATTCATAAACAGCAACGACCGCCTCCTGGACGTCCCATTATTTCTGGGATTGGTTCATTATTGGAACCTTTGTCCAAATTTGTAGACGTGTTTTTACGACCTATGGTCACTGAGATGCCAACCTATCTCAAAGACACGTCTGATGTCTTACGGATTTTACCTGAGGTTGAATTCAACTCTGATACTGACCTCTTGGCGAGCTTTGACGTAGAGTCACTGTATACGTGCATTCCGCAGTTAGAGACACTCGATGCCATCAGAGGACTCTTGGAAGCACGTACATTGGACAGCATTACCCCCGTCCCTTTTATCATGGAGTGTGCCAGACTGGCCATGATGGAGAACTACTTCAGGTTTGAAGATCAGATCTTTCTCCAGACGTCTGGCACCTCGATGGGTAGTGTTTTCGCGCCCAGCCTCGCCAACCTCTATGTCCATCTATTCGAACAGAACTATGTACTCAACCACAGCAACCCATATTGTCATCAACTGTTGCTGTGGAAGAGATACATAGACGACATTCTGGTGGTATGGCGAGGCACAAGCGATGAAATTCATGCTTTTCATTCCTGGCTTAACCAACAGAACGCTTATCTGCGTTTCACCATTGAATACAATCAACACCGGTTGGCCTTCCTAGATATCTCTATCTTCGTTCACGAGAATTCATTAAGCTCTGAACTGTACAAAAAGCCCATGTCCAAAAATTCCCTGTTGTCCTTTAACAGCTATCACCCAAAGGCACTCCGGGAGAATCTCCCAGTTGGCCAGTTTCGGCGGATTCGCAGAAACTGTTCCACCAGACAGTTGTTTGACAAACATGCTGAAGTACTAGCTACACAATTACGATCACGACAATACCCTAAACGTCTAGTACGACAAGCCTGGAAACGGGCATCAAATAATAACCGTGATGCTCTACTGGACACCAATGTGTCTAGGACTACCAACGAGAGACTCACATTTGTCACCACCTTCTGTACTCTGTCCAATCACATACAAAAAACAGTACGGAAACATTGGCAGATACTTAATATAGCGGCTGGTAACATTTTGCCTCCCTTATTTGCATTCAAGAGGGGCCCAAGTCTGCGCGACAGATTGGTCCACACAAGACCGCTGTCACGTCCCACTTGTGAGACCAACACTTTGTGGTCACTACCTCCAGTTCGAGGCCATTTTCCGTGTGGTACGTGTAGCGTCTGTCCTCAGACCATCAAGACTACATCAGTGGACATAGGCACAGAACGTCCCTGGATATTACGCAACCACACGAATTGTAATTCGGAATGCGTAATTTACAGAATCACTTGTCCATGTACTCTACATTATATAGGATACACCACACGCAAAGTCAAGCTTCGCATTAGCGAGCATAAAAGTACCATCCGCTGCATGAAACAATCTACCTGTCTGACTGAGCATTTCCTAGCCAAAAAACACAAAGCTGAGGACCTCAGGTGGCTTGTACTAGAACGCCCGTTTATTCCCCAACACATAACGGACGTCTCCTGGTTCTTATTTTCCAAAGAACAAAGATGGATTTTCAAGTTGAAGACTGATACCAAAGGACTGAACGACAACATACCGTGGGCCTCTGTTTAAACTCAAGTCAGTAAAACTGCCTCCCTGAAGATCGTTCGAATCTGAATGAACACTGAGAGTTGGCCCATTCCTGTTGTTTCTGATCATCTTGAGAAGTATTTCTCAGTATTTCTCATTTTGAGTGATTAGATATTCCATCCCTAGTGGGAATCCCAAGGTTTAGCTGTCATATTTCTCTTAATAGACACCTTTACACGCTAACCACAGTGTTGTCATTGCAGCACCTACTTTTGTGCTGATATATTTAGCTTTATCTTCATCTGGCTTGACATTGGGCATGTTGTCCCTAGAAAATTTCTGGATCTCGTCAGGTCGTCTCATAATGAGAATACGACTGACTAGCATACTATCTGGGCACTGGGCCTGTTCAATGTTAGTCACCACTTCCCCGACCCTCGTTATTATAACCGGGATGCCAGTTTTGTACTAAACCGGCATGTGAGGGGTTAAATTGAAACACTGCCCAGTAGGACGTATTAGCGGGCCCTCCTGGCCACTATCTACACTGATGAGGTCGCCACATCATTTTGACATGACACCTGTCTTGGCAGCCTCGGGTGTATGGATATAGCAGCAAATTTTGCTGGGACTATATGTTTCCTGATGGTCCTACTGTCATGTGTGGTCACACATTTGTGTCTTTGTATCATCTTTTTGATCCAGTCCCAATACGGAGTCTGCAATTAACCAATACGAGACTGCGCCACCTAATACACATTTAATTGGGAGGTGGTAGTATTACTTCATTCTCCCCTCACTCTTTTGACTCTTGACTTTTCACTAGAGTGCCGTATCACGGTTGCGATATCCCGATAGGGTGACCCATATCAACTGGTTTTGCTGTTTATTCTTCATTACAATGCTGTGGTGTTTTGCGCATGCGTGGGTCGACCACACTGCTCACTAGCGCGTGCGCGCAAAGAATACGAAGTGTTCATCTGAGGCGTGATTTATGCTGTATGCCTCGCGTATATATCTATACGCCTGTGTTTTCACTATGTGGCCACCTGTATCTTTATTACAACTGTTTAAACAACAAATGTTTTTGTAGACACATCGCTATTCTAGAGTGTCCACCGCTGACGCCTGCGCATTGGACCTTTGACGTGATGCGTCCAAACTAGGCGCATGCGCTTTGTTGCTCAGACGCTTGTGTCTGCTAACAAACACTCACAGCTGACTCTGATTATAGGCGAGCACGTCAATTGCTAGCGCTATAAATAGTATCCTCCCCTTCCTGTCGGTACCTCCCAGACAGCTCGTGAGTCAGTCAGAGGTATCGACGGACAGGTAAGGTCGGAGGTTTTTGAGTCTCAGCTGATTGTCCTTGTATACTTCTTTTGGATGTAATTTCTTTCCAGACTAAGTTTCTAAAGAAATGTGGACACATTAAGCCACTATAGTAAGCCTTTCACTTATTTACAGCATTTTCTTTCCCCTACTCACATAGGTAATAATCATTCATATGTTTACCTGTTACCTGGCTATACCAAATGATTGTTAGGAATTTGTAATTAGACTTCATTAAAATAATATAAGATACATCTAGGGAGTCTCGAGGTTTTGGACTTTTTTAACACTGTAGGTCTTTTTTATGTTTAAAAGTATGTGTGTTGAGCTGTGAGCAGATGGGTATCAATTTGCAATCTGTCTGGTTTCTTTCTCCACATTTAAACAGAGCGGTGCCTCCTTCTCCGAGCAGTCAGCCGGGTGAGGTGAGGCTGTTCTCCCACATAAAGCTGGGTGAGTTTCATTATTAATTTTTTGCATACAATTGTGTTTACAAAACATCGTTAAGAGTTTTTGTGGCAATTAGGGCGATGCTGACACAGCTCTGCCGTTTGGTGACTAGTGGTTTTGTTCTGATGTGTATGATGTCCATTTCCTATGGTTTATGTTCATAACTCTTTTTCAGGAATGAAGACATTGTCCTTACGCTCAAGCACGAGCCTTTTTATCTGGTAGGGTGGCAAATGCCACTATCGTACCCAACATTCACATTTGGTTTGCATGGGTTTAGATTTTTCACTTTGTGATTAGTTTGGCAGTAGCATTTTTTTGTTTTTTCGGTCCTGATGAAAGCCGGGTCAAGTGACCACTACGGCTGAAACATGTTGGCCACACTTTTATACGAACCAAGAATTAGCCTGTAAAAATTCATAGCAGACTATAGGTTCTTTTAGTTATGAAACTTGGTTGATCCATATTAAACACATTTTTTGATCAAGTATTCATTTTTAAATTCACATCACTCACTAGCACTGCACATCACTTGAGCCCTCGATTACTTGGGTACACACCCTGGCAGGAGTTCATTTTCTTTCTGGGTATCACTGGCCTGCGCACCAGGTAGAGCCCTTGGTGATCTGTGACCCCGGGCTCAGACAGTGATTCCTTAGAGTTCCAAATGACGATGCTCCGCCATTAAGGGTGGGCTGATGGACTCTTACCTCCAGCTAGGTGGTGTCTCAACTACGTGTAGGATCTCATGCATTTCTCCACAATAACTATTGGTTAACCATTTTTTCTGAACGGACTGTGCACCTTCTGTTGGTTTTGTCTTGCAGTGATAAGTTTCACAGAATTGGGGAAAAAAAATAGGAACATTATTAGAAAAGAGTCCTTGGTGATCTGTGACCCCAGGCTCAGACAGTGATTCCTTAGAGTTCCAAATGACGATGCTCCGCCATTAAGGGTGGGCTGATGGACTCTTACCTCCTGCTAGGTGGTGTCTCAACTACGTGTAGGATCTCATGCATTTCTCCACAATAACTATTGGTTAACCATTTTTTCTGAACGGACTGTGCACCTTCTGTTGGTTTTGTCTTGCAGTGATAAGTTTCACAGAATTGGGGAAAAAAAATAGGAACATTATTAGAAAAGAGATGATGAACCCACATCAGACTCCTATCCTTCCATGTGCGCCAAAAAAGAGGTCCATTATTAATCTGAATTAAACAATTATACCGTATCGGCAATTCAAGAATTATGGAAGGAATTAAATGGGTCGAATGAAAGGTGCACTTAGCGAAATAGACTGTTTTAAAACAGGTGAAAGAAGGAGTGAGTTTGTAGAGGAAAAAGGTCTTCTCGGCATCTATTGTTATTGCCGCAAGCGAGGATTTAAACCGAGGGGCCTTACTAAGATGATTGAATGATACACGAGAATTGTCGGAAATAAGTCTACCCTTAATAAGTCCTGATTGCTCCTTTCCAACTAGATACGGAAGGAAGGACTCTATAGGAAGAGCGAGCAGATAAGCAAAAATCTTATAATTCACATTTAACAATGAAATGGGTCTATAATTCTTACAGTCATGGGGATCTGTACCCTCCTTATGAATTAGGCATACAATAGCTTCCTGGAAAGTACCAGACTTGGCAGAGGAATCTACAAAGCCAGTAAACAGGCCTGGTGTTTTCCTCAATTTTAACTTTTCGAATGCATCAGAGATTTCCTCCAAGGTAAGATCCTTTTCAGGGAGTAAAAATGCAAATCTGGGGAAATAGTATGGGAAACTTGATCCAAATAGTCTACTATCATGGAGGACTGACCGGTGACTCCAGAGTGTAGAGGGATTTATAGAATTTAACAAAGTCCTCTAGAATATCGGCATGCTCAGTAATAGCATCTCCATGAGAATTGGTACTGAATCAATAACACACCACTCTTTTCTAACCTTTAAATAGTTTGCTAACAGTCTACCAGCTTTGTTTCTCCCATCATAATAACGAACATTCTGCCTAAGAAGAATACAATTTGCCTCAATTGTTGAGATTGAGTTCAACTTGAGCTTTTTCTGAATTAAATTATGAAGAGGGCAACTTAGAAGAAAAGAACTTGCTCCAAGGATTTAATTGAAGAAAGCAAAACTGAATGTTCCTTAGCACAACGTCTTTTAGTTTCAGAAACATAGTGTAAAATAAAATCCCTTGCAGATGATTAAAACGTATCCCATAACAAAAAAGGGGAAACAGAGGTAATATCATTAAATGAAAAGAACTCAGAAGTAGGACACAAAGGAACTAAACATCTCTTAAAAGTGAATTTGTAAACCTCCATCTATGCGCAGAATGACAAGGAGGACCAAATCCAAGTCAGTAATAACCATAGCATAGTCAGAGAGCACAATTGGGGAAATATATGATTGTATGATATGTTGCAAAAGAGATTTGGTAAGAAAGATTTGATCTAAATGCGAAAGTGTACCATGAGAGGGTGAGTAACAGGAATAGTCCCGCACAGTAGGATTAAAGAGCCTCCAAGAATCCACTAAAGCACCTTGAGCAATAGTCGTATGAAACTGTTCATGCATTCTGTGGGTTAAAAATTGGGCCGAAGTACATCTATCCAAATAAGGGTCCATAACTTGGTTACAATCACCACCCAAAATAAAGTATGAATCGTAATACTGTGTACTTTTCCTAGCAATAGAGGGCCAGAAAGTTAAATCAGGAAGCATAGGGGCATATACATTCAACACTGTAAGAGGTAAATTATCAATAAGGCAGGCAACAATAATCCATCTACCTGCATCATCTATTTCATGTGAAATAAAAGTAAATTTAAGTGATTTCCTACACAAAATAACAATAATATTCTTTTTATTCAGTGACAGGGAAACAAATACATTCCCCACTCAATTTCGCTTACATTTTAAAGCTTACAGCTCACTGAGGTGGGTTTCTTGCAAAAGAACTAGATCAGGATTAGAATTTCCCAAATGGGATAATATCCTCTGTCTTTTAACTGCATTAATAGATTCTTTAATATTCCATGATATTACTCGGAATTATAACCAATAAAAAAAATATAAATGCGCAAATTGATTAAAATCTGTGACATGGAAGAGTAAAAACCAGAAGAAAAACAAGAGGAATGGAAAGAATGGTAAAGAAATAAGAAAGGGAGCGGGATAGTAACAAAGAAGAAGAAAAAAAAGGGAAGGCAAGAAGAAGAGGTAAAAAGGAAGAAAAGAAAGCCAAAAGAAGAGACAGTACATATCCATAAAGAACAACTGAAATAACATACCTGAAAAAGTAAGGACAAAAGAATAAAACGGGTGGTGACGATACATGAGATGATGACACGCCCATGGGGAAAGGGGCCACTGACAGAGGAGGACGAGGCCCAAGCCCCTGGGCTCTCTGAATATTAATTGAGGTTGAAGAGGGCATGTCTAGCAACTTTGGCAGGAAAGAGGCAAAAAAGGTGACAGGATGATCTCCTTCCGAAACGTTTACAAACTTTTACAAAGATTGTTCCGCCTATTCCTGTTTTCCAAATCCTCCCATGTTGCTGGAGCTTGCGCACCTTCTTTTCCAATGAGTAAATTCTATGGGTTTCATCTCGCACATCCAGAAGTAGTTGTTCCATCATAGGTACACAATTCTCCATCGATGACCATTTGTCATCCAGATCTTGTATTCTGTTGTTAGTTTCTTCCACAAAAGGGCTCAGTGCACAAATTTCTTCCAACAACAACTCTAAGGAAATAGGGGGTACTGACTTGTCAGGTGAGGTAGGATCTTGTTTCAACCTCTTGGATGTGGAAGAGGGCAAGGTGGCCTTGCTGACCACAGATTGTAGACAGATATTGCAAGGAGGGGCAGAATTAGCCATTTCTCCAGCAGCAAGTTATTGGACTCCTGTTAATGAGTGTTGAACAGGACGGGTAGACAATCCAGCCGAAGAATGTCTTTTGGGGCTAAAAACAAATTGTGGCTTCTGTAATTTACCTATAAAATGGAACCATATAACAAATCAGAAGCTAGAAGTACAAAACGGGATGATGTCACAATGGTTCCTCTGACTAAGCATGCACAAAGGAAGAACCACCTCAGAAGACCACAGAGCTTCGGAATCACATAAGCTTCAGAAATTAAACATTAGCATCAAAACTGCAACTAAGCCACATGTTAATTCTAGCTATTCCATTAAACTAGCAGATATTGTCCACCTGGCAGCCTATAGAGTTGTGCAGCTAGATTGTATGGGGCCCCCAACTTACCTTCAGTCAATCGCAACCGTAATTTCGTTTTTATATTTTGTTGTATTTATCGTTATTTATAAAGTATGCATACACTCACTTACAGAGTCTCTTCGTGCTGATTGCTACTTTGACCAGGTCAGCATGACGCTTCTACTGTCTACTACCTTGCATCTCTGACCCCCATTTCATATCAGGTCAGTTAACAGGGACCGCTTTTCTATAAAGAACAGTTGGAAAAGAAACAGCAGGTCATTTGTAAAACAGTACAGGGGACTGAGGAGCACCGTCATTTCAGATAGACACTAGCCATCAAGGAAAAGGGCAGTTGACCCCAAAAGGCCTCTGACACCTACAGACCTGCCATTTACAGGCTGTCGGGGATGTACTTTGGGGGTCCATTGCAGGCCCCCCTTTTGCAGGGGCATTTTAGTTGTGCCCAACATGCACAACATGCATTTTACCATTGCGGCGGGTGCTGCAATGGTAAACATGTACAATGAGACTGCCACTGCACTTGCGGGACCGCCACCATATAGGCGAACGGTCCCAATCCCCGTGACGATGGCCGACAGACTTAAGTCCGACCGCCATCGGAATGACCCCATAGTCATCAACTTGATTGTGTCCTTAATGTCTGATGAGGAAATCGTGGCTTTCAGGAACTCTGTGTAGGAGTAAACCTAGGGAGGTCAGGTACTGGACAAGAAATTCTATAGGTGAACCCAGGGTCTATGCATGCTGCTGTGAATAATAATCTACAGATGTATGTTAATCTCTGCCAGAATGTATTGTGTAACCACATCTGTCTGTGCCATCAAATCCTGTCCGGGTGAGTTGATCCCGGTCAAGCAAGATAGTAGCAGCCTACCTTGTCCTGACTATATGATACTGTATCACGACTGTTAATATTGACGTATAAAAATGCTACGTCGCTTACCTCTACATAATCAAGGTAAGTGTACATTTACTTTTTCCTAATTCCTCATCTATTTATAATATACTCACTTTGAGATCTAGTGCTTAGGTCGCTGAAGTAAATGTAATATTTTCATATGAGATAATACAATTATCCTCCAGCCCTTCCCATTGATGCCTAGAATTGAAAGAGCTGTATTTAAGGCAGAAGAAGTGTGTTCCTTGTAGTCAGAAGCAAACCTAGTTTTAGGGTCATCCAATCATCCTATAAACTAGTCAAGTGTGTCTTCGGTACTTTTCTGCAGATCTCCATGACTTATTTAAACTCCCCCTTTTAATACAAGTATTCCAAATGGTGCACCCATTCTTTCTGAAGTAATGTACAAAGGACTCTCCCCGCATGTCTTCAACAGCGGCATCAAGTAGAGCCAACACCTGCAAACGGTTGTATATCACAAAATATCAGTTGGCAAAAGATCAAACTGCAACAATATAGAGCACAGTTTATTTACTTCATCTATAGCATTAAGGAAAACATATAGGGAAGTGAAGATTTACTACTATTAACCTATATTAATTAAGTTTATTAATCTAAATGTTAACTCCACATCTTTGAACCTTGAACATCATCCAGAGTTACAAGCCCAACCGTCACACGTGCATTATGGAAAAGCGCTACAATTCCCAGATCCAATAAAAAATGCACACAACTGGAGGAGCCTAGCGCTTGACCAAGATGGCCGCGTGAGCCTTGAGCTCCCGCGACCCTCGCGCCCTCCTGCAATTATCCTGTCCTAAATCCTGTTTTTCATGCACGGAATCCTGCAGATGAGTCACAGCTGGGGCGATTGACGTTATCCGGGCTAAGATCGCCCACCGGGAACCGAAGTTGTGCATGGCGGAAGATTGCGGCCTACCTCCGAAGGATGCCAGGGGCTCGCGTTGGCAGGATGCCCGGCCACTAATTGAACAACAGCGGCCTTGGGAGGTGTGAACGGGCAGACGGGTGCCGCTGCACTTTCACTTTCGCTTTCTCGCCCTTTGCTTGCTCTGGCCCGGGAGTGCTTCATGCCGATCCCCTGATATCTGGAAGACCTGCACTCGACCCTGGCTGGCTGTTGAAGTTCTGGTTGACCCTGTTTCCTCTGGCTGAGCGAGGGACGTCTTTTTGTAACTGACCGCCCTGCAGTTCGAGATGTCGACCAAATCGGAGGTGGACAAGCCGAAGTCTAAGACTACCAGGCGGGGAGGCTATACCCAATCCAACAATATGGATCGCTATGCCCAGCAGAGGGGATCGCCTGGTGGATCGGGACAGTCGCTGGAAGCACAGAAGGCCGATCCATCCCCAGCCTCGGAGTTATCATTGCAGGATATCAAGGGGGCGATTGATGGGATGCAATCATCGATTGGGCGACAGTTCGAGACCCTGGCGCACAAGGTGGACATGATTTTGGTTGATGTCAACTTGATTCGTGCGGACCTGGGCAAAACCAATGAGCGGGTCAAGTCCCTGGATCTCAAGACCACTGGCCTCGCGGATGATGTCTCGGAACTCCAGGCTGAGGTTCGCAAGTTACGGACCGCGAATGACCTCTCCGCCCGCCGGCTCGAAGACTTTGAAGGTCGGGCCCGGCGCAACAATGTGCGCCTTATTGGGGTCCCGGAAACTTCGGAGGAGCTCTCCGTGGATTTACTCGTCGAGGACTTGGTGGTGAACCATCTTGCGCCTAAGGGCCTCGGCAAGTTTTTTGCGGTTGAGCGGGCTCACCGAGTGCCTGGCGGAAGGCCTAAGGTTGGAGCCCCCCCGCGACCGATTGTCGCCCGGATCTTTAATTTTCGAGACCAAGACGCTATCCTGCAAGCATCGAGGGTGACAGGCCCGGTGCCTTTTCAGAATGCCTCTGTGAGCTTTTATCCTGACTTCACCCAGATGGTGCAGAAGCAAAGGCAGAGTTTCCTGGGGGTGAAGAGGCGGCTTAGGGAGATGGACCTGAAATATGCCATGCTTTTCCCCGCCAGGCTACGTGTGGTGTATGAGGATCGGACTTTCTTCTTCGAATCGCCGGACATGGCAGGGGACTGGTTGGATGCCCTCCCTCGGCGCCAGCCTGGCGGGGACCGAGTGGTTGGAGCGGAAGGCGACCGGGATGGACAGGAGTGATACCTCCGGTGTCGGTCTGTTTTGACTCAGCCCCGGACAGTGACTAGCACCCTACTGCAGTAATGGGAGGGCGGCGGGGGGAAGATAGGAGCTCTTTCCTCCCTTGGGGTACTTTTTGTAGATTTGTTTTTTGATAGGGCGACAGGCACACTGCAAGTTGGGGGGGCTTTGCAAGCTGACGCAGGGGTGCAGGGAGGGGGGGGGATTTGGGATGTTGGGGTTGTTGTTGGGGGTTTTTTTCTTGCAAGGCGTAGTAATTGTTGTCAGTATTGTCCGATTGTGGTCCTCCGGGGGGGGGTGGAGGTCTCTTTGTGTTTGGGGATGGGGGGGTAGGGGCTTAAACATAGTTAGCTGGAATGTTAATGGCTTAGGGGATCATATTAAACGGGGGATAGTCCTACAATTCTTGAAACGGACCTCGCCAGATGTGGTCCTCTTGCAGGAGACCCACCTTATAGGGAATACGTGTTATGCACTTAATAGAAAGGGTTATAAATTCATTGCTCACTCGGGGTTCTCCTCGGGCTCCAGGGGTGCGGGCATACTTGTTAGAGCTTCCCTACCATTTGAGGTTGACTCCACCATTGCTGATGATAGGGGGCGCTTTGTGGCTGTGGCGGGGAGGTGGGAGGGCAGAACGTTGGTATTGGTTTCTGTTTATGTCCCTCCTGCCCTGCAGGCCTCCACGTTTGCTGATCTGGGCAAGGCCTTGTTGGAACTCCCTGAAGGGATGCTGGTGGTGGGAGGAGACTTCAATGCGGTTGGATCTGGATTGCTCGATAGGTACCCGCCCAGGGACACCGGGGGGGCTCAGAAGTGGCTTCCCGACTTTATAGATACTTTTGGCCTGGTAGACTGTTGGAGGCTACGGCACCCCACTCGGAGACAATATACCTTTCACTCCGGGGCCCACGGTAGTCTCTCTCGGATTGATTACTTGCTCACTCTGGCTGCGCACGCCTCATTGGTATCTGAGGCTAGGCACATGGCACGAGGTATATCCGATCACTCGCCGGTGTGGGCCCGTCTGGATACTGGCCGGGTAGTGGGGGGCAGGGTGGCTCCCATTAACCCTTGGTACTTTCGTGACCCCAAGCTGCGCAGTGCGTTGCTGAAGGCAGTTGATCACTATTTCCAGGATAATCAGGGTTCAGTTGAATCTGCGGTGTCCTTGTGGGAAGCGTTTAAGACCGTATTGAGAGGGGAGGCCCTTTCCTTGGTAGTGGCCGCCAAGCGGCGGAGAGACGCTGAGGTGACGCAAGTCGAGGACGAGATTGCGGCTTTAGACGTGGCCTTGGAGGAGGAGGTCGCGGCGGACACACTGCATAATTTGAGCCTGAAGCAATTGGAATACAGGGATTTGGTGACGAACGCTGCCAAGACCCTCAATAGGGAGCAGCAGGGTCGATTGTACGATGTCGGTGATAAGGCCGGGAAACTGTTGGTATGGTTGGATAAAAAAGAGCGTGTTAATCGAGTGGTGCCGGAGTTGTCGATGGATGGGGGAGAGGTTGTCACTGACCCCGACGGTATAGTCCAGTGTTTCTCGGACTATTTTCGTACGGTGTACACCTCGGTTTCGGATAGGCCGACTGAGGACTCGTGCGACCTTCTGTGTGATATTGCTCTGCCCTGCCTTTCTGCCATAGATAGGGATGACCTCGATGGAGATATAACTGTTGACGAAGTGGCGTGTGCTATCCGTGCGTTGCGCTCGGGTAAGGCCTCGGGCCCAAATGGTTTGCCGATTGAGTTGTATAAGCTTCGTCCGGATAAGTTGGCTCCTCACCTGCGCGCCATGTTCGTGGAGGCGCGGGTGAACGGGTTTCTTCCGCTCGATCAACGACTGGCGACGATTGTGGTAATACACAAAGACGGTAAGCCCCGGGATAAGTGTGGTTCCTATCGGCCGATATCACTTCTCAACGCCGAGCCGAAAATCCTTGCCAAGATCCTTGCTAACCGCCTGGTCCGGGTGCTTGGAGATTTGATCCACCAGGACCAGTCGGGCTTTATCCCGCACCGTAACACTGCACTGAATCTTAGATGCCTTCATGGAGTGATTGCTAGGACGGGCACGATGCGAGAGCCGGCCATTGTGGCGGCCCTCGATGCCACGATGGCTTTCGATACGGTGGAGTGGGCATACCTGTGGGCTGTGCTAGCCAAGTTCGGCTTCGGGCCTGGCTTAGTAGGCTGGGTGAGGCTGCTTTATGAGGGGCCCCTTGCTAGCGTCGTGGTGAACGGGCGGGCGTCGGCACCGTTCGAGCTTGGGAGGGGCACCCGGCAGGGCTGTCCCCTGTCGCCGTTGTTGTTTGCCCTTGCTCTTGAACCGCTGGCGGCGTGGATACGATGGCACCCGGATATACGTGGGATTTGTTGGTCGCCTGACCACGAGGACCGTATTTCGCTTTACGCTGACGATATTCTGTTATATCTCACCTCGCCTAAGAAATCTCTCATAGTGGTTTGTGACGTCTTGACTTCTTTCGGTAGGAACTCTGGTCTTGTTATTAATTGGGGAAAGTCATACTTGTATGTCCTGTGCGGCGATGTCCCGCCTGTCCCGCGAAACTGCTCAATCCAGATCGCCCGGCAGGGCTTTTTATATTTAGGGATCTATATTTCCACTGACCCCACTTTACGATACGAGAAAAACTTGCTCCCTCCCTTGGCACGTCTGCGGCGGGACGTGGCGGGCTGGCGGCAGTTGCCGCTTTCCCTCCTTGGCCGCGCAGCCCTGTTTAAAATGATGTCTCTTCCCCGTTTCCTCTATGCCTTGCAGAATACCCTTGAATTGGTCCCGGCCAGTTATTTCCGAGAGGTCGAAAGCCTCCAGCGCGCACTATTGTGGGAAGGGCGACCGCGCATAGCGACTGCTAAGTTGACGCTTCCGTGGTACGACGGGGGTATCGCGCTTCCAGACATTCGACGTTATTATTGGGCCACTCAGTTGAGCGCGATTAACCATGGTGTCTATGGTCCGGCGCTGAGCCCCGGCCACGCCATGGACCGGTGGTTGCTGCGCGGGGGTAATTACCACAGAGCGTTGTACTCGAAGTCGTTGGACTTAACCCTTACCGGGCCCACCAGGGTGGCCGTGCACGTGTGGAAGGTGGCGACAGATTCACTGGGCTGGAAGGGTAAGCTTACCCTTGCCACCCCGTTGTTTGACTCCGATATCCTGGGAAAGCTTTGGCATACAAAAGGGTTCGAGAAATGGGACCTGATCGGTATATCCAGGGTTGGAGACCTTTTGGTTAAGGGTAGGGTGAAGTCATTCGAGGAGCTGCAGAAGGAACATGAGCTAGGGAGCACGGAGTTCTTCCGCTACGCTCAAGTGTGTCACGCCTTGCGGTCAGTCCTTGTAGAGGGGGAGACGGTGCCTGAGTCCTCTCCGTTAGAGGACCGGATCCTGGATGGCCATATGCCAGAGAGTACGATCTCTCTCATTTATAAGAAACTAATTAATGTTCGGGCAGATCTTCTTCTAGGGTTGCGCGATCAATGGACTAGGGATGGCCTCGAATTAGATGATGAGGATTGGCAGTATGCAGTTTCTTCTCCCAAAGAGGTCGCGATCCCTGCGCGCTTGCGGCTGGTGCAGCTTAAAATACTCCATAGAGTTTATGTGACAGGGCCTAGGCTGGTCCATATGGGTTTCTCTGAGGAGGGCTTATGTAAGAGAGGCTGTGGTTTGGTGGGCACCTTCCTACATATCATTTGGGAATGCGGTGCGATCATGGAGTTCTGGAAGCGAATCCACGATGTGATGGGGGAGGTGACGGGCATCGCCATGCAGCCGGAGGCGCGGTGCTGTCTCCTGAATGTATGGGGCCCTACTGACCACGACGCGGCACAGACTCAGTGGGTGACCCTAGGGAACATGGTAGCTAAGCGCGACATCGCTCGCCTGTGGGGCTCTGCTAGGCCTCCTACATTGACAGCGTGGATGGAAAACATGGATTGGAGCATGTTTAGGGAGAAGACAGTGTATTGTGCTCGAGGGCGCCCCCGGAAATGGCACACCGTATGGGGGCAATGGAACCAGTACAGAGGGGGCATATGCCTGCCCCCAGACCCGGACCCGCCTGAGGAGCAACTCTCCCCTTAGCATTCTTTCCGGCTTTGTATTCATTGCTGGTATGTGTTTGCCTTCCTGAGTCTCTGCCTTCCCCTCCTTTCCCTTACTATTGACCTGTGTCTGATGGACGAAATGGGGCTCGCTCCCCCTGATGGGAACCCTTTCTGTGCTTTAAGTACTTATCGCCTTGCTTGTGTTTAGGTTTGGGTTTGTGTTTATTTAAAACAGAACCTTTGATTCTCTTATCAGTGAAATGTGGACGCTCGCTTGTGTTGTGTTTCTAAAGCTGCCGTACCTCCGGGTTGTCGGCTGAATAGCTGTGTCCCTGACTTAACAGAATAAAGGTTTTAAAAAAAAAAAAAAAAAAAATGCACACAACTACTACCTACCCAGCCTCCACCCCACAGAATGGTCAAACATCTCAATCAACAAGAACATAAAGCAATAAACGGTCAACTCAGGATACCTTAAAAAAAAGAGTGGAGGGGTATTCCAACTAGTACAAGGCTCTCAAACATCACCCCCTCTACTCACGCCATGCTGCCTTGAGTCTCACCCCTTTTCTCAGGGGATGCACATCAGTACAGTAGCCACACTTCAAAGGAGCTGGGTCTCGATTATCATTAAGTCATATTATGTTCATCATCCTCTCAGTCATTATTCTCTTTTGTATGATGCTGCCTGCCGTAATGGGGGTGACCAAGGCCTCAGACAGCATGGCCACTTCGGGGTCTTATGCTGTAGCAATGCCATCAGTGTTATCCACTACCACCTGGGAATCAGACTGCCTCTGTGATCTTCCAGGCTGTGTTCTGCTTCAGGCACTGCGCCTCTATATGGAGCATCAGCCATCATGAATGAATAAGGGGTGTAAGGTGTTCTTGGGCTTCCATACAGCTTGAGGTCTGGAGTCTTTCCTGACCCATGCTGCCTCCATATGTCATAGGTGTTTTCCTTTGCCTTGTACTGCCTGCAAAAGCCGTAGGGGAACCAGGATAAGCAATATATCAGGCAAGAATGGACTGGAAACAGCTGATCCAAAGGATTACACTCATCACGCCATCAGCTGATGGCCCTGCTCCATTTATTGACTTTATTTATTTAGTTGGAAAGAGAGAAGCATTTCAACAAGACATGCTGAACGAAGCTACAGATTATGTTATAAAAGGTTGACCTTTTGAAAGATCATTCATTGTACACATGCGATATTAGGCTTCACTAGACCTAAAAAATGACTTTATTGCTTCCTAAACTGTATTTGAATACAGTTTAGGAAGTAATAAAGTCATTGTTTAGGTCTAGTAAGGCCTAATATCGCATGTATAAAATGAATGATCTTTCGGTCTGCCTTCTTCATGCACTGGGTTATTTTGCACAGCTCTCTTCAGCCATTGCTTACATTCACGTTTGGATCAGCCCAGAAGAGTATTGATCAGTTATATATGATCCTCGGTCAAAAGGAGCCTGTCTGTTGGTTCCTCTCCTAAAGAGAGCACATGGTGAAGTCATTGAGCTCTGGCTCATAAAGAAAACGAGATGGTGTGGGAGCCGAACCCCAATATTTTACGGCACCCCAATATTTTGATCACCGAGAAATGTAGCTACTGCATCCTTCATCTTCTGATAAGAGTCCCCACCTTCTTCACATTGGGCCCAATATATTATCAGAGGAATAAAATAGCGACTGGGCCCACTCATTAATGAAGTTAAAATTTCCAAAGAAGCAATACAGAGAAATGCAAAAAAATATGCCACGAAGACTCAGATACAGAATACATAGTCAGAAATCAGTATTTATCTAAGTCCCAATAAGGAACAAAAAGTCAGAAAGACCGGATCTGTAATAGAATAGAAAGCCTCTCAATAAATTGACAGTGTCCCTACAAGAACAGGAAAAGTCTTTAGCTCACGCCGAAAAACAAGTGGTTTTTTATACACATTTTACAGAAAGGTAATAAGCAGAAACTTCAAATTCAGCATGGCACGAATTGTGAAAACATATATTAAGCAAATCAAAATGATGATTGTCACAACAATAATTATAACAGTAACACATTTCTAAGGCAGAGGAAATCTTCCACAATAGCGCCCTCCGGAGGTGTACAACACAATATGGAACATTTTACACAAAGCCTACATCTGAACTTCCAGGGAAAGTGTCCTCCAGAATGTAACATTCGGTACACAAAGAAAGTTACATTAACCATACATGCTCGCTAAAGAGTCACAGTGCTCTGTGCACAGGGAAAACTGTGGGGAGAGAAGACAGACAGGGGACCATTGACTTGGAGGGGTAATGAGCAGGAACAAGATGAACAGAACACCACAACAGCATCCATTTTAATAAAATTATGTCTCTTCAGAAATGAAATGTGGCAAAGCTAAACTATGTTAATAAACACACTTCTAGACTTTTAAATACAATCTTTTCAAGTGCAACATTAATAATTCATCAGTTACGACTATAATCATTACAAACATCATTAGTATCAAAAAATAATTTGTCACCTAAATTGAACATTTAGAAAAATCTTTAACAATGGCACTTGAAAACATATTGAGGCTAACAAAGTGCACGGAAGCATGTTTGCTTCAAAAGCAGTACCACATGCTCCACAATGGCCTGCAACATTGTGTGGTCGATGGTGGAGCAGGACAGCTACTACTAGGCTTTAAAACAACGTTCTCTCTTGCTTTTGGAAATGTGAGGGGTTGTTCCCCCTTGTACTTGTCAAGTAGAGAGGAGAGGTTAAGCGGACATTCCACACACTTGGGAAATTTAAAGGGGAGTGGAGTCATTCTCTCACTCCCCCTTGAGCAAGGTGAGGTGGTGCCAGCTGTCCCCACCTAATGCCCTTAGGCAGGCAGGGGGCGGTGAAGGGAGAGTAATGCCTTACCACATTTTGCCAACACAATGGTGCAAGGATAGGGTGCACACACCTGGGCAATATTGATTAACCGGTGAAAGGTGTGCAAGGTGGGAACATATGGGCATTCTTCACTCCTCCTTGGCCCTTAGGCAGGTTGAAGAGGGAAATAATTACTTCCCCCTGCCCTTGTGCAAGGCGCGAGAGCGGAAAGGCGTATAACGCCCTTAATACTGGCCATTGCATGGTGGTTGGAGGCTAGTACTGGCCAGGCAAGGGTGCCTGGAGGCTAATAGCCTTGTTGATTATTTTAATCCCTCCTGGCATGCCAAACTGACCTAGGTGAGAAATCCATAAACTGGCAGGTTTACATGCTCGCTTATAACTAATGTAGCATTGTCTCTCCTGCTATGCTGCTTCCTTGCTTTTTTCCTTCTGAGTGTTCTGTGCACATGTGCACTGTGCCATTCTGTCCCAGGTATTCTAGATCGGAAACTATTTAAAAACATATTCATACTTAGGAATGTGCATTGGGCACTCACATTTTGTCTTATGTCTTAAAAACACCTTGTGATTTTCACCAAACCAAGAAAATTCACTGAAAAACAGAAAGGCCAGTGTGCCACAAAATATGACAAACATTCATTCGGTGTTTTTATAGCTTCGAGCAGAGAAACTTTACTATTGAAATTCCCATTCTATTCACACAACTTCCCTTGTTATGGGATTCCCACCCTCCCTTTACACCTTTGGAACTGTTTGACCGATGTGCTCCAAATTCAGTGCTCTCTTCGATGGCCTGCTGACCTTAGCTCTCCCAAGCTTAGTGCAGATCGGTCAAGGGGAATGGGCACCTTGATTCAAGGCGCTAATGTTCAGAGAGTTGTGTGCCACGTCTTATCGTTCCAGAGAGAAGCATCATGTCCCACTCGAGGCATTGTCTGTCAGACGTTTTGACTCCTTTCCCACACACAGCAATGGTAATAGATTGCTTATTGTACATTGTGTATCTGTGTATGTATTATATAGTACGGCACCACTTCCCTTTCCCCCAAAGTTGTATCCTGCCATTGACTCTGCTAAAGTGGACAGGTTTCTGGACAGGTTTCTGTTTGGGGGGGCTGGCAGAGGATGTGTTTGCTGAGGTGGTATCTGGTGCTTGCCCGCCGAACTGCAGATTCCTCCCTAAAGGCCTGATTTAGAGGTGGGCAGTTATTTATTTATTTATTTATTTCTGACATTTATTGAGCGCGAACGAATACCCATAGGCGTCTCGGCGCTAGACTATGGCAGCTATCTTTCCCCAAGGTATGGGTAACGTCGGATCATGGGCAAAGTTACTGGTTAAACAACCAGGTTTTCAGTTTTTTCCAAAACTGAAAAAGTGAAGTGAATATGTTGTGGCAAAGTATTCCATATCTTGGGCGCCGCGTCTGAGAATCGGCGGTCACCCCAGGAGACTGTTTTGGAACGTGGAACACCTGCCAAACTTGTCAGCACAACTCACCCATGCCTGCTTCAGTCAGAGGTTGGAGGATTGTAGTCTTCTCAATAGTGTGCCTGCTGCCAGCTCCGCCGTTAGGGAAACCCTTTTGATGGGGCATTCCATTAGATTGCCTGCCCTATTTCGGATAGTCTTTCTGACATAGCTGCCAGCTTTTTACCCAAAAAGCCATGTACACCATGGCAGCACCAAACAGGAAAAATGCTCAAATATCTACCTGTCGTTACAGTTTTTTCAACATAGCGGCTTCCACCATGGAGGTGAGACCCGCTTTGCTAAAAAAAAAAAAAAACATTGCTTAATTAGAGCCGATGGTTTCGATTTTGTCACTGGCTACACGTAAAGGGGCAATGAGTAGTGCAAGCTGCAGTGACAACTTTATGAGGGGCAAGCACTTATTTTTTACAAATTAACCACTGCCTCCAGCCCAGCAGGCCTCTCTTACGGCTGACTCCCGAGTATGAATGTCCCCTTAAGAATTGTATGGATTACTTACGTCCAGAGATTGAGTCTACCTCCGGATTTTTTGCTTCTCTATTGGGTGCATTGTAATGTGGAGGGAAATTAACAGTGCAGCACCGTTAAATTAATTGCTGCATGTGTGTACCACATGATCTGAGTAGGGGCGGCCATCTTCCATCATGTAGACAGTCATAGCTGTAATTCATATATAAATGTCTTACATTTCAGTCTTTTCATATTTTTATAAGAAAGGCGCATTAAGTGTTTCATAATAATGGGAACAACGGAAATGTTCCATTAAGATATCTTTTTCACTATGACAGTCAACTTTTCATGAAGCACAGATGAGGCAAAAACAAACTTAGGTACATATTTATGAGTGGGGTTGCGCCATGCTTACACCATACAGTGTGGTACATGTACAATGCAAGCCCAAAATGCGATTTCTGAAGCCATGCATGGGCACAGTGCGTGGCCCTGAGTAGCTCCATAAATTCAGGGTAGCGCAATGCAGCGCAAATCGCTACACTGCACTACTCTGCACCAGGGAGGTATTCCATGGGTGTTACGTGCGTGTTCCCACGCAAATCATTGGATTTTGACGCATTCCCAGATTTACCAAAAGTGGCTGATCTGGGAATGCACCAAAATGCTACTCCTTCCCAGTTGAAGTGCAGCAAGGAGAACTATTTTTATTTCTCCTTGTTTTTTCCTTTTTCTATGTGTGCTGCATTTTGCCCCCTCCTGCATAAAAAGAATCCTCCTTACAATGCTGGCATCCTTGCATTGTGCAACGGTGTCTGCGTTGGGGGCTAGACAGCCAAAACAACTCAAGCCCAGGGACAAAGGCAGGAATGTGCCACACTCAGTGCTTCATATTGGCCAGTACTCACTGGTACTGAGTAACAGCACTTTTTAGTTTTATAACTTTGAGTACTGTCACTTCTCTACTGCCTAGGAGAGTACCATTAGTCATGAAAGGGTAGGCTCATTGGCTGCGAGTGCTGGTGAGCACAATTGAAACCTGTCTCTGGCAGCCAAAGCATTACTTCTGTAGTGCTGATCTGAGCCCCAGCTGAGCTATTCAGCAGGGCTCATTTGCATAGTGTCCAGGTGCTCACCATCACGCTGTGTTTGACAGAGCAGAGTCCATTCAGACCTGTGCTGTCATTCACATTCACACCATTGTGTGCATTTGTGCAAACACAGGAAACAAGGCAGTCCACTGAGAGCGCCAATTAAGAAAGCCATGGGAGGTAAAGAGTTTAAAATGGCTTTAATTATACCAAAGTGTTTTGTGTGTCTGCCTATGTCTGTGTGTTTGCCTGCATGGGTATGCCTGTGTGTTTTTTAGAGAAAAGCTAGAGAAAGTGGGAGAGAATCAACACACTCTCAGGTGGTGATTTCAATAAAATGTGTGTCAATTGGGTGTGCATGTCTGCTTGGCACCAAAGGTTCATAAATAACTTAAAAGGGAGAGTTGATGGGTGAATGAGTGAAAGAATGGATGGATGAGTGAAAGAATGGAGGCATGAGTGAAACAGAGGGTGGATGGATGGATAAAAGGGCAGAAGGGTGAATAAGTGAAAGTATGGCTAGATGAATGAAAGGGAGGGAGGATGGATGAAAGGGTGGATGGGTGGATGAGTGAAAGGGAGGACGGATGGAGTGAAAAGGTAGATTGAATGAAGGAGTGAAAGGGTTGATGGATGGATGAGCAAAAGGATTGATGGATGAATGGAAGGGTGGATAAAGGGATGCATTGTCAGATTTGTAAATTGTTCACCATACTTGGAAGTTTGACTCAATAAGTCTGTTGATTTTTGATAACATCTTGTAAGCCTATGGAACTCCGTTAAAATGTTTCCATGTGGGTAGAAAGTTTCCACTGTATAAGTGATATCTAAAAGAAATAAATACTTTATATTTGTCTGAAACTTAACTAAAATCCTATCAGTATTTTATGACTATCAGTTGGGCATACTCAAGCGACTGACAATGCTGAATGTTTTCCAGCTTTCACATGGATCGTTATCAACGTCTCCTGGCCATGGTTTATGCTATACAAGAAATTAATCAGAATCCTCACCTCCTGCCAAATATCACGTTGGGTTTCAACATCTATGATTCCTGTTACAATGAAGATGATGCTCTTCAAGCAACTCTGCAGATCCTATCCGGGCAGGAAGACGCCTCTCCAAACTATAGATACGACATGGGCTCTAAGACAGTGGGCATCGTTGGAGAGTTCCTGAACACAGCATCCATTATTATGGCTCGATTACTGGGTGTCTACAGGTACCCACAGGTATGTGCAGAAATTTTCTTTCATACTACATAAAGAGGGGGGGACTAGGAGCATAATTAGAGAATAGGTCCAGTACCCATGCTCCCTCAAAATCACGTGTTAATATTGAGAGGGTAGCTGTTCCTAATGATTAGAGAGAAAAGATTGTGTGTGCTCTAGTTATGGTCGGGCCAAATGAGTGTGGGGAATTTCTCCTTTGAAATATAGTGCCCTCACACAACCTTTCGAGTGTCCTGCTTCATCATGGGGCGTTGCTCCTCGTGGGGGTGGCGCTGCAGTCCCCCACGGGCCCCGCAAGAGGGCTCTTTATCGGAGATCTTTCTGGAGACGCCGCAGTTGTGCATGGGTGTGTGTGGGCCTATCTATGAGGGAAGTGAGTGGTGCATTAAAACTACTAGGTAGAAGCCAAGACCTTTATTCACGGCTCTGTCTAGTATAGATTAAAAATGATCCTGGAGCTCCTCATGGAACAAAATAATGAGGGCAGATATAAAATTAACTGCAGCTCTCAGGATAAAAGAGTGGATAAGGGGTGAAAGTCCTACTAAAATAGGGTCAACATGTTTCGCGCTTCAGAGTAGGTCCATAAGGGATCCAATCGTGCTTCGTCAGGACCAAATCAAAAGTGAGTGTGAAGAATATGAATTCTTGAAATAGGTACCAGTGAAGTAGAATAATGTGAACCTATAGTACCTTTATAGTAAGGGGATATAGCGTCCTCGCGCTGGTAGGTACTCCTTCTTTTAGGAAACCTAAACCCAACCTGGTAAGGTAAAAACAAGGACAAACACACACATAGACAGAAAAAGGGGAAAGAAAAACATGGCATCTATAGTATTCATAATTCAATACATGTTGTGAGTTCACTGCACAGTGGCATAACGACTGTTCATTCACAACAAGCATGCTTCAATAGTTCACATGCAGGTAGAATAATTTCATGCCATAAAAGAGCTTATAAGACAAGGTGCAGGAGACCGCTACGTAGGGTGCATGTGAAGTTCTGTTTAGCCAATCTAACAAGATCGTGTGCCATACAAAAAACAACAAGAAAGCATCCCCTAAAGTGGCCAACAGTCTGTGCACATTTAACTCTATGATAACACCCTGTGCATATTTCAAATGCTTTTCGAGGAATGAAAGAGTATATAATGAGCACACGTGGAATACCTAAGGACAAATATAGCATACCCTTAAGGTGTAGGGAATGGGCTCCGTCAGCGGCTCGGAGGTGGCAGACAGAGAAACTGAAGGAGATCGAAAATTAGTCTACCTGGTGTTGATCAATTAAAAAGACGGCGTTCGCCTCTCCATAACTGATAAGTACTTACAAGTGCTCGTTCGCCCTGGGTGTGGTAACATACCCCTCCTCCGTATAGCGCCGGGATTGTTAACGGGGGTGAGAGGAGATGCCTCTTAAATATAATCCTCAGAGACGCTGAGTAGCAGATCGGGGCGGTCATGAGACGCCGGAGAGTGACGTAATGACGTTCCGTAAGTGGTAGTCATGGCAATCACAGATCATTTACTGACGCCGAGAGATGACGCGGAGGCGCTCCCTGAGGTGTTGCCATGGCGCTCACGTTAGTCTCTGGAGCGTCAGAGTCAGGGCTCGTGTAAAACTGTTTGTATGTTTAACAAAGTGACCTTCAATAAAGTATTCAGAAAAAATATGTAAATGTGGTGCGCAAAGAAACGGAATACAAACTGTCTCGTAAGGATCCTTCCTGAGAAGCGCTAAGATGATGTTTGGAGGTGGTTATAACGCACTAAACGTTAGCGCGGTGACGCTTATATATATATCGAGATAATTAGTATTATGGCAAGAAAGCGGTCGGCGCGGAGGCCATATTCAAGGGTAGTTTAACACCAGGAATTACGAGTCGTAAGAGTGGTGTTAACTCAAAAGTGACCCCTGGTGCAGCATGGTGAATATGAATCACATACGGGGGAATGTGAAGTACTCGATCTTCTTGAGATTATAATGTATTCAATCTTTTTAGGAGATTCTCGTGATTGTGTTGTAGCAAGTCTACATAGATCTCGCTAGCTGATATTGAATACATGGTCAAAGTGCATCTCACGTTTCTAGCACAAGACCACGGAAGAAGAGAGTGGACCTGGATCTAGGGGGAGTGGCCGGTGGGGATGTAGTGTCAAGTATGGCAAGCTGCCATCTGCTTGTCATCTTAAAGTTCATTTTAGATATTTAAAGGGGAATCAAGTTAGCTCGACCCACGGGATTTCGTCATTTAGACCAGTGGTGTCACGTGACTCACATCTCAACCTATGGACCCATTGTTGTTCTTGTATGAACAGAGTGCGTTTGTTCCAATAGGGATTGGAAACTATGATGGTCCACCTAAGACTTTCCGCTGAGTGTCCTTGTTCAGCAAAGTGTGTCAATAGTTTGGTATTAATTTTCTTTTGTCTTATAGTGCTTTTATGCTCCCCTATGCGTATTTTGACTGCTCGTGTGGTCATGCCCACATACCTCTTATTACATGGGCAGACTATTGTGTAAACACAGTTAGCCGTGTTGCAGTTTGTGTGTCTGGTTTGGCGCCAAGGTGTTGTTAGACCAAGGTCGATTTCTTTTGACATCGTGGTTTCTGCACAAGTTGAGCATGAGCCGCAAGGGTAGTGGCCCACTACTGGTGGTAAAGACCATAGTGTCGATTGACATATGGGTTGTGGTTTTGGTCTTGTATGTACCAGGTGGTCTCTTAAATTCTGCGTACGTTTAAATGCAAAAAGTGGTAGAGGACCGGGTTCAAAGGAACCTGAATTCAATATTGTCCAGTGTTTTTTGATCACCTTCTGTACACTGTTGGAGCTTGGAGTGAATGTAGTGACACATGTGATAGTGTCTAATTCAGGTTTTTCTTTTATTTCCAGGAGAGCTGCCCTGGGGCTGTTTCTGGCTCTTTTGTGAGCTTGACGAATAATGTTATTGGGGTAATGTCGTTCCTCCAGATTATGCTTGAGCAGAGCAGATTGTATCTCAAACTCCTTGACAGTATCGCAATTTCTTCGTAGACGTAAGAACTGGCCAACCGGGAGATTGTTTCTGAGAGCCCGGGGGTGGTGGCTATCGTAGATCAGGAGATTGTTCCTGTCTGTAGGCTTTCTGTAGTTTGTGGTGTGTAGGCAACCGTTCTCCAAGGAAATGAGAAAGTCCAAAAAGGGGATTTCATGTCGAGATCTTGTGCTCGTGAACTTCAAATAAGGGTTTAGAGTGTTGACCCAATTGCAAAATGAGATACATTGTTCTTCATTTCCTTGCCAAAACAAGACCACATCGTCAATGTAGCGACGCCATAGTAGAATATGTTCGTTAAAGGGGTTGTTATCTCCTAGAATATGTCTTTCTTCGAAATGGGCCATGTAGAGGCATGCCAGACTCGGCCCGAATGTGCTTCCCATGCTCGTGCCTTGTATTTGATGGAAAAGCTGTGACTTGAAGGCGAAGAAATTCTCTTTAAGAGCAAGGGAAGCACAGTCGCAAATGAATGAGATAGGTGTTTCGAAGGGCCATGGTTCGATGTTCCGGAGGGTGTTCTCCAGTACTTCTAGTGTGGCGTCCTGCGGTATTCGTATAAAGGGCTTCCATGTCCATGGTCACCAGAAAGTCCATTTTCTCTGCATTTGGGAAGAGTTCAATCAGATTGAGGACCTCGGTAGTGTCTCCAAGATAGGTGGGAGTTTTGCTAACCAAGGGGCGTAGGTAGAAATCGCAGAACTTGCTTAGTGGTTCTAGTACAGAATTGATGCCAGAGACAATCGGACGGCCTGGTTCGGGGGGTAAGCCCCTTGTGGATCTTCGGTAGTGTGTAGAAGTAAGGAGTGCGAGGTTCTTCTGTCGTAAGGAAATTTCTTTCCTGTGGTGAGATCCAGCCTTCCGCTAATGCTTCGTTGGTCATACTCTTGATCCGGGTCAAAAGGCGTTTGGTAGAATCAACTGTGATTAATTCATAGTATGTGGTGTTAGCCAACTGACGGTCGCATTCTCTTTCATATGCATCTTGGTCCTGAATGACAATGGTCCCGCCCTTGTCTGCTGGTTTGATTATTATATTCCGATCTTCAGTGATGGTTCGAAGAATGGTTCTTTCTTCTTTTGATAAGTTGTTATAAGGTCGTTTCTGGTTCAGAGCTCCTACATCTTTAAGAACGGCTTGTTCGTACTTAAGGACCTCGTGTGGAGTCATTGCTGCTGTGGGGGTAAACTTCGAAGGTCTCTTCAGGCCCGTCTCAGTGGGGGGGTTATCAGGTTTTCCTTGGAAGAAGGCCTTCAGTCTAACTTTTCGGAAGAACTGTTGAAGTTCTTGGTGTAACCTAAAAGGGTCTTCTTTAGGTGTTGGTACAAATCCCAAGCCTTTCTCAAGGAGTATGGTTTCTTTTTCTGTGAGTTGTCTGGATGACAAATTCACCACTAGGGTCTCTGTCCTCTCGCCTGGCTCCGTAGCGTCATTGGTTCTTGATCTTGCCATTGTACCTTCTTGTAGCCTCCTCTTCTTCTGCCTCTTCCTTTGCCCCTCCCTCTGTTCTGAAAAGGGGGGTTCGGGTATTGTTGGAAGTGAGTCGGTTGGAGATGGTGTGTTGGAGGTACATGCCACATCGGAGGAGGTCTCATCCATTGTCCGGGATAGGCTGGTGGTTGAAAGGATGGATGAGAGAATGGAGGTGGAGGTGGAGGATTGTGGAATAACGGAGGGCGGGTCGGTTGTTGTATCCCTCTGGCATGCGGTGGGTACCGTTGCCCTTCATAACTTGAATCACTCCCAAAAGATCCTGTTCTGCTAGATCTATTGCTACTCCCTTCATCAGAAGTTGTGTCATAATTTTGGAATACGTAGTCTTCTTTAGTGTAGGGGTACACCTTCTCCTTATTGAAACGTTTCAAGTCTTTCTGTAATTTTGTGATCTTCTGCTTAGTAAGAAAATCTTTATGTTCACTCATTTCTTCGTTAATTTCGGCTAGTCTTGACTTGAATGATGTGATAGAGATCCCTGTTTTTAAACCGTTCTCAGCCATGGTAATCTGAATAAGGAGTTCATCCGAGAGGCGCTTGGCTGTGTTGATGATTTTATACGAGCCAGTCTCGTGTGCACTTCCATGCGATTTGTGACCATTCTGTGCGAAATGTCAAATCTTCTAGGAAGATCCTTGGAGGTATGGTAACTAAGAGACCGTTAGGTGCAACGTTAGCTCTCAGGTATTCGGTCATCATCAACCCGTGAAGAGCTGTCTTAATCTGTAGTTTCCTCAATGATAGTAGGGATTTCCAATCGTCTGCTTTGCTGCCTGTTGCTGCACTGCCATCTTCTCCTAAGAGTGACGGTGCCCGAAGAATCTCTGCTATAGTTTCGTCATCGAAACTCAGACCTGCGTTGTCCATTATAGGTATCGGTGTGTGTTGAGAGAGTACTCTCAAGATGGTGTAGATCAGGAGGGGTATGTTATGTAAGTGCAGTGTCAAGAAAAAAGAGGAAATATAGAAAAACTGGTCCCACGGCTAACTGCCGTTCATTAAATCATACTACATAAAGAGGGGGGGACCAGGAGCATAATTAGAGAATAGGTCCAGTACCCATGCTCCCTCAAAATCACGTGTTAATATTGAGAGGGTAGCTGTTCCTAATGATTAGAGAGAAAAGATTGTGTGTGCTCTAGTTATGGTCGGGCCAAATGAGTGTGGGGAATTTCTCCTTTGAAATATAGTGCCCTCACACACCCTTTCGAGTGTCCTGCTTCATCATGGGGCGTTGCTCCTCGTGGGGGTGGCGCTGCAGTCCCCCACGGGCCCCACAAGAGGGCTCTTTATCAGAGATCTTTCTGGAGACGCCGCAGTTGTGCATGGGGGTGTGTGGGCCTATCTATGAGGGAAGTGAGTGGTGCGTTAAAACTACTAGGTAGAAGCCAAGACCTTTATTCACGGCTCTGTCTAGTATAGATTAAAAATGATCCTGGAGCTCCTCATGGAACAAAATAATGAGGGCAGATATACAATTAACTGCAGCTCTCAGGATAAAAGAGTGGATAAGGGGTGAAAGTCCTACTAAAATAGGGTCAACATGTTTCGCGCTTCAGAGTAGGTCCATAAGGGATCCAATCGCGCTTCGTCAGGACCAACTCAAAAGTGAGTGTGAAGAATATGAATTCTTGAAATAGGTACCAGTGAAGTAGAATACTGTGAACCTATAGTCCCTTTATAGTAAGGGGATATAGCGTCCTCGCGCTGGTAGGTACTCCTTCTTTTAGGAAACCTAAACCCAACCTGGTAAGGTAAAAACAAGGACAAACACACACATAGACAGAAAAAGGGGAAAGAAAAACACGGCATCTATCGTATTCATAATTCAATACATGTTGTGAGTTCACTGCACAGTGGCATAACGAGTGTTCATTCACAACAAGCATGCTTCAATAGTTCACATGCAGGTAGAATAATTTCATGCCATAAAAGAGCTTATAAGACACGGTGCAGGAGACCGCTACGTAGGGTGCATGTGAAGTTCTGTTTAGCCAATCTAACAAGATCGTGTGCCATACAAAAAACAACAAGAAAGCATCCCCTAAAGTGGCCAACAGTCTGTGTCACATTTAACTCTATGATAACACCCTGTGCATATTTCAAATGCTTTTCGAGGAATGAAAGAGTATATAATGAGCACACGTGGAATACCTAAGGACAAATATAGCATACCCTTAAGGTGTAGGGAATGGGCTCCGTCAGCGGCTCGGAGGTGGCAGACAGAGAAACTGAAGGAGATCGAAAATTAGTCTACCTGGTGTCGATCAATTAAAAAGACGGTGTTCGCCTCTCCATAACTGATAAGTACTTACAAGTGCTCGTTCGCCCTGGGTGTGGTAACCTACCCCTCCTCCGTATAGCGCCGGGATTGTTAACGGGGGTGAGAGGAGATGCCTCTTAAATATAATACTCAGAGACGCTGAGTAGCAGATCGGGGCGGTCATGAGACGCCGGAGAGTGACGTAATGACGTTCCGTAAGTGGTAGTCATGGCAATCACAGATCATTTACTGACGCCGAGAGATGACGCGGAGGCGCTCCCTGAGGTGTTGGCATGGCGCTCACGTTAGTCTCTGGAGTGTCAGAGTCAGGGCTGTTTGTATGTTTGACAAAGTGACCTTCAATAAAGTATTCAGAAAAAATGTGTAAATGTGGTGCGCAAAGAAACGGAATACAAGCTGTCTCGTAAGGATCCTTCCTGAGAAGCGCTAAGATGATGTTTGGAGGTGGTTATAACGCACTAAACGTTAGCGCGGTGACGCTGATATATATATCGAGATAATTAGTATTATGGCAAGAAAGCGGTCGGCGCGGAGGCCATATTCAAGGGTAGTTTAACACCAGGAATTACGAGTCGTAAGAGTGGTGTTAACTCAAAAGTGACCCCTGGTGCAGCGTGGTGAATATGAATCACATACGGGGGAATGTGAAGTACTCGATCTTCTTGAGATTATAATGTATTCAATCTTTTTAGGAGATTCTCGTGATTGTGTTGTAGCAAGTCTAGATAGATCTCGCTAGCTGATATTGAATACATGGTCAAAGTGCATCTCACGTTTCTAGCACAAGACCACGGAAGAAGAGAGTGGACCTGGATCTAGGGGGAGTGGCCGGTGGGGATGTAGTGTCAAGTATGGCAAGCTGCCATCTGCTTGTCATCTTAAAGTTCATTTTAGATATATAAAGGGGAATCAAGTTAGCTCGACCCACGGGATTTCGTCATTTAGACCAGTGGTGTCACATCTCAACCTATGGACCCATCGTTGTTCTTGTATGAACAGAGTGTGTTTGTTCCAATAGGGATTGGAAACTATGATGGTCCACCTAGGACTTTCCGCTGAGTGTCCTTGTTCAGCAAAGTGTGTCAATAGTTTGGTATTAATTTTCTTTCGTCTTATAGTGCTTTTATGCTCCCCTATGCGTATTTTGACTGCTCGTGTGGTCATGCCCACATACCTCTTATTACATGGGCAGACTATTGTGTAAACACAGTTATCCGTGTTGCAGTTTGTGTGTCTGGTTTGGCGCCAAGGTGTTGTTAGACCAAGGTCGATTTATTTTGATATTGTGGTTTCTGCACAAGTTGAGCATGAGGCGCAAGGGTAGTGGCCCACTACTGGTGGTAAAGACCATAGTGTCGATTGACATATGGGTTGTGGTTTTGGTCTTGTATGTACCAGGTGGTCTCTTAAATTCTGCGTACGTTTAAATGCAAAAAGTGGTAGAGGACCGGGTTCAAAGGAACCTGAATTCAATATTGTCCAGTGTTTTTTGATCACCTTCTGTACACTGTTGGAGCTTGGAGTGAATGTAGTGACAGATGTGATAGTGTCTAATTCAGGTTTTTCTTTTATTTCCAGGAGAGCTGCCCTGGGGCTGTTTCTGGCTCTTTTGTGAGCTTGACGAATAATGTTATTGGGGTAATGTCGTTCCTCCAGATTATGCTTGAGCAGAGCAGATTGTATCTCAAACGCCTTGACAGTATCGCAATTTCTTCGTAGACGTAAGAACTGGCCAACCTGGAGATTGTTTCTGAGAGCCCGGGGGTGGTGGCTATCGTAGATCAGGAGATTGTTCCTGTCTGTAGGTTTTCTGTAGTTTGTGGTGTGTAGGCAACCGTTCTCCAAGGAAATGAGAAGGTCCAAAAAGGGGATTTCATGTCGAGATCTTGTGCTCGTGAACTTCAAATATGGGTTTAGAGTGTTGACCCAATTGCAAAATGAGATACATTGTTCTTCATTTCCTTGCCAAAACAGGACCACATTGTCAATGTAGCGATGCCATAGTAGAATGTGTTCGTTAAAGGGGTTGTTATCTCCTAGAATATGTCTTTCTTCGAAATGGGCCATGTAGAGGCATGCCAGACTCAGCGCGAATGTGCTTCCCATGCTTGTGCCTTGTATTTGATGGAAAAGCTGTGACTTGAAGGCGAAGAAATTCTCTTTAAGAGCAAGGGAAGCACAGTTGCAAATGAATGAGATAGGTGTTTCGAAGGGCCATGGTTCGATGTTCCGGAGGGTGTTCTCCAGTACTTCTTGTGTGGCGTCCTGCGGTATGTTCGTATAAAGGGCTTCCACGTCCATGGTCACCAGAAAGTCAATTTTCTCTGCATTTGGGAAGAGTTCAATCAGATTGAGGACCTCGGTAGTGTCTCTAAGATAGGTGGGAGTTTTGCTAACCAAGGGGCGTAGGTAGAAATCGCAGAACTTGCTTAGTGGTTCTAGTACAGAATTGATGCCAGAGACAATCGGACGGCCTGGTGGGGGGGTAAGCCCCTTGTGGATCTTCGGTAGTGTGTAGAAGTAAGGAGTGCGAGTACTATGACTAGTATTTTTAATCTATACTAGACAGAGCCGTGAATAAAGGTCTTGGCTTCTACCTAGTAGTTTTAACGCACCACTCACTTCCCTCATAGATAGGCCCACACACCCCCATGCACAACTGCGGCATCTCCAGAAAGATCTCCGATAAAGAGCCCTCTTGCGGGGCCCGTGGGGGACTGCAGCGCCACCCCCACGAGGAGCAACGCCCCATGATGAAGCTGGACACTCGAAAGGGTGTGTGAGGGCACTATATTTCAAAGGAGAAATTCCCCACACTCATTTGGCCCGACCATAACTAGAGCACACACAATCTTTTCTCTCTAATCATTAGGAACAGCTACCCTCTCAATATTAACACAGAAATTTTCTTTCCCACATTAAAAGAATCAGTACATCTACTTCAAAGATCCAATAGTTCAGGAGGTCAGATGCCGGCTAAGGCATTCAACCTTAACAAAGAGATTTAAAATTCACTTTTGTGCAGAATTTAGAAGTTAGCATTTCATAAAAGAACTAGTCATATCAATGAAACATGTTTTTTTGCTGGAAACAATAAAAAAAAAATCAATTTTCCATCATTGTCCCCTCTTGACCCTACCTCACTCCCATTCATTGTTCTCTTCTATTATTTCATCCATACTCAAACTTGACTCATGATGATTCTCTTTGGAAACCTGTGATATGACAACAGAGGCAATTGATGGAAGCTGAGCTGAGGGGCGTGGTGCAGGGATGTGGAGCAGGAAGCACAGAGATTCGCTGAGACGAGACGTGCTGAGGGCCCTCTGACCACCGTGTTTTCGTGACTCCATTTTGCCATAGTCTAGAAGGTGGGACCCAGGCCTCACCACCCTATGGGGGCCTGTATCAGTCTCCCCACTGTGCGCCTGACCACCCACGATGTTGGGCACTGAGTGCAGGAGCCATAGCTGGCTCTTTCTGAGAGAGAGTCTGGGCAAACTGTGGAGGCGGCCTGGCCAGGTCGGGGTGCAGCTTGTGACTCGCCCAGTTTGCCCCGCTCAACGCCAATCACCTCTCCCCCTTAGTGCATAGAGAGAGGAGACAAAGAGGAACAAGGAGAGAGGAGTAAGATGCCAGAGGTTGGTGCAGGCAGAAGGTGATTGATAGCAGCCAGGGGGCTGGAACCCCCTTTGCCCCAGTCTGCTGTATCTGGTAAGACTTGCACCCCCTGCACTCGCCCACCTAGCATAATAGCCTTCCCATGCACCTCATTGCATTTGATTGTTTAGGCCTGTCACGCTGTCACACGATGCACTCCAAGCGTGGACATTGGATACTGCGCACCAACCATAGCCCACTTGAGAGATTTCAGCTACTCTTAGCTATTCTAAGTTACCCTAAGCTCCTCCTGGTCCTTTGTAGAGGGGCCAATGCAAGCCAACACCTGCTGCTATTAGGGGATGCATCAGGCTGCAACAGCCGCCTTGCCCTTGGGGAGGGTGGGGGGAGCCCCAGCTCTTTTCGACCTGTGCTTTTGCCAGTTTTTAGCCAGCCTCACAATCTTCCCCCAAACTGGCATCTTGACTACCTTACCTATCACAAGTGGGAAATAAAGAATACAGTCGTGGTCCCGCTAGCGTCTCCTCAATGCAAGCTTTAATATTAACCACTTAAAGGTGCCCTCCAAAACAAAATACATCTAAAAGAAAAAGTAAAGAAGAGAGAGGAGGCTACAAGGCTCACCCACCGAGCCCTTAGCAGATGCCGTCTATTGCATCTAGTCCAAAATTCGTGCGCCGGTGCACACAGAGGTATAGAAGGAGCATAGCAAAAAGTTCAAATAGAGCTCGAACCCCATTCCTCTCAGGGTGGAAACTGTCTCACAGTCTATTCCATCTGTGCCTTGAGAAAGCTTTGTCAAAAAGAAAACGGATTTGCTTCCTCAAGTATAAACTTCCAAGTGCTAACGAGACAAAATCGTCTACAATGCAAAGGCAGTCTGCTCCACTACATCGATCAGATTCAATGCTAAGCGAAACCTGTATGACTCCGGCTTCCGCAAACAATGTGAGTGTACCAAGTGAATATGGCAACTGGACTAGCAAGTCACCAGAAGATACTATGCCCAACCTCCCTGGAGGCACAAAGGCAATTTCCACATCTGGTGCACGCTCTAACCAGACCAATAGGAAACCCACAATTGGTAAGAACACAACAATTGACAACTTTTTTAGAAGAATTTTATTAACTCCTCAGTGCAATGCACAACATCTACATACCCTGGAGGCAACAGTCACTGCAACAACTACACAGAAAGAGTAAAATATGCCTTCCAAATTCTCCTACGAAAGCAATATTTTGACATCTAAATTGAAGGACCAAAATGCAGCAATTTCTATAATAGAAATTTCTTTGGCAGCCCCATTAGACAGCATCTTTTCCAAATCTGATTCAACAGAAGGATATATTTCACCTGCTAGCCCTGAAGGGCCACAGGCTTAAGTTCTACAGCTCCAAGAGTGACAAGCCCTCCTAAGAGCTCTGAAGTCGCCATGCCTAGTCACCTCACAAATCCATAATGAACTATTACAGAAAAAATCACCCACAAACCAGAGGAGGTTGTATGTCGAGCATTAGCCATTCCAACAGAGCCAAAATGCTCAGAGCAGAACCCAAGAGCTTCCCACAAACTTAAGCACGCGGCCCTAGCTACTGAGGCTCACAAACAGATCACAACTACTGCCTTTGAGTTGCAACAACATGAAATACAGCGACCCCAGCCTCATGATCATAGTTTAATATGAGAAAAGAGCAGACATAAACAGATCAGTCCTGTCAATGCCTCAGTCACCTAAGAAGCAATATGAGTTACTGGCAACAATCAGCACATCTCTGGTCACCACTATAAATACACTTGACAGTCAGAGAAACTAGAATTTCAACTAGAGCTGATTCAAACTCTAATCACGTCTATTGCCAAGATAGAAGCTAAATTCACAAGCATGGAGCAAAACGACCACCTTACGAAAAAAACTGGAAAAAGCAAATCGCTATGCGCCTGCCACAAAATAGCAGATAAACAATGTGAGGCCAATAAAGTATATCCGCTTTTTAAAATTAGAGGTACAGGAATGAATACAGCAGACCTCAAAGAAGCAACGCCTGATACTCAGCCCCCTAGACTTTCCCCAGTCGAACTGGCTCCCCAGATGATCCAACTTTAGCAATAGCGTCATCACAGTTTGCTTCTTCCCCACCATGCAACAAGCCACACCGGTCCTGCTAATTCTATATTATGAAATGTATCCATTGTTCTTTTGTCTACACTGTCTTTTTCTCTCCTAGTTATAGACAAAAGATGCATCTATAACGTACATATGAAGAAAAGCGAGTGGGCTCATTGAGGAAGAAGGGTAAGTGACTAACTTACTCTAAACACGCTACCCCAAGGTAGCCAGTTACAACTTGGTCCTGAAGAAGGCCCACAGACCCATAAAGGCACCAAAGGGCAGAAACATGTTGACAGATCACGACCTTCACTAGGTGCAGTGGAACAGTAACTCTTCTACCCCAGCATCATCTACTCGCCTCTTTTAATCTTACCCCATCCTTGGTAAATAAAAGACTGCACTAATTTTAACCACACTTCCAAAATGCCCTAACTCTTTTTAATCACAACTGTTGTAAAAACCAGACGATCTCCCTCCAGCTGGAGTAAAGTAGGTCACTTGGAGAACTGAGCATTCAAGTGAATGAAAAAGACCCAATGATGATGCTTTTCATGTAACCAACAGAGCGAAGAACCACAATATACCGCACTGTATGATAAATGTGAATGAGGGTCTCCAAAATATGAGAACCCAAGACCCTGGTAATACACAGGACATGTGATTCATTCTCCTTTGATATTGACTATACCTAACAGAAGCCAAATGAATCTCTGCTTCTCCCTCCCTCTCTTGATTAAAGGTATACCAACAAAAAGACAGGAACCCTTAGGCAGGGACAAATCTGGAACTAGTAACCCCCGCAATGGCCGCCGGGAGTTCAAACGTCCTCCGAGTTAACCAGGTCAGCGATAGCCAACTATGTAAGGCTTTCATTCTCAGTTCTTTACAAAATGAAGCAGCAACAGCTACCTACACTCACACCAACACTCACCGTAATGGCATAAGTAGTGATTCCAGCTCCTCTACACTGAATCTAACACCGCAATACAGCTCAGAGGGTAACCAAACTGGTCCCAGGCAACTACTGTTTAATCGTGCTTTTGGACATAGAAGCCAAGGGCTACGCTTCACTTCTGTTGAAAGACCTAGAGGCGTGGGCGAAAGAAAATGAGTTGATCCCATTCTGTCAAAATGGCTTTAGGCCTCACGCGTCAACAACTGATAATATTGTGGCCATATCTTTTTTAATTCAACAAACTCTTTGGGGTCTAGTATGATGTAGGGCAGATCGCCACTGCCCGCATGGCGGTGGCGATCCGCCCTAAATCATAGCCCGCCCGCCACCCATTTCCCCCGCCATATTAGTATCCACTACAACTACTCACCTAAATACTGATTCTGAATTAAGCTTTGATCTGCATTTATTTGCGTTTTAGCTATTATATGTAGAAATTGTATGTGGCTCCTGATGGCGTTTTTTTCTAATAATTTAGTGACTGCATAATGAGTAAGCCTGGGTGAAGTTCATGGAGTTTTACTCTGCGGTACTCCTCGAAGTGCAAGAAAAACTCAGCTGCGCTCCATGTAGTTCTGCCAGCGGCGGAGTCTATTAAGTCGTGCTGCACGCACTGATTTTTAGAGCAAGGAGTTTGTTTCGCACTTCAAAATCTGTGCGAATGGCACTATGTTTCGCACCAGAGGGTGCTGCTGCTTTCTGCCCCTCAAGTAGACATTCTACTCGAATGGCAGCTTACTCAACGTGAATGGCAGTTTCCCCAACGTGTGCGGTCGAGACTTGCCGCAACTGCCTGCGATGAGAAATCTCGCCAGGAGAAGGTCTAGTGCATTATTTTTTCTTGCAACCGCTCCCCAACTTACTGTTGGCGAGATGCTCGATAAAAAAAACTCCGCTCTGCGTCACTGCGTGAAGTTTTTGGGAACTCAGCACAGAGCGTGGAGTGGGCAAAACTCAGTATACTCTGCTGGCGGAGCAGAATTCTTTGCCCACCCCTAAAATTAAGGCACCAGGGCTGCATGGTTTTATCAGGTCTATGCCTCACTGATCTAGGATTGCTTACTGGAGGTATTCCTGGAGGCTAGAAACACCAGTGAACTTCCGCAGTCGATGCAGGAGACTATCATAATTATGTTGCCCAAACCAGATAGGGATTCATTACTGCCAGGATGTTATTGTCCATGAGGAATGTCAATGTGAAGGTGCGATCCAAAATTGCAAATAGGCACAAGCCGGTGATCGGAACGCTGCTTCATGAAGACCAGTGTGGATTTATGCCCACCAGCGGCACCCTTATGAATATTAGACAGCTGACCCAGATCATGCATACAGTTCAGATATCCAATAGAGAAGGAATATTGGTGGCCTTAGATATAGAACATACTTTTGACACACTAGACGGCGGTATATGATGGCAGCCCTCAGGAAAATAGGATTTGGTATCAATTTCCTCAGATGGATTTCTTTATTGTATTCAAATCCTACAGCACAGGTTCACTCCAGAGGTTATGTGTGATTCAGCTGGGGGATAGAGAGGGGTACTAGACAGGAATGCCCCCTGTCCCCTCTCGTGTATGCTCTGGCTATAGAGATATTAGATGTTCACCTGAATGAGTTCCTAAAGGACTAGGGTATCCCAGTGGGCAATGCTACTCATGTCGCGTCCTTATATACAGATGACACGTTCCTCTATTTGCAACACCCTCAAACATTAGTTCCAAGATAACTGGCCGAACTTCAAACTTTTGAAGCATCAGGGCCCTTTATCAATCTGGGTAAATTAGTTCTGTGTCCATTGGTGCATCTGGAGGGTACTCCTATAGAAAGGCTCCCTCATTTATGGCTACGATGGGAAATGGATAGGTTGATTTAGGTGTACAGGTGGCACACACGTTTCAGAATCAATTTGCTTGTAACATGAACTCCGGGCCTTTTTTCCACTTTTGTAACACTTTGCACTTGTCTACGGCAGGATGGATTGCGGTGGACAAAATGTTTTTCCTTCCACATGTTTTTTTACTCCTTGCAGAACTTTGTGTCCGAAATCTCATGCCTCATTTAAAAAACGAAATAGTCTGTTGATATCATTGACATGGGTGGACAAGAGGAGCAGGGTAAGGTTGAATGTCCTCAAATTAAACATGGATGAAGGGGGCTAGGATTACCAGACTTGGAGATGTAATAAATGGGAAGAAAGCTCCAATATGCAGTAAAATAATGCTCTTGAAGGGTAATTTGTGTAAAAAAGTCCTGAAATACATGGGTGGTGGGGGTGAACAATTTGCTAGTGTGTTTGATGTCCAGTGACATCAGAAACACCACTGCTCCTACATAGTACACAAAGAAGATAGAGTGTGGGAAATGGTAGTGAAGGTAGTGCTAGCAAACCACCTTTCTCAAGGAAATTACCAATTTGGTGACTAAGCAATAGTCGTAATATGTCCATGCAGCAATGGATGGATAATGGTTGCCCTACCCTAGGAGATATTTTCCTGAGGTACAACTGTATTACACTCCAGGAGGCGCAAGAACATTTTGGGGTAGGGACAGCTCAATTTCTACAGTTTGTCAAGCTAACCAAGACACTCAAGCAGACATGGACCGACTTTATATTGACCCCAGCTGTAAAACAAGCACTTGCAGTTATTTTAGGAGAGGGGAATGCAGGGAGGACGGCTTCCTGACTTTATTATGCATTGAAACGAGAAAGGACCTCAATGGTCCTGAAAGCGAGATCGAGATAGAAGGAGGACTTGCAGGAATCTTTGTCACTAAGCAATGGAGTGACGTGTGTGCCCAGGTGAGTAAGATCTCCAGTAATGCCAGATTCACACTAGTACACTTTCATGTGATACAACACACCTATCTAACACTGGCTAGACTTTAACGCATTTGCCGCCTAGACATGACACATGCCCAAGATGTAAAACTGGAGCTGCAGGTTTACTACATATGGTTTGGAACTGAGATAAGGTAGTGCACTAAAGGAGGTAGGTCCCGGTCAGGTTGATGGGGCTATTTGGGATCTGACTGGAGCTCTCGGTCAAGCATTGTCTCCTGGGACTTGATCCCTCCCCAAAGAACAAACATATATATATATAGGCATTTTGTATCATTGTGGTTTCTGTTATCAAAAATTCATATAACCATCCGATGGCTGGCAGACTTTGGACCATTGCTGTGAGCGTAGCTCAGGGATGTGGAGGATTGGGTATTGGCTGAGGAAAGACAAATGAGGGAAGTGCTCCCAGATGAGAAAGTAAAGGATTATTTTACGATAACTGCTGAACTTCTTCATGGCCCTTACACAAGTAGACTCACATCTTGAAGAAGTGGAGGTGTCTTAGAAGTCCATCGATACGCTCCTCCCCTCTATAGCAACAGGGAGAGGGGATATGAAGTAAAGCTTGAAAATGTCTAACTCCCACAAACAACTGGTTATATTTGGGGGCCTGACATTTATTTTACGCTCAGGAATTGTATAAATGTATTGGTGTCAGCATGTACTTTCTGATTGTGAAATGTTTGTGCTCAATGTATGCCTATGAACACTGCAGATGTTTTTCTGAGGGAATGACATTTGTGCTCTCAACCTGACTTGTTGTGGCAGGTTGTACACCCCTTGCCATTAGTTTTTTTGCTGGAAAGCAGATTAATAACATATAAAAATCTTTGAAAAGTATAATGTAGTTCCCTTCCTTGGTGCCCTTCGGACACCTCAGTTGTTAGTAAAAATGCTGTTCGTTAATATACAAGGACAGGTTCCCATGAGAATCACACCGTGCTCCTCATAGGTAAGACTTTGAAATAATTACCCTCAGGGGAACATTGTGCTACAGAGCTTTAATGTAAATACTGTACTTTTTCCGCGATCCCTGAAGGATCAAAGGTTGTCATGTTCAATAGTTGCCAGAAACTATTCGCTTCTTGGTAAGGTTAGGGGGCTTATGGTGGCACTGTGATCTAGCTGGTCTAAAGGCTGACATATTGTCTGTGTGCCGGGTGAGAAAGAGATAAAAAGTGCTGTAAGGATGGCGGCAAGCAGCACCAATCATTTTGAAATCGAGGCCTCTATTAGCCAATATTAGCATAAGCACTGTTTCCTCAACTTAATGTATTTGTTTCAACTGCATGTTATTCACATTGTGTTAATCCAATTGTGCATTAACTTATAAACCCTCTTTCACTTCTGTTTCTAGATAATGAGCTCTGCCTCTACTTGAATTTGCTCATCCTTTACCTTCTTTAGCTTGCATTCACTTTTCAGCCTCTATTTACTATTATTGATTGTGTGTTGCTGGGGTTTCTGTTTGTGCTTTCTCTTGCCATGCATACTGGCCGCAAGTCCCCAGTTGCTATCTAGCAGCTGCTACCTTGGTTTGTCTGCGATCTAGTGCACTCAGGGTGACTGCCTTGCAACTAGGGGAAAGTTAATCCAAGCTGCACTGAACCACGATCGCACAGTGGGTGCACAATTGGCAGGACAAGGTGTAAGGAAGTCTACGAGTCAGTAGGTTGTCTTCAACCTACTTTATTCATAGTCAACAGGACAGAATAAAAGCGATCCGTCTAGGAAACAAACTTCTTCCAACTGACCCAAAACCCCTGCTCCACAATGTCCCTTCCATTCTCTTGACGTGCAAAAATTCCAGACGTCCAGAGAATGGAAGGGAAACCCAATACATCTTTCCCCTTAACAATAAAAAAAGTAAATAAAACAAATAACAATAAAGTGTACAGAGTAAAGAAAAAATTAACATTGAGGAAAGAAATCATAAAAGTTATTACAAAATATGATCATGAAATTTGAAAGATAACTTGAGGATCACATTGTATACAAATCATAATAGTTATTGCAAAATTTAATCATGAAACTTAGAAGGTAATTTAACAGTCCTGAAAGACGGAGGACGAAAAGTGGAATTAGTGTCAATGTTAAAATTTCTGTTAGGTTGAACACCTAAACCCATTTTGGACACAGCAATCTTCCCTTTGTTCCACCATCTACCATCATCCAATTTGACAGCACCTTAATTAACCTTTACCACCTTCTTAAGAACAGAAAATTTAGATTCCCCCTTTGGTAAAATCCTAGAACACTTCACCCTCACCATGTCCCCCACACAAACATTCAATTGCTTAGGAACAGGACTGGACTGTGTCTGATCATATTTGTTTTGAGCAATAACACTTTTTTTTGCTAACATCATCAATCTTGTCCTTGGACACAACAAACTCTTTATCACCCATCCATCTTCTCAAAAGCTTGGAGGAAGGTATACGACCTCTCAACAAAACAAATGGAGACACATTTGTGTCAGAATTGGGAGTGGTGCGAACAACCCATAGTCGTTTTTCAATTTCTGCTTTGCAATTCAAACTGCTAGCTTTAGCTAATTGTATATTCTGTTTAATGACCCTGTTAAAACGCTCCACAAGGCCATTGCTTCTTGGATGGTAAAGTAAGGTTTTAACATGTTTGATACCCACAGAACATAGGAATTCTTCAAATTGAATTTAAACAAATTGGGGGCCATTATCAGTGAGGAGCTCCTCAGGAACATACTCCCTGCTGAAAAGTGACTTGAGAAATTTAATGATAGCGGAGGAATCCGCAGATTTTACCCACTTGATTTCTGGCCAACGACTATGAAAATCCATAAGAACAATGCCTTACTCAGGTAAATTGGCAGACAAATTTAAAGGGCCAATAATGTGAACAGCAACCTTAAACCAAGGTTTGTCAGGGACTTCTATGCCTTCAATGGGAGAAGGACAGGTTACTTGTGATTTGTCACTAATAGCACATTCCATACAATCTCTAACGAAATGCTCCACCTGTTTGTTCAAAGCCCGCCACCAAAAGTTTTCTCTTATTCTTCTTTTCATGACACGCATACCTATGTGGCCTTCATTGGCCTATGTAAGAACTTTGTTTTTCATGCCTTCAGGAACAACTAATAATGATGATCTATATAAAAGACCATTGACTGTGGATAACCCATCAAAAACATACTTGTACTTGTAGGCACAATTATGTTCGTTGATGTTGTGAGACCATCCTTGACATAAAAAATTAAAAATTTCCTTAAATTCCAGATCACATTCAGAAGCTTCTCTCCACTCTCTCTCTGTAATAACGTTCTCAGATTGATCGATAACACAACACACCAGTTCAAAATCGTCAAGAGTATCATTAGTTCCAACCAACATGTTGTTGTCAGACGGTAACCTAGATAGACAATCAGCAAGAAGATAATTTTTCCCTGGTACATATTCAATGTTAAGAATCAGGCGGAAAGGGGGGCACACTAATTTCTTCAAAGATGGGTATCTCACTCTGACCAAAGGGTGTCGATTTTGAAACTAATTAAGGAACACTGTTAGAGCTAAAACAGTGTCCCCATGTTGCACTCCACTGGGATGAAATCCCCCGGCTTTTTATCATAGGTAAAAAGTTCATAGACTGTATTTAGAATCTTCTCAGAATTTAATTTTTAAACCTTGTTACGTCACAATGGGTTCTCCCAAATATCATCATCATCAAAGTTATTGGTTAATGAGTTCCAAGTTCATCTTCAGTGCATGAATACAATAAATTCAGATTCCACATTTTTTTGGGTTAATGCTCTCAATGCATTTCGGGACCAAGCCCTTCATCAGGGGATTGTTCTGAGTAAAATACAAGAGCGTCATAGCCTCCACGAGTTAACACAAACAGTAAAATACCTAACATTAATAGAAGAGTCTCCATTATAAGAAAAGGTGAAGAACGTCAAAACTCAAATTTAGCATAAAGTGGTGAAACCGTGTGCAGCGTGGAATAACGTGGCCAAATGTGAAACGGACATGTCGCCTAAGTGGAAGGTCACACCATCCGTGCTAGGTAAAAAAAATTATCAAATGTGTTATCAGTGTACGGGGAAAGAAACAGTCGTAAAAGCGTTTAGACTAACCGTGCTCGATGAAGTAAATTATCGAGTGTGCTACCACAGTGCACAAAAAAGACGAAATGTGAAATGACGCAAGTATTCGGGTGCCAAGTCAAAAAGCGTGGTGCAGTTTTTACTCTTTTAATCGAGATTCTAAGTGGCAAGAAGCAAATTCATTAGTCGTATTTACGCTGTCAAGCGGTAAAATTATTGCCCGTGCTGAGCGGGAAAAGCTTCTTACCATGTAATACACGTTGAAAATCCTGCACGTCCCAGTCACATAATAATCCAATTGGCATGCATTGAGAATGCAGAGGTTTAAACCCGGTAAATGCGCACCATATTTAAAAGGGAGGAAGAAATCCGGAAGTGTAACCCCATTAGAAAACGCTGCATTAGAGATAGGGGAAATGAATAGAAAAGTCCACCACCGTGGCAGCCATCTTATAGCGGTGTAGTGTGATATTAAAAAACTGAGAGCTTGTATATAGGAATGGATCAATGTGGGGATGTGCGTAGAAATTATGTAGGCAATTGGTTGGGTGCATACAAAGTGTGCATGTTACATCCACAATACCAAGAATGTAAGGGTTTCTCAGGGTTTAAAAACTAGGTATCGTTTTTTAAAATGTTTTAATAATAATGTATAATAATTTGTAGTTTATAGCCCTTCCTAGTTTTCGTCTATCTATTTTGTACCTATACAGAACAGGTCATCTAATACAGGGGCATAGTCCTCCAATCGCTAGGTTTCTATCAAAAAAAGTATCTCAAGATCATATTGAGCAAATCAATCTGATATTTGAAAGTGTTGCTGACCACAGGGATAACTTCACAAAGTATAGCTCAGATCTGGTTGTCTTTTTTTGCTTCAGAGAGACTGATTACAAGTTAGGCAGAGCAGTATCACTGAGGGTGATTCTGGTAAGCCTGATCACAGTTGGCTTGGTGTTCCTGCTCCAGATTTCTGAGGTGCAGGCACACCAGAACCAATTTTACCAGTCGGTAAATTCTGGCCAGTAAAACAGAATTACAATTTAGCAGGCATGCCTTGTTTCTAAACTGTTTTGTCTGGAATCGGGGAGCATTCAATGTTACCCTTTAGCAGAAATAATGATCCCCTTCTTTCCCAGCTGAAGACCAGGTGGTAACTGTGGTATTTAAACTTCACTGGAAAAGGAAATAGGGTGGGGAATGCCGCATAGTTTCTCCCTGTTCTGAAATGTTTTACTCATAACTGCACATTGCTGCTGTGGAGCTTCTGCACAGTAACATAAATTATGTATGCAGCGTTTGTATCCTACCTGTACCCTAAAACTCAGAATCAGGGCCACAATGGTGAAAAAAGAAACGTTATTCCAAAACTGATAGGATGATACAAATGTTCCACCATAAGGTATGCTCTTGAAGGACCACATCTCTGGGGAAAATGAGACAGTTAAGATTTGGGGATATACGTCTTTCTAGACTGCTCATCTATGATAGTGCCAGTGTCTAGAGAAGCTACGCCAGCAAGGCTGGTGGCTTTCGGCTGTGTACAGATGCAAATAGGAAATGCCTTGTGTTGGGTTTCCCTTCCATTCTCTGGAAGTCTGGAATTCTTGCACGTCAAGAGAATGGAAGGAACATTGTGGAGCGGGGGTTCTGGGTCAGTTGGAAGAAGTTTGTTTCCTGGACGGATGGCTTTTATTCTGTCCTGTTGACTACGTAGACTTCCTTACACTGGCGACAGGCTGCCAGTCAACTGAACCTCCACGTGTGCTGCTGGCGATTCATCTGTGTTTGCAGCTTCCGATCATTCTTCCTCAATTTCCTGATCTGCTGTTTCCTGGTTGACGCTTTCATTCCTGTGGTCGGACAACTTACTTGAACTCCAGTAAGGTGCATCAGAGGATTTAAACGGGAAGTTTCCCAGAGATTTATGGCATTTATTGACAAGCCAACGGTCCCCGCTGCTTTGCGCAAGCGCTCTTTTTCCAGCGTTCCATCTCCTTCAATTAGTGTGGTTCACGGTGATCCGCACACCACGTCATCACGCATACGTTCCGCGTCATTACGTATTCGTCCGGCGGCCATCTTTTTGATCAGGCATTTTTTCATTGCCTGCAACGTGACCTTCAAGTCAGGCATATTTCTCGTTTATGCCGATCTCGGTGATCTGCACACCATTTCATATATCACAGTGCTGATCTCGGTGATCCGCACACCACTCAGTTTAACTTCTTCTTTTAACAGTGATCTGCACATCATTTAACCATTTCATGTGCCGGGCATTATTCCTTATCTGCACACCATTTCATGTATCACAGTGCTGATCTCGGTGATCCGCACACCACTGAGTCTAACTTCTTCTTTTAACAGTGATCTGCACATCATTTAACCATTTCATGTGCCGGGCATTATTCCTTTGCTGCAACAAGTCTTAAGTAATTGGCCTCAGTGATCTGCACACCATTTCATTTATTACAGTGCTGATTTCGGTGATCCGCACACCACTCAGTCTAATTTCTTCTTTTCATTATCAAATATTTTAAAACAAACTAAAGAAGTGCATACAATATTACTATTTCGCAGAGCATCAATTTAGTACATTTGCAATGTTACAATCTATTTCTCCACCAGCACCGTTTATACCCAATCCTGCTTCTCCAGAAATTGACTGGGAAAAATTGAAAGAAGGGTTTGAAACGTATCTTGAAGCTCTTGATGGAGAATCTTTTACTTGTAAAAAGAAATATGCTGTTTTAAGACATTGTTTAGGCACTGAAGGCCGCAATATATTAAAACACATTCCTAAGGAGACGATCATTATTGGTAATAAGGAAGGTGACATTATGGTGGATGAATATGCTACTGCCATCAGAGCATTGGATAATCATTTCAAAGCTTGCAAAAATATTACCTTGGAAAGACATAAGTTCTATAAGAGAGTTATATTACAACGTGAATCTGCTTCAACATACGTTGGTGCTTTGCGCATTCTTGCTTCTTCTTGTGGATACCAAGCTTTCAAATAGGACATGTCAATGAGCAGTTAGTCGAAAAAACCAACAATAAAAAGGTTCAAGAAGCCCTTCTAACCAAATCTGATTTGACTTTACAAAAGGCTTTAGAGATCGCAACAAGGATTGAAAGCACCTCTTCGTACATGGAACAAATGTCTTTAACCGACAACAATAACCAAAAAGTTTGTGCAGTTAACTCAAAATATAAGAAATGTAAGGATCTCCATTCACTTTAATAAGTGAATCACTCTGGGAAAAGTTTTTTCCAGAGCAAACTCTCAAATTGTCTTGTGTAAATCCCATTAGTTATGGTGGAAAAATTAGTGATGTAATTGTTGAATTTAATGCCGATTTTGTATTTTGGGATAGTAAGTCCAAAGGCGTTGTATATGTGGCAAAGGACGAAGCATGTCTTCTCAGGTGGGGAGACCAAGGCAATCTTGGTATTATACTTGATCCAAATAATCCACAACAGGTAATGTTGAAGAAAGAGTTCTTTCAGGTTCAAAATGTTCAACCAAGTTCCTGGGAAGTGTTATATCCAGAGGTATTTACTAAAGATTTGGGTCTTTTCAAAGGTTTCAAACACATGATTAAATTATCCAGTGATGCTCAACCTGTGTTACACAAGGTAAGAAAGGTGAATGTGTGACAGAATAGCGACGGACAGAAAATCGACCTGCTAAAATATCGACACAGAAATATAGAAGTCAAAAATATCGAAGTCCAATCTACATAAAGGTAAATACAAAAATATATCGAAAAAAATATATAGTTCTTGTTAGACTTGGGGGCCTCTAGTTGGCACAGGTATGCACTTGTGACAAATAGGGACCCTCTCCTCTAGTCAGGGTAAGGGGGTACACTCCTAAAATAACCCCTGCTCACCCCCTTGGTAGCTTGGCACGAGCAGACATGCTTATCTCAGAGGCAGTGTGTAAAGCATTTGTGAACACATACAGTAATCAAATGACAACACTACAGATGGACACCACACAGGTTTTATATCAAAAATAAGTATTCTTTATATAGATTTACCAAAAGACCATTAAACGACAAAAAAACACAATACTGTTACTTTAGATGGTAGAATTTTGCTTAGTTCTCTTAAGTTCTTAAATGCGACACTTTAAGTCAATGTACCTTTTAGATGAGACACGCAGGGTAACGAACGTGTTGCAACGATGTTGATGCGATGATGTTTTTGGTGCAAAGAAATAAAGACGTGATGATCTTCCAGATGCGGCACGCTTCTCTGATGTTGCGAGAAGACTCGACTCGACGCTTCAGCTGCAGCGGCGACACACTTTACGCGATGCGATGACAGCGGCCTTGAAAGCGACACTCTTCTCTGACGTTTGCGAGACGCTTCCGCTCGATGCTATGTTGCAGCAGCGACACCCCTTTATGCGATGCGACGACAGCAGCTCCGACGGGGGCACGCTTCTCCGTGGATGCGAGGCGCTTTTCTTGATGCAGTGCAATGCGACAACTACGATGGCTGCGATGGCGACACGCTTCTTCCTCGATGCGAGACTCTTCTCTTGATGCGGTGCAATGCGTCAGCTACGATGACTGCGATGGCGACATGATTCTTCGGCGTTGCAAGACACTTTCCTGGATGACGCGAGACGCTTCCGCTCGATGCGATGCTGCAGCGGCGACACACTTTACGAGATGCGACGACAACAGCTCCGACGGCGGCACGCTTCTCCTTCTTGAGTCGCGCTTCCAGCTCCTTGTGACACGCAGTCCCTCAGAAGGCCCAACAACAGCAGCAGGCACTTCCACAGAACTCTGGGGATCTTGGGGGTGAAGTCTGTTGTTCCTGAGAATTCAGCAGGAGGCAAGCTCTTTTCCAAGCCCTTGGAGATCCTTCACAAGTTGATCAAAAGTACACACAAAGTTCCTTTCTCCTCTCTTTGGCAGTAGGCAACCCCTGCAGGCCAATCCCCCAGTTTCAGGGATAGTCTCTCCTCAGTTTCTTCTTGGTTCCTCTCCTCAGCAGAGTTTCTTCTTGTTTCTCAAAGTGATCTAAATTCTTGGGATCAGGGTCCCAATACTTATACCCCAAAATCCTTTGTCCTCTGAGGGCAGAGGGGCCATTGCCTTGTTCAAAACGGTTCTGGTCAGTCCTGGAGCACTTTGTTTACCTGACTCCTTCTTTCCTTTCAGAGTGCAGGGCAGAGACATCAGACGCACCACAGGAGGTGGAGCCAGCATTGTGGAGGGAAGGCACAGCCCTATTCAGGTCCCAGGTGCAACTCCTCCCACCCATCTAGATGCAGATCTCTCTATTCACCACTGGGACACCTCACCCTGTCTCCTGGAATTCCCCAGCCCTGTCACTCAAACTCCAGACAGGGAATACACAGCCTAGCAGAGGCAGGTTTGAATGGTTAGACAAGAAAATGCCTACTTTCTAAAAGTGGCATTTTCAAACACAGTATGTTAAAACCAACTTCACTAAAAGATGTATTTTATCATTCTGAGTTCAGGCATACTAAATTCGAATTTCTACCATGTTCCCTGAGTCAGTTAAGATCATAAAATGTAATAACCAAACTGCCCATTCTGGCCTATGGAGAACAGGTATTGCTATAGTGAAAAACGAAAATGGCTGTAATTCACTATTAGAACATGCCACACACACCAGGGCATGTCCTACCTTATCCTTACAATGCACCCTGCCCTTGGGTCTACCCTAGGGGTGCCTGATATGAAGAAAAGGGAAGGTTTAGGGACTGGCAAGTGGGTGCACTTGCCCAGCCAGCATGACAGTACCAGACTGCACGCAGGCTCTTCAATGGCAGACCTTAGACACACTTTTACAGGCTGCTTCTGTGGGTGGCACAACCAGTGCTGCACGCCCACCAGCAGCATTTTGATTTACAAGCCCTGGGCACTCCTGGTGCACTGTACTAGGGTGGTAAACCAAACCAACCAATCATGGAATCACTAATTCGTACAATAATTTACAATAGGGAGAGCATATGCACTTTAGCACTGGTCGGCAGTGGTAAAGTGACCGAAATCATAAAACAGCCAACAACAGGTCAGAAAAATTATAGGAGGAAGGCAAAAACTTCAGGGATGACCCTGCAAAAAGGGCCAAGTCCAACAGTTCTCTTCTGCCTCTCTCACGAGGTTCACAATCCGAGTTTTAAGTTCAGGGGAAGGGTCTGTGGTCAGTGGTTTGTAATTCTTCCTGTCACCCAAAAGGCGTTGACATTCATTGTCATAATCCACTGTGTTTTGAATAACCACACCCCTGCCCCTGTCAGCAGGTTTTATCATGGTGGCAGTATTGGATTGTAAATTGTGAAGGGCCTCAAAGTCAGATGTACTGAGGTTTTTGAATGCCTTTGGTTCCTCAAAAGTCTCAATTTCATGATAAACTGCCTGCTCGAAGGCAGTCATTTCTCCTGGTACAGTGTGAGGGGGCGGAGTAAACGTGGATTTTGTCCTTAAACCAGTGTCTCCTTGACTAGTGTAAGATACTGTCTGTTCTTTCCCTTCAGAAAAACGCTTTTAATTTGAGCTTTCTAAAGAAATTAGCTTGCTCGCATATGTATGAGGTTATTTTCGCTTAATGGAAGCATGTTTCTTTTAATTTACCCTGCTGAATTGACATTCGATATCCGTCTTCCACCGGCTCTGTCTCCCGCAGTTATATGCAAACTTTCACTTTTTTAATACATTTAGTATTTGTGCTTATTTGCCACACTTGGTTTACTGGCATAGCCAGGAATCATTGGGATCTAAACTGACTGACTAAATGTCAATTTTTTTAGCATTTCTACTTATTTAATGGACTCGGCGATGTTCGACAACAGCAACAGCTGTTTGCTTCGGACAGTACCGGGAGATATTTTGTTTGTGTTTCTCTGCTATGACCTGATTGGATATCCCATTCAGAGTCCGAGAAACGAATCGTGTGGTTTGCTGCCACGTGCGTTTAAACCATGCTGGTTTTCATCGTTTATCCACCAGCGGGGTCCGGTCATAAGAGGGACGACGCAGTCGTGAGTTCTAACACATCGGCATGAGATAAGTAGCGCTTTCATGTCCTGGCCTTGTAACTTAATTTGCTTTTCTCTTTCTTCCTATATCTGTAGGGTGTGCCATTTTGCCACCACCCCTGTCCCGAGACCCATGGTGTAATACGTGATTACACCCTATGTAAGATATACTTCAAATTTTACGAACTATGCGTGCCCAGCAACACTGACTTATAGCCGTGATTTACATAGTGTTGAAATTTCACAGATTACCGACTATCGCTAAACGCTGCAATGGGCATACTGAGTGTAATAGCTCTTTAATATTTCTTCCTATGATATGAATCAAACGTTTCACTTTTTAACAAAATGCACAAGATTGCCCATAGTAGCACATCTGATCAGTGTTACCAATTTAGTGCACCTTGAAGAGCACAAGTGTATGTATATCCTGTCATGACAAACCTACGAATACACTGTCTAACTATATTTTTGTTCGTTTTTTCTTTGTATGTTCGTTTGTCAATGTCTACAATTTTCAGTGTAAACTCGGTTCCTCTCAACACGGGGACTACTTGACTAATTAAGTTTTTTCAAATATTTTTCACACTCATAACATCTGGTTAGGGTGGGCCTTAGCGCGCCCACACCGCTGAGGTTCACCTTGCTTTGGTCCTGACGAATGCCTGATTAATTATCACACATAGGCAGAAACATGTTGACCACACACCAGTGGATATATTTATTTATTTTATTTATTTGCGTGTTTGTACCGCGCTAGAATCGACTCCCTAAAGAGTATCTCCGCGCCCTTTAGCACCAACAGCCTCAAGAACAAATAACAGCCATATAGAGTGTAACCAGAAGATATCCTAGACTTGAAAGAGGAAAGTTTTCAGACGTTTCCTAAAAGGAAAATGTTCTCTGAGCAGTCTGAACAATAGCTGAACAATTTATTCAGTTGTATATCCCACATCTAGTTATCTATGTCGGATTGGCCAATTAATAAAATGTGCTTTTTTGACACAATCTAGACATTTTTTAATCCACTTTCACTGATCACAAATCACAAAATACCAGCTCCACAGTAATTCTGGCATTGCAGCACACCAGGATGGCACTCGGCCTCTCCTGGTGGGGCCCAAAGAAGAAGCATGTCAGCAACTAGGTTGGTGAGTGAGGGCTTTCTAAAGAACCTAGTTGGATTCCACACACATGCTCTTCTTTCTAATAAGGCACACTCTTTCGTTGTTATGAATATATTATTTGGGGGACCAAGAGTGCTCCGTAGCTAATTTCCCTCTCTCTCTCATTGTTTTCATTATGTTCATAAAAGGTCACCTTTCCACACATAAACAATCAAGGGCAATTTGCTGTTTCTATGTGTGCTGCACAACGCAGCACACATGAAAACAGCAAAAACGAGGAGAAATAAATCATTTCTCCTCGTTTCACCTGTTTAAGACCAGGTTTTCCCTGCTCTTAATTTTGGCGCTGCCTCCTATTTACGTCACCCTTGTAAATAGGGGGCAGCGCCAAAATCAATGGGTGTTGCGGTGCAATGCCCACTGCAACCCCCATTGCCCTCCCTTTTCAAGCTAAGTACAGCATGAAAGGGTGCCTTATTTACAAGACAGCTTTAAGCCACGTTAAGTGGCTTAACACTACCTTGTAAATAAGGCAAAGCCCCAATCACCACCACACTGTCTCTAAAAGTGACATTGTGCTGACGATAGGGGCTTGTAAATATGTCCCTAAGAGAGAAACAAGGTACAACAGTGGATATAGAATGATGGGACATTTTGTCTCCTTTGTGCATTCTGATGAATGTTCTCTATCCAAGTGCCAAAAAACTCCTGTTCAGATTTTAATTTGCACTCATTCACACTGCCTCCCCCAAAATAACCATGCCCCCAACCTTGTCTTGAAACCAGAGTTGAACAAATAACATATAATTGTGAGAAATGTTGTGCTCCTTAAGGGAGGTGCGAGCCCTTCCCAAGCAACAGTAACAATTCTTGTCAGGATGAACCCCAAAAAGTCACTAAATTATCTTTGCTTAACCCTCTGGTAGTTTGGCACAAAAGCAGCCAGGCTTAACAGAGAGGCAATGTGTAAAATATGTATACAGCACTTACACAACACAAGAAAGGTCCTGCACTAATATAGAAAAATAGAGTACAAATTAATAAACTATTTGACAGCAAAGCAACAACATTTGAATCAGTAGAACCAGAGTCATGAATTTTTAAAGCTTTTAGTGCAATCTAACACCTAGAAAATCAAAGCGCCAACTGATGACATTTAATCGCATGATACCGGGGCAAAGTCAAAAGTTATGGCAAGCTGTGATGGAGCATGGTCCGGATACAAGGAATGGTCTGGGCCCATTTTTGGCTCACCTTTGGACTTACAAGAAATTAAAAAAAAATTATGTGAGAAGGTAAAATTCTTTGGTGCAAGGCAGCCGGCGTTGTCCGAGGATGAGGCGTCGTTGTTGAGGAATGACTGGACAAAGTTGCAGTGAAGATTTCAACTTTCAGACTTAGTCCCTTTTTTTGGAAGTCAGAAATCTCCAGCAGGACAAAGCTGCAGGCTCTATCCGACGAGGGCTCCAGGAAGCCAGGTACCCTTTTAGAGAGGAACTGCTTAACAACATTTTCTGCTGTGTAGAAGACCCTAGTTGGAGCTACAGCAAAGTCAGGCCAACCGGCAATGCACCTTGAGCAGATCGGTGAGCAGGTAGGTCTAGTTCTCCTCTCCGTTCTCAGAGCACCTTTTGGCTGAAACTTTTCCAAATACCAAGTTTTGGATTTTGGCTGGCTGCGCACCATTAGCACCCCTTTCAAGTGTCCAGGACTGAGGGACCCCACTTTGAAGACCAAGCTGGTTCAAATTGCAGTTTAAAAGTTGTTGGAGTTTTTTGTGCATCTGTAGTTCTGAAAAGGAAGCCTGAAAACTAGCTGTTTGAGTCACTCTTGTGGTCCTAGGTTTAAGAAGGAAAATAGGTTACAAGTAGTAGAGGAGTCCTCTGAGGGCACGGGGAAGGCTTCTTGGTGCAGCAGGGCAGTCCTCTGAGAGTCCCCCAAAAGCCCAAAAGTGAACTGAAGAGTGGGCCTCAAGGTTCTATTTTTAGACCTAGTGCCAGCTGTGAAGTGGCAGTAATGTTCGGACTCCCCCCACCCTACAGATGGCCTTGGAATTTCCTGCCTCGCCGCACAGGCTCCGCAGGGTCTTGGCTCACAAAAGGCTAGTGTGAAGTTTTTTGTTTGTGTGCTGAGGTAGAGCTACTGAAATGTAAGTGGGCCAGTGTACAGCACCGCCACGCCCATTGTGTTGCCCTTTCTGTGGCTGTCTGGGAGGAATACACAAATGCCATCTGCCAACTGCACCTGGTCATGTGACTCAGAAAACAGTCTGCAGGCACCAAATGGTTAGGACAAGAAAAGTCACCTTTCTAAAAGTGACATTTTCAGGATTGTGACTTAAAATCTGATTTTACCATGAAAGAGGGTTTTGATAACAATTCTATAGACACTAAACATGATATTTGGACTTCTTCCCAAACAAAAGTTATCACTTATTAAATCAAATAAGGTGAACCAATGTTATCCTATTGGAAAGATCTGCCTCACAGTAGCCAAAAGTACTTTTTTGAATCTTTCACTACCAGGATATGTAAAACTTAAAAGTAGATACATGGGGGCCCATTAGTATGGCTGGGGGTCCACGGTGGACGGAAAGACCATCCGCCACTTTTCCGCCGTTTGACTCGTCGACCGTGCGGAAAAAGGGATAACATGGTGGCAGTGTCTGCAAGACACCGTCATCCATATTATGATTAGGGCAGAGATGAGCCTTTCCATGGCGGCGTTGACGCCAAGGAAAGGCATGCGGTTTGTGTTGGGGGTGGGGGGTGCACCCCCCTACATTGGCATGGACAAGGTGGCAGGCACCACGCGGTGCATTCCCAGCATTGTTGCGGGCGGTGCTGTGAACACCGCCCGCAACAATGTTGGGAACGGAGTATGCCTCCGCCACGGTGGCATCCTAATTGCAGGTGCGGTACCGCCACATCCCTGGCGGACGGTCCCGCATTCCGTTACGGTGGCGTAATGGTACCCCTAGTTTTTAAATATAATGCACCCTGATCTATGGGCTGATTAAGGCTTACCTTAGGGGTGACATGTGTATTAAAAATTGAGTTTTAGGCCTAGAAAAAGGGTTATTTTGCACAGTCAAATTGGCAGGTTAAAACTGACAGGCTGCAATGTAAGGCCTAAGACATATTTTAAAGGGATACTTAAGAGGGTGGCACAATAATTACAGCAGGCACACTAGTGCTATTTAATTCACCGGCTCTTGTTGTATAGGATACAACTTTATTAGGGACTTATAAGTAGGGCTCCCGGTTTTATGGTATTTATTTTCTCTAAGTTTCCATCTGTATTTATCCATTTTAATTTTCTTTTTTTTGTATAAATGGGCTGCAATGGGTATTTTTCCTCATTTATTTGACTGATAAATGTGTATTCGCATTTGAATGTCCAAAAGGTTTCAGCAGTATATAGTGTCATAGCGTTATCTGAAAATACTTGCATTGTAGAATAGCATAAATAACTGTAGATCTGTACTTAATTAAGCTTAATTAAGAAATCTATTGTCTTTTTTCATCTCTTCTACACCTCAATCTGTAGACACCTACTGACATAGCACTCATGATTGACAGTAAAAAACATCCAAAGAAGACATATTCTGTATTTTTCTGTATTTAACAATAAATACAGACAGGAAAATAAATAGTTTTCTGTCTGTGTTTATCTATGAAAATCAGTAAAAATGGAAAACTGGGAGCCCTACTTATAAGTAAATGAAATATGCCATTTAGGTGTAAGACAAGTTTACCATATTTTCGGGAGTGAACACAAGCAATTTAGCACTGGTTAGCAGTTGCAAAGTACACTGTCATAAGGCCAACAAAAAGGAGAAGGCAAAACGTTTAGGGGAAAACACCCCTAAGGCTGACAGATCTAACAACAATAAACAGGGAGCATAACAGACAGGTTAAGGGGTGGACTCATTTTATTTGCATATCACACTTGAAACTCCCAGCTCAGTTTAGCTTGATCTTGCCACCTTCACAGAAGTTTGCGATGCAGTCCATCTAAAATGACAATTTAATCCTAATGGATGATTTTAGTTTGTAGCTTGAGATGAGTAAGAGAGCAGCACTTATTAATTTGGCAATTTTATATAGTTCATCTCAATCAAGGCTGTGGGCCCCATTTGGTTGTCAGGCGGAAAGCCATTTGACAGTCTGTCAGAGGCTTTCCACCCGACATCCCTCCAACCACCTTTTATGATGACAGCAGTTGGTGGGAAACCCGTGGGTGGGGTTCCTTTCCTCTTCCGATGGGCTCACGGAGCGTGTCAGAAGAGGAGCGGAATTATAATTTTTTGAATGATAGCAGAGCCAGCCTCGGCTCCGCCGTCGGGATTGCGATGTTGATTTCCGACAGCCTTTCCATGTCGGCCTTACTGACATGGAAAGGCTATCGGAAAGTGACTTCGGGGGCCCCTAGCAGGGCCCCTATCTCCCCTGGCCCTCTGCTATGGGGCATGGAGGCTAACATCCCTGCACCGTGTGGCAGGTACCACATGTTGCCTGCCACACTGAAAGGGATGTTTACAAACATCCATTTTTCAATGGAAGCTTGTGCATGCAGGACTTTCCTGCCTGGTGCACAAGCTTCCATTGAAAAAGGAATGTTTGTGACAGCCTTTTGGGTGGTCTCATCCTAATGCTGTGGTCCGAACTGCCAACCTAAGGTCGGGCGGTTCCAAATGGCAACAGTGTCCTACATCGCAATGAGACCCTGTGTGTTACTGTGTAGCAAGTAAAACACTGAAGACCAGGAAACCTACTCAAGGTGAAGCTGAATAAATACTAAACCATTGTTATATAAACAAATTGTCTGAAAGGGAGTACATTAGTGGAGCAGATGAGTAGAACAGATGGGGCAGACTGGAACAACATGGAAGAGATGAGGGGCAGATTGAAAGTGCAGAAACAAGGGGGAGAGGTGGCTAGATGGAAGGGAGCAGGGGGAAAAAAGAAGTGACAAACAGCATAGAATACCCCATTGGCCGATGAAAAAATTACACATAGGGAATGGTGGGACAAGTAGCAGGCTGTTGTGAGATGAGCATAAAGAGAAGAGGGAAACCAGGGATGGGAAGAAAGGCCCATGCTAAAAAGTTGGAGCAAGTAGTTGACTAGGTATGTGGTGGAGGGGGAAGAGGATACAGGAGGGGTATTGAGAATGCAGAAGATGAAAAATATATAGGATAGCACTTACATATCAAGGTAGAGCTGAAACGAGTGGGTATGTAGTGTTAGGAAGTGCATACTTTGACAGAGGTCATCACATAAAGTTCCAAAGAGAAGGGGCACACCTGAGAAGGACTGGGTTGCAGCAAGGTGTGTTTTTCTACCAAGTTTTTGCAACTCCAGAGATTTTAGTGGGGATTTTAATAGTAGATGCCTTTAATTGTCCTGCTTAGGCGGGGAACCAGTGAAATTCACAATACATTGGGATGATGTGGTCAAATGTCTTTTCACTAGAGACTAGTCTGGTAGCAGAGTTCATCAAGGCATTAATGGGCGCCAGGATGAATTGGTTGATACTAGGGGTGGGCGGAATTTGCGAAATTCACTTTCGCAAACTATCGCGAACATTTTTAAAATCTCTGCAAATACGCCGGAAATATCGCGAAGACGCGGAAGTTTTTTTCCCGCCTGTTCACAGTATTTTTTGCGTGATCGCGGCTCGCCAACTTACCCATGCGGTTGCTCACGGGCACGGCCATCTTGTTTTCACTTGTCCCGCCGGCTCGCGTTCGATATGACGTGCCCGCGTCCTCGCGCTCTCGCTCGCGGTGGAGAATGACGTGTTCAAGATCTCAATCTTCTTATACTCTCGCGGTGCATGATCGCGAGAAGAAAGACGTGATCGCGCAACAAATGACGTGATCGCGCGACAAATGACGTTAATGCGGGCGCGAACTGTCGCGAGACAGCGCAAATGGCTACCAATAATCCAACATCTCGTGGAGAACGCGACCGGATCGGGAAAACTTGTCGGCGAATGCGGGGATTCAGGTAAGGCGATCGCGCGCACGTAGAATGTATTTTTTTACAGCGCGAGCAAGAAAAAAACTTACCGGTAAAATGCAGATTGCGGACATTTTGACATTTCCGCGCTTTCCGCGGAACGCGAAAATGCCAAATTATCGCAATTTCCGCGAGCGGAACAGAATTTTGTCCCAGGCCTAGTTGATACCTGGCAGAATGGAAATGTTATAATTTGATCAAGATAAGACAAGCGTTGGCTGAACATACAATATTCTTTCAGTTGGTGTGTAGTCTTTCACTTTTTCAAGGGAAAGACAGAATCTCTCAACGATTTGATGATGTGCTCATTGTGTGAGGACATAGATGTGTGCCTAATAAGATGCTAACGGATTTAAACTAAGAGAGAGGAGAAGGTATGAAATCATTCCTTTGAAATTTAAAGAGCCTGTTCTAGTCAAATTTCGATTTGTGCTAATAATGAAGCAGGATAAATTCTGTCATTTCAGGGTTATGTCTGAGGAAGTAGCTTGACTTTCATTTGTGATGGCTGGCTGGGCAATTTTTTAGGATGTGAGCATCAGTGATTGTAGAGAGATGTGTGAGTACATTTAGGTGTCAATGGCACATTAATCTATGGAAAAACTTGTATTTTCTATTATGTGCCTCAATGTTCCTCATGTAATTTAATAAAAGTTAGAGCAAATATTGATCCTTATGGAAAGTCCACAGGAATTTGTGTCAGAGTTTTAAGCAAAGTTTCCAAACCTTACCACTTGTTTGTGATTTGATAGTAACAATTTGAACCAACAAAGAACTGTTCCTTTGAAGCATATTCTATTCTTCAGGATGTGGATAAGCCTCTGGCTTTGCTAACACCAGGTTTCTAGGAATGGTACCCAGTTTTGTTTTTACTGTCACTGAGATCATTTGTTCTAAGACACAACTCTCAATTACTTTACCTATCCAAGGAATGTTAGTGATTTGTTTATAGGTAGAGAGGGGTCTGCTAAAGGCTTTTTATTGGAGGCTAAATGATGCCAGTTTTTGGCAGATTTGGAAAGATGCCTTCTTGTAAAGAGGAGCTAACTGTTTGACAACAGAGTTTAACAAGGTGTTGGAAGTTGCTTTTGATATTGGATTAGGGAATTCGTTCATTGTGATAGAAGGCAGGTTTCAGACCTTTAATGATTATGCTCAGTTGGTTCTCAAACACCAAGGCAAATTCAGACCAGGGCTCATAAGTGAGAGGGAGAGATAGGAGTTCTTTGTAGAGTCTTTCGCTGCTTTGGGTAATTGAGATTTAATCTGATTTACAGAGACGGAAGTCTTTGGAGAAGTTGATAGACATGATTTGTGTGGTTGTGGAATTGAATTTCACAATTTTAAATAGTTATTTCGATCAATTAAGAGAGTGTGGATCTTAATTTGGGGATAACAAGCTTTAACATTGAGACTATCCTTTTTAAAAACATTTCCTTGTGTTCTTTGACGCATGCAAAGTTCTGGAACATTTACTGAATCTCTAATCTCTTTCTAGCTTGATCAAGGTTTTCCTTTCCTCCTGAAAGAGGCCAGAGAACCACGGGTTACTAGCTCTTCCTGTAAGGCTTTTGAGTTTAAGAGAACGATTTTATCAACAATTGAGTTTGTGACTTTTTTGGTAGTAGTCAAAGACATTGTTGCTGCGATGAGCTTTGGATACAGTATCTTTAAGTTCTCTAAAGAGTATTTTCAGGAATACAGATGAAGCATCTTTTTATGATGCGTTTAGGCGTTGAATGTGAGAGGAGAATTTGCAAGCAGATATCCACTGGGACAAGTAAAAGGTGAGACATGTCAATTTCAATCAGTTTTTAGGTCTCGGCTCGAAGGCTGCGCTTGCGCAGTCTCGATCCGAGATTTAATGACTTGGAGAAGAGGGGCTTGAACCCGCCCCTCTTCTCCCCTGTTCTCCATTGGCTGGCCTCTTCAATGCTGGCCAGCCATTGGAGAAGAGGTCCCGTCACCTCGATCAGGCCCCGTCCTTCTTTTTCGGATCGGGGGGTGTTTTTTTTGCAGAAAGTCTAATTATCTCCTCTAGCCAATGGCAAGAGGAGATAACAGCAAAACACGCCCCCGAATCCGAAAGCGCCGCTGCCTTTCTCCGAGGCATTTCTGCTTCGCCTCGGAGAAAGGCAGTGGTGTCCCGGCGTCCGGACGCATTTGTGTCTTCATCCTCCTGGGTGGGGTCGTGGTATTTATTTTTCTGGATGTTTTAGAGCATTGCACTGTTACCTTTGGGTTTGTTATAGCGTGCTAGCCTGCTAGGCAGGCATTGAAGTTAAAAATACTGCAACTGAGCCAGAGTTGCACAATGGCGTCACATGCTCCCTGATAAAGACGTGCCTTCTTTATTACGAAATAAGATCCATGTTTTTAGGGATAAAACCCCAGGATCAGCTAGTGCAATGACATTAAGAAAGTCTGTGGTCAAGCAGAGTCATCAAATAGGATTAAATGGAAGCAAGCCTTGGTGTGAATGATTACCCATGAGTTGATGAAGCCTTCACCTCCCTCCACCTGCCACCCCTCCACCCCCCCAAACCGCCCTCGGAGGTGCCCTGTGTCCAGCTTCGTGGGTTAAAAGGTCATTAGCTCTTCAGGGTGTGTTATTTGTACGGTCAGAGCAGGAGAGGGGGGCGGCTGAAACTGGTAGCATCCGTGCTCTGAGCTCCTCTCTCCCTCCACTCTGTTCCCCTTCCCTCACACGCTCACCTCCCCCCCCTTTACTTCCCTCCCATCGCGGCCACGCGCCCTCTCTGTTCATCTCTCGAGCTCCCTCCTTGGCGCCACATTTCTTCTTTTCTCATCTCCTTTGGTCTGCGCTCTCCTTATCAGTTCCTCTCTGCCCCTCCAGTCCTGGTGTGTCACTTCCTCCCTCTGTGTCACTCCCTCCCTCCTTGTGACCCCTCATTTCCTCCTGCTGCCCTTCACCTCACACGTTTCTCTTCAACCACCCAGCCATCTCCTCTCTCTTCCTTTGGGTAACTCTTTCCCTCAAACTCCCTCCTATCTTTCACGTGCGCTTCCTCTTCTTTCGTGCCTGCCCCCCCCCCCGCCGCCAGCAGTTACACTTCCCTCACCAATCTCTCTCTCTCTTCATCTTACTTTCTCTTATCTTCTCTCTTCTCATACCCTTTCCTCGCACCCCGCCCCGTCTCCCTTTCTGCATCTCGTTCTCTCCCTGCTCTTATCTCGTTTTACCACCCTCTGCCCCCTCCACTACCGCTCCTCTTTCTCGGGACCCACTCTTTTAACTTCCTGCGGTGTCGGCTCTCCCCCGCCTTCCCCACCCCCACAGAGAAGGTATGTACTGGGAATGTTTGGACACAGAGGGGGGGATGCACCCCCTTCACTCTGGGGTGTGGGGGAAGAGGGCTCGGAGACATAATCCACTTCAAATTGTGTTGTGCTAGTAGTGTTTTACGGCACATGTGATGTTTTGCGCGATCGCGCAGTGTGATCCTGGGCAACGCCAGCGCTGTTGTTTTTGACGTTTGGACTATAGTGCACAGCTTGGGTTGTGAGTTTGAAGACACGATAAAAGCGAGTTCACCTATTGAAGGCAATGTTACATCTCCAAGGAAATACTGCGCACAGGGACAGAGCATAGCAGCGATTTGTGGGGGAAGCTTGTTGTTGTTTGAATAGTGCACGTTGTGTGGTACTCATTTTGTCAACGTTGGAAGGATGAAAGGCTAAGTGGTTCAAACAGAATTTAAACCGGGTACCGTGGCATTAAACACAGATCGGTGGATACATTAGTCCACTGAACCGGTTGTTGTCTCTGCGTTGTTACTGTTAGTTTAATCGTTTTTAGTAAAAACAAATATACGTTTTATTTTATGCAGCAGTTGCTGTGGCAGTTGTCCTTTTTAGCACTAAACAATAAAAGTGAGTTCCATCACACCCATTTTATCATCCTGAGGAGAAAGAGTTGAGACGCACATCCTGGGATTCAGACCTATGGGTCACGCGGAGATCACAGCAGACAGCACAAAACTAGCACACATATACAACGGTTTAAACACGTATATCATATGCACCAATGAGAGCAGCGATTTGGATGTCCGAATTCACCACATCATGCCTTGTGTTGTGAACCTCTTCAAAGCACTAGGTACAGAAAGCAAACTATCCACTTCAAATTGTGGTGTGCTTGTAGTGTTTTACGGCACATGTGATGTTTTGCGCAATCGCGCAGTGTGATCCTGGGCAACGCCAGCGCTGGTTGGTGATACTAGGCTACGATTTGTTATAATGCCATGATAGGCCGAGACGTATAACTAGATGCCATATGGTACTGCTCGGATCTGATACGCTATGCTGCTCTGGTACTGTAATGTATACATTACACTGAGGAATAGGAGGCAAGGGAGCAAGGAGTCCTACAGGATGGATGAGCGTCACCATGTAGGGAAAGCTTTACTCCGAGAACCCATACATTGGTGGACAAGGTGTTGCAAAAACATTAAGAAGTCACAAGAGAGTCATGAAAACCAGCCTGGCAGACACTTGTATGTGTGGGTCTGTGTGTGTGTGGGGGATGCTCTGTGTGTGTGTATGTGTGTGCCTCTGTGTGTGTTGCTCTGTGTGGGTGGTTTTTTTTTGTAGGTGGCTCTATGCCTGGGTGGCTCTTTCTGTGTGTGGGTGGCTCTGTGTGGGTGGCTCTATTTGTGTCTGGGTTGCTCTATGGGAATAGCTCTGTGTAGGTGGCTCTGTGTGGGTGGCTCTGTGTTTGTCGGTGGCTTTGTGTGTGTGGCTCTGTGTGTGGGTGCAAATGCAATAGGTCTCGCATTTGAGATAGATTAAGCTATTGACATTGTAAATAACAATGGCATTTCTTTAAATGTTTTAAAAATAAAAACATAAGCAAAAATAATGTCATGAGCAGTGCCAATAGCTCTAACTTTAACACTGCCGAGACCATTGCATTGTAAATGCTTGTTTGCATATGGTTTTAATTACATTAGTTATGACAGCATCTGTGGTTTTCCTTTCTAATTTCTGTGGGGAGCCTAGACAGTTGTTTAGGGTTAAGGGTCTGATTCTGAGCTTGGCGGTCCATAGACTGCCAAACCCGGGGTGGTGCAGCAGTGGCGGTGCTCACCGGTGGTCTGACTGCTGTATTACAACTATGGCGGTCAGACCGCCATTGGAAATGCCGCAGCCACCAGGGAACCGCAATCCCTGGAGCTGGTGTGGCAGTCTTGACGCTGCAATATGTTTGGCAGGCCACTGCTGCACCACCAAGCATTTTACGAGTTTCCTCACTGCGACCCTACCCACGGCAGTTAGCCGGCATTGTAAAGGGTGGCGGTGAGGGAATAAAGGGGGCCCTACAGGGCCCCCTCTTTCCTTAGGCCCAGGGGATGCATGCAGGGAGGCAAATGGTATGCCCCCTCTCTGCATGCACCCCTTTTCCTGCACAGCATGGACTTCACAGTCCATGCAGTGCAGGAGCGGGATTTGATGTTCCCATTTTGGTGCCTATTTGAAAATCACCATTGTGGGAACGCAAAAGGACCGCTCGCCATACTACAAGGAAACTTGTAATCTGGCAGGCGGCCAACGGTCCTGTTTGGCAGCGTGGGAGTGGGGTGGTGGAGTGGCAGCCTGCTCCCACACCACCAAACTCGTAATCGGGCCCAAAGTCTTAATAGATTTTGAAAATCAATGGCATGATGGTCTTTTTGATTTCCCCAGTTCAGTTTGAAGCCTGACATAAATGTTCTTTGTTGATAGAGTTTGTTCCGAGCAGATGTTGTCTACAAATTTGTCAAATATGTTTGTGCACCAAATTGGAGGATGGTAAATGACTTAGATGGCTCTAGGCTACTTTCAGAGAATCAACTGAGGAGTTTTTTCTAACAAAAACAGAGCTGCAATTTATTATAACAACACCAACTCTGGTCCTATGTTCCATACCTACCCTGACAATGTTTCATCAAGGAGGAACAATCTTCGGAATTGTTACTTAGCCATAATCCTGTGGAAAATAAGAAACTTAAGTTAAAGTCAAGTAAAGTGTAATTGATTAATGTATAATGCACATTTGCAGTACAGCATTGCAAGATACTGATTATACAGAAATGTTAACTTTAAAAATGTAACCTTTTAAAAGGTCAGGCTGTTTGTCACTCTAAACTACCTAACCTATGCACTATGCTGGACACTTGTGTTGCAGCGCTGAACGTCAAATTCCCCCTTCGGCACAGACCAACTACCTCGGCATCCAAGTTACTCACATACATTCATTGGTGGGGCCCATAACACCAATATACTTTCACTCGGTTGACCTGTTTTCTGAGGGAAAATACTTTTCACGACGCTGACATGAGAGGAATACCTTTACTTTACCCTAAACACATTGACATTAAACCTAAGATATCCCTCCCATACGGAAATAGATCATTTAGTTGAATTGGTAATTGATGATTAACTCGTCTACCTTTGCTCTATTACTTTTCTTTAAATCTTCTTCTTCAAATAATCGACACAACACATTTGTCAATTAATCAATTATTCTTTATCTAACAAATATTGAAAGAAATGTTAGAAATCATCATTAGCATTTCAGAGCATCATATTTACCTATTCTGGCTAAAGTCGTCCTCTAAGTCAGTCAGTCAAAGAGAATTTATTCAGCAAAGTTAGGCCGCAATTCAGTCTCTCATAGATTCAGGATAACAGCTGTCCAGCAGTGTCACCATCCTCTCCGTCAGCATAACGTCAGGAAATCGAGTTCGTCAAAGAAGAGCTGGATGATTAGTTCAATTCCATACCTACTTTTATAGTGAAAATAATATCAAAAAGTATCAAGATCGGGGTTTAGATAGTCCTCATCGGTCAACTTTGACTTGCGGGGTACAGTTCTCAGGGTGTCGGATAATGAAGTCATCCAACTTGCTTGTTCCAGCTTTTAAATCAAGCATTGTCCTTTCTTTTGGATAGGTTCCCGGAACGACCTTGGAGGGTACATGTTCTCCCGGGGTCAGGTCCAGGCCACTGTTGCTGGCGGTGACGCATGCGCACTTCACCCAGATCCTCGTGTTGTCAGGGCAGTCACGTTTAACGTCTCGTTCAGCCATCTTGTTTAGGCCGAAAGGGGCATCTTAAGCAAAAGAAACACAAAAACGTAATTAAAACATAGAAATTACTAATGAAATGTCATTCCCTTTCTAATACCCATATGTGTGTGTATTTATCGAGCAGAAGCAACACTCAGAGCGGTTTATACTCACTGAATAAAGCACAAATCACAAATACATCACTTAAAGCAACATATAACATATAATATTCTAATTTTCTACTATTAATATGCGTACACAAGTTAATTCACAATTAATATAGCCATGCAAAGTGCAATTCCCACGTGTAATTCTCTTGTCAATATAGTTGGTGAGTTATCACTTCAAACAAATTAATAATATTACAGTTAATTGATTATTCGGATTAATATAAACATGCAGAAGGGGGGGTATACAAAATGTTGTACTACCCGCTCCAGCAATTCCCCCTTTAGTGATTATATCACCACACTAATATAACATTTTGTAACCCTTTTATTGAAATTTCGAATTGATTTCTTGTTTCATTCATATTTCAGTTTCCCCTGTTTCTTCTCTTTTTGCTGTTTTATACATGCTATCCTTTAACTCTTCCAGTTCTATTTCTGCAAATTCTCGTTCTTGTTTCTTATCCCTTCTCCTTAAGTTTTCTCTTTTTATTTTTATCTGATTTTTATTCTTTCTACAACAAATACAACCTAGTTTGGTTATTAGTACTAAGAAAATCACACAAGTTAATGGAAATAATATCTTACCTATAAATGTACTACCTAGTTTTACTACAAAGTCTTTAATAGCTTTTATTTTCTTACCAATCTTCTCCCAAACACCTTCAACCTCCAGTGGTACAATTTCATCATGCAATTCTGTAATATTCTTAATATAAATTTTCAAATCTTTACTTTCGTCAGGAATGTAAGTACAACAATGTTGAACTTTCAGCATTCCACAGACTCCACCCTCTTTTGCCAATAAAATATCAAGGGCAAGTCGATTTTGCATTACCATAGCACGCATGGCAACCATTTCAGTATTTACCAATAAGAATCCTCCAGCGGTGCTTGTTGACAAGCGATCCACTACTGTTGAAAGTTTTCTAATTTTATTCGCATTCAGAGATATTCCCACTGCGGGTATCAGTACTCCAAAAATGTCACCTACAATTTCAGCCCAAGATTCTCTCTTACTACGTGCTAAATAAATACCTAAACTATGTACACCATCTTCTCCTCTATCCATGTGAAAAATCTTTGGAAAAACCAGGCCAACATAACATGTGCCATACCAATGGTCTGGCAAACGATAATATGCCCTGTTCCCACAAATGAAATACAGTCCTGGAAAGACTGGATCTCTTCCACCTTTAAATCCCCATCCTCCCATGATCCGGTATGTATCATGGCACTCACTATTCCCTAGAAAATAATTGTCATACGCCGTCTGATTCCTTCTTATACACAATTTCCCTTTCTGAGGCCAATCTAAAGCCATAGTTGGACTTGATTCTCCTCTTAAATGTTTCTCCGTTTCTACATCCCAAACCGTTTTCTCCACTTTCCCTTCTGAAACCTTCCTTTGCATTTTCAGTCTCCTTTCTTCAACCATATCCAAAAATGTCTTCTCCTCTTTCTTTAAACTGCAAGTCAAGTTATTTCTAAATATATATTCTAACGTTAGTTCACTTGTCTCTAAGAAAAATTCACCTAATACTTTCGCAGGTTTTACTTTGTTTAGTTTGTTAATTGCTGGTACTTGTGAAAATATAGTATCCACATCTGAGAAATAATACTCTAATTTACCTGTTTGATAAAACAAACTAGCTATTACACTAAAAGTTATTCCATAGGAAGGTGATGATAAGTCACTCCTTCAGATACAGATGCAGGTAATTGCATACAAACGTAGCAATCCCTTACGCCCATTGTTTTTACATATTCATACAACAACTTTGAAAACACATTGTTAGAAAAATCTGTTTTTGACCTGTCTTTATGTAAATAGTTTTCATCTATTCTAGTTGGAACTACCTTTTGAACTTTCCCTATATTAGTTATGTTATCACTATGTCCTTCTAATGTATCTACAGTAACTTTAAATGAAATTAGTAGAGCAAGAACACTCCAAAGAATCATTAATAATCCTGTACAACAACAACACATTTTGCACCATCTTCTAAGGAAGGTACATCTACTTTTGCTACTTTCTATGTTTGCCATATTTCTAAAATGAGTCGTGTCTTTTGACTTAGCCTCTTCTACTTCACAACTAGTTTCTAACCCTAGGCTTCTAAGCACCTATGTGGTTCTACCAGTTTTTGTCTTTTTCAGTATTTTATTGTTTTCCCATCAGTAATTTTCTTGTCTCATTCAGTTTGGCATCTCATCCTCTTTCACCTTCCCTTTGTTTTTAACATACTGGTTGTCCTGAACATCCGTTTCTTCTCCAATATCGGACAAGATAACTCTCAGGATTTCCGATTCTTCGTCTTCCTCAACCACTTCCGGTAAAACCACCTCTGGATTTCCTTGGCTATCTGCCTCTTCCTTCACTTCAGGCAGGGCCACACATGTCCATTCCGGTGATTTATACTTCTGGTTAGGTTTTCTTGTTCTTTTGTTTTCTTTGACTACTGTCTGTTCTTCTTCTTTCGATTTTTCCTGACTCGTTACTTCATTCACCTGTTCAGCTCTTGGCGAATTTACACGTGTCAGCCGATATCTCAGTATCTTTATTTGTTTTGACCACACCTCATCTTTGGCTGCTCTTTTCAATTTACTCCCTTTATCATTCTTTTCAGTTCTCCAAGCTCTCTTTCTCAGAACTCGGCCTTCTGGTATTTCATCTTTGCTTTCTTCAGATTCTGTTTCAACTTGCTTTTTATTTCAACGAGTTCTTTTTCCACCTCTTTTGTTTTCCCTACTTCTGTCCCTCCTCGAATCTCCGTCACGCAATCTTCCTGCTGACTACTTGTCCCTGCTTCTAACTGGATGTTGGAGTTCCCTACACCTCCTCGGGGGTCTTGCGCAATAATCTTTCCCTCTCTCTCTGTATCTGGCACCTGTTCATCTAAAGGTGTTGTTTCAGGTGGAATTTCTCTCAATCTTTCTTCTGGTACTTCCTTCTCACAGATTTCTTTTATTATCTCTCCACTGACCTTTTCTTTGTTCTTCCTTTGTTCTTTCTTGGATGAATGGGCTCTTTGTTCTGTCTCTGAGTCTGAACTGGATTCAGAAATCTGCAATCTTTTCCTTAGGGAGTTACTTCTGGGGACCAAAGTTAACCTTGGCTCTGTCTCCCCCCTTTCAGAGTTTTCTCCTTCCTTATCCTTTGGCTCTCCGTCATCTGACTCAGTACTGGATTCTGATTCATCAAAATACTCTTTCTCTTTAAAATCCACTGGATTTGGAATTCTCAAAGTATGACTTGCATGGATCCAGTTCTTCAATCCAGCACACTTCACAGCTGTTGTTGTAGTCAAGATGACTTGGCTTGGTTTTCCCCACCTGGGAACCAAACAGTTTCTTCTTCTGTGTACTTTTATCCTTACCCAGTCCCCTGGGCTTAGATCATGAGCTGGCTTCTTTTCAAGAGTGGTGGCATCCGCTCCAACCTGATGAAACACAGAATGAACTGCGTCAGCCAGGCTTTTACAGTATTCCAATACCATGTCATCAGTTATTGTCATCAGCTTGTTGACTGGTATAAATACATGTCTCATTGTGTATCCCATGAGGATTTCATGAGGAATCAAACCAGTAGTTCTGTCTGGTATTGATCTAATAGTCATGAGTACCAGAGGCAAGACATCGGGCCATTTCATACCTGTGGCTGAACACATTTTTCCTATTCTGTTTTTGATAGTACCATTCATTTGTTCTACTACACCAGAAGCCTCTGGTCGGTAGGCACAATGCAGTTTTTGTCGTACATTCAATGCTTCACAAATCAATTTTATGATCTCATTATGGAAATGCCCTCCTCTGTCTGATTCAATTGTTACTGGGAATCCAAACCTAGGTATAAATTCCCTCAACAATAATTTTGCCACCGTCATTCCATCATTTCTTCTTGTTGGGAACGCTTCTACCCACCTGGGGAAGAGACACACCATCACCAAAACATACCTCAATCTGTTACATGGAGGCATCTCAATGAAATCCACTTGCATTCTGGCAAAAGGTCCTCCCTTTCGACCTATTGTTCCTAGACTCACCACTGTCTTTCTTCCTGGATTGTACTGTTGACAAATTAGACATCTTTGACAAATACTTTCCGCCACAAGCCTAAACTTGGCATTATACCAAGTCAGCTTAAAATACCTAATCATGGCGTCTCTCCCTATATGTCCCTGTCCATGATACATCCGTGCCATGGCAGACATCATGCTATCAGGCATAACTGGTCTTCCATCTGGATAGACCCAAACATTATCTTTTTCTCTTGGTGCACATCCTGCTTTTACCCACTGTTTTACTTCTTCCTCTCCTGCTTCTTCCTGTAATTGTCTTACCTCATCCCATGTTCCCATTGTGTTAGTAAACATTGGGAAACAAGAAATCGTTTCTTTTTCCTTTGCCGGATTGATTGAATTCTGATTTCGTGCACATTACTGTGCCATGTCATTGGCAAATTTATTTCCAGTGGCAATATAATCACCACTGCGACTATGAGCAGCACATTTTACCACAGCCAATTGCCTGGGCAGCTGTATTGCCTCAAGCAACCTTCCAACCACTTCAGCATTCTTAATGGGAGTTCCACTTGAGGTCAGGAAACCTCTTTGCAGCCAAATTTGGCCGAAATCATGGACCACCCTGTAGCCATACTGGCTATCAGTTATCACAGTCACTCTCACACTTTCCCAATCTTACATGCTCTGGTCAGGGCGATAAGTTCAGATACTTGGGCCGACCTTACTCCTTTCAAATAGGATGCTCCCATCAATGCTGCAACTGTACATACTGCATATGCTGCACTTAGCACTCCATCATCTGTTCTCAAACAAGATCCATAAACAAACATGACATAATCACTTTCTGTTAAAGGATCATCTTTTATGTCAGGCCTTGGTTTTGAACAAAAATCAAGTACATCCAAACAATCCTGATCTGCTTCATCTCTTACCTCCACATGCTCTACATCAGGCAACAATGTTGAAGGATTCCCATTCACGCATCTCACAAGACTCACATTTGTTGCGCCCAAAATGACCTTTTCATACTTAGTCAGTCGGCTGTGTGTCATATACTGAGTACGACTCCTTGTTAAAAGAATCGCCACATCATGAGGCACAAACGCTTTCACAGGATATCCCATCACAATTCCTTCACTCTGTTCCAAACTTCGACATGTAGCAGCTAATGCTTTCAGACGGGCTACAGCTACTGGGTCCAACATAGATGAAAAATATGCAATTAATTTCCTCAGTTTTCCATGCTTCTGCACTAGAACAGAGAGTGCACATCCATTTCTCTCACTACAATACAACTCGAACTCCTTATCGTAGTCAGGCATACCTAACGCTGGCGCTTCACACAATCCTTCTCTCAACTTCTTGAATGCTGCCAACTCCTCTTTGTTCAGGTCAATCGGATCTCTCACATCACTTCTTGTCAGTCGTACCAAAGGTTTTGCAATCAGTGAGAAATTTCCTATCCATTGACGACAATATCCAACCATTCCCAGAAACATTCTCACTTCTCTTTGGGTCATTGGTGGACTCATTCTTTTTATGATCCTGATTCTATCTATGGTTATTTTCCTGTGTCCTTTCTCAATGCTGTGTCCCAAATATTGGACTTCTCTTTTACAAAATTGTAATTTTGATGGTGACACTTTTAGTCTTCCATCCGCCAAATGATTTAACAAAGCTACCGTGTCTACCTCACAAGCTTCACGAGTTTTCGATGCCACAAGTAGGTCATCGATATACTGGACTAGTACTGAATTTTCAGGCATTTCTAGACTCTCCAAAGACTTTTTCAATAGCTGATTGAATATCGAGGGACTTTCTGTATACCCCTGTGGAATTCGGCACCACGCCAAGATACGTTCACCGAAACGAAATGCAAAAATTTGCTGACTGTCATGGTGCAATGGGATGGAAAAGAAAGCATGGCACAAATCAATCACTGTGTACCATTCTGCGTCATGAGAATCTGATATAAAATCACAGATGGATTCGGTACAATGGGACAACATGGTACAACAATTTTGTTTATCTTTCTCAGATCTTGCACTATTCTGAACTTCCCACTAGGCTTTTTCAGTCCCATTATCGGTGAATTACATGGGCTACTCATTATTTCTCTCAAAATTCCTTGCCTTATCATTTTCTCATTCACAGGAGTAACTCCTTCGATTATTTCAGGAGTCAATTTATATTGTGGGACATTTGGATAACTTACTCCTTCTTTTACAGTTATCTTTACTGGATCTATATTCCTCATCAATCCTACATCTTCTCCTGTGAAGTCCCAAACTTCTGCTTTTACTGATTGTTTCAATTCTTTTGGTAGTTCGTCAGGGTTGAATACAGCATATGTTCCTGTAACCTCTTTCTCTCTGTTTGCCAATGTCATTTTATACAACACATCATCATCTGGTGTTTCAAGGGCTATTCCATCTGGAGTACAAAATATAGTGCAATTCATCTTGCACAATAAATCCCTACCTAACAAGTTCACAGTACTAGTGTCACACACTACGAATCTGTGCATTTCAGAAAATTCCCCTATACTAACTTTCACTGGTTCTGTAAGATAAGTTTTAATCTGTCTGTTGGAGACCCCAACTACTTGGATCGTTTCATCCGAGAGAGGAAGATTCTTAACATCAGCTGATATAACAGTTGATCGAGTAGCACCAGTATCAACTAGGAAAGTAATTATTTTCATTATTAACTTTTCCATCTACGAATGGTCCTGTCTGGTCTACTTGTAGAGTTGCGCCAAGTACGCACTCTTCTTCCTCCCTTCGGCACCGTCAATACCCCTCTTCTGAATCGCTTTCATCGCGTTGCAGCCAATACTGCGAAGCAGCGCTAGAGCGTTGTGGCTTATTTACCTGTTATTCGTTGTAGAATCCATTGTCCTTACGATACTTCTGGCAATTTTTGTTCTGTGGAAAAGGTGGTTTTGGCACCTGATTCTGTTGTGTTACACCCTGCTGTTGTGGTTGCTGTTGACCACTCACCTCATTCTGCACCTGTGGATTCAAGGATGAATTTTCATCATTAGTACTTGGTGGATTGTTACACTCGGATTTCCAATGCCCTATCCTACCGCAATTATGACACGGAAATTTCTTTTTAGCTTCCTCAATATTCCCTTTATTTTTCCCAGGATTAAAACTTTGTTTTGACTCGCTTGTTCCACTAATTGTGCTTCCTGTCTCTCTGCTACTTTTACCTGTGCCCACTTTGCCTTCTCTTTTAGTTTTCGCTGTTTTGCTTCAATTTCATCACTGAAATATTTAGCATGTCTCAATACTTCGTCTATTTTCTTGTTTTGCCAATCTACCGTATGCTGTTTTATCATTTCACTAATTTCTGGACGAAAACCATATACAAACCTGTATACGAAATGATTCAAATCCTTGTCACTCAAATTTTCATCTCCACTGAATTGTTTAAAGGCTAAAATTAACCTCTCATAATAGGCATGTACTGATTCTTTGCTTTCTTGATGTGTTCTGTCAATTTCCACCCAATCTGTCTCCTTAGGGGGTACCTTGTTCTTCAGGAATGCCATAACCTGTTCGTATTTCTTCATTACCTCGGGGTCTGGAGCTCCTGTCTTTGGATCCCTTGGGTATTCCTGTGTCGGCCAATCTATTACTATTTTGCATTCTGTCCATAGATCTGCTGGTACAATTATATCAAACAGGCTATTCAAATCAATCCACAATACTTTGGATAATTTCACAAATCTGTCCACCTGTCTATACCACTCGACGAGCTTTTCACGCAGCCGAGAGAAGTCATTCGTAAATGACAAAATATCCTGTCTAGTCCATGGAACATGCACATATCCTCCTCCTGGAATCTCTCTCATAGGGTATTCTGTCACAACCTTCTCTTTTTCTCTCATAGGATAGGCAGAAAACGTTTTGTCTGAAACTTCGTCTCGCTTACGATACCATCTGCTCTTCCATTTGTCCACATCTCCCCATTTTCTCAACAAAATAATTATATCCTTAATCTGACCTATTCGTCCTGTGGTATTCATGTTTTCAATGTCTTTTTCAGTGAAATCTACTCGATAGGGTTTCTGTAAGGCTTTTACCTTTTCAATATCGATACACATTTCATTTGCCACTTCTTCTAATCTTTCATGAAGATTTTTCGCCCTCCATGTTACACTTTTGCACAGAAATAACAATTCCTCATCTTGGTATGTTTTTAACTTCTCTGTCGGGATAGTACCTACTATTAATTCTTCCAATACCATTCGTAATTTTGCTACATCTATTGACTGAGATTTTTTGTCTTTCTTTTGCAAGCTTCTCAACCATTCACTCAAACTCCGTAGATGGTCCTACTGGCTTCTCTACATTTCCTTGTCCAAAATCTTTTTGCGTTTCTGACATAGTCTCTATCATTGTCATACGTTTCTCTGCACAGTTTTGACCTACAAACGGGTTGTTTGAAAAATTCGGTTCAATCATACTCATAGTCTGTCTCCATGGATTCTCACTCTGACTCACTCTTGGTTGTTCAACCGGTTTATTACTTTTATAAGGGACTGTCAAACAATGTTCACTGTCTTTTTGCTTGTCAAAAATAGGCATTACTGGACCTATAGTTACTGGTACAGTTACCGCTTCCAGATTCTTAGTCAATTCTCTTATTTTCTCCGTTAATTCTAGGGTTGTTTTGGCTAATTCTGCTGAATTTTCTCCATCCAATTTTCCTCCAGACTTCTTTTCTACCTCTCTAATAGGATTGTTTCTTCCCAAATCTTGGGACTCTGGTTCCGATTTTATGATTCGTACTGTTTCTCTCATTGGGGCACTTGGAGTTAATATTTCTGGTTCTGGTCCCATTATCGGTGAATTACATGGGCTACTCATTATTTCTCTCAAAATTCCTTGCCTTATCATTTTCTCATTCACAGGAGTAACTCCTTCGATTATTTCAGGAGTCAATTTATATTGTGGGACATTTGGATAACTTACTCCTTCTTTTACAGTTATCTTTACTGGATCTATATTCCTCATCAATCCTACATCTTCTCCTGTGAAGTCCCAAACTTCTGCTTTTACTGATTGTTTCAATTCTTTTGGTAGTTCGTCAGGGTTGAATACAGCATATGTTCCTGTAACCTCTTTCTCTCTGTTTGCCAATGTCATTTTATACAACACATCATCATCTGGTGTTTCAAGGGCTATTCCATCTGGAGTACAAAATATAGTGCAATTCATCTTGCACAATAAATCCCTACCTAACAAGTTCACAGTACTAGTGTCACACACTACGAATCTGTGCATTTCAGAAAATTCCCCTATACTAACTTTCACTGGTTCTGTAAGATAAGTTTTAATCTGTCTGTTGGAGACCCCAACTACTTGGATCGTTTCATCCGAGAGAGGAAGATTCTTAACATCAGCTGATATAACAGTTGATCGAGTAGCACCAGTATCAACTAGGAAAGTAATTATTTTCATTATTAACTTTTCCATCTACGAATGGTCCTGTCTGGTCTACTTGTAGAGTTGCGCCAAGTACGCACTCTTCTTCCTCCCTTCGGCACCGTCAATACCCCTCTTCTGAATCGCTTTCATCGCGTTGCAGCCAATACTGCGAAGCAGCGCTAGAGCGTTGTGGCTTATTTACCTGTTATTCGTTGTAGAATCCATTGTCCTTACGATACTTCTGGCAATTTTTGTTCTGTGGAAAAGGTGGTTTTGGCACCTGATTCTGTTGTGTTACACCCTGCTGTTGTGGTTGCTGTTGACCACTCACCTCATTCTGCACCTGTGGATTCAAGGATGAATTTTCATCATTAGTACTTGGTGGATTGTTACACTCGGATTTCCAATGCCCTATCCTACCGCAATTATGACACGGAAATTTCTTTTTAGCTTCCTCAATATTCCCTTTATTTTTCCCAGGATTAAAACTTTGTTTTGACTCGCTTGTTCCACTAATTGTGCTTCCTGTCTCTCTGCTACTTTTACCTGTGCCCACTTTGCCTTCTCTTTTAGTTTTCGCTGTTTTGCTTCAATTTCATCACTGAAATATTTAGCATGTCTCAATACTTCGTCTATTTTCTTGTTTTGCCAATCTACCGTATGCTGTTTTATCATTTCACTAATTTCTGGACGAAAACCATATACAAACCTGTATACGAAATGATTCAAATCCTTGTCACTCAAATTTTCATCTCCACTGAATTGTTTAAAGGCTAAAATTAACCTCTCATAATAGGCATGTACTGATTCTTTGCTTTCTTGATGTGTTCTGTCAATTTCCACCCAATCTGTCTCCTTAGGGGGTACCTTGTTCTTCAGGAATGCCATAACCTGTTCGTATTTCTTCATTACCTCGGGGTCTGGAGCTCCTGTCTTTGGATCCCTTGGGTATTCCTGTGTCGGCCAATCTATTACTATTTTGCATTCTGTCCATAGATCTGCTGGTACAATTATATCAAACAGGCTATTCAAATCAATCCACAATACTTTGGATAATTTCACAAATCTGTCCACCTGTCTATACCACTCGACGAGCTTTTCACGCAGCCGAGGGAAGTCATTCGTAAATGACAAAATATCCTGTCTAGTCCATGGAACATGCACATATCCTCCTCCTGGAATCTCTCTCATAGGGTATTCTGTCACAACCTTCTCTTTTTCTCTCATAGGATAGGCAGAAAACGTTTTGTCTGAAACTTCGTCTCGCTTACGATACCATCTGCTCTTCCATTTGTCCACATCTCCCCATTTTCTCAACAAAATAATTATATCCTTAATCTGACCTATTCGTCCTGTGGTATTCATGTTTTCAATGTCTTTTTCAGTGAAATCTACTCGATAGGGTTTCTGTAAGGCTTTTACCTTTTCAATATCGATACACATTTCATTTGCCACTTCTTCTAATCTTTCATGAAGATTTTTCGCCCTCCATGTTACACTTTTGCACAGAAATAACAATTCCTCATCTTGGTATGTTTTTAACTTCTCTGTCGGGATAGTACCTACTATTAATTCTTCCAATACCATTCGTAATTTTGCTACATCTATTGACTGAGATTTTTTGTCTTTCTTTTGCAAGCTTCTCAACCATTCACTCAAACTCCGTAGATGGTCCTACTGGCTTCTCTACATTTCCTTGTCCAAAATCTTTTTGCGTTTCTGACATAGTCTCTATCATTGTCATACGTTTCTCTGCACAGTTTTGACCTACAAACGGGTTGTTTGAAAAATTCGGTTCAATCATACTCATAGTCTGTCTCCATGGATTCTCACTCTGACTCACTCTTGGTTGTTCAACCGGTATATTACTTTTATAAGGGACTGTCAAACAATGTTCACTGTCTTTTTGCTTGTCAAAAATAGGCATTACTGGACCTATAGTTACTGGTACAGTTACCGCTTCCAGATTCTTAGTCAATTCTCTTATTTTCTCCGTTAATTCTAGGGTTGTTTTGGCTAATTCTGCTGAATTTTCTCCATCCAATTTTCCTCCAGACTTCTTTTCTACCTCTCTAATAGGATTGTTTCTTCCCAAATCTTGGGACTCTGGTTCCGATTTTATGATTCGTACTGTTTCTCTCATTGGGGCACTTGGAGTTAATATTTCTGGTTCTGGTCGGTATGGTGGCGGATTCTTATAGAACATATCATCAAGAACATCATCATTGGACTCATTCCCTCCATACCCTTTCGTCTCCACATTATGCCTCTTTTCTACACACTTTCGTCCTTCATTCTCTCCTGCACTTCTTACGGGGAAACAAACCCTCAGTCATACTCACATTCCGCCACCTTCTCATTCGATCATCATGCGTCTCATGTCCGTATGATCTGCCAAACAAGTACCTATATCCTCTACCATTTCTCTGTCTTTCTCGGTCATGCATTTCGTCTTCCCACTCCGTCAAAGCCTCAAATTGAGCCGGTCTAGGTCTCGGTTCTAAATTCATCATTTTCTCTCTCAAATTTCTCAAAACAGCCAAATTAAATGAACCATGTTCTGGAAAAGCTAACACTCCGTCCTCCTTCGTATACTTAACCCAGTTGTCCAACCAAATACAGGTGTGATATCCATATTTCGCAATCATTAAGAATGCAGGGGTTTTCGGTGGAGGAAGTAACTGTCCTTCCCTAGTTTTGATCGGTTTGTCCTTCTTAAACCATTTCTTAATTTTACCAAACCATGACTTTTTCTCTTTTTCTGGTGGATCGTAATACATTTTCCTTTCTTTTTGTGTCTCACTAGTTTCTCCCTACAACTGTACCGCTATTCTTTCCAATCGCAGCGCGACTCACACTAACGCACCAATCCGGAGTGTCTGCGTCACTGTCACAATCCTCAAATCCCAGCGCCACTCACACTAACGCACCAATAGGGAACGTTTTACGTCACCCTGTATTTCTCCACTCCTAGCGCGGCACACACTATCGCACCAATCCGGAGCGTTTTGCAGTTCTGATCGACTGTCCAATCCCAGCGTGGACGTTCTGACGTCAGCAGCCGCTGTGGCAGCTCCTGCTCCTGTCTACCCCTCCTTTACAAATCTGCTCTGTAAGTTTTGTTTCAATTTCTACAATTCTGTTAGTAACAACATAAAACGTCTCCATTGTCCGCTTCGCTAACATGACCACAGTTGTGGCAGAGGGGAACGAAAAACTGAGCGAGGACCTCCAGGAACTCACCCGTGCCATCAGAGCAGGACATCACAGTGAGCGACGGAGGCACAGACAGAACTTGCTCCGTTCCACCGCATCAACCAGGGCCATCACTAGGCTCTGCAACAGCACTGATGTATTGTCCCGACGCTCCGTGTCACTGCAGGTGGACCTCGGCCATTACTGTGGTGATGTGGCAAAGGCCTTAGGCCAGGTGACCACTGCAGTGGAACACTTGCAGAGCGGAACATTCAGTGGCAGCAACTTGGGAGGGGAGGACGGCAGTGAGGGTGCCTCAAGTGTCAGCAGCGTATCCGTGGTGGAGACCAGCACCAGGAGGCGCAGTTCGTGCTGCTCCACAGCCACAGGGACAGGCCGTGGTGAGGTGGAGTAGACAGGTGATAGGAGGTTGGGCGTTCGTGGAAAGCGCCACTAGTCATACAGTACGGCATCCCTGACCATGGTGGGGTAACGATGGCCCTGTCCAATTGTACTATTGCACACCTGTGACTACAACGGGCATGTTTTGGTCGTCATTGTGTGGGGGAACTATAATTCACATTTATGTGTGACCGCACATACATCAGTGCTCCTGTGCATTAAACAGTAGCACCACTCATGATATCATCATGGCTCATTCTTACCTGGGTCAGAAATGATGTTGCGTGATGTATGTCCGCCTCCTTTGGCCCTCAGCTGTGTTAGGAACGTGTGCCTGTCGGTGTTGTGCGGGTGGTTGGTCATCCCGGTAGTCGTCATTCCTGTCCACCTCAATGGGTATCCCCCTTCTGGTTGCGATGTTGTGCAGCATGGCACATACTGCTACAATCATGCAGCAGGTGTCTGGTTTATATTGCAAGGCACCACCAGTCTTATGTAAGAATCGGAAGCGACTCTTCAGAATCCCAAAGGTCCTCTCAATCACATTTCTGGTGCTTATGTGGGCCGCGTTGTAGCGTTGCTCCTGTGGTGTTGCTGGATTGATGTAGGGGGTGAGGATATATTCACGCAGGGCGTATGCACTGTCACCTACAGGATGGAAGCAAAGGCTTAGCGACAGTGATGAATATACATGTGTGATGCTCATGTTATGAAGAGGTATGTGTACGTACCAAGCAGGAGTCCCTCTCCAAATTCTCCCTTGAGTAGGCGCCTGTGGATGCCACTGTGTTGGAATATGTAGGAGTCGTGTGTGCTCCCTGGAAATTGTGGCACTAGGTCCATGATGATGTGCTTGGCATCACACACGACCTGCACGTTGATGGAGTGGTAGGACTAACGGTTACGGAAAATGTACTCATTGGCTGAGGGTGGACAGATGGGGACATGCGTGCAGTCAATGCATCCTATGACATGGGGGAATTGGGCCACCTGGTAGAATGCCTGTTTGGTGTGGTCCAACTGCTGTGGGGTTGTGGGGAAGCTGATGTGGTTATGTATCATTGTCAGCATGGCATCAATGAATTTGTGGAAGAAGCGTGATAGTGTGCTTTGTGATACGCCTCCCGCAACGGCGATGACCCCCTGAAAACTTCCAGAGGCCAGTAGGTGCAGGCTGCATAGGACCTGGACGTGCGCAGGAATAGCATTGGTCCGACGTGTCTGGTGCTGCAGTAGTGGTTCAAGGTCTGCAATTAGGCGCATGATCATGGCACGATTGAGACGATACTTGTCGTAAACCTCCTCCTCATTTTGGCCAAGCAATGTGATGCGCACTCTGAAGACTCTCTCCTGGACCCTTCTCCTGCGCTGTCCTGCTGCATTGATTCGCATCCTCCTTGCAAGCACGTAGAGGGCTGCCATTTTGTGCAAGGTAACAGGGTCTCCTGGCCCTATTTGTATGGCTTACTGATTGTTAGCATCTGTGGCACATTTAGAATTTTTTTAGGTTTTTAAATTTTTTTATGCAACTTTACCTCCTGGTTCTGATTCACCTTAATCTGCTCATGCAAAATTGCGATTTTGGGGATTTTCGGTATTTGTGACTTTTGATGCATTTGTTAGCGATTTGTCATTTGCGATTGGCACATGCCGGGCGCTAATAGGGATTTCGGTATTTGCAATTTATTGTTTTGCTATTCTTTATTTTGACGGGGCTTCTTTATGCGATTCTTTATTTTTGCCGGGAATTATTTAGCGATTCTTTATTTTAGCGGGGAATTATTTAGCGATTCTTTATTTTTTCCCGATTTGAGTTGATGCATTGGGATTAGTTTTTTGCCACTCGCTAACGGGTGATTTTTGCGATTCGGTATTTTTGCGAGTTGATTTTTGGTTGATGCATGTGCCAGATAGTTGGAGACCCAATGCTCCTGAGAAATAAACCCAGAGTTTCGCAATTAACCCAAATGCTATTTCGTTCATGCACTTTCACTCTAGCAAATGTAGTACATTCACACAGAATCCTCTCTTTCCAGAGAACAGCGAACAGTCTGTCCTACTACAGAATTATGACATACGTTAACAAAGCAGCGCTTACCTCTCCTTTGTCCTTCTAACAAGCTCAGAGAGTAGCTATTACCTTTCCAGTGATAAGCGTTATCGGAATGCCAGTTGGATCCCTGGTACCTAAGACCAGAATTTCACAGGTAACCTTCGCTATCATACACACTTCTCTCACACAGAAAAATGTCTCTAATGGCAACACACGGCGATGTCACCGAATCGAACCCAGACAATGCGTTGTGCAACTTCAATCGTCACACATTCTCCTGTGTACCTACAGGATAACAACAATTCCGTCTTTCCCGAGAACAGCGCTTATCTCTGCTCTACTACGGAACCGTTACAAACTTCCAACTTCCTACATCCCAGAAGCCGTGCAAACAACAAAAAACTCGACAGGACTCAACATAGAGTGTTAGTACATAAACCAATAATCAATAAGCTATTTACAAGCAATATTCACCAAACCAAAACAATAAAAACCATTGTCTTGCTACCAGAAAACTGTTGCAGCGCTGAACGTCAAATTCCCCCTTCGGCATACACCAACTACCTCGGCATCCAATTTACTCACATACATTCATTGGTGGGGCCCATAACCCAAATTTACTTTTGACCTGACCTGTATTCTGAGGGAAAATACGTTTCACAACGCTGACATGAGAGGAATACCTTTACTTTACCCTAAACACATTGACATTAAACCTAAGATATCCCTCCCATACGGAGATAGATCATTTAGTTGAATTGGTAATTGATGATTAACTCGTCTACCTTTGCTCTATTACTTTTCTTTAAATCTTCTTCTTCAAATAATCGACACAACACATTTGTCAATTAATCAATTATTCTTTATCTAACAAATATTGAAAGAAATGTTAGAAATCATCATTAGCATTTCAGAGCATCATATTTACCTATTCTGGCTAAAGTCGTCCTCTAAGTCAGTCAGTCAAAGAGAATTTATTCAGCAAAGTTAGGCCGCAATTCAGTCTCTCATAGATTCAGGATAACAGCTGTCCAGCAGTGTCACCATCCTCTCCGTCAGCATAACGTCAGGAAATCGAGTTCGTCAAAGAAGAGCGGGATGATTAGTTCAATTCCATACCTACTTTTATAGTGAAAATAATATCAAAAAGTATCAAGATCGGGGTTTAGATAGTCCTCATCGGTCAACTTTGACTTGCGGGGTACAGTTGTCAGGGTGTCGGATAATGAAGTCATCCAACTTGCTTGTTCCAGCTTTTAAATCAAGCATTGTCCTTTCTTTAGGATGGGTTCCCGGAACGACCTTGGAGGGTACATGTTCTCCCGGGGTCAGGTCCAGGCCACTGTTGCTGGCGGTGATGCATGCGCACTTCACCCAGAACCTCGTGTTGTCAGGGCAGTCACGTTTAACGTCTCGTTCAGCCATCTTGTTTAGGCCAAAAGGGTCATCTTAAGCAAAAGAAACACAAAAACGTAATTAAAACATAGAAATGGCTAATAAAATGTTATTCCCTTGCTGATACCCATATGTGTGTGTATTTATCTAGCAGAAGCAGAGCGGTTTATACTCACTGAATAAAGCACAAATCACAAATACATCACTTAAAGCAACATATAACATATAATATTCTAATTTTCTGCTATTAATATGCGTACACAAGTTAATTCACAATTAATATAGCCATGCAAAGTGCAATTCCCACGTGTAATTCTCTTGTCAATATAGTTGGTGAGTTATCCCTTCAAACAAATTAATAATATTACAATTAATTGATTATTCGGATTAATATAAACATGCAGAATGGGGGGGGGTATACAAAATATTTTACTACCTGCTCCAGCACTTGCTGGATGCCTTTTTTTTAACCAGAGACTTAGCTACAGCCCATTTTTACATCAAAGTCCCTGGCAAGCTACAGCAGTCCGAATTTTTACTCATCCTCTATCTCGTAGGTGAAAAAACTTTGATATTGAAGTAATGCCCCTCAGATATGAAAATGCCCTTACCATTGCCCACGTATTGGATAGTACTTGGGCAATGATGAGGGTGTTTTCATAAAATCCAGATGCGCAGTTTCATTTGCTCACTAGTTCTATATGCAAGGCTTTCAATGAGGCTGTTCCCTTCCAGAACCAGAAAGCCCTTCCTAACTGCAGAACCGTGCAAATCTGTATTATTATTTGTAGGAGTGGGTGGTAGACCACAATAAGTAATGGCACTATTCTTCTAAGTCCAGTAAAGGTTTCTGTAATTACACCCTGAGCTCAACCGTTGGTAGCTATGGTACAGAGCAAGCAGATTTAACTTAAGAAAACCTGTGAAGCATTTTGAAGTATTAAAACAGATACAATGTTGAAAATATAGCACAATAAAAATCTTACTCCAATTTACAACAATAGAGAATACTTTAATGAACAAAATGACACCAAAACAGCAAAACCATGGGAAAGGGAACCAGAGATATGATATGCCATCTGCAGGCTTATTAATATTTAAAAGGAGCGTTGGGACCTGTCAAAAGAGGTTATGTGGGCAGGTCAAATTTGTAGTTGAAACCTGCCCAGACAGGTTACCGTTAAAGGACCTGTAGTCATGTTTGTGGTGGCACAATAAATGCTGCTTTCCACTTGTGAAATTTATCTTACAGGCCTGGGTAAAATGCTGTACCATTTAATAGGGACTTATAAGTACCTTAAGTATTTCATTCAGGAGTAGAGCCAATTTCAACATGTTTTGGGGAAAGAGCACATGCACTGTGGCATGGTTAGCAGAGTCCCAGTCTACAGAGTATAAAACACAGCAACATCAGTCCAAACAAATGGGGATAAGCATGTAGAAAGTAGCACTTTGCAAGACAACCCAAAAGGAAAAATAGGTTATCTGCAGAGCTCAAGATCTTACGTTAGCAGTATGCAGAGTAGGAAAGAGCTGAGGAGAAACTATTCTACCTACCCATCTTAGAAATTAATATACAAGCTTTGCATCCTTGTATAAACATCAAATTTATGGTAACAAAAATAGCATATTTCACAACCCATATGAAACTAGTTCCTTATTTTGCAACGTAACTCCTCCAAATAATTTCTGAAATTCAATCACCCCAGAAACCCGTGATAAGGGTGAATGAATGTGTTCATCCTGGAGCATCTTGGTCCTCACCAGCTCCTCTTCCAGCCTATTAGCAACCTCCCTCCTTTCGTGTGGCTTCCTCCCTCTGGACTCTGCTAGGCTGCTCCTGCCTTTTACAGGTGAGTCCCAGGTAGCCAGCCTGTCACCCAGATCTCAGTTTAAATGTAATGTATTTTTGTTCTATTTTAGTTTATTTTAGGTGTATCCCCTGATTGTATGCCTCAGCTGCCTTTTCACTCTTGGACACTGTTTTCCTGCCAACTGCTTCCTGCTACCCGCTTCATGCCGCCCGCCTCCTCAGCACCCCTCCTAGGACCTTCTTAATAGAGACCGCAGTGCAGCCCCATTGAGCAGGTTGTCACCAGCTCTACTTGCTGCCTATAAGCCGCCTCCATCTTTCTGTGGGGCCTCATCCAGTCAAACTCTGCTTGGCTGCTCATGCCTTGAGTGTGTGAGCCCCCGGTAGCCAGCCTGTCAGCCAGCTCTTAGTTTAAATGTAATTTATTTTAGTTCTATTTTCGTTTTAAGTTTATTTTAAGTTTTATCCCCTGATTGTAGGCCTCTGCTGCCTTTTCCTGGTTGGTCGCCTTTTTTCTACCACCCTCTTCACGCCTGCCTGCCTGCCTAGCCAGCACCCCTCCCTGGACCTACATAATTGAGAACGCAGCTTGGTCGACAACCGGGTGCACCACCAGAGCGCCACAGGCAAACCCGTATGTGCCTGGACTATGCCCAGTGTTAGGAACCCTGGCCCCCTGGGCACTCATAGGTACTCCACTGCAGATATCCGAGCCCTGAATGCCGGGCACCTCAACAACTGCTGCCTTGCATTCACTTGCTCCAGAGCAGGACCGTTCACCTGCCACCTCTGTCTCGTCACCTGCAACCTAGGACCACCAGCCCTCACAGAAACCTGCGCCACTCCCACCCTGCCAACAGACATCACCCTAGAACCACTCTGATGCCTTCTGCTCAGCGCCAGATCACTCTGCAAACAAGCCACTGACCTTTGGGACACCATCTCCACCCTTGCCTCGATATAACCTTCATACAGAGACCTGACTCAACCCCTCCTCTGCCCGCAACATTGCAAACGTTACACCCAATGGCTACAAGATGACACACCGGGATCACACCAACAAATATAGTGGTGGCATTGCCATAATCCACAAATAATTGATCCGCTGCACCACTACCGAAGACGACACCAAATTGATCATGAAACACCTGAATTTCCGACACCACACCAATGACAAAACAACCATCAAAGGTACTCTGGCCTACAGACTACCAGGACCTTGCACCGGCCTTTGCGATGCCATCACAAACCATCGCCCCACTCTCCATCGAATCCAAGCACTGCATCTTCCTCAGAGACCTCAACCTCCACCTGGACGACCCCACTGACACAAACTCCACCAGCCTCTTAGAACGAATGGACAGCATCGGCTTCACCCAGTTGGTTACAGACCCCACACACATAGCAGGACACACACGGTACCCTATATTTACGTCCAGCAACAGAGTCGAATACAGCCATACCACGGAACTCACATGGACCAACCACTCTATTGTCCACTTCACCATCCCAGGATCACTTCGCACCACCCTCAACCATCCCCCCATCTCCTTCCTCAGCTGGAGCAAAATGACAAAGACAACAGATGCAACCAATGACTCAAAGATGCAAAAAAGGACACCCTTGCAGACTCATTGAGGCCTGTACCAAGAACACCAAGAAACTCTTCACCATTGTCAGAGAGTTCTCCTGCCCGACAGCCACCAAGAACGGGATCCCTTCCTCACAGGAACTTTGCGACACGCTAGCAAGTCATTTCCACAACAAAATATCCACCATATACAGGAAGTTCAAGCCCCAACTCTCTGACCTCCTCAGCTTCCTCACTCCAATGGAAACTTTCCTCAACCGACACCTCATCATGAACTCTATCCACTCCGGAGCACCCACAGTCCCCTGCCCTCACCTCCTCTTGAACCTAGGGAGCAACAAGATCAGCCATCAACTCACCAACATCCTCAATGCATCTATCAACACATCCACCTTTCCTGACGTATGGAAACACACAGAGGTCAGACCTCTCCTCAAGAAACCCTTCCCAAAACACAGCAAACTCCAGGACTACATCTTGCTTCTCCCGTTTCCCGCCAAAGTCCTGTAGAAGGCCATCAACCGTCAGCCCAATGAACACCTCAAGAGAAACAACCTGCTAGATGCATCCCAGTTTCCAAGCCAACTACAGCACAGTGAATGCCCTGATTACCACCACTGATGACATCTGCACACTACTCAACAGAGGAGAATTGTCTGCGTAATCCTACTTGACCTCTCCGCAGCTTTCGCCACCTTTTACCACAACACACTCATCAAGAGACTGCACCAGAGCAAAATCAAGGTAAATGCCCTGAAATAGATTGCATCATTCCTCACAGGATGCAAGCAGAGAATCCACATTCCCCTTTACCTCGGAATGCATGAGCACCATTTGTGCCGTCCCTCAAGGCTCATCCGTCAGCCCCACCCTCTTCTTCACCTCCATGATGCTTCTAGCCGACATCGTCTGATCCCACAATATCAACATCATATCCCACGCTGACGACATCCAGCTCATTCTCTCACTTTCAGCAGATCCCACCACCACCAAGATCAACTTCCACAATTGCATGAAGAACTACGCAACCTGGATGAAAGACAACTGTCTGAAGCTCATCATGGACATTACCAAAGTGCTAATCTTCGGCAACCATGCCTCCCTCTGGAACAACACCTGGTGGCCCGCTGAATTCGTACCTACTCCCACCCCTCATCATCCTGGTGAGCAAACTCCCCATAAATCAACAGATCAACACAGTCTCCGTGGCCTGCTTCCACACTCTCTGCATGCTCTGAATAATCTTCAAATGGCTTCCTACAAACACAAAAAAAACAGTCTCACTGGCCCTAATCACCAGCTGTCTGGACTACAGCAAAATTTGCAGGAACCACCACCAATCTAATGAGAAGTCTCCAGATGAAACAGAATTCAGCAGCCCGATTGAGTCTCAACCTGCCCATATGAATCCACAACACCGAACACCTTAGGAACCTCCACTGGCTCCCTGTCCAGGAAAGATGCCAATTCAAACTACTAACTCGCCTACAAAGCCCTCCATGACCAAGGACAAGCATACATGAACCCCCAACTAAACTTCCACCAGCCGTACAGAAACTTTTGCTCTGCCTTCCATGCCCTTGCACAGACACCATGTATATGCCGCAGCAACAGGAGACTGCTCATTCTCCCACCTCGCCGCCAAGTCCTGGGACACCCTCCCTCTCCGCTTCCAAACATCTCCCTGGCTGACCGACTTGTGAAGAGACTGGCTTGTGACTAAGCCCAGAAACCCAGCGCCTCGATTACCTCTCAAGTGATTAGCCACACTATAAAAGTACTGATTAATTCATTGATTGAGTTAGCAGAGCTGAGTTGAAAGGGGCGGCGTATGGCTAGTGGTAAAGGTAACTCTTCAGAAATTTATGAAAGGAAGTATGATTTCTGATGCAGCAGGGAGCTAGTAGCAATCCATTCCACAACTCTGGAGTAAGAACAGAAAATGCCATGCCTCCTATAAAGGAGTGAACAGGAAGGAAGACAGTACAAAATTTGGACCCACACAGCCCTCCCACCAACTAGCGATATGGCTGAGCCATACCTGGCTCGGTTCATGAAGAAGCTTGGAAATCTGTAGTACCTTAAACCCTCTTGATCTGAATTATTTTGGTCCTACCTTCCTACTGACCTTCTTGGGTAAGGGATTGGAGAAATTGGCCTGTGACCATTTCAATAAATTTGCAGAAAACAATGGCCTTTAAGACACCTTTAAGGAAGGCATTCAATCAGGGCAGACCAGTGAGCTGATGATTCTCTTGGCTATTCCTAATATCAGATCTGTCCTGACATTCTTCTTGTCGCCCACATATACCTGGCATAGTGCTTAAATTTATCAAATCTTTTTTACCTTGTAGACCTCAGACTGTACCTATATCACCCTTCCCATACAAAGATAGATTGAGCTGTGGTGCCACCCACAGATGTATTCTTTCCCCTTTATTGTTCAATCAGATTATGCAACTCCCTCCATCTCTACTCCATCAAGCAGAGGTCCCCTTCTAGATCTATCCAGACAACACCCAGCTCATCTTTGGAATCTCCAATACAGTAGATAATTTCTCCAGAGACTAGCCACTATAGAAACTCAATATCTACAGTTATTGGTGGATGTCCACTAGCTTCCACATTTGGAATGTAGAGAACACAGAGATCTTACTCACCTCATCCCCTGCATGCAATTTGGGAACAGTATTTATGCCGCATACAGTGGGTCCAACTGCCACTTTACCTGTCACATCACACAAATCAACCAGCCAACCAGCAGCACGCCAAACACACCAAGACACTACCTGAACAAAAACACCAACTTGCATACGTCTTTCTCAACACATGCTCACTATGCAAGCACACCACTGATATTTGGGACCTCATCTCCACCCTCACACCAACATCCTTTTCTTTAAGGAGACCTGGCTCAACCCCATATCCATGCCCGAAATCGCCATCACAATGCCCGAAGGATACAAGATTACTCACCGTGAATGTATCAGCAAGTCTTGTGGAGGGATTGCCATCACACACAAGGAATCCCTCCAATGCACCACCACAAATGATGACACAACACCAGTCATAGAACCCCTCAACTTCCAACTCCAAACAGAGAGCAAAACCACCATCAGGGGCACCCTCACCTACCGTCATCCACGACCACGTCCAGCCTTATGCAATTCATTGCAGACTTCATCTCCCCCTTGCCATAGACCCCAACAACTACATTTTTCTCTGTGAACTCAACTTCCATCTCAATGGCAACAATGACATCAACACTACCTACCCACTCGACAGCATAAACAACATCGGACTCACCCAACTCTGCCTTGCCCCCGCGCATACTGCAGGCCACACGCTAGACCCCATCTTCACCTCCAGTTTCTGCATCAGGTACAGCCTCACCACGGAACTCATCCGGACCGACCACTCCATAATCCACTTCAACATCACCAGCTAACAGATCTCTACCCCCAGTCTGCCCAATGCTCCTCGCCAAGGCTGGAGCCAAGTCTCAAAGGACACACAAATCAACACCCTCAACAACATCCACCACATCTCCTCCAACAACCTAGACCTGAACGTCAAGAACTTCAACAATTGGATCATCAACTGTGCCAATGGCATCACTCTCAACTGTAAGGAGTGATAAATGCCACCCCAGTCCTCCTAAAACACGTCTTGACACTCCTAAGTAACCAAAGGTGTGCTGGCAGTGTTTCCAAAAGGGAAGGGAGAGCGGATGAGAGAAAAAGAGCGAGACAAGACTCTGCTACTCCACACAGCCTGGTCCAGCAGGGCACCCAAGTCTCAGGAATATGAGGGAAACAGTGGTGGTGTTGTTGTTTTGAATCACTCTGGGGATAGAAGATAACCAGGAATGAGTACAGTTGCACTTTTGTGGAAATACGCCACATGCACAACACACCATGCATCTGTTAGATAGATATGTCTTCACCTGTTGCTAAGTGGGCCTCTCTATACTATCTTGTTAGTTTTCAAGTCACACAAAAGAGTTCTTGGATTTTATCATAAAACTCCTAATTATGGCAAAAGTCTCTTAGCACCCCCAGAAGGTAATAAGATTATAAACAATGATTCCAAACGACAACAGAAGACTAAATTAACAATAAGGATAGCAAAGAAAAATGCTGGCATTCACATCCTCATTGAGGATTAGTTGTGCTATTCTACTCATGGATTACTATGATATTTATCACACTGGATGTGCAACAAAATGCATGATGCACCTCTGCGTAAGTAATACAGTTTTTCAAGCTTTTAAACAGTCAATTTATGAGCATGCATAGAGTTTTTTGTAAAGAGTACCCAGCCCAGGTTGTTATTGTCAAGGTCAAATGTTCCAAGCACAGAGCGCAACTATCAAAACAAAGTTAGGGTTAGTCCGAGTCAAATAACGTAATCCCGCTACAAGTGAATGCCCAGATATGCCCAGATATGCTAAGGAGATCCACACGATCAAAGACAAGCAGACCAGAAATGCGCTGCACTTAGCTGTCCAGAAGCGAGTGTCACTGATGAGGTCCTGCTTTGGATGAGTTGAAATCCCTGAAGTCGCAGGAGTCCATTGGAGGTCAGCTGCAGGCAACTGGAATGCCAACTGGCAAGAAAACAGGAAGTAAGTCAAGCACCGTCAAGTAAAGGGCTTTTTCTTTAAAAGCCAATCAGGACGGTTGGCTAACTCGAGACCAGGCACGCCCCCAAGCATGACGGTTGCCCGGCAACAAAATAAAGGGTGGCTGCCCAGAAACGTGTCAGTAACGTGTCGGTGTTTTGGCATTACATGATGTAAACAAGCCAGCCAGTCAACTCTAGGGCTGAACTAGAGCATGCCTCGTCACCCGTAAGATTGGTAAGAAAATATAAAAAAGCACAACGGAGACATGGGGGGAAGCACGGTCAAAAAAGAGTAGCTACATCTAATCATAAAAGGGGCTCCTTAACGCAACTATCATTGGGAAAAAGCTCCGCTTTGAGGGTATCAGGGACTGTGCCATCATCAATGACTAATCTTACAAACTTCTTAACAGACCCTACTGGCTTATCTAATTTTGGAGTTAAGGAGGACACAGGGGAAGTCCCGGCTAGCATTCGCACTGATGACTCCCCCTTAAGTACGCCTGATAACGCTTGTGAGTCCTTGTTGAGTTTCCGTATTAGTAGTGATGACGAAGGGTCATCATATCTCCCTAGATTTTCCCCCGTATCTCCCTCAAACTCAAAAGATGAGCTATCACCTGAGGTTGAACGTAAGCAAAGTGGGGGAGGCTTATCATTAAAGTGGCAAACTGAAAATCCGCAGAGGAACACAACCTCTATCTTGAGGGATGCGATGGATCAACTGACCCCCCTCACAATGCCCTTAGAGGCTACTCACTGTTTTATTAGTGAGGGTAGTCTTTTGGAAAAAATTGAGTACCTGGTAAAATCTTTAATGCAGCCCCTTCTGTAAAATATTATGATGATTAACACGCACCTGGATTTAATTGAGAAAAAGGTAGCAGATAATACACTTTCACTTTCTGGTTTGGCGATAGGATTAAATAATATAAACTCCAGTAAATTACCTGCAAAAGTGACAATAGCTACAATACCTGCTCCATCATGTCCCCCCATCACCCTAACACCTAACCAGATTAGACAAATGCCATCCTGTCCTTCCCCAATTAAAGTGTCAACACCGCCCTCGCTGAAGAAAAAGCCTGCCCATAGGACGCAACCACAAAGTAAAGCAGGTGATCATATGGCAGATAATCTGACCTCAGAAGTAAAATCAGTATCACTACAAAATAAGGCCAATAAGGCCAATAAGGATAGTGAGTCTAGGAACATTACTAATAAAAACTGGCAATCCAACAGTATAGTAGATTTACCGCCAGAAGCAGCCCCCTATGCGATCGTTATGGCGGGCGTCCCTGAGCTCCCCTCTGAGAACAGGGAAGATTATCAAGCCTTAAGGAATAAAGTCATTCATTGGCTGTGTAATTACAGACCTTTGCCTTCCTAGATAAATGGGGAAATCCTACATGTCAGGCGCTGCAATTGGGTGGGGTCTCGTCCTAAAGACAAAAAAGGGGATGTGATTATCGTAAATTTTAAAGATCAAAGAGCAGTTAGACATATTGGGGACTGGTATGATCTAAGCAGTAGTGACTCCATCTCTACACACTACCTTAATTATTTCTACCCATACTCTCCAGCCCAGCATCGTATGAATCAGGAGGAAAGAAGGCAGACTGCCAATAGGTCTGCTTTCAACCATCATGGTTATAGCCGGACCCCTTTTGTGCAACCATATAGCTCATTTAATCCCCATCCTAGGCAGCTCCATCCCTCCACCCGAGGCCTGAATCATGGAAATAATTATCTGTGGGATAATAGAGGCATTGTTCCGCCTGTTTATAACATATCAACCCACAATCGGTTTGATGTTTTCTCAGGCCTTGAATGTGTGGATTGACATAAGAATGACATCTGCAAGAGCCAACTTCTAGGCTTAGGGGGGCACACCGACAAAATTAAGGAGAAAATTAATGAACAGAGGCCATGGGATTTATTGAGGACAACACGCAAGTACAATCCGCTTATAGTGAGACTTATGCTGACATCAGGAAGGACAGCTGTAAGGTTTCGAACATGCTGGATTTAAATGATGGGGGATATAACGGAGGACCCTGCTACAAGCAATCTGAGAAGGCAAGGGATAAAGGACCTTTATGTGACCTTGGAACTAATGAAAAAAGGAAAACCTGCATATTCCTATTTTGGAATGTGGCAGGATTAAGGGAGAGAATGAATAATCCATCCTGGGGAACTGTTATAGATGGACATGACATTTTGGCTCTCCAAGAAACCTGGTCTTTAGATCCAGTGCATATTAATGGTTACAGAAGTTTCTTTACCCCGGCCGTGGGGGGCAATCATGGAAGAGCAAAGGGTGGTTTACTTACCTTTGTCTCAAACCAGCTTAAATGTGATAAGAGTTGGTTTACACCAAAATCTAGTTTTTATCAATTAATAACCCTAAGAAATAAGAAGGGATTTAATGTTGTTGTCATAAACTTTTATAATAATATTCCAAGGAAAGAAATCCCTAGCATCTTAATAATGCTGAGGGAGGATATACAACATGAAATAGATAAAACCGACAGGGAATTTATGATTTTATGGGGGGGGGGGGGGATTTTAATTGCAAACTCTGTTTAAAAGGCAAACAGGGTATGTGTGGTCTAACGATAGAGTAGGAGATAAACTTAACTCATTTCGATCATTCTCTGATTGGGGAACTATTAAACGATATATTGTTTATGTATGATTTGGGATTTGTAAATGAAATCGCCCAAAAACCTACCACCTTTGTGCCCACATTTATCGGTAGAGGAGCACTGTCTACCATTGACTTTATCATTGGTTCAAATAGTTGCAGCCATAAGATTATCAAGTCAAACATCATGGAGCTGCCAGTTAGTGACCATCTGCCCCAAATAATGGAGGCTGAAAATCCTTTTTTTGACTGGCATGAGGTCGTGCCCTCTATGTGTACAGTTCCTGATGTGGCACTTGGCAGACAAAATGGGTACAACTTAAAGTGGGGTAAGGTTGTCCCGGAAATGTTTTTAGGTAAGTTGCTGAATGCTTGCCCAAACAGCTTTGATATCTGTTTGGATGAAAAGTCTAACAGCGAGCTGATAATTGAGCATTTCAATATAATAGCTTCCACAATTAAGAAAAATCTGTGGGTGGAGGTTAAGAATAGGGCAAAGGGTAAGAAAAGCTGGTTTGATAACGCCTGCACCAGGTCTTTAACCGACCTGAAAAGTGCTATTCATAGGATACCTCGAAATCCTATTGAAATAAGAGGCTGCAGGAAAATATATAATGAAGCCCTAAAAAACAGAAAAAATGTCATAAAAAAGGAAGCCCTGGAAGTGCTATGTGAAGCATCACAGCTGAAGGATGCGTTTGCATTCTGGATTGCCGTTAATACCCCGTTCCTCTACGATAATTCCAAAGCGCGAATAGAGATCGCTATCGCTGAGGAGGACTGGGTGTTGCATTTCTCAAATCTTTATAGGTGTCAAGATGAACGCCATATCACAGATCCTGCTATAAGGGACAATACAGGTGTCGGGGTTGAAAAACTGGTAATAACCCTGGAGGAAGTCAATATGGGCCTGAAAGCAATGAAGGGTGGCAAGGCTGCAGGGCCTGATGGGATCCCTGGTGACTTGTATAAAGCAAATATTGAGATCTGGGGTCCCATGCTGGTACAACTTTTTAATGCAGCTCTGGCAAGGGGCTTAAACCCGTCTTGGTTCACCTCGGTCATTGTACCTATTTATAAGAAGGGAGACAGACAATGCTGTGCTTGTTATAGACCAATCTCCCTTCTGGACTCATCTGTAAAAATCCTTGGGAGAATCATCTTGGCAAGATTACAAAGCTGGGCCGAGGAGAATGAAATAATGAGCTACCTACAATATGGATTCCAAAAGGGCATTGGCACTGTCGAACAATGCCTAAATCTAATGATCATACAATCTAAGTATTCGAGGATAAAGTGTGAACGCTTGTATCTTACGTTCGTCGACCTCTCATCGGCGTTCGACTGTGTATCACATGTCAAATTATGGGCAATTTTGAAAGAGATAGGTGTGGAAGATTCTATTGTTTGCTTTCTGAAAGATTTATACTCGGGGGCCACAGCTTCGGTACGCTATGGTATTGGGGGCCAATGCACCAGAGGGTTTGGACTTGGGCCGGGGTGTTCGCCAAGGGTGTGTTTTGGCCCCTTTCTTATTTCTGGTATACATTAATGGACTTGAGCGTCGCCTACTTCAGGAGTGCAGGGATATGCCTAAAGTTGGGAGGTCTATCCCTGCACTCCTGTATGTGGACGACGCAGTTCTAATGGCCCGTACCCCTGTGGCACTACAAAATTTGATACAATCTTTTGAGATCTTTATGTCTAGCTTAGATTTAAAAGTCAATTGTAGTAAAACCTTTTCAATGAACTGTGGTAATAGATCTGGAAGGCAGACAAAAAGAATGTTTTTGAATAATGTTCCTTTGGAAATTACTTCTACTTTCCCTTATCTTGGTGTCTTGTTCCATGAAACTGGGGCGTGGACTTGTGCGGTAAAGGCCAGAACTCTTTTGTTCCAAAAAACTATAATGGCCTTAAAGAATTTTATCAAAAAATTGGGTAAGAAACCGATCAAAGAAATTTTAACAATTTATAAAGCTACGTGTACATCGGTAGCCATGTATGGCTCGGGTCTTTGGGGGTACTCCAACATTGACACAATCCAAAAAGCCGAGAATAGGTTTTGGTGGTACGTCCTGACAGTACCTCAAAGTGTTGCGACTTACATTTGCCACATTGAACTTGGACTAACCTATATATCTGATGTAATCAGAATACAACCCATCCTTCTGTGGCATAGGGTATGGACAACTAATGAGTGTACTATGAATCGGGCCATTTTTCAGGATGTTTTAAAATTGGAAAATGTGGGTAGATTGGAATGGCTAAACTATGTTAAATCGTTTTTTGATAAAATTGGCTGCCAACAGTATTTTGAAGACCCACTCTCAATGGGCAACATATCCAGGAACCTATTGTCTAGGCTATGTATGGAATATCTCATGGAAAAAAGAAGGCAAGAGGAAATGAAGAAATAGACTGTAACCTCGCATTTTCCTTTGTTAATTAGTAACAAAGTACAGCCATACTTAACTCTGCCGATGTCAAACTATGATCGATTTCTTTTGACCCGTTTTAGATTAAATATTGTTTTTAGACTTCTGTCCTTCCCAGTAATGAATTCATGGTTGCCTAATTTGCCCTTGTGTCCATGTGATGATTCTTCGCCCCAATCTGACATCCATATTTTATTCTTTTGCAAATTTTATACTTTACCGCTTAGGAATTACATTGTTCCACTCCTTAAAGAACTGAAAATAAATAAATGTCGCCCAGCTTTTTTAGAATTTCAGAGAATGGACACTGTTCTAACTGTTACTGTAGTTTTAAGCTTTTTTAAAAATGTTTTTAAATTTCGGAAAACAATGGGCCTTGATGAAATATAATTAGACCCTTTTCTCTCTTATATTCTCCCTGTGTAAATTGTAATTGTAATTTGATGTTGTTGCTTTCATGGTTTTTGTCTTTTAAACCGAATAAAGTATTTTTGAATCTTGAATCTTGAACAAGCATCGGTAAAAACAATAACAAGCATTTGCAAAACCAAGCACCCCTGTAACATGTAACAAGCATTGGTATACACAAGAGAGCTATGCATTCGTGCATAAAAGGGGGCACACACTTGTCAGCACAACAGCGAAGCAGAAGGGAAGTGTACATGAGCAGCCAAGGAGCCTTGGGGGTGCTGACAAACCAGACAGGGTTGAGACTGGGACCAGGATTCCCTGGCACCATCTGCAACAACACCCACAGAAGGTCCACCAAGCAGGCTAGCTGGTACACTGAAGAATTCAGAACCACTAAACAACACCGTAAACAACTGGAAAGAAGATGGCCAACAGCAAGGACATGACTCACAAGACAGCCTTCAAGACAGCCCTCAACCTCTCCCACAGACAGTTTAGAGAATCAAAGTAAAAGGCCTCAGTATCACACAACAAATCAAGCTCTGATAACAGCAAAGAACTCTCCAACATCATCAAAGAATTCCCCAACCCCTCAGCTGCAACAAACAACATTACCCCCTCACAGGAACTCTGCAACAATCTTGCAAACTTCTTCTATGACAAGATCATCACACTACCACCACGGACATCTAACTAACTGAATGGAGCCAGCTCACCCCACAGAACACCGCTTTCATCATGAACTCGGTTCATTTAGAGGCCCCAACCAACCCATGCCCTCACCTCATGTTCAACCTAACCAAAGCCAGAATTAGTCATGTACTCACCACCTTGCTCATTACCTCAATCGTCAAGACTACCTTATCTGAGGACTGGAAACATGCACAAGTCAACGACCTACTAGAGAAACCAATGGCAGACCCCAGAGAACTCAACATTTACTGACAATTCTCCCTGCTCCTGGCCCAAGTTTTTTAAAAAACCAACCACACTCCTCACATTTGGAATAGAACATCTTATTGGACTCCTCCCAGTCTGCATTCTCCAGCAACTACAGCATCAAAACAGCCCTCATCGCAGTAACCGGCGGCATCTGAGCCCTACTCGACCCAGGAGAGACTGCAGCTCTGATCTTCCTAGACCTCTCCTAGACCTCTCGGCAGCCTTTGAAAGGGGCTCCTACCACACACTCATCACAAGTCTGTATAACATAGGCTTCCTGAAGAACCTGAAGTGTTGGCTCCTCTGCATGCCTTTTTGCAGAAAGACCCACCTAGGCATGCTGTTTCCCTGTTATACAAACACGCACAGGCTGAAGTCTCCTCTCGCTCTCTTAAAGCCAGGCAGGAATGGGATGCAGATCTAGGAACTCCACTGACAGATGATCAATGGGAGCGCAGCTGTGCCCGGGCGTTCAGCATCACGGGTAATAGCAGATTGCGCCTCATCCATTTTAAATTTTTACACAGATTGTATTATACCCCGGCTAAGCTCTATAGATTTCGCCTCCGGGACACTGATAGTTGTGCTCGTTGTGGCAGGGAGGGAGCGGATTTCCTGCATTTGGCATGGGGCTGTACCCCGGTGGCGGCATTCTGGACACGAGTGTTCGAGGGACTCTCGGAAATGCTGGGTATTCAGCTGATGCCGTGCCTGCTTGTGGCTCTTTTGGGGTTACTACCGGACATCAAAACACCACATAAAAAATTCCTTGCTATGGCGCTGCTTTTAGCAAAGCGGCATGTGGCATGCCGGTGGGGGAGAGGCAGGGCTCCTAAATTCAAGTGCTGGGTCCACACTATGGCCACTTGGCAAGATAATATGGGCTCCTACGCAGAAATGTTGCCTGCCAAATCGCGCCCGAAGGATATTTGGGGCCCACTCACTACTTATTTACTCGCGCAGGAGAAGGAGCGTGAGAGACAGGCTGACGGCGAGGCAATGAGGGGAGAGGGTGCGGCTGCTCCCGGGGATGGCTCTCCTGCCTCTTAGCTGGGATGGTTTCTGTACATGCACCATACGATGTTGTTATCTGGGGGAGGTGGTGGCCTTTTTGAATTACCGGGATTGCATCTCCTCAGCGCATGGAGCTGGGGACTGACCTGCGGGGGGAGTCGAGAGCTATCTGGACTTTTGTCAATTGTCACACTTGCTTTTTATATTGTACCATGCTGTTAATTGCCTGCACTATATATTGTTTTGCTTTCACAGTAGGGACTGGACAGTAATGTGAGACTGTAGTAACTACATTGATGGCACTCGGTGGGGGGGGGGCGTTGCACGTAGTTCCCAAGCTGTTGCGGGAAGGTGCCATATTTGTGAATTGCTATGTCCTTGGCTATTTGTGGATATCATATTGCACTGATGTACCGCGCAACTTTTCAATAAAGTTTTTTTCTAAACCAAAAAAAAAAAAAAAGAAAAAGTCTGTATAACATAGGCATCCAAGGAGCTGCTCTCTGATGGATTGCCTCATTCCTTACCAGAAGAACGCAAAATGTCAGTCATCCCCCATTCACCTCCAAACCCAAGGAAATCATCTGTGCAGTACCCCAAGGATCCTCGCTCAGCCACACCCTCTTCAGCACTTCTATGACACCTCTGGCCAGTTTCACCAAAACCCACAGTTTCAACATCATATCCTACGCCGACGACACACAACTCATCTTCTCCCTCTCTTAAGACACTATTAGCACCAAGACCAACTTCCAAAACTGCATAACAAACGTCCCCAACTGGATGAAGGACAACTGCATGAAGCTCAACACGGACAAGACAGAGGTACTGATTTCTGGAAGCAAAAGCCCCCCCCCCCCACGGGAACGCATCCAGTCGTGATTTTTGGAAACAACGGTCCTACTCCTACCCTCACTGACCATGCTAGGAACCTAGGCATCATTCTGGTCAGCTCCATCTCCTCCTCCTGCTTCTTCATTCTCTGCATGCTTCTTAAGACATTCAAATGGCTACCCCAAAGCTCAAGACGCACTATCATCCAGGGCCTTATCTTCAGCCGACTGGGCTACAGAAACGCTCTCTATGCAAAGATAGCAGCTCTCCTCCTCTGATGACTACAGACCTTACAGAACACTGCAGCCAGACTCGTCCTGGATCTCCCTAGATGAACCCACATCACTCTCTACCTCAGGGAACTCCACTGACTCCCTGTACAGAAAAGATGCCAGTTCAAGATCATGACCCATGCATACAAGGCCCTACACAACTGCAGACTCGCCTACATGAAACACTGCCTGAACTTCCATCAGCCTACTAGATACCTACGCTCCACGTCCCTTTCTCTAACCCTCACCCCCACATCCAACATAGCAGATGCTGCTTCTCCTGCCTAGCAGCAAAGACATGAAACGAGCTACCCTACGAACCTCCCCATCTATTCCAGACTCCTGAAAATCCCTGAAGACCTGGCTATTTGGCTAATGAATTGGACACTTCCACCACCTGTATACCCTTACAGGTGACAAGTAGTGTTCTATAAATCTACTGATTTATTGATTGATTGGAGTATTTATTGTTTTTAGTCTGATCCTGGCCCCTAAGATTGGAAGAGCATCTAATACCTGCTTCGTCCAAAAACATGCTGAAAGGAACTCTACCATATATTGACAGAATCTAACACATTCCCGCTGTAAATACTCTCATTCAATAAGGATTGGACTATGCCAACTCAATTTATCTGGCAGCTCCGGAAAAGTCTATTTGCCATCTTTAATTTGTCCAAACTATAGCAACCAAGGTCCTTACTGGCACACCTGGAATGGTCCACATCACTCTTGTATTGCAGTCCCCCCACTGGCTGTCAATCCATTCTAATGTTGAAATCTCATCTTGAAAGTACTGACTATTGTCAATAAGGTGATTAATAGCAAACATTTTGCTGTATTATTGAGTAAATAATATGCTTATCAATGTGTTCCTATAACCCTCTTTTGCTGGCAGTTCCCAAAACAAAAATAGTCTCCTGTGGAGGCAAGTCATTCTCAATAGCCACCACAAATATGTAGAACTCCATATCTTAAAATCCAAAAGCTGTAACAAATCATCCTAACAACTAAACATTTGGTGTCAGATGTACAAAGCCTTTTTATGTTCTCAACCACTCGGATCTGGAGCTTGCACCCGCAAAAATGCTTTTTCGAATTTACTAATTCCATTTTAACATCTCACCCCTTACCAATTCAGCATTTGGAAGGGGTGTGTTGTAGGCATCTGTTGAAAATATCTAATTGATATTACACATATCAATGTTTTGCGACCAAAATAAAGTCGCAGTTTTGCAAAGCCTTGAAACATTACTGTGTCCTGAGATAGTGTGGTAAGCCATTTGCATTTCCTTGCTTGCTATAGTGAGATAATTTGGGCATATTAGTTATTACACCTATGAGATTACATAGGCAATTGCCTGCACCCTTTTAGACAGTAACATAAAGCATCTTGTAATAAACACAGATAAGATACATAACTTTTATACAAAACATACATATGTTGGTAGAAAACACTGCCCCTATTCTTGGTCAATTGACCCCCAAAGGTTCGAGAGGTGTATTCATATAGATATGTTGGCTTCACTCTTCATTCCTTATTGGGATGGAGGATCCATTCAAATCAGATAAAGCATATATTGAAGGTTTGTTTAAATGGTTTAGATAAGTTAAATAGAGATTTAGGGGAACTGTATTTTGATCCACTCTATAAGGCATTTAATAGCAAAATTCCTTTGTAAGCCTTGTATGGTGCTAAATTATTGATATTGGATCCAAGAATATATGGTGTAGTTTAAAAAGTGGTGCTTGGAAACAGCACTTGGGGCTTCCAGTGGTTCAAGCAATTTGTGCAGAATTATAAGCAATTTCATGGTGGTTTCTGGGTGCATAAAGATTCTTTAGATATCAACAGTTGCTTTCTAAGTCAATTCGTAATAAGATTTGTAATGGAACAGACTAAACAAAGATGACAAAGTGAGCTCAAGTTATGACAAACCAATCAATCAGGGATTTGTATAGCGCAGCTACTCAACTGTGAGGGTCTCAAAGCGCTTAGGGACATATCATGACTGAGAATGTATTTGTTTTTAATCCTCCCAAAATTACAAAATCGAAAATTATGCAAATAGCAAGGATAATGTCAATCAAGAGAGAAATGGATTATCTACTGTCAAAGAAGACAGTTTTTCTAACCCTCAATATTCTAGGTGCAAAAGTTCTGATACATTGCATGGCCAAACTTCTTTATAAGTCATTAATGTAGTTCATTTTTAAGTTTAGAGTATATATTAAATCAATTATATCCAAGTGCCAAAAGGTTAAAACTTACAGAAGGTTCTGATGGTGTCATCTTCAATCCAGCAGACCTTGTACTCATGTTTTATTGAAATGTTATTTCTTTTTTGATATGTTGTAATGTAAAAAAAACATTTTTGGGAAACATTGTGTTTTAACGAGTGCTGCTGTAAAAATGTTATTAGCGAAAATGAGATATATGAATGTGGCAACAGCATAAGGTTTCTATTTATTAGCTTTAAAAAAAATGTGTAGATATAGTAGGAGTTTAGGATGTGGGAGGTTGATATACTTATGAGATTTATGGTTTTTATTACATTTTAAATTGTTGCATGTATGGTATTTTAAAGGGTATAGTATTAAAAAAATTTTATACTTGACTTTAGAAATCGACCAATTTTGGAACATTTCCAGTTTCATCCGTCCTTTAAATCAGACCAAAAGTGCCACACTGCTACTGGGGGTGTGCACCTCTGCAGCTACTCAGTAGCCGCCCCACTGGGATAATAATGAGCCACTTAGTCTATTTATGTAACTTATTGATGTTTGCATCTTTTTCTTAGCTGCATCTATGTTCACTTCTAGAACATTTCTAATATTGTTTTTTCAGATCAGCTATGGATCAGCAATTACATTACTAAGTGACAAACTCCAGTTTCCCTCCTTTCTGCGCACTCTATCTAATGATGAAATACAGCAGGTATACCTTGCTCAGATGATGAAATTCTTTAACTGGACTTGGGTTGGAATCCTCGGTGCTGATACTGATTTAAGACTCTACGACAGCCACAAGCTAATTGAGTATATAGAGCGTGAAGGCATCTGTGTGGCCTTTTTTGAGAAAATCTCTGTTCAGCAAACCGATGACCAGATACTTCGTACCATCAGTTATATGAGGAAGTCCTCTGCTAAGATTATCTTCATCTACGTGTCCGTGCTAGAAGCTTTTCGGTTCTTTCAGGTGGCATCTACTGTGGATATGAGTGGGAAAGTCTTGATGGCAAGTGCCCAGTGGTTACCCACCCCTGTGTTTGAAGTTAAGGAATTCAGAAAAGCACTGAATGGCATCATTGGAATGGCTCTCACAATGACACCATTTCCAGGGTTCCAAGAGTTCCTCAACAGCATCCACCCATCCATGTACCCAGATGACATTTTCATTAAATCATTTTGGGAAGAAGCTGTTGGATGTCGGTGGCCAACTGGAGATAAACCAGCAGAAGAAGAAATGGCAGTGCCCGGAATGACTCCACTCTGTACCAGTAAAGAGATGACGGATGCCCGGTACAAAGGGAGAAACTATAAATATGTGGCTCCTGTCCACAACGCTGTCTACGCTTTTGCACATGGATTGCATGATTTACTCTTTTGCAAATCCCACCTGTTTTCAGATGGAGGATGTCCAAATATCAGTAACTTTCAATCCTGGCAGGTAAGTAGACAGACAATAAAATGCCATAAACACTCAGAGAATTAGAGTCAAAGGGATATTTTAACGACCTGCCACAGTTCTATTTGTAAAGTAAGGTTGTATTTATTCCAAACTTGTATTGTGGTGATAACAATATTTTTAGGAGATTTATTTTGATTTGGACACTTTAAAGTTCACTTCTGTGTTTATGCAGTAGCAAACTATTGACTGAGACAGGTCCTGAAGAAAGCCTCAGGCATTTTTACCCAAATGGCTGAAACATGTCGACCTTAATAGTAAGCAGTTATTTATGAACACTGCTTTTTGCACTGTTTTTATGTAGAGGGTTAGGGGATATCTATAATAAAATTTGCTTTTCTCCTATTAACTCTATTTTAAAATTTGCACTCTCTATTCATGCACTGCACGGGTTCTCAGAGCTACTTGAGAATTCCTTTGTGATAATTTTTTGAAAATAAACCATCTGTTCTTCGTGTGCTTCAGGCTCTCCATTCTGACCCAATTGAGAGAGTTTTCCCAAGAAGATAGCCTCTATGGTCAAGAGGTATATCTTTTAAATGGGAGGATGACCAGATGATAATACTGATCACCAAGGCAGTTGATGGGAATCCAAACTCTGCTTAAGGGTCCCCTCTTTGTGGTTTTCACAATACTCCTGATTTCCATTTTCCTTTTTTGGTATTTGTTGGCATTTTTATTGAGACCCCCGGTTCAGTGTGTAGACAATAAAATGCATCAGGAGTGCAAATATTGCCTTACTTGCTCAGGCGAGTGATTCAACTTTGCACAGTAAAGAGAAGCTCACCCTGCCAGTATACAGTTTCGCAGAGCAAGAATAAAGTGTACCAGCTTACGATAAAGAATATGACTTTTGTCTTTTATTTATCCCTTGACTCCACTGTTACATACATGGAGTAAAAGTGCAGTTCAAATGCTTTGCGCTCTCATCAAAAGCGTGAACAGGGTAATACATTCTAACATATTGACTGGGTAACGATTATCCAGTTTAGACCCAGCCATATGCAAATCAGCCTTGAAAACAAGCATCCTGGCACTGGTTTTGAGGCATCACCCCTCATCAGCCAGTCTAGCTTGAAACCGGTGACGTAGTGAGCACGGGACCCACGTCTGGGCATACCCTTCCCACTTTGGGTGAAATTGAGATACAGAAAGATGATGGATGGAATGTTGAACATTGTCAAACATTCACGTCCAGTCACAGATCTGGGTTTAGTCCATCGTTATTTTGCTTACCTTGAAACCTGCCCCAGGATGCTTGTTTCCGGTCCAGGGAAGAACTGGCTTTGCAGTTCCGGCTGGGCTGTTCCCATGAGGAACAGTGTCAAGACTGTTTTGCATATGGCTGGGTCTGAACCGGAGTGGTGAAGTGAGCAAAGGAACGATGATGGATTTAACCCAGATCTGTGCCTGGGGGTGAGTATTTGAAAAGTTTCAGCACTCCGTCCATCATCTCCTTGTGTTTGCTAACTTTCGAATAATCCCACCCTAATTCTTTTACTTATTGAGCTATCCTTAGCATCAAAAGGAAATCCTAATTTGAGTTTCAGAGATGATTTACACACATATACCTGTTTGAACAATAAGGCTTTATGTTCAATATAATTGCAATGTCTGCCATTCTCATGAGCAGGGTGATAAACTCAGCAAGTAAAGGCTGAAGGCCTCCATTTCACCTTCAGCCGAAGTAGGTGATGTGATGCTGCATGGCCTGTGTCATCTGTGTGCCCTGGCCCTGGCTCGAAGTTCCTTTCTAACTCTTTACTTCCAGTGCTTAGTTTATAGGGCATTATTTAGTCATTGTTAAATCGTTCTGTTTAAACAATTAGGAGAAAATGCCCTAATGCCTCTTTACTTATTTTCCTTTTGCAAGACTATTCTTTGAACATCAACAATAAACGAGACACATAGTGATCGGCTCTCCATGAAACTTTGTTCACAACTCAATAACATTCATTTAAAACAGAAGTCAGTTCAGATTCTTTACTGTAAATGTATATTAGCAGACTTGATTATCATGTTGCAAAGAAAAATAACATAAAATAAATATGCAGTCTATAGTATTCACATGTAATTACTTCTAAATGATTAACATCTAAATATAAAGTAGATTACCTAGAAAAGAAAAGAAATATTGAACATAATATTTTCATTTCGAATTGCTGGGCTCGTTTTTTGCTGACCCAAATAAAGCAATCGCTAACATCATATGCAGGGGGAGTGAGCAAGAATGGCCAGCTGTATTCTTAGTCTGTCTCTGCTCAGTTGAGGGCATTAGCGTAGAATTCCTTTCCCACAAGAGACAAACACTGGACTAGCAATAAATGTTATCTTGCTCCCAAAAATTCTCTGATGCTCCCTTCACTTTAGGATCTCACACTTGGTCCACCGTCACCCTATCTTGGCCCCGTAGTTTGCACTTTTGAAGCGCACCCAATTGAGGGAAATGGGACCGGATTGACCTTCTCCGCTGTTATTCTAATGGTTTGGCTAACTTCCATTTTTTTTTAAATCAAAGAACCAGTTTATTTATTGTGTTTTTTGCAGAGTTTTATATAGCGCGAACTTGAGCCGAAACGGGTATCAGAGCGCTTTACATAGCACCAGTTACGTTACATTAGGACACACATTCGTTTTTGCTAGGCACGGGGAGCTTAAGTGATTTGCCCAGAATCACAGGATGTTCAGCGTCATTTCCGAGACTCCAACCCAGGTCCCAGGTCCCCAGATTCGAGGTCGACCGCCCTAACCGTTAGGCCGACTCCTCTCCCTTCCCATCGTTGGATTTGATATAAGCTGCAACAGACTTCGCCAACTGCCTTCAATGTGAGTTTTTGCTTTTGCATAACCTGTTCCATCATTCAGGTGACGTAGCCCCACGAGGGCCTTCTTTTATTAGCTAGCAAGCTGCCTTTGTCTTCCAAATAGAAATAGGATTTTCCCCCATCTACCCGCGCAGAGCTGATGATTTTTTAAAAAAAACAAGCATTGGGAAATACATTAGGTTTTGCCTATGTGATAAGTTGTTTTTTGTTGTAAGTTGTGGCTCGCTAAGTAGTTGCGCAATATCCATTACAGACAGCCTGTTAAAGTGTTATGACTTGTTCAAGTACAAAAAGGCAATATATTGAGCTCTTAATAGTGATATAGTGCGAGTGAGTAATAGCAAAAATTAAATGAAAGATGTAATTAATAGAATGAATTTATGTAATAACAATATTATATGTTTTGAGGAGTTCTGACAACTTTTGGGCTTGGTGCCACTGCACCTGCTGCACCATTGACATCATGACCTTAGTGCCTGCAAGGTAACTACACTTGTGACTGCCTGTTTAGTAGTTAAATATAGCCGTGAAAAAGTTAATTTGAAAATTGGAGTCCTGGGAGGTAAGGTGAAGAACACCGGATTTTTTGCAAATGAAATGTAGATGACAACATTATGCATGTATATTGTAAGCCTTTAATACATGTTAGTAAACCGTATGGCCACATACGGAGAATTTGTTGTGCCAAACAGTTAAATAATGTGCACAATGGTGCAAGTGAATATTGGGCCGGTGGTGTATGCTTTTAGTTTTGCTGTGTGTAGGTTAGAATTCTCAAATCGTGTGGTAGTCGAGGAAAAAAAATCATCGAACAGTAAATTGTAATTATTTCCCAGTGCTGCAGTTAATGGTTTCTTTTTTATTTGTTAGTAAATGTTAGTGGCTTGTGTTCTTTTGGCCTTTTGTATTTTTTTTAATATACGCATTTGTTTGAAAAGTGGTATAGTTTTGTAAGTAAAGGAATACTTTCAGAAGTCTAACATCCCATCCATAAATCTGACCCGCCTAATGCACACAAGCGTACGCGCATTGTCGCTTCAACCATTGCTCGGTGTGGTGTTTCTCCCAAGCCAATACTCCCAGTGATCAAGTACAGATCACCAGAATGCCACAGACACGCCTAATTGATGCCTGGAATTAACCAGAAAATGGCAGACAATGCCCACAAACCCACTAAGTGAGAACGTTGAGTCTTCTGGGCAGGCTAAAGGTGCTGCACAGTGGACATATAGCGCACTAATTATGTATATTTTTTATAATTACATAAAAAAGTTAATTGAATCTCAGATAAAACCTGCTTAAAGATTAAGAGAGAGAAAGGTGATGAGAAATGCCAATGCCATCATCCGGTAATTCGCAGACCTTCTTAAGGCAGCTTTCTGATCAAAAGAAAAGGATACTTGGAATTCACTGTAAAGTTTAAAAAAATAATAAGAAGGATTCCTGCAGGAGCCTGTGGAAGGACACTGGCCACAGGAAGCTGTACTTGGCTCATGCTCCATGCCAGGGACAGAAGACTGAATCCCAGGAGGAACAAGAAGGCTAGGAGAACGTGCTGACCAATAGGAAGCAAGGAAATGAGAGCGACTTGGGAGACAACCAATGGTAACTAAAAGTTATTAATGGGCATGTTCTAATCCCCTTTAAAGATTTTTTTCTTCTGTACAAGAGATTATGCAAGCACAGCTCAAGTGCTGTGCAGGCAAAACCTAAAAATCAGCAGAGGTGTCCACTGGTGGGATGCATGGTCTGATAGAGAATGTGTGTGAAAGAAAGAGGCAGTGAAAGAAAGAGACCCTGGAGAGAGATGTTTTATTCCTTGACACTCACAATTGTGTAGTTCATTTAGTAGTGCTTGTGGTTTGAAGCCTCTGGCTTGATTTCATACAGAAGAGACCAAATGTTACTGTAAGTAGGGGTAGGAGAAATTGAAGAAGTACCGAAAAGCAAAGTAAATGATTCTTTACTCAAAATTAACTGAGAGAATGCTTGAAAAAAAATGTGCTATTTTTTTATTGCCATTATGTCTTTAACAATCTGGCCCTCCACATTTGAAATTTTAGTCTTGTGCAGTTCTAGTAGAAAGCCAAATGTGTGGAATTGCAAGATTGTTTGTTTGCCTTGATTCATTAGAAGCTAGTGACAACATCTTCTAGGCACCCGAGAAGTAATAGAAATGCACTTTTAAACCAGAGCTGCTGACTCGAGAAGTGGGGATCCTGGTTCGAGTCTCGGCCGCACCACACACCATCCTGTGATTCTATGCAAATCACTTAATCTCTTGCTTGGTGATACATTGTTATATAAATATGCTGCAATAGCAAAAGACAAAACTTTATGAGAATATTGTTCCACCAAAGCGGATGTCAACAGTATTTCGGTGGCAGGAAACTGATAAGAAAAGCAGATGATAAACAAGCATTGGTATATGCAGTAAAAATGCAACAGCCAATTGAAATGGAGGAAAGGTAAGTGGCACACACAGAACCAATGAGAAGCCAGGAAAGAGAGGAGACGGGATGTAAGTCCCTTTTAAGTTAATATTAAAAACAATACATTTCTCAAGCACAGGGCAAGCACTGTGCAAGTAAAACCTAAAAAGGCTAGAATTGACTTGACGAATGTGTTGCTTATGTTTGCACTTTTGCGTTGATATTTCTCCTTTCAAAAGTGGTGCGTTTTCTACAACAATAACCTTTTTAAGTGCACAAAATGTAACTCTCTAAGGGTGCTATAAGAGGTTTGTCTAGAGCTTTTGTGATAAGCAGCTATTTCATTTCAGTGTATAATCATTTAGTTCTAACTGATAAGTTCAAGGCATAACATCAGCCATTGTCATTAAAATAAACAGACCTCAACAGTGTATAAATGTAATGCATAGAGTTTCTGTCACTCTGTGGATACAGCTCAGAAAAAAGCAGCAGATGAAACAATGTGAAAAAGATGTGAAATCAGTTTGACTTCTGGGTATTCCCAAGAAAATGTTGCCAGATTCCATAGAATGTAGTATTATTGAATAGCTATGAAAGCCACCATAGTCACTGTCACCAGCCCCTAGGTGTTTAGAAATTCACAGATGTGTGATGTTCTCCATCCGGGATAGATATTTTTGGAGGGTGTCCCATATAATCTGGGACAAAAGGTGGAGGGTATTATTGTGGCAGAAGTGCCAGATGCATCATTGCAGTGAACTAAGTCCCTCATTCAAACTGCGATCAATGGTGTCAGTGCAGTCTCCAATCACAATGTGTGGGAAATCCCCTTTTCTGCGTGGTCACCCCAGATGTTTTTACCTTTGCTGAACCCTATTTTATTGCTGGTTTTTAGACTCTGCACACTGGGGAACTACTGTTTAGTGTCCAGTGTATTGGGACAAATTGACTAATCACTGATTGGCATTATTCAATTTTTCTATGTGGCCATTGTATATGGTGTGGGGATACACCCAGGGAAAACCTGTCACATGTGTACTACAGCCCTTATTGTGGAATACACTAGAGTGACAAAGATAACATGGCTTCAGGCCTAAGTTTGTAGCCTGACTTCTGCAATGTTAAACATACAGTGTGATCTCCCTTTTAAATATTTCCAATGACAAGGCCAACAAAGTGTTTTCCCTGTAGTAGGCCCAACTGTCCTATATACAGATCGGAGAGCAGATTAAAATATTAATGTGACCAGCTAGAACAAAAAAAAAAAAGAACTATTTATTAAAAGCCTAACTCAATGGTGAAGTCAGATTTTTAATAAATATTAAGGAACAGTAACTTTGCCTGAAGTTTGTGTCGTCTAATTTGCATTAGCTCTCCAGAGTCTTCCCGCCTGTGCTCAACCTTGAATAGGTGTTAAAAAAACAACAAAATGAGAACCCTATCTCTATTACAGTTTTCAACTGTTTTCATCATAACTTATAGTGTAAAAATAAAAAACCCTGCCATCAACAATGCTTTAATGAAACTGGTGTTGGATTCAACTCTGCAGCATCTGGTAAAAGAAATACTTTGAGCCAGTGTTATCCAAACTTTTCCAAACCACAACCCACTTTTTAAAGCAACAAATATTTGTGATCCACCTAACTTTAATGAACATGAGGTGGGAGATTATTTAATCAAATAAAGACTCACGTGGTAGTGCATTGTTATTTGCAGACAGCACATTTGCCATTAAAATGGTCACTACATTTGCACAGACATACAGTTTTATGGATAAAACTATATTTCATACAATGGGTAGAAATTGGGTTTCAGCGAATATTTTACAGGGCCAGACTGGGTACCGAAACCGATCCGGGCAAACTGCTCGGCCGGGTCCCCCTGGGGGGGAGGGGGGGTGCAACAGACAGTTTTCTAGTGCTGGTTTCAGCCAATTTTGTTACAGGTGGCCGATTTTTCTAACTCCTGGTAACAAAAACGGCCGCCCGGGGACCCAAAACCGGCCCCCACCCTGGCGGCCCACCGGGGAAACGCCCGGTGCCCACTAAGGCCAGTCCGGCCCTGAATATTTATTATATGTGCATCACCAAGTAAAATGTGTTGATTTGTTCTAATCCTACTAAAATCTTTGTCACCGTCACACTTTAAAAATACAAAAAAAGTACTTAATTTTGCTTTCCTAACTTCCGAATGTGTACAGTTCATGTACAGGTATTTACATGTTGTTGTGTGTTAGGAAAATTATGACATCTTCTAGCTTTCCTTTCACCATTCATCTACCCCAGGAGGAATGTCACATAATTCCCTTTATTTTTCTTTCTATGGCTGCAAAGTAAGAGGGGTTTGTAAAGACCAGTCTCTGTGTTAACAAATAAGCAGCTGAAGTCATAGCCTGACATTTGACTTCTGTCTATGAAGTGCTACAAATGTGACAGTCAAATACAGAATCTAAAGGTATCTTTATTTATAGCCTGCACTTTGGTGACTGTTGGACCCGGCCCTTCTGGCAGGTTCACCCCGAAACTTTTTGCTTTTTATTGGTGACTTGGTGTAGTGATTTTTGGTTTCTGCGCACTTTCCCTGTGTCCCAGGGTAAAGTGCGTGCGCACTCGTGAGTGCATGTGGTGAGGTAGGCCTGCCCTCCCATAGGAATGCATGGGGAAATGTATGTGTTCTGGTAGTTCCTGATGCGTGGGGTGTGCAGGCCCGAGTTTGGTATGTGCGGACTCGTGTGATTGAATGCTGCGCGATGATGTGTGCGGCGTGCATGTACCTAGTGTGGAAGTGCCACTTCGAGAAGTGGGCACTTCTGTGTGCAGTATGAAATGTGTGGCTCGTCTGGCGATTGCCTGGTGGAGGTCATGTGACGGGCTAGGGAAATCCCCAGAGTCAGGAGGAGTCACCCAGTGGTGAATGGGGAGTTTAGCATACTGATGGCTGGGGAGGAGTACACCTGGGTCCTGAATAGGGCAGGGCTTTCCTTACACAATGCTGGCTCCGGCCCCTGTGGTGCGTCTGATGACCCTGGCCTGTCCAGTGAATAGGGAGAGGGGCTGAGCAAAACAAAGTGCTCAGGAACCTGTTATAACTGGTTCGCCCCTTCCCTGCACCTTCAAAGGGTTTCACTGTATAAAAAGGGGCTGTGTCCCCTTACAATTTGTTCTTCCAGGATCCAACTTGAGGGGGGCCTGCTGCTTCTGGGCGCCAGGAGAGACCGCCACTGGGGACTGCCTCCCTGCTGGAGGGCCCTGTGAGCTGGCCCCTGGGCCCAGTCTTTGCCCCCCTGCCTTTTGAAGACTTTATTGCTGTACCTTTTGCTTGTAGCGCCTGGGAGCGCTGGGATTTGCTGTATAGCGCTAGTAGCGCTTTAATTGGTGCCCTGGCGCTTCTAGCGCGCTCCTGTGTGACCTCGGTGCAAACGAGGGAATCCCCGGCGTAGGGATTCCCACCCCTCGTGAGCGGGAGCCCACCCCGCATTGCGTGCTCGTTGGCGGGTGCCCACCCCGCTTATTCGATTATTTAGTTGGCGGGTGCCCACCCCGCTTATGTGTGGTGGTTGCGAGGGAGCCCACCCCTCTTGCGAGCCAAGAATCACCGCCGCGGCCGGGGAAGCCCCGGAAGTCAGGCAGCGCTGACTAGGACGGGGGCGTGGCCCAACCAGGAAGCGGACGGGAGCCTACCCCGCGCTCCTGGAATCCTGACGACGAAGGAGAAGGAAGTCGCGTAGTGATCGAGGGAAGCAAACGGGAGCCTACCCCGTGCTTCCCCACGGAGAAAAGGACGTGACTTTCCAGCCCCGCCACGAGAGAAGTGCCGACGTGTGCTGCGGCCCCGGAGCAGAGAGAACGGAGGCGACGCGGGAGTCCCCAGAGCAACAGCCCGGTGAGTGCAGAAGGGCTGGGGGACTCCACGCATGTGCTGGGGGTGTGGGGGCAGTGCTCACGAGCCCCGTGAGGCTCCAACGTCTTAGGGGGCACTTCTTTAAGCGTCCCAGAGCCTGCGAGGCTCCAACGAGCGGGGGCATTACTTTCCAGAGCCCGAGAGGCTCACGCGCCAAACATTATTTCTTTAGAGTCCAGAGGGACTCCCACAGGCGATGATTGGTTGTAGAGCCTGAACGCTCCAAACGGGGGCATTTCTTTGATTAGAGCCCAGAGAGGCTCTAGGGGGCATTTCTTGTGGTCTTGAGCCCACGTGGCTCCTACGTTGCTTTGGGGGCATTAGTCCTGCCCAGAGCCCGGTGGGGCTCCAACGTTGGCCCCAGTAACATTGTCTTACAGCTGCCCAGCACTTAGTGGGCAGCTGCCACGTTTAGGTTGGGACCTTACGCTTGTGGCTTGCGCAGCTGGCGCAGCCTTACTGGGACAGGGCGTCCTAGCCTGGACAAGGTCAGTTGGCCTAGGGGCTGCCACAAGGTGGTGGCTTATGTGAGTTTCTCGCTAATGTTCCCAACCTGCACCTCTGAATGTATGTTGATGCGTCATGTGTTTTCCTTCCTTACACCTCTGAATGTGTTTTTATGCATCATGTGTTTTCCTAACCTGCACCTCTGAATGTATTTTGATGCGTCATGTGCCTTGTTTTACACCGCTGAATGTATTTTATGCATATAACAAGGAGAAAGAAAGGTATCAAGGAAATAATACATCAAACATTAAAGAAGAGAGCACATTTAATTACCCCTTCATGAGTATCAAATATTCATTTTGAGTGCATCTGACATCATTTTCAAAATATCACAACAACAGGCGCTTATTCAAAGAAAGACACAATGACATAAATCACACAACATCAATTCTGTACAAAACACACAAAATCTACTACACATAACAATTAACCTACATGCAGATTTTTTACATCAGTGTCCCCTTCTAAATTGCAGGCGGACCACTGGGAGGTAGTCGAACACAGGGGGAAACACAGGACAAAGAGGGCAAAAGTGGCCCGAAATATTACAAGTGTTTCAATAACAATCAATGAATCACTAAGACTCTGGTGACTCCTCCATCCAATGTCTGTCGACGTGACCACGTTTCAGCCAGAATAAATTTGTGGCCTCTTCAGGACAAAGGTTGAACAATAAATGTATCTTCCTAATTTTTTATCTTGCGTGACTGCTCAAACAATGCACACCAAATTTCTGCCAGCCAGGAGGAACTTCGAGGCGTTGCGCGCGCTTATGCACAGGTGCTATTCAATAGATTCGACCACCGGTTCTCCACTGTGTTTTAGATCGAGGTCGGGTCGATCTCCACATGCAGTCCTCGCTCCGACGTCAGCCACACACACTCAATCATGTGTTTTCCTTCCCTACACCTCTGAATGTTTTATGCATCATGTGTAATGTGCGTTTACCCCTACAGGTATTGTGATACTTAGGTGGTTGTTTGTTTTCTCCTAGTACAGGTGGTGATAGTGAGGTCCTAGTTCCCTGCGTGACATTTTCCTAAGGTGGTTAGGGTTGCGTAGGTGGTACTTACCTAATACCAGTAAGTACTGGTGGTGTGCTATATATGTTATTTTGTGCTACAGTAATTTTATGTTCTAAGTGCTATTTCTAAAAAGTGCTAATTCCTGACAGTGGTCCATGTGGCCCTGTCCCCTGTACATATAATCCCTTGTAAATTCTGCCCGTGCCTGTTGGCACATTGTAAAGTGTGTGTTTTTATCTAATGTGTTTTGGTAATACAAAGGTTATTTTTATAGAATACCTTGTGTGGAGTTTCCTTTGTGGTGGGCCTTGGGTGTTGTTGCTGGGTGCGCGCGCAAACGCTTTACACCTTGCCTCAGAGATAAGCCTGACTGCTCGTGCCAAGCTACCAAGGGGATGAGCAGGGGTTATCTTTGGCGTGTAACTTCCTTGCCCTGACTAGAGTGGTGGTTTCTGCCTGGCTTTGGCGCAAGCCCTAGCCAACCAGAAATCGCCAGTTCTAACAGTGACCAAATATCAACTTTTGGGAAACACTGCTTTAAGCAAAGATTCGGGTAACAGAGGGATTCAAGGAAGGCTGTGTTGTGGCCCTGTTGCTGTTCTGTCTCTTTGTGGCCAACATAGGTGTTTTTTCTTTAATGATCACATGGTTGTTGCATGCCTTGCTTACGCCCTATTCCTTTCACCATGTATTCTGAGTGGGACAGACGAATCTGATTGGGCAGCTGTACAACAGTCTGTTGGGATCTTGGGACAGGTTAAAGTACCTAAATGATTGTATATAAACATCCCCTGGCAACCTATATTTAAATTAACAAACTAGTGTAGAGATACAGGCCATAAGAACATGTGAAGAACAATTACATGCTTTATTTTTTCTTACACATAAAAAATCGAAATTTGTGTTTAATCTGATCAATGGGGTATACAAACCTCCTAAGTTTAAAAATGGCATCACAGCTAATAGTGCACAAATAATGCTTGAAAAATATGAAAACAATGACAGATTACATACAGCACATGATACACAAAATGAAAACTGAACAGTGACAAGACGCATGACAATCTTCACAATTAAAAATATTCAATATGCACAATTAAAAACTGGCATGTTGATTACACAATACATAACTGTAAATCAATAGCAATCTAATGGTAATGTCTATGGCTAGAAATGGTTTGCCATATTATATGTCTCGGCCCCTTCCATGTGATCTATTACTGAATCAAAGGGCAGTCTTTTAAAGCACAAAGGAAGTCTCTTCCTTTTTCCCCTTCAGTGTGCGTTCCATCCAGCTCACAGGAATGCAGAAATACACAAATCTATCTGGAGGGGATTCCTGTCCTCCTCATGTCTTCACCAGACATGCCTGGGCTTCCTAAAATGGAACCAAGGGTCCTCCATGTAATATAACATTGCAGGCACACTTACTCAGTGTACATTCACAGCACACGTACTGTTCATCACTGGTATCTCCATGCATTGTACCCTGCACATGTACGCACACATTTAGCAAACACACTCAGTCTGCACGCTCTGTTCAGCACTGAAGCTCCTCTATATTTAACCTGAGTATGCTATTTACAAACAGACATGCTGCCAGTACACACAATCACCACATGCTTTCATTGCGCATGCACTGCACAGCACTACATCGCTCATGTGATGTATTCCTCTCAGGCATACATACACCCAGCACATGGACTATCCAAACATGCACTGCACAGTACTGCTCTATCCCTGTAGAGTACCTTTCCCAGGGACACATAAATCCAGTGCAGAGTCACTACTCCTGCTCTACACAGCACTCCACATCTACCTGATGAAGGCCATGGCTGAGTTAAGTACACAGCACCGGAATTTCTAAAAAGGTGAGTAAGCCTGTAAGTTTCACTCCAGTGACACGGGGTAAAAAGGTCATGTTCACTACTACTGATCACTACCCAGTATGCTGCCACCAACGCGCTCATGCTGCCTAATTCCCAGTGAAGGAAGGGGACAGAGCATGCACTACTCAACACTAAACAAAAATATCACATTGGGGGCAACAAAGCCGAGCAGCTTCTTGCTCACAAGCTGCGTATGCAGACACATCATCAACGGATACCGAAATTTGAGATCCTTCCAAACAGGCAGTGCGACATAATGAAGGGATTGCGGCAGAATTTCGTCACTTCTACACTGAGTTGTACACCGCTGAGTCACTTCTCCCTACAGACATCACCTCATATATAGCACAGACACCTCTAACAAAACTCCCTGAGAGAGGGGCCTTATTTTTAGACAGATATCACAGTTGAGGAAGTACTTGGAGATATAGGAAGACTTAAACTTGATAAGGTTCCTGACCAAGATGGGTTAATGCCACTTTTTAATAAACATTTGCTACACACCTGGCCCCAGTGCTAATCAGGCTATATAATTCCTTCAGCACCCAGAGATCTCTAACGGACACTATGAAATCAGCTATTATCGCAGTCCTACATAAACCTGGAAAATACCTACTCTACTGTGCCTTTTACTGCCCTATTTCTTTGTTGAATGTGGATGGGTCAATCTTTACCCGTGTTCTTGCCACTTGTCTGGGACAGTATATGCCTGGACTAATAGAGCTGGACCAAGCTGTTTTTTTTCTGGAACATAGGTGCGGTGATAACACTAAGCACTTGATTCACCTCATAGACATTGAGGGGGTCACCATGGGTGGTCAAACTCACAAGATTGTGCTTTATGCAGACAATGCGCTCCTAGCAGTGACTAAGCCTCGGCAATCTTCGCCCCCGCTATTGGAAGTGCTTGAACTGTTTGGTAAGGCATCTGGATTTAAAGGGGACACATGCAAACCACAGGCCCTTAATCTCACTATCCCTTATGATGAACAAGCCTATTGGCGACCTTTTTCCTATTCCCTTGGGAGATACAGAGAATCCCATACAACAGTGGCCGGTGTAGGTAAGTGCGGTGAGGCAGTGGGGCAGTGCAGGGTGGGACGGGTACTGCAGGGCGGATGTCGACAGACGACGGAATAGGAGTTTTTAATTTATTTAATTTACCCTATTCTGTCATCTGTCAACATCCCCCGCAGCGCCCCGCCCCACTGGTCTTAACTGCACCGGCGGCTGCTGATCCCACATCTAGGAATTCAGCTATTTTCCAACCCGGAAAAGACTGAGACATACAATTATGCATCCCTGGTAGACGCGGCCCATTCCATGGTTCAATCTTGGTATGTGGGATCTATATTGTGGCTTGGAAGGATAACCCCTATTCAAATGCCTCTACTCCCCAAGATCCTATATGCAAGATCCTGTATCTCATGCAGACGCTCCAACTCCAACGTCCACCCCACGTCCTACAAAAATTAAAGCAGCTCATTGAGGCCCTTATCTGGAAAGGCACGCTCCCTAAGACGGCCAGGGAATTATCATACTTGCCAATGGCTGAGGGGGGATTGGGTATCCCACAATCGCTGAACTTTTATCAGGGGGCGCAGCTGAGGTTCTTGGCGGAATGGCGGCGTCCACCTACAGAGAAACACTGGTGTTTTTTAGATCAGGCGGTAGCGGGTATACATATTTGGAACATTTCATGGTTCCCTCTAAAAACTGCCTGCCAGGGATGTATATCTCCCCAGTGGTTAGGGCCACAGTAGGGTCATGGGATAAACTCAGCCTATCCAAGCAACTTTCTACTCCATCGTCCCGCTTACACCAATTATAGGGAATGCAGATTCCCCCCAGCAGTTAACGGTACATCTTTCTCTCTTTGGCAAGAAGCCAACTGCAAAAGAATAGGAGACTTATTCAACATCCAGGGTCTACTGGACTTTCCCCAGAAACAAAAGGATTTCGGGTTGCCCGATTCAGAGCACTAGTACTACATTGCAATTCGTCAATGGGTGAACCACCCCTTGATACGCCCCCAGGGAGCAGACCCCTCACTCATTTAGAGCAATGGCTCCTTTCTAGGTGTGATGACCAACGTATAATACTTTCGGACATTTACACCTTTCAGAATACTAGCCCTCACACCTCTGCCTCACCCTCCCAAGTGCGATGGGAGCTGGGATGCGAACGTCAGTTCTCTGAGAAAGAATGGTCTGATATTTTATGGTGTGGTTGCTCCTTAGCCTTCAGCGCCTCAGTAACTGTTCTCAAAGTTACCCGTTATTGATACTACACGCAAGCTGATATAGCTAAGTGGAAAAGGGTGAGTGACGACTGCTGCTGGCAGCATTGCAACAACTCAGGTACCTTATCTATTGTGACATTGCCCCAAACTACACAGTTATTGGGCTGACATACTCACAGACATCGATCAGATGTTTAATTCCGACCTACCTTGTTTTCCTAGGTATATCCTTTTGGGTCTCCCCAACGCACTGACATACACTTTATAATCCCTGAAGGGGAGAGCCATTACTTTAGTGCTCTGCGTTGCACACACTGATTTGTTGCACAAACTTTGAGAACTGCTCAGTATGGAGAACCTAACATCTATTGTGGATCACACTGTTCCTAAGTTTGAAAAGACATGGGGGCCTTGTTTGAAATTCCTATCCACAACCTTCCAAAATGCTCTTGCCCAATGTACATCTATGTGTTTTAGTCTTATAGTGGATACAATTGACACAGCATAGACCTCCCATGAGGTGATGTGGGAACAAGAGATGACACCTATGGTATTGCTTTGTGAGAGCATTTACCCATCCACCCCTCATGCTCCCTCCATTTCTTTCTCTCTCTCTCCCATTGTTTGAAATTTCCCTCCATCTCCCCTCTCTTCTACCATCTCTGCTCTATTTATTTCTACACCGGCCTATGGATGTAGGCAAGTGCTTGTGTTACTTGGTTTAACAATCAATAAAAATGTATTCAATCCTAATACGAATAGGACACGTTACAATGCAAACTTTTACAACGCATGCTTTTACAACGTGGTTTTTACATTGCAACATCCACTACAATGCATGAGATTACAACGCATGCCATCACAACGCATTTTTAGAAACTACACTTACAAGGCATTCCATTATAACGCATACCATTACAACGCATACCATTACAACGCATAATACTTTTAGGGCAACAGTAGTGTAAGTATTGGATATGTAGGGGTAAAAATTACTATTCCAACTCCAGTGAGTGCAACTGTAGGGTAAGTGTTGGATAGTGTAGGGGTAAAAATTACAATTTCCACTCCAGTGAGTGCAACAGAAGGGTAAGTGTTGGATAGTATAGGGGTAAAAATTACTATTCCCACTCCTGTGAGTGCAACAGTAGGGTAAGTGTTGAATAGTGTAGGGGTAAAAATTACTATTTCCCATTACTTACCTTATAATGCGTTCTAATGGCATGCTTTGTAGTGGCATGCGTTGTATTGCCATGGGTTGTAGTGGCATGCGGTGTAATGGCTGCGGTGTAATGGCATGCAATGTAAAGGATGTTGCATTGAAAGGACTGCACTGTAAAGGTAGTGCGTTGTAATGACTGCGTTGTAATGGTTGTTTCCCCCTAAAACATGCATTGTTTAAATCCTTCAGGAATTGGAACTTGACCTAATGGTGGGTGTGGAGTATGGCGTTACCGCTGTCATACCCCATGCCTTGCAATCTCAAATGATGCCACAATTCCAGATTCTCTGCCCATACTGAGTCTGAGTGTGCCCCTGTGGTGGTGGCCAGGTATAGCACCTTCATGGTCGATATCTGCTTCTTCAGGAGAGTGGACACAAAAATCCCTCAGAGGGTCCCCAGGGTGCCCTTTGATGGTCAGGTGAGTCCTGTGAGGCCCCACCAGTTTAAATGTGGAGCAGTGTCACGCCTGGTAGCGTTAGCCAGCAAAGCCGAGAAGTATGGAGATACCACTGCCATAGCAGACCAATTGTGGAATTTGTTCTGTCTCTCTCTTGTATGTGGCACTCCTGCACATTTTGCTTGCTGATCAAATGGACCTAGTAACAAGGGGCCATGGGAGCCATGCTGTATGGTTCTTTGCTGCATTGCCCAGAGGAGTATGGGCGAGGTCATTTCTCAGTCTGTGTGACATCTGTGGGAAAGTTTGGTGCTATTTTGGATCACCACATGCAGCAAATCCCCAAGAAGGCAGATAACATTGAACATTTTCTAACATGCACCATCAGTGAGGTTGTTTAGCTGAACTGAAGTCAGGATTTGAAAGAACCTTTAACAGAGGGCCTTGCATAACTAAAGGCAGTTCTAGCCTACAATATTGTTGACATCAAAGGAGATATCCTCTCCTTAAATCAAAGTTTGAATCAGAAAGCCATATATGGGCTAGTGAAGACTTGGAGCCGCTCTTTCACTCCTCAGTAACGTCTCAAAACTCAATAAAGCCCCTCTTAGAGAAAAGTGAGAACCTCAAAAAGTAATTAAGGAGGGATACTATTCAGATTTATATCCTAAAAGAGGGAGCATAAGGGAATGACCTCTATGCATGGCTTATATAGATCTTTCTTCGAGGGTTGAAGAGGACACCCGCCATTGGCATCATCAGAGCATGGTGCAACAATCTGACTACGCCAGCACTAGGCCCAGGAATAAGCTACCTAAATTGTCCCACTCTACATTAAAAGAGAGGATAATGATTCAAGCCAGACACACAGACCCACTTGCTTTCGGTGAGAGCCCAACTTTAGAGACTTCAGCTCAGTGAGGAAGGAGCTGGATGAAAAGCAAATCAAGTTTAATGGATGTCTCCAACTGCATTGCAGTTTACATGAAAGGGTCAAGAGACAACGAAAAGAAATCAGAAGTGGCCCACAAGCTCATGTACCAGGAGGATGCGAATTACACTGACACCTTTTTCATTGCCATGGAAGGCCACAATGGAACAGAAGAAACACAGCTGCAGACATGTAACCAGGGTGCCAGGAAGCAGGTCACAAAGGCTCTCCCAGCGAATAACTTTTGCTAGCACGGTGGGTGGGATATTAGTGGATGATTGAGAACCCACCATTCTCCAAAAGTAGATGTCTTACTTGGCAGATTTTTCCCTGTTACAAGCCTGCCCATCATTGCACCTTTTAACCAGAGACGGTGTTAGGAGATGAGTGCACAGGTGAGGGCGGTGCACTGGGAGTGGTAGGTTCTTGCTTGTATAGGAAGAAAGTTGAAACATTTACGGGTGGTTAAAATTCCTTAAACACCAGAGGAGCTGACACTGTAATAACCTGTGCCCAATCATGGGTGAATTGTTAGGCTTCGGGTTTGGATTGAGATATATCGGGGAATATCCATACATGAGGCTAATGATGGGGTTAGAAGTACTTTTACATTTTAAAAGCTGTATTACACATTGTTCCTACTGTGTCCAAGCCTCAGCTCATTATATAAGAGCCAGAAACTTTGGAATGCATGGTTGGGCATGATTCGGATCTTAGGTTTATATAGGTAATCCACTTGCTAAGGATGCTCTATAAGATTTATTCAAATCAATTTGTGGCTTCAGCAGAAGTGGACATTCTGTGTTAATGATCTATCAGGGCTCAGGCAAAGCAGGATTCATCTTACTCCTCTGCATAGGTCTCATACCTTTCTTAGCTTGTAACTTCGTAATGCGGGACAGTAGATCATCTTCAGGGAAAATTTGCAAGCCCTGCTGAAAGATATTGAAGGGGAACCACTAGTTAGGCAAGACCTCAGTTTGACATGGAACCCCACAATGGACAGAACGGGGAAGGGAATGAATGACACCCATGAGGTTGGTGTTCTCGTACCCTTTTGCGGCCAATGTAAGACCCTAGTCTGGTAAAAGTGGCAGTACCTACAACTGGCCTAGAGGTACTATTCCTTCTTCTCCCATGTACGCTACACCTCTGGCATTGCCCATAGGTTTCATACATTGCGGTATCTCTGGGCAATGGAAAAACCAACTTAAGCCCTAACGCACACTAATTGTAAAATTGTAATGGCAAAGTGATCATTTTTGCTGCCTTATTTTATTAAACTGGAGAAACTGTTGCTTTGCCCTCCAAGTTTGCGGGCTTTGTAACTTTTCTGATATTGCCCGAGATGTATAATTCAAGCAAGCACCCCACCTTCTGTACTTACTCTGTGTAGAATTTTTTAATGTTCATCCTCTAGCTTCTCCTAGTGTCACTATTTTCTATAGGACCCTAATGGTTGGGGATTGGTGGTTCATTTGGGTTTTCTTTAGCCACTTGGAATCTGCATATTACATGGTTGTCTTTATCAAGTGCCAAAAAAGTTCTGTTAAAAATGATAAAATCTGAATTGGCTGCCACCACTTTACTGTTCAAGAAAATACCATTTGGAAATCTTGGGCCCGATTCACAGAACTAACTTAAGACAAAATCCTAAACGTACTACCATTTTGGTATTCACAGAAGGCACTTACTCATTTTGGTATTCACAGAAGGCACTTACTCATTTCGGTATTCACAGAAGTTAGGAGTCCTAACTTTAGGACTCCTAAATACCTTCTGTGAATACCGAAAGTCTTAAAATTAGGATTTTTCTCAGTTTAGTAGTAGTATAGTTAGGACTCCTGACTTTAGGACTCCTAAATGCCTTCTGTGAATACCGAAAGTCTTAAAATTAGGATTTTTCTCAATTTAGTAGTCCTAAGTCTAAACTTAGGACTACTAAATTGAGAAAAATCCTAATTTTAAGACTTTCGGTATTCACAGAAGGCATTTAGGAGTCATAAAGTTAGGAGTCCTAACTATACTACTACTAAACTGAGAAAAATCCTAATTTTAAGGCTTTCGGTATTCACAGAAGGCATTTAGGAGTCCTAAAGTTAGGAGTCCTAAATTTAGGACTACTAAATTGAGAAAAATCCTAATTTTAAGACTTTCGGTATTCACAGAAGGCATTTAGGAGTCCTAAAGTTAGGAGTCCTAACTATACTACTACTAAACTGAGAAAAATCCTAATTTTAAGACTTTCGGTATTCACAGAAGGCATTTAGGAGTCCTAAAGTTAGGACTCCTAACTTCTGTGAATACCGAAATGAGTAAGTGCCTTCTGTGAATACCAAAATGAGTAAGTGCCTTCTGTGAATACCAAAATGGTAGTAAGTTTAGGATTTTGTCTTAAGTTAGTGCTGTGAATCGGGCCCCTTGTTCTTACTCCTTATGCGCCATTTCTTCTATCAACGTTTTCTGGTACCCCATGGAAAATATTTCACCTTGTCAATCTGTAATATTTCTAAGTGTTATGCTTAACTTGCTCAACTGTCACGAAATTCTCTAACTCTACTATGCTATTCTCAAACAGCATCACTGGCGACCCATAATTCTAGAATTCCTTTCAAGTTCCTGTGTTTGGTAGGCAGGTTTCTTTTGGAGTGGCTCATAAATTCTTGACAAAACATCTGGTACTGGACAATCCATTGAGACTGTTCATTTCATTTCAAACCAGACGTCTGAAAATTCCCCACTATAGAAATGCCAATATGGGTGGCAGATCCTTTGCAGTGTTGGCACATGCCTTGTGGAACATTCTCCTTCTAAACTAAAGGGTTTTTTGTCTGTTGCTTGCCGCTTTACAGGAAATGAAGAACAACTAAAGATCTGGCATTTGAGTTTGTAGCTATAGCTTCCTGTAACAAAGAGACCTTATGGGTGAATAAGCACTCTACGAGTTAGAGTTAACATAGCATAAAAACATAACAGTAAATTGTCATGTTCTGAGTGGCAAGAGGGTAAGGAAGAGCAAGGGATCACATTACCTCATAGGATAGATTTGGGCCAGCTGTAGGTTTAGGAGGCTGTTCAACCACAATTTGAATATATTCCTATATCAACTGATTGTATCAAAATTGAGTGGATGTTGGGGGGCGCCCCTGTGGCAGCCTCTGAAAGGAGGTGTTCAATTAATTACCGAAAAAAACGGGATTTTGGGCAGACATTTTTAATTAATTAGAGAGTGCTGGGTTGTGTTGTACTTATCTTAGTACATTTTTTAGAACATTGCATGCACAGATTTCAGCCTGCTATGAGGATGCTTGCACTGTCTCGGTTGCTGAGCTAAGCCACGCCCTATGACAGAGCATAGAGGCAGGCCTGGTCAGGGCTTTATGTGTGCATGTCTTGTCCACCATCCAATATCAAGTGACAGTCTGAGAGTCAGGGGCTTTCACTACTAGACTTCCACTTCCGACTCCTTGCTCATATAAAAACGTGGCTTTTGCGCATACAGTACCCTTCAGCATCTATATATTAATTGCATTCACTCTAACGCACAGCTTTCTTTACTCCCCTTCCCTCTAGCTCCTTCATTATGTGAAAAACGTGCGTTTCAACAACACGTCGGGCCTGGAGTTCTTCTTCGATGCCAATGGGGACTATCCGCACCTGGCTGAGCTTCTCAACTGGCAGGCTTACCCCAATGGGACTGCCAGCTATGTGCCCGTTGGCAAGTTTCCAGCCCAGTATGGACTGTCCGGGCAGAAGGAATTCACCTTTGATTTCGGCGCAATACGGTGGAGTGGGGGATTCACTGAGGTTATCTACATTTTTTATCTCTCATTGTTAATCATATTTCATTGTGTACTTTTCCCACTTGTTCACCCCTTCCATTCAAATGTATTGTATTGTATTGTAACGTTTATCTAGCGCTCACTACTCCTATGTGGGGCACTGAAGCGCTTGCCTACATGGGTAATAGGCTACGTGAAGCTGGGTGCATGGTTGGAAGTATGTTATCCTTGTTTTGATCCTATGTGTGATGTGGTTCCTTATTATTCGCGATGACCAATTACGCGCGAGTATCGTGTTTTGGGGCACAGCACTTACTTAGCAACGTGATGGATGAAGTGTGATAAGTGCGCAGAATATGGGCCATATGTATCAAAAAAGAGTTTTTTGCGATTCTCAAATTGCGATTTTTAGCGAATGGCAATTAGAGAATCGCAAAATGAAATGTATGCAGGATTTGCTAAACATTTTGCGAATCCTACATATTCCTTATTTGCAAATCGCAAATTGAGATTCGCAAATAAGGAATACCTTCCCATTCATTCCTATGGGCTAGGAGGCCCATAGGAATGAATGGGAAGACATTCTCAATTTGCGATTACCAATTAGAGAATCGCAAATTGAGAATGCAATTTCAAGGTTGCAAGGGTGTCAAAACGACACCCTGTTGCACCCCTGAAGTATGCATGTGTGCACATGTGGCACACATACATGACCTAGGGGCATGTATGTGCGACATATGGCACCTTTAAAAAATGTAAAAAGTGCTTTTTTAAAGAAAATCGCAAATTACCACCAACTTGAAGTTGGTGGTAATTTGCAATTCCTTAAGGCCAAATAGCAAATTTCGGGTGCTTCTAGAATTGTATTTAAAGAATCGCAATTTGCAATTCCTTAATTGCATTAGCAAAATAGAGAATCGCAAATTTTGCAATTCTCTATTTTGCAATGGCCTTTTGGGATGATACATCCCAAAAGGCTTTTTCCAATTCGCAAACAGGCCGATTCTGAGAATCTGCCCGTTTGCAAACGGGAAAAAGGCTTGATACATATGACCCATTGTTTTTAGTAAGCTGACAGCTTTTAACCTTGTATTTCTTATACTCACAATCCATTCTGAGATATTTTGTTTAAAGTTTATGATCCGGGACAGGCATAGGTTGGTGGGAGAAACTGTGGAGAGATCTGCTGGGATGGAATTAGTTCATATCATCTCATAACTGATTGTCATAGCATGCATGTATTTTATACCTGCAGTTGTGGACACAATTAAAGTCCTCCATTAGCCAGCTGCATGTAGCAGATTTCTTCAATTATTCAATTATTCAATTCCTGTTCAGTTGGTGGTGGATAGTTTCATTGCTCTGGGCTGGTGCAGTACTGGGTGATGAAGGTGACCCATAGCAGTTTTATGTTATGTGAGTGCAAGAGTGTCAAGCAGAAAAGGGCATCATTATTATTGCAGCCTGTATGAGCTACCATTGACCGACTGACCCGAGTGTTATGGTATTACAATTCCTGTAGGGCATAAGGTTTATTTATTATATTGTATTGTGGCTTTGTATATACAGCGCTACTACCCATGTTCTGCTCTGGAACCAAAGTTAGTGGGGATTTTTATTCAGTGGTTATTGTTAGTTATCATGATAAATGTTGTGCCTGTCGGTAATTTTCTTATAGCTGAAATTTATGACAAGCATTTAATTCATGGATTGCAAAATCCCATGTATTTCATATTAAAAGCCTGTCTGTAATTTTTTTAGAGTTGAAATTTATGATCACAAAGAAGCCAACTATAAAGAAATCATATCAGAAGTAAAGTCAGCCGTAGAGGTGAAAGGCAGGTCACAGAGCATAATTAAAGCAGCTGTTTAAACAGGGAAACAGTTGCTTTTCTTGCTTCTGTGCTGATTTTTTAGCTGTACAATGTCAATTTGAAAGGGGAGATTTATGACAACATATATTTCTTTTTCTCACCTAAGGTAATTAAAGGAAAGCTAGAATCTTTCTGTGTGTTCCTACCTTCTGTTTATTTACTTTTTTAATGACATTAAACACATTCTAATATTTTTTTTGCAACAATCAACAGCTTTTTTATGTGTTTTATTTTGCAATAGAGATTCTATAATTCTATTTCTATTCTTCATGTTTGCAAAAATGCTGACTCTTATATGAACGATAGGTGCACCAAGGATTTAAGTGGTTTGTGGGAAATATGATGGTGTGATCACGGATTGTAAGGACTATAGTACCACCTGTCATACATTAAAAGGATATTGCAAGTCATCTCTGAGTTTCCTAGACTTATAAAGGATCTTGACCTTCGTACTCATTCCTCTATATGGTCATGGAACTCCTCAGTGTCTTGCAATATGGCCGGGGGTACCTCTCCCCATATAAGAAATTTATTTTTAATGGAGCTGAATACAAGCTGCCCAGAGGGGTATTCCGGCAGTAGGTGCCACACTGCACAATTATGCGTGTACTAGGTGCACACTTGCACAGGGTGAGCACTATTTCCACTCACAAATTCCAACAGCTGATAGTGAAATTTGGTCCAGAATTCGGAAAAAATGCAGGCAAATGCCCAGTAATTCCAGGACCCACATTGTGGCCCTAAGATGTTATAATTGCCCGGTACAGGAAAATGATAAACAGAAAGGGTAATTCCGGACCTGATATCCCGAGAGTTCTCTATTGGGCAAATCGGAATCAGCCCCTGTATTTTTATTTTACATAATGGTAATGTCAGCACCACACTGATCTAGCTGTTTTCAGTGAGTTCATGTCTACTGCTGCAGCATGAACGAGCATTTCCCAAAACTGCATTGACAGTGACAATCCCATGATATCCATAAATTAATGAAGGCGCTCTGTAGTTTCTCTAGTACTCAGCACTGTTATTCAAGCTTTCTCTACTCTGGAGTGTCTTGCATAGCATTTGTCTTGAATTTGCATACTTGTGGCCCAGTCTTGGCAAATTATTTTGTAATTAAGATTTATAAAATCATAGTTCTCTCTGGTGCACAGATCAATTTAGGATTCAGAATTCAACCATTTGGGAATTCTCCTCAGACGAAAAACATAAAAACATAGAAACCCCCCAATGGTTGTGAACAGTGAAAAACAGTGAAAAACCTACCACACAAAAGAAGGAATATACAAACAAATATATATGTTTTTTTTAAGTCTAAACACATCAGAACTATTACACATACATTTAAAACCATATAGCCGAAATCAAAGACAATTTATAAAATTCACAAATACATGCATTTGTTTTAGGAGGTATCCTCTATTGCACATCATTAAATAATAATTTTGTATATATTTCAATACTATCTGGATTGCAGAGTGGCTAGAGGTATGCAGTTCACAATTGTCGATGCATTTCGGTAAAAACCACCTTCTTCAGGACAAATTCATAATATAGCACACATACATAGATTATTTTCCAATTAAAATTCATCCAATGGTAAAAACTTAAAATCACCTGTGAACCTAAGACAAAAACAACTTTGAAAACAAAAATGATTCTGAAGTCCCCGTAATTTTGATAAATATTTCACTTAGCTCTGTGGTAATAGGTCCTCCCTTTATAGCTGTGCAGTATTTACTTTTATAACCACCCTGCAAGCGCGGGTAAACTGCAAAGAAGTACAGAATTTCTTATTCATGTTTTTTTATTTAAAGCCTTCCATTCAGACCTTTAAAGCAACAGTCTTTCTATTGTGTGCATTGTGCTATAAATGTAATAGAAGGACTATAACGTCTATTTAGAAGTTAACTACTCTAGAATGCCTATGTCACAAGGAGTTGACTGCTAAGTTTAAATAAACACTGGCAAAAACTAATAGGTCAGACTTATAAGATATCTACAATTTGACATAAATTAACATTAATATACCAAGAACAATCACCATTATGCTGAAGGTGGAGCCTGTAAGACATTGGGTATTGGTTGAGGGGGTGGAAGACCCACATAGGCAACAACCACAATCGTTGTCAGTGTGAACCAAAAAAGTCACTAAATTGACCTGAGCTTAAACCTCTAATAGCTTGGCACAAAGCAGTCAGGATTAATTTAGAGGCAGTGTGTATAGTATTTATGCAGCAAACAAAAAAGTAATAAAGTAAAAACAGAACACAAGAAACATACAATATCACTTTATAAACATAGAGAAAGTTTTAATTAGGAAAATGGCACCAAAATGAATTAAATCCAATTAGTAGAATTTTAGTTATGAATTTATAAGCTTTTTAGTGAAATCCAGCGCCTTAAAGGTCAAAGCATTAACGGTGGGAATCTGGTCGCATGAGACCGGGGCAAAGTCAAACATTAGGGCCAGTCATGGTGGAGTGCAGGTCAGATGCAAAGGGTGGATTGGGCCCCGTCACGGTTTACTTTGGGAAAATCTTGAAGAAAGTTCTCTCTCTTTCCCATCCAACCCTCCCCCTCCCCTGACACCTATTGCTATCACACAGTTACAACTCTCCTCTGTGTATAGGTTTCCAGGCAATGAGAACATTGCTGGCTTACTCTATGTTTCCGCTGACATCCACCATTGGTCATGTGAGACTGGCAATTTGACATATTTTCTGAATTGTGACTTGAAATCTGACTTTACCATTTAGGAGGATTTTAATTTGCAATTCATTTGAATTTAAATATACATCTCTACCTGCTCCTGATCCAAAGTTAGCATCAGGAGCAGTTAACCCAGTATTAGTTAATGTGAGAGGTAGGTCTTACAGTAATGAAAATGAGTTTACGGGTTTTGACTACCAGGACATATGAAGCTTAAACCAACATGCCTAACTCTTTGAATATAAGGCACCCTACCCTATGTGTTTTTAGGACCTACCTTGATGGTGACCTATATTTGTTAAAAAGGAAGGTTTTTGCTTGGCAAAAGGTTGATTTTGCCATGTTGAAATGCAGTGTAAAACAGGCTGCAACGGTAGGCCTGAGACACAGAAGCAGCTTGTAAAGTGTGTCTCAGACCTGCCATTGCAGAGTCTGTGTGCAGTCCAGAACTGTCATCTTGGCTGTGAAGTGCACCCACTTCCCATTTCTAAAACCTGGCTTATATCCATGGATGGAAGAAAGGGGCATAGAAATGAATTATCAGACTAATATAGTGGCAATACATGGGGTGGTAGAAGTTGGAATTCAGGTTGATGGCTATGATGAAATTGGGGCCACTCTTTTTGGGCAATCCGCTGGTTTTTCGGAGGCCACTAAGGAGATTGTCAGCATGCCCTGTTTCTCCTTCCTAATCCATGCATTTGGAGAATAATGCCATGCAGCCCACAGGTCAAATGTATCTGTATTTGAAAATCCTCTTCCCATTTTTTCAATATTCAAAAAAGGAGTACCCTTATCCATGGGGCTGTAGTTTTGCAAGCAGACCCTACTAGTCCTAAACTATCAAGGGCTAAACAAGATGGTGTTTCTCCCGTGAAGGGGGCTTCTCCCTCTGGCTGTATTAGGGCAAAATGCCAGAAGGGTAAAAAAGAAAAGAATTAGGCACATTATGAAATGTAGCTCTAAAAAAACCTAGGTTTTCTAATGCCCTTGAAGAGTCCACTAACATTATCCAGCCTCAAAAAGTAGGAGAGCTGATAAATGCTGTTCCTCAAATAGGGAAGGAGTTGTAATCCCCAGAAGTAATTAGCATGCCCCCTGGTCCTAATATACCAGAAGTACCTACTCTAGGCTGTCATTGGCCAGAGAAGGGGCTAACCGATATGGGGGTAATTTTTGATGATAAATGGGGTGGTTCAAGCATAGGAATAGTGAAGCGTGATGCTGGGGATGAGCTTGTTGGCTCAGTGAGCACAGATGTAGATGGTCATGGGGATTCCCAAGAGGGTGGGTGGATCTCTTTCACTGCACGTTCTACTCCAAAACTTGTGAGGACTCTCAAAGGGGAGGCTCCCATGTTTTTTCCATCAGCAGAGCCACTTCAATCAGGGACGGGTCCAAGGCAGAACAATAATCCCGTCTAAGGGCTTGGTTCTGTCCATCTTTTCTAATACCTTGAATTTTGTTTCCCTGACTGATAACGGACTGGGTGCATTGAATAGAACCTTCATCCTGCAGCACTAATTAGATGTTAAGGATTTGTGTCTGGTATCAAGTAGAGATATTGATCAGGTAAGGCTTATCCTGGCTAATGTGGACCATTTTCGGAAAAAAGGTATTGATGTTTTACCCACGTGAAGTAACCAGAGACTTTAAGTTAGATCCTCAATGAGTGCTAGGTGGCAAGATGGTGGCTGTGTGATCGAAGCCACTCGGAGCAGTCCCATCTGGTCCATCCTGTGGCCGTGTTTTCCTTCTCTCCAGTCATGCAACATGCCCCAGAGAGCAATCAGCATCTCCATGAACCAAGCGGACTGCGGCGGGTTAAATTTTAGATGCTTCTCTGCTCACTTCCTCCTTCGCACAGCCCAAGTCTGCCGCTTTTGGATCCGCCTTGCCTACCAGCTGGTCTCCCTTGCAAACGCCATCACTGCTGCTGGAAAAGGGATACTTGTGGTCGATCTCCCGGCAACGCCTCCACCTAAGGCAACTAAAGTTGTTAAAGTCCGCTCGGAGGCGGGCTCAGCCGGAAAGAAAGCTGCAGTGAAGGGTGACTTGGGCTCTACAGCAAGGGGAGCTATAGAAGCACCAGAATTGGAAGGAACCTGGCCTGGCTTTTTTTAAAAAAAAACACGCGCTACCATGAAGGAGTCAGTGAATACGCAGAATAGGTAAGTATCTTTGGTGCCAGATGTCCCTTGCCCTGTAAACTCGATAAATGCAGCCCTCCAAAATGCAAATAACGGATCTGGCAATCTTCTCTTAATGGATGGTACGCCTTCTAAAAACAACTCCACAGCAGAACCCCATGGATCTTGAGGTGAGCCACCCTTTAAGCCTTGAAAATGCAGTGGGACAAGGGGCAAGTCAGACTCCAGCTGGGGCAGGGCGTGAAGGGGAGAATGCCCTCAACTCAATAAAGATGATTTGGCTGCAGTAGGGGGATCAGACCTGTCTTAGGCGTCTGCCCCTATTGATAAGGTAGATGTGGATGGACCAGATGGAGAACTTGTAATCAGTCAGGGGCATGAAACGGAAAGCGGTGACACATTTTTCTCCCTATCAGACATGTCAGACTGGTCTGACTCAGATAGCCAGGGCCATGTGTCAAATGAGGGGCAAGATAAGGCTCCTGCAGACACTGCTATAGTCAAGAAGGGGAGGAATCCTCATGGTAGAAGTGGTAAAAAAGATGAAATAAAGATTTGTGGCCTTCTCTGGGACTATTCTGTCTCTACAGCATTGGAAGGGAATATTTCAGTAGCAGTCAACATGACAGGGGCAGCAGAACCTACCTCTTTGGAATCCATATACCAATGTATCATAGCCCACAGGGAAGAAACACACATTGAGAGTCGTAGAGTCCAGATAGCCTGTAGAAAGATGCAGGGAGCCATTCAAAAGGTTTCTAAGACCTGCTCCGAGTTTGTAGAAAGAATGAACGAGGTAGAGAGTGGAGTGAACACGCTGGAAAATGCAGCTTCAACTCATAGAGAAATGACAGTATCATTGGAAAATCAGATGTCAGATGCCCACTGGAAATGAGAGAACTTTGAAAACCGCATGAGAATAACTTGAGGGTCCTTGGTATTCCGGAGGGGGCAGAGGGGTGTGATACCTTAAAGTTTATGGTTGATCTTCTTAAGGGACCTCTCCCTGAGTTAGGAAATTGGGACTGGGCTCAAGAAATACAGCATGCGCACAGGTTCCCATTTAGGCAGAAGAAATCCTTATCTTCAGCAGGAAATAAACCCTGAGCCATTTTGATCTACCTAGGGAATTTTCTTCTGCATCGTGAAATTTACGATCTAGCCCAGCCAGACCGACAGCATTCCTTCAGTGGACATACTTTTTTTGTAAGGCCAGATTATTGCCACTCTACAGTGAAACGTCGCAGGCGACTTCGCCAGATGATTCAACCTTTTCAAAATAAGGGGGCTCAGGTCTTTTTACTGAATCCAGCCAGGCTTAAAGTAATTTGGAGAGAATCTCCTATTTTTCTCATCAGAAATCCAAGCTAAGGAGTTTCTGAAATCCCTTGGATAAATTCTATTAAAGTCAGGGAGGCTTTGTCTTTTTTCCCTTTAAACTTATTGGCAGAATCGTGGGCAGGGCAGAAAGACGGGAGGGTCACCACTGCATCACCTAACCTGGAAGGTCAAGTCGCTTGTAAGCGTTGGTTCGGACAGGGGAGGGGGGATTAGGGGGAGGTTTGCCAGGGGCTGGATGGGTGGGTAGGGGAAAGGGGTGGAGGGTCAAGCAGGTGTGAGTTGAGTTTTTCTTTTTTTTATGTGTCATGGCACTTCTGTTTGTATAAGTAAGAATGAAATGACTTCTATAATTGTGTATAGTCAATTGTACTGTATGCAAAGATTTGGAATTGAGAATGTAACACATAAGGATTACGGGTAAAATGCGTATCTGCTTGTTAAATATATGTGGCCTTAATAACAGAAAAAAGAGGGCCATGTTGGCCAAGAATCTTCGATTTATGCAGATTGATTGTATATGCCTTCAGGAGACCCATATACCTTGGAGTAAGTGGGTGGCTGAGAGATTTGGGTTTTGATCTGATCCTTTGTGTTGATTTTAATATACACGTAGATAGTAATTTCAATCTGAATGCTGACCTGCCATATCAAGGAAGGAAAGTAAGAGTCTTTAAGGCCCTTCAAGGATTGGTGAGGAAACATGGGCTGGCTGTTACCTGGTATAAGTTTAGATCAGCTGATCCAGGGTGTACTTTTTATTCGGCCCCTCATAACAAATTAGTCTGGCTGTACTATTTTTTCATCTCTAATCAACTGGCTGAAACAGTTAAAATTGATACTTTCCCTAGGATTATCTCAGACCACAATCCTTTAGTAATTGAAACACCACTGAGCAGTATTTCAAGAGCGCAGAGGCCTTCGACCTTTGAAAGGACGTTTCTGTTTGATTGATCATACTGTGAGCATATGGCTAAGTGGATGGGGAATTCTTTGATGAAACACAGCCTCTAAAATTAATGTTTGGGACGCTTTTAAAGCAGGTGTTCGTGGCGAGACCTTGAATTTTTCTATATCCCGACAGAAAGCACTACAGTAGGAGATTAAGAACTGGGTTGAGCAGTTAAGGACAGCCAAGCTCAAACTATTGAGAAGAATAATGGGGGGTCAAAGTATAGAGGAAAGTCAGCAGCTAATCGCGATCATTAAATCTAAAATTCATCAGCATTTTGGTGCAGACGTGGAAGCTAAATATACGTAATTTAGGACCAAGTTATATGAACTTGGAGAAGGGTTTAGGGCAGGTTCAAGTTTCCCCGACCGCAATTTTGAATGTATCCCAAAACTACTATAAACAGCTATATGCTGAGGGAGTGACTACGCCAGGGGCAGAATACCCGGAAGATTTTTTTAAAGATCTACAAACAAAAGAGGTCACACATGATCAAAATGAAAACCGCGCATGGGAAGAATTGGACTCTGCCATAACCTCTCTAGCTAAGGGTAAAGCCATGGGCCCAAACGGCATTCCCTTGGAATTCTACAGAGCATTTCGGCAACCATTGCGGCAGGATATTACACATATATTCCAACAGGCCCAAAAGGGCTATATCCCCAATTCATGGCAGAAGACCACTATAGTCGTATTTAAAAAAAGGGCAAGCCAGAACTCATTCCTGCCTCATATAGACCAATATCACTTATAAATAGTGATAGTAAGATCTATTCAAAAATACTCTCAACCGAGGGGGTGTGGCCTGCAGCCAAGGAAGCTGGCCACACACTGAACGAGCTGCGTTAGCAGATCGCAGCATTACCCCCACATCCGCCATTATCCGTATCTGAATAGGTTCCCTACCTGCGTGCTAGGATTAAGAGGTGTGCCAGGCTACCATCCGTGCTGTTGTGGAGGCTCATCGACGCCCGGCTGGCAGTGGCAGGTGGGCAGAGTCAGGCACTCGGACACACCCCCTGCGGCTGGAGAGCAGCGGATGGAAAATGGCACCCGCCGCAGTGCAGCGGGCAGCGGACATGAAGGCCTGAGAAGCTGCCCGGTGAGTGCACTGCAGGCGGGGGCGAGGTGATCGGCCATCGGTGGTGTAGCCCCCCTGCGTGCTTCAGCGTGATGGATTGAGGGCCCTGCGGTGCCGCGCTCCCGGTGACGGCGGCCGGCAGCGAGACGGGGACGGCCGGTGTGATTGATGACAGCGGGGTGCAGCGGCGCCAGGGCCCATCGGGTGGAAGAGGCAAGTAGTGGGACTGGCGGTGATTGTGGCAGGGTGAGAACAGAAACTGACATCGGCTGGGAGGAGATAAACACTGGCGGCCCGGCTGTGGCATCCTCGCCTTTGGCTCCCGGGATTGTGCAGCGTGGGGCATTTCACAAAGTTGCTTTGCTCAGCATGTGGCATTGATGAGGGGTGCGCCCAGACAGAGTAGTGGCGCTGCGCCGAGAGCCCCTGCCATCTATTAGAACAAACTGTGGACTTCTTGTCAGGGGGTCCCTGGGTCCCTGAGGGCCCCCCCTTTTGTGCCATCTCACTGGCGCGCTGACGACCTGGGTGCGGAGCTGGACTGCCACTGGTGGACTCTGCGGACGGTGGGGCCCGACTGGCAGTAATTGGTGGGGTGCAGGTGGTGCCTGGTGTGCAGCCTGAACGGCGCTGCGAGAGACTTGTTTCCTCCCTGATCTCTGGACTGGCGGCAAGCTTGGGAGTCTTCTCCTGGTTATGATATCGGGTGCAACCGAGGCGCTGGTTTCTGGGTGGAGGGAGAGCCCGGGCGGCCTGCATATCCGGTGCCTCGTTGGACTTGTTCTGGTGGGGTTCTAAGTATGGGCCGCAATAAGCCGATGTCACAGGCCCAAACCAATCAGATTGATAAATATACCGTGGCAATGGGCAAAGAGGAGGGCCAACTTGGTGCAGGTCAGCACAGCGGTGCGGCAGATGATGGACCTGACCCCTCACTTCGGGACATCATGCTGACAATTAAGGATATGCGTGGCACGATGGAGCCCAAATTAGACTCGGTCACAGAAGGAGTAAATTTGCTCCGAGCAGATTTCCGAAAGATGTCCGAGAAGATGGCGGCGGCGGAGAGCGGTATCGGAGGACTGCAGACTAAGATGAAACGGTTGGAAGAACAGGTTGCCTCACTCACCAAAAACCAAACAAACATGGTGGCTCGCCTGGAGGATCAGGAAGGTCGGGCTTGTCGCAATAACCTCCGTATTGTGGGGGTTCCGGAGGGAATGGAGGGCCCATCCGTGGATTGCTTCGTGGAAGACCTGATCCTCAAACACCTTAAGCCGAAACGCCTCTCAAACCGTGGAAAGGGCTCATCGTGCGTTAGGGGGGAGGCCTAAGCCTGGGGCACCTCCGTGCACTATTATTGCTCGCATCCTAAATTATCGAGATCGGGACGCGATTCTGCAGGCATCATGTGTCGGGAGATCTGAAACTGGAGAATGCCACCATTTGGTTTTTCCCGGACTTTACTCTACACGTCCAGTGGCTACGGAGATCCTTTGAAGGGGTCAAGAGAGTTCTGCGTGACCACAGTGTGAAATATATGATGTTATTTCCGGTGCGGCTCAAAGTTATGGATGGCAAAAAGGCATACTTCTTTGACTCTCCAGCAGAGGCAACCGACTGGATGGACGGCTGGAGGGCAGTGGGCCGTCAGAGTGGCCCACGTAGAATGACTGCTGGTCGCGGTGGTCAGGAGGTTCACGCAAAACGCACACCGACGCGGGAACTCAGGGAAAGCGAGCAGACTCCTACGGGGACTGGATCCAAACTGCCGAGACTGAGGGTGTGGAGAAGGGTAGGGGGGGCTGTACTGCCCTGGCCTGGCCATTTTCTTAGTTGTTGGGAGGGTCAATCTGTAGAGGTTGGCTTGTCATTCGGTTACGGATGCTGGACTGTAGCCTATAAGCTCTTTATCTTTATGTCAGGGGAGGGGAGGGCGGTAGGGGTCCGGGGGAGTGAGGGGGGGTCCTTTGCACGGCCCGATAATGGGGGGTGCCATTCGGCAATCCAGTATGACTTTTTCTGCAGACTGCAGGTTCACGTTTCCACATTTGGTTGATTCGGGGCAGATGGGGCGACAGGCTCTCTGCGAGTTTCATGGGTGGGTGGTTGGGGGCCCACTTAGCAGGGAGGCAGGGAGGGGGGTTTGGTTTGGAGCGGGAGGGTGGGGGTCTTGGGGTAGTTCATTGTTAACTCATGATGTCTCATATCCTAATGTTTGGGGGGTATCAGAAGGACAGGCATGGGAGGCAGATAGATTCGACGTATCGTGGGACCAAGCGTAGACATGAGTGATCAAGCGCAGGTACGGATCTGTACGTGGAATGTCAATGGTTTGGGCAATAAGATCAAGCGGGCGCTGGTACTGCAGCATGTGAAGTGCCATTCCCCAGATATTGTATTCCTTCAGGAGACGCACCTCCGGGGAACAAATGCAGGGCCCTCGACCGTTTTGGTTACCGGCTGGTGGCGCACTCGGGGTTCACGTCGGGGTCTCAGAGAGTGGGGATCCTCGTCCGCAACACCCTACCTTTGGTCATCACCGGCACCTGGACGTATGGCATCAGTGGCAGCTCGGTGGGAGGGGCGGCTAATAGTTCTCAGCTCATGTTAAATCCCACCTGGTTTGTATGCCATGACATTTCAGGAATTGGGCTCGCACTTGGCGGGCCTCCCGCAGGGAACGCTTGTGATAGGTGGGGACATGTATGCAGTCATGGATGCCGAACGTGATCGCTCTGTGACGCGGCAGGGCAATAGGGCGCAAATGGGTCTTGGGGGCTTCGTCACAGCTATGGGCCTTAGTGACGTATGGCGCGCGCATTACCCCTCCCAGTGGCAATACAGATTTTACTCAGCCAGACATGGTTCCTTTTCCAGACTAGATCACATCTATACGCAGGAGGACCGGCTGGGGGATTTTGCAGAACCCTACATTATGGCCAGGGGAATTTCAGATCATTCCCCAGTGGGTGTGGTCCTGAGAGGGGCAGTAGTTAGCAGGGCGACATATCCTAGACTAGACCCGTAGCGCCTTAAAGATGGTTCCCTAATGAGCAAGCTGCGGGACTGTTCCCAGCAGTACTTTGCTGAGAATCAGGGCTCGGTCGCCTCCCAGCTCACTCTGTGGGAAGCGTATAAAGCTGTCCTGCGGGGCCAGGCTCAAGCATTGATCGGGGCCCAGAAGAAGGAGGAGGTGCTGCAAATTCAGCAATTAGAACGAGAGGTTGAAGACCTGGAGTGGGGGGCCTGCGGGGATCCCTCGGCGGACCTCACCCACACTCTTGCTCTCAAACAGAGAGAGCTTCGGTCGCTGGCGGAGGGTGAGGACCGTGCATACTCCCTTTCCACGCAACGTCAGATTTATGATGCCGGGGATAAGAGCATGAAACTGCTAGCCTGGCTCGAACGCAGAGATTGGGCGCGTTCCTGGGTGGCGGAAGTGAGGGATGGGTCCCGGTCCTTGGTGACTACGGGGGTGGCCATTGCGGAGGCCTTTGCGTCTTACTATGAAGGGGTTTATTCCCCGGTATGTACTCGGACTGAGCTGGACTGTGAAGAGTTCCTGCGTGACTTCGCGCTTCCTACACTATCTCAGGAGCAAGCAGATCGTTTGGAAGCCGATCTTTCCGGGGCGGAGCTGGATGAAGCCCTCAATGCTCTCCAGGCAGGGAAGGTACAGGGCCCCAACGGTCTACCTGTTGAATTATATAAGAGTCAGGCTAGCGTGATTGTTGACCATATGCGGCATATGTTCCTCGAGGCCCAGGAGACGGGGAGACTACCGCCAGATCAGCGAGAAGCCACAATAGTGGTCATTCATAAGGCCGTGAAACCGACTGACCTGTGCTCCTCTTACCGGCCCATCTCGTTGCTCAATGTAGAGGCTAAGGTCCTGGCCAAAGCCCTGGCGACACGGTTGCTATCGGTCCTGACGGACCTGATACATGTAGATCAGTCCGGTTTCATGCCCCATTGGAGCAGTCGCCACAATCTGCGAAGGCTATATGGGGTTTTCTACATGACGGAGGTGGTGGGTGATGATCAAACGGCCCTCATGGCACTAGACGCATCCATGGCCTTCGATAGTATTGAGTGGCCGTATCTTTTCAAGGTCCTTCAGAAACTGGGGTTCGGCCCGGTTTTCTGTGGTTGGGTGCGACTTTTGTATGAACAGCCACTAACACGAGTCAGGGTCAATGGAGCGATGTCTTGTCTATTTTCCCTATGCAGGGGAACCAGGCAAGGGTGTCCTCTGTCCCCGCTTCTTTTCGCCCTGGCTCTTGAGCCCCTGGCGCATTGGATCCAGCGGGACAGGTCATTCTGGGGCCTGGCGCTCAATGACCTCTGGGAGGAGCGTATATCGTTGTACGCAGACGATATTGTTCTCTATATGGCCCGCCCGTATCACTCAATTGCGCAGGCGCTTCCCCTCTTTGAATTAATTGGGAGCTACTCGGGTTTCACAATTAACTGGTCCACATCCCTCATTTATCCCCTCTCGGGCCCGCCACAGCGGATCACGCGGGGCTGCGCGGCATCGCTGGTTTCGGGCGGCTTCAAATACTTGGGGGTGTATGTTACCAGGGACAGGGCAGAGTTCTTTAACAAAAATCTTGAACCACAATTGGCAAGGTTGGCCAATGATGTGTCCCATTGGAGGTCCTTGCCCCTTTCCCTGGCTGGGCGTGCCACACTTTTCAAGATGCTGGCTCTGCCGCGGCTGCTATATGTTTTGCAGAATACACCGTACCCGGTCCTGAGCGGGGTGTTTCGGCGCATAGCGCAATCTGTACGTACGCTGTTGTGGGAGGGGGGAAGCCCGAGGATAGCGTTGCGGAAACTCACGAGAGGGGTGTACGATGGGGGCTGGCCATTTCGGACATCCAGTTGTATTACTGGGATTCTCAACTGCAAGCAATCAACGACTGGGTCTACACGCCGGGTTCAGAACCTGCCTATCGAGTGGACAGGCATGTTATGCCGGGAGGGGTTTGTGAGTCGCTCCTCTATTCACGGCGGTTGCGAGGGAATCTACCCTCGCATACGGGGGTGGTCATCCACTGCTGGCGGGAAGCGAATACATTTCTGGGGTGGACTGGCATATTGACAGGCAGGACCCCCCTGTGGGTGGGGGAGCCTCCTGGCGGAAGTTAAGGGACTCGTGGGGTTCAGGGGCTGGAAGTTAATTGGTATAGAGTACCTGGGTGATGTGTGGAAAAGAGACGCCCCCAGATCCTTTGAATACCTTCAGCGAGAATACCAGTTGCATGACTCCCAGCGTTTTCACTATCTGCGGCTTATGCATGCCTTGCGTTCCCATGTGCGCCCTGATTCTTCCATTCCAGAACACTCCCCAATGGAGGACAGGCTTCTTCTTGACCCCATCTTAGGTAGGCCAACATCCACTATTTACCGCAAACTAATAAACAACATGCCTGACCCCTCGATGTCCCTGCGGGAGAGTTGGGAGGGGGACATCGGTCGCCTTGAAGATGACGATTGGCAGGACGCCTTGCAAAGCCCCCGTGAAGTTGCCATTCGAATTAGGTTCCGCCTCGTGCAGCTAAAAATCCTCCACCGGGTATATTACCCACAAACCCATCTTTTTGAGTGGGGCAGGAGCCAGTCTCCATTATGTATGTGAGGATGTCAGGGGAGGGAACATTCTATCATATCCTCTGGGACTGCCCGAACATAGTACCTTTTTGGACGCTGGTAGGGCTCACAATGGCAACGGTGGTGGGCTCCCCGGTTCCAGTTGAGCCCAAATGGCTTCTCCTCATGATTAAAGGTCCCACGGATTGGTCCAGGTACCATGAGATATGGCTACAATTGGCAGCTGGAGTGGCGAAGCGTAATATTGCCAGTTGTTGGGGGGCGCAGGTGCCCCCAAGGTGGGATCAATGGTGCAGGGACCTGGATTGGTGCCAGAGGGCGGAGGAAGTTATTTATAAGTCCAGGGGCTGTGTGCGTGAATGGAAAAAAGTGTGGGGGCCATGGCGGAGATATCGGGCGTCCAGGAATGGGGGGTAGGGGGGCCAAGTGTAATGTGTTATTGTACCATCATGCTGTTCGATGTATATCCCGTGCAGGGGGAATACCCCTTTTACATTGTGATTTTGGTGATGTGTTGTATGAGACCATGAGCAAAGTTAATAAAAAGATTTAAAAAAAAATAAAAATACTCTCAACCAGGTTTGGAAAGGTCATTACTCCTCTGGTTTCAATGCTCCAACACAGGTTTATCCTGGGGAGGGATACGGCAGACCATGTACGCCGTGTCATAGCGCTTCTTGACTGGGCCCAGGCCACAGAATCACCACTGGGGGTAGTCCTGCTAGATGCTGAGAAAGCGTTCGACAGGGTCTCCTGGCGGTTTCTGTGCTCTGTCCTACGATGGAAGGGGATATGGCTGTCAAGGCACTGTATTTATTTCCAGAGGATGTAATTCGTATTTCAGGGCAGGAGTCAAATCTGTTCAATATCAGCAGAGGTACCAGGCAGGGCTATCTGTGCTCTCCTTTGCTCTTTGCTCTATATAGTGATACTTTCCTAAAAAAACTAGATCTGAATGTAAACATTAAGGTGGTCAGGGTAAATGATGTCGATTATAGAGCACTGGCATATGCGGATGATATTGCAGTACTTAGCAGTGATGTCGCTTCAGCGCTTCCAGAGGTGCAGACCTTAGCAGAACAGTTTGGTATCCTTTCAGGGTATAAACTAAACATGGATAAAACTCAGATCCTTTGCTCAGGGAATATGTGTTCTTCAGGACTTCCAGTTGTTTCAGTAGCAACTTATCTGGGGGTCAAAATCACAGCTGTGGTGGATAAAATTCCTTATCAGAATACTACCCCTATAATAGAAAGTGTCAATAAAAAATTGGAGCAACTAGACCATCTGCACCTTTCCCTATATGGACGAAGTAATGTAATCAAAATGTCGGTCCTCCCTAAATATTTATATCTTTTCAGGATTATCCCTCGAATTTTCCTCGTCTTACCTAGCAAGGATAAAGAGGATATGTCTTAGATTTATTTGGGGGTATCGCAGACCAAGGAGAGCGGCTAAATGGATGACCCTCCCTAAACATCGTGGGGGATGGACCATACCAAGTTTCCTTCTATACTACTGGGCATCTATTTTTCAACATATAGTCATCTTACTAGTGGGGGATAAGACTGAAATCACGCTGGAAGCTAAACTGACTATATATGATCTAGGGTTGGGGAGTGAAGCGAAGGGCTGTTTGGTCAGGATAGTGGAGCCCAGCTATTTTAAAAAGACCAAATTTAAAATACCGAAAGCTGCTTATAAGGTGTGGAAACTAATTCGGCAGAAACTGAAGATCCCAAACCTGAATGTATATACTACACTCTCTGCTTCAGGTATCCTGCCTCCAATTTTTCAGGATCAAGTCACTTTTAGATGGGGGAGTAAAGGAATTTACGCTCTGGGTGAGTTTTATAGGGAAGGCCAATTTGTATCATTTATGAATCTGCAGATTCAGAACTTTCTGGGTGTAAATAAGTACAGATCTGCTCTAAGTTTAGATAAGATACCTTTGGTGGAAATAGGACGAAGGAATTCCCATATTGGGCAAATCTATCAAAATTTGCTCGAAACTCTCCCAGATGAAATGGATGTTCAGAATGCAAAATGGGAGAGCAGGTTTGGTGAGGAAGTAATTAATATTGAAGATTGATTGGAGAAATCGAATCAGATACTGATAACTGGAATCTTAGGAGCCAACATTTTATGTCTATCTTTGATCTGTATTACACTCCAGCAAAGATAGCTAAATGGGGGTGAACGAGGGGAGGGAAATGCAATAGATGCGGTTTGCAGGCAGATGATACTATACCCATGTTTTACTCTTGCCCTAAGTAGTGACCCCTCGGCTTTTTCCAGCTGGTGGTCAAGGATGCTGGCTATCTACAATATAGAATCTTCAGTATAGAAGTTAAGAGGTCGAAGGAAAAAAGAGTTGGGGCAGAAAATCTGGGCTCCTATTGCAGAACTGGTGAATCAATAATGACCAGGGAAAACAAATCTGAAATACAGATAGGGACTGTGTAACTCCGTTTTCATCCTTTGATGTCCTCAGATTATATTAAGAAGTGAATCAATGAATTCAATGAATTGGATGTCAAACTACTCTTTCTAATGCACGAGCACTTTCTTTTCTGTAAGCTATAATAGATGGGGAAATATGTGTTTTACTACCTGTCAATACTGAATGAATTGGATGGGTTTAATTGACAATCTTGCACTTTATTCTCTTCCTGCTTTTTCTATGATTTCTAATGTTTAAGAATTGCCATGACATGTACTAAGACATTCTCTTTGCAATGGAAAAAATCAATAAAAACATTATTTAAAAAAATACTCACAGAGTGGGCATCCAGGAGTCCTTTAGAGATGCATTCAGTAGTAGAGGGGTCTTAAATCCAAAGAATATCACAATCTCTGTTGGTAGAAACAAAGGGAGGTGAGTGACAAATATTGTAGGACATGAGGATCAGATGGTCAGGTAATCTGGAAAGGGAAATGAGTTATCTCCCTGGAGTTGGGTAGCAGGTGCATTGAATGCCTCCAAAAAAAGAATAATAAAACTTCCTTTTTTTTTTATTCATTGCAATTTTATTTCAGAAATCATAATACAATTTTTTTTACAAACAGCATTTCATTAAAGGCATTTGAAAAGGAAAAAAAAAAAAAAAATAAATAAATAAATAAATAAAAAACTACAGTTTATATGAAAATTAATATTTTGTTACATAAGATTAAATAAATAAGTAACTAAGCTACAGAAATATGTCTAGGCGATATGTAAGCGCCATTCTCTTACTGCGGCCTAGGGACTACTTTGGGCCTGAGATTCCCTCCAACTGTATAAGGGTGCCCAGATACCTCTGCCAAGAGATTTCCCTTTCTTGCCTTTTCTTTCGTAGATTCCCTTCTCAAGGTTGAATACAGAGAGGAGCCGTGCCAACCATAAATTGAATGTAGGGGCAGCTTGATCTAGCCAAGCTGAGGCAACACAAATTCGTAGAACTGCCATGGCGAGAAAGAGAAAGCGGAGAGACATAGTGTGTCCCTGGGTATTATTAACCCCAAGAAGAATTAAAGATGAGGTTAGCTTAGCCCTAAGGCCCAGAGTGGGTTCTAAAAATTTCCAAATTGCGAACTTTAACATGTCTAATCGGGAGCAGGTTGAAAACATATGGTCTAAATCAGCCTGTGAGGAATCACAGCGTGGACACCTAGTTCCCTGCTTCCCCCTCCCCCCACTGTAAAATGTTTGCCAGAGTGTAGTGCAGGGAAAACACTGTTTTATAATGTTGGGCCTGAAGCCCGGCAGAACGTAGTACCGTCTGCCCCACCTCTAGTGACTGGAAGAAATTATCCGGATTAGTGCCCAACCCGCCTGCCCATTTTTCGGCATGTTTTTCTAGATTATCTAATTTAAGTGCCATAAATTCACTATAGATTCCTTTAATAGTGCAGCCTTTCACACTTCTTATAACTTCTATGGTTTTCACCTTACCGAACCCGTTGGCTCCACCCAGCTTTTTACTCAGGCAACTTCTGAGCTGAAGATATTTAAAAATGTTCCTGGTCCAGATACCAAATTTATCTTGGATATCCTTAATCATATAGATTCCGTCGGTACCTAATAGATCCCCGACTTTCGTAAGGCCACATCCTGCCCAGTGCGCCATAGTATGATCTAAAAAAAAAATTCTGGCAGCGTTGGATTGCCATACAATTGTGTATAGTAATTCAGCCTCCCAAAACCAGCCTTTTTTTTAAAAGTGGTCCAGATTTTAAAGGCAGCCTGCTGAGTTCTAAATTTAGTTCGCTTGAAATAGCTAGGCCACTGAATTTCATAAAACAATTTTTAACATCTTCCCCCACCAGTAGCCTTTATACATCTGGGATCTTATCTTTCATACTCGAGTTTTCAGATCTGCCACAGAGAAAACCAACCATGTATTGAAAAGCAGAAGCCCAATAATAGAGCTTGAAGTCCGGGACCGCCCAGCCTCCCCTCGATTGGGGTAGAGTCATGAAGCATAGGTCCCTCCTGATTTTACCATGAGCCCAAACGAATCTATTAACCAGATTATCCAGTGCGGTAAACCACTTCTTCCCAAATTCCAAAGGTATTGTCCTAAACAAGTACAATATCTTTGGTAAAAATACAATTTTTATCACATTATAGCGGTCAAACAATGACAAATGTAAGTTATGAAGTTTATCTAAATCTATGTTGGCCTTCCGGATAATGGGATCGATATTAATAGCCACTAGGTTGTTCAGATCTGGAGTAATAGTAATCCCAAGATATGTGCCTGAGTCTGTCATCCGTGGAGCACAGCGTCTTATCTCCCCGTTCACGACAATCTGTGTCTTCTGTTTATTTAGGGCTTATCCGGAGATCGAGCCAAAGGCTAAGGCTATTTCCTCAACTGCCACAATCGCTGCTGCAGGATTAGGGGTAACTAAGCCGACGTCGTCAGCATATGCTAGGACTTTTGTAGCAGCCCTGTGATAGACTCGATCTCACGACATGCCTCCAGCTGCCGGATTAGGGGATCAATGTATATGGCGAATAATAGGGGTGATCAGGGGCAGCCCTGCCTAGTACCCAGCGTAATCGCGTAAGGGAGAGTGTACTTCCCGTTAACTCTAAGACGAGCTGTTGTTGCGCCATACATGGTACGGATATCTTTTGTAAACCCCTGCCCGATTCCAAACCATTTTATTGCCTGCCAGAGATAGTCTGAGGAGACCCTATCAAAAGCTTTCTCTGCATCCAGAAGAAGCATATCCATAGGGCCCCCTGAGACTTCTGCTGCATCAAATAGGGTTATTACCCGTCGGATATGCCGGGTAGTCCCTCTTCCAGGAATAAACCTGTGTTGATATGGGTGGATTGCTTTCGTTATTATGGAGTTTAATCTAGTCACCAGGGCTTTAGACATGATCTTCACATCGCAGTTTATTAAGGTGATAGGTCGATATGATCCGGGCTCCTGAGGTGGTTTACCCTTTTTTAGGAATATAATGATATCGGCTCCTGACCAAGAGTCGGGGACCGAGCTCCCGAGTTGCCCAAGGCATTTCGTATCCACCAGAACAGGTCCGATTTCATCCCAAAAAGTTTTGTAGAACTCCAGGGGAATCTGATCAGGTCCAGTGGCTTATGTGAGGGGAGATTCTTCAATGCACAATAAATCTCATCATATGTTAAGATAGCTTCGAGTCTCAATCTAGCATCATCGTTGATTCAAGATAGTGGTATGCTATTGAGTTATCCTAATGCTAAAGCCCCATATAATCGCTGATAAAACCGCTGGAATACTTCCTGAATCTTAAGTGGGCCCTTGACTAAATTCCCGCTCTCGTCTATGATCTCATTTATTTCACTCTTGACACTCCTTTGTCTAAGTCTGCCAGCGTGTGACCAACTCTTTCACTAAATTCATAGCAGTGTTCTCTCTTGGTTAAGAAAAGCTCAGCTGCCTTCGCGGCAGCACGATCTCCTATTTCTGCCTTGGCCCAAGCCAGCCGGAGTAAAATATCAACGAGTAATAAATCAGCGTTTACTGCAATTGCCAATTTCTCTTCAATGCTAGCCAGCGATTTATACAATGCTTCCACCCGGCATGCTTCCCTCTTTTGTCGTGAGAGGCTGAAGCTGAGTGTCTCCCCTCTAATACTCACCTTAAAAGCGTCCCACACCACTCCAGAGCTTGCGCTATATCTATTTGTGTCCCAGTAAGACGTAATCTATCCCTTCATATGCAAGACATATTCAGGATCTGTTAGGACCCCGCTTTCAAAAGTCCATGTCCGCTCGCTACACATTAGTAAAAGCCAGAGTAAGAGCCAAAGGGTTATGGTCAGATAGTATCCTAGGGTAATTTTCTATCCTTGCCCGGTTTGCTAATGAATGGGAAATGAAAAAATAATCAAGTCTGAAAACTGCCTTATGTGGAGCAGAGAAAAATGTGCTACCGGGATCGTTCTGTTTTAAATGATTCCATAAATCAATAAGTCCATGGTTGCTGGCCATATTAGTGAGTGCCTTAAATATCCTTTTTTTTTTTACCTGAATATATATCTCCCCCACTACCTCAGAACCCCCCTAGCCCATTAATATTAAAATTGCCACATACTATTAAGGGGGTGGGCCAATTTGCTAGCTCCGTGTCTAAATACTCGAATACCTCTGGTTCGTCGAACCATACAGCGAGCAGATAGTAAAAGCCTCCCCGGCAAACACACATTCTAGTAACGCCCACCGGCCCATCTATCTGATAATTTCCTTTTAACAGTTATGTCATTCAGTCGAGTAAGGATAGCAACTCCTCTTGTCCTGGTACCCTGTTTAGTAGCCACCAATAGCCTAAATCCAAGTTGTTCAAGCACTCCGCCCCTCAAGCCTTCTATATGAGTTTCCTGTACACATAAAATGTCGGCTCTCATGGTTTTCAATAGACTAGCCACCCTTTGTCACTGAGCCCACAGATATTAATAGTTAAAATTCTAAGATTTAATGGATTCATGAGATAATTTGAGACCTCTTTCCTCCATCGTAAACTTATTGTTTTTCTTCTCCTTTAACACCATCTTAATCTCCTCTTCTCTTCTATAAGTAACCTGTCCAAAATGCCTAAGGCCTTTAAAAGCTTGTTTCCTCATACATCGTACTATACTGTGCTGTGGCTTACCCTCCCCGTGCCCCAAACCCCCCCGAGCCAGACCACCCTCCACCGCCTCCCCCCTACTACCCAAACGGGCAAAATAGTTCTGTCAAGACCTATATGTGGTGGCCGATCTCGCAGCCTAAGCTGCCCCCCCTCTGCACCCTTATGTGTAGCTAAACAAACAAAACGAATCCAATTGAAACCCATCGCTTACAAACAAAATAGAGATGAAGGTATAACATAGTACAAATAAGCAACTATTCTGCCCTTTGGCTATCATTCATTTACCGATTGGCTTTTTTAGCATTTTTAGCAGTTAGGCAGAGTCAATAAACATTGTGTGTCAACACTCCTCCCCTTCATTTTGCCACCTTCAGCTCTGTCAGTAATTCTTGGGCTTTAACCTCTGAAAAGAACATATGAACCTGCCCATTAGCAATAACCTGGGCTGGAAAGAGCAAGTATGCCTCACAACCCTGCCACTGGAATACAGTTATCATTTGACGGAGTCTCCACCTACGCTCCACAGTGGCATGGCAAAAATCTGGGCGTGCAAACAAGGAGTGCCCATCGAAAGTCCTCTTGGCGTCTGGTCTAACCATAGCTATTATGGCTTGTCGGAGCACTCTTCTTGCCCAGCTGGGTGATTTTGTTTCCGCATGATTGGAAAGCGGTGGGCCCGCTGGACCACAGTCCCCCAGTTCCATTGTGCGAGTTCCAGGAGTGCGCCTTTTAACAGGGATACAACAAAGGACATCATGTTCCCCCCTTTTGCGTTTTCGGCAATTCCCAGTAATCAAACGTTATTTCTCCTTTGTTGATTCTCAACACATATCCATTGCCTGTTTCTCCTGCTGCCCCTTAGATCCTGTAGTTTATCGACCGCTTCCTCCAAAGCCACTGTCCTGTCATCCACTTGTGTAACCCTTTCGGCCATTTCAGTACATAATTTATTTGCTTTGCGAATTGAGGCCTGTAGTTCCTTTGTTGCTTGTAGCGCCCGCCTACTTTTGATTCTGGCCTCACCCTGTATTTGTTTTAGAGTAGAGTATATTAAATCTATTAAATATTAAATATTAAATCCAGAGAGGGGGGGCAGCAGGACCAGCGGGTACAGCTGAGCCATCTTCTGTTGCGGCCCCCGTATTTTCATACACCATACTTGTGGCAGAATGGTCCCATTCCAGATTTCTCACTGTGGTCAGAACATTTTTTTACAGGGCTTATTTTAGTTCTTGTTCTTCGCTTTAGCATAATGGGATTTATGCACTGTTAAAGATTCTCCAGAGTCCGTACCGCTAGAGATAATTGAATCACTCAAAACTAACGAATCGGGATCTGAATCATCGTTGAGTGAGTAGAATTTATCTCCTTCAGGGGAGCCAAGCGTCGTTTCAACCAGGAGCTGGGGCATTTGCCCAGAATCACTGTCTGTAGCATTAGTGGCATCATCCTGTAAACTGTATCCTGTATACTGTATACTGACTGGTCCCCACTCGATGACAGCAGTGTCGATATTGTTATTGCGGTTATTATAACTTATTCCAGCGGACTCTGCACATCTGATCAAGAGAAGTTTCTTTAATGATTTTGGCCAAAACAAGCGGGACGTTAGCTAAAGACAAAGAAAATGCCTCGGTTACTGTGGGTTGCCTCAGTGTACCTACTGAAGCCGCCGCTGCAATCCGAAGCCAAGTCTCTCCGGCAGCACCAACAACCTTAGGACCACCGTCAGCTCTTTTTGCCTGGACGCCGCGTCGTCCCGGATTTAACCCCCGCGCTGAGGCAGCATCATCGGCGTTAGCTGTAGCCTTAGCATTGGAGGCACTGGGACCCCCACGGGTCCGCCGAGCCTGCCGACGCATTTGGAGGGTCTTTCGGCCCCCCTTTGGCCGCCTTGTCTACCTTCTCCGGTCTTGGAGCCATAGCCCAGTCTGAGCAGCAAAGAAACTCCTGCGATACATCAGAAGGGCAGCGGGTGCTCCGAGTCAGCAGATGCAGGACTGTAGCAATCACCCTGGTCCTCAGCGGGATCCCGGCACTCAGCAACCACATGACATATCAGAAAGTAAGTATATGAAATGAGCGTAGCTTCTTTCCTTCGTTTTCCCTTAATATCCCTTGTTTGTTAAACTCTCTGCAACCCCAGCATTTTCAAAGAGGTGCAGAGGGGAGAGGCAGCAGCGGCTCTAGTCGAGGTCAGTCGGCCATCTTTCCTCAGCTTTTTCATACATTTTTCAGAATAATAAAACTTCCAATGTTGCAGAGGTAGCCCCTTGGGTAAAATTATTTCCTGGAATATGGTGGGAATAGGACAGTCTAATTCCAAGTGAAACATTTTAATGAGTTTTTATCCAATGATAATTTGCTTACAGGAAACTTGGATTTCTTCTGATTTTAAATATGAGAAATATTACATTTTTTCTTGTGCAGCAAAACCTACGGCAAAAGGTCAGGCCAGTGGAGGAATAGCTATTTTACTTAGTAGCAGTATAAATTGGAATCCTATGGTGTTTGTCCATCCTTCAAATCTATGCATTTGTGTAAAGTTGGCACTGTGCAATGTTATAGGAGGATTGTAGTCATCTTTTCTTTTGGTAAATGATTATATTCCACGTCGGAGGTCATCTGACTCCTTAGTCGAATCCATGTTTTCCTTTGTACATAACATTAGTGTCTTGGAAGAATGCACACTGATAATTATGGTTGGAGATTTTAATGATAAAATGTCTGAAAAAGTTAAATGAGCTGTGGAGTATCCCAGAAGTAATTTTATCTTGTAATTTTACACTTTCCCCTCCTCTCGAGGGCAATCATTAATTGATTATATGGTGGTATCCTACCAAATGTTTGGTGTTTGTACACAGTTTGAGGTACTGAGGACAGATTTGAGTGATCACAGTATTCTCTCAGTGGCCACTGATTTATAACTTAAGGTACTTGAGCCCTGGAATTCCAGAAATGATACTATTGTTTATGATAAAGCAAATGGGCACAATTTTTAGTCGAATAATAATATGATGTATTTGGCCGGGCATGTTAAAACAGCAAGTTTAGGCCCTTCACAAGAGCACCCTACTGCCTGGTTCGAAAACCAGCTCTTTCTATCTCAATATTGTGGAAGTAAGAAATGAGCTACCAGTATTAAACCCTTGGTGGTTACTTCCTGGCAGGTAAAACAGTTAAATTGTGATTTAAATTCCCTTGTAAGGGAACAATTTAAGTACCCGTCGCTACTGAGGCAGAGGGAAATCTACCGGTGGAAACGGGTGAGAACAAGATTGACGGTGTCTGAGCGTAGGAGAGAGTAGAATCAGAAATGGATTAAGCAGAGAGAAGTTGCGTTTTCCGGTGACACGCGCAAATGTTGGTCCTTAATAGCCAAATACTGTATGGGAACACATGGAGAGAAATATTGCCTTTCAGCTGGAAATGGTATAGTCCAAAGCTCTGTTTTTAATATAAAATCAGGGCCTTTGGTGGTCATAACACTAAAAATACAAGATTTGAAAAAAATATTATTGTCTACGGGTGCTGGTGGAAGACAACGTCAATGTACTGGAATCTAGAGAATGCTAAAGTGATTTTGGTATTTTACTAACCTCTGCTTGTTGTTTTCTATCAACAAAGTTAGATAGAGGCATTTGCCAGAAAAATAAAAAAAGAAAGTCCCTCAGCAGAAAGTTATTCTGGTATTTAACTGACATCTATTGGTCGGTTTCTATGAAAACCATTAAATAGAGGCAGTTGAACTAAAAAAAAAAGTCCCTAAGCAGAAGCAGACAAGTCCTAGGGCTAATCTCCAGAGCCCACAAAGTACATACACATTTAAGTATATACTAAAGTATATACAATAGGTCTCAAATGCTCGACCTAAAAAGGGTCTTAACACCTCTCCCGATAGCTTTAGGCAGATTGCATTATTGGATGCAAGTGGGAAACTGTTTGCCAAGAGTATTCTTCTTCACCTTCAGGATTGGGCATTTGGTAATAACCTTGTCCCCTTGGAGCGGGCTGGTTTTCGTAAACATTGGGGTACCCTAGATAATATTACGGCCTTCGTGCTTAAAAAATATCCTGTGGGCAAGGGTATGGCTGTATATTTTGCCTTTATAGATTTCTCCACAGCGCTCGACTGGGTTGATTGTGGGACACTGTGGAGGGGAATTGATTGCATTAAGGATCCCAACGCACTTAAGTGGGTAATTGTCGCTTTGCACTTTTTTACTTACACTCAGGTCCTGATGGTAGGGAATCAGGGTTTGTCCAGTACAGTAGAGAAACACAATGGGTTGCAGAAAGGGTGCCTGCTTGAACCCTTCTCTTTTCTCTTTATATTCATGAATTAACTAGCAGAATTAGACAGCGTAAGGGGGACTCACCCAAACTAGGAGCAATGAATGTTGGTTGTCTTCTCTACGCTGATGTTATTTTGATAGATTTAAACCAATAGGACTCAGAGACATCTTTCTGAGCTGGGAAACTATGCTGAGGAACATTTCTTAAAAATAAATATCTCTAAGAGCAAACTTATGTTTTTTAGGTTTAGGGGTGCAGAGTTAGGAAAGATTAGTTTTTTATTTTGGGGAAAGATAAGTTGAAGTGGTGAAGCTGTACCCATATTTAGGTTGATTAGTCAGTGCACAAGTAAGGCATTATCCCAGGCTACCGCCATTAACAGCCTATACGAGTGTTGTGGGCAAAGGCATTTTCTCATGTTCTGGCAGTATATAAGATTAAAATTCCACCTTCAATGAGTTATGCCTATGAAGTAATTGAAGAGCGGCATTAGTCCTTTTGTGAGAAGATTGAAGGGTGCATTTGGCGCCAAATATGTAGTTTGAATTCTTCAGCTGTTCCTTTGGCTCTTCAGCTTGAATTTGAGCTCCTCTCTACGAAAGCGTTTTTTATGGTAGCAGTTCTAAAGTGGGGGAATATGATACTGAATAGTGACTGAGGTTCTGTACAGGCTGCATTAAAACCTGACATTTTTCATCGTTTGAAGAGGGAAAGAGCCCTCTTTTTAAATTATATAAAAGCTTTGGATATGTTTGGAATTGGACAGAGTGAGGTGTCACCCCTCCCAAAGCTTATTTTGAAAAATGTGATTACAAATGTATTTATGAAGATAATCAGAAAAGGGATATTGTACTGTGTACTCAACATGCCAGGAATGACATAGTAGTAGAGAGTGGCTTCTGCAAAAATCACTACCATAAGTTGTATGGAATCTTCCTCATGGTGTACGTAGAACTATTATTACTGGAGCATGGAAAGGATTCACGAGGGACGAGAGGCTTTGTGACCTCTGTGGGAATTATGTTCACAATTTAAATCATGTGTTATTAGTTTGTCCTTTCCTAAATTCGTTACAATGTCAACTGATAAGACCATTGTTCTTAAAGTATATTACATTGGTAGCAGAGGCCCAGAAGCGTTTGTTTTGCATTACCCTCAGAAATAGTTTGTTCTAAAAATATTCAAATTTTGTAATACATTATTAAATAAATTTCAGTTATGTCTCTATTCATTACGCTTGGCTCCGCATTTGGTGAATTGGGCTTTTAAGGTCATTAGGTTTTGCACAGTGTATATAGATTGACAGTATTTGCATTGTTCTGTAAAGCTGATTGCACTGTATTAAATAGAAGTACTGGACTAGAGTTGTACTGTATATTATTTTTCACTATTTAGTTGGTACATTTGTTATGCATGGGTAGTTTCCTGTATCCTTAGGAATGTCTTTTCATTGATTTTATTGTGCATTTGAACATTATTAGTCTAAGTTTTTTAAATTTTTTTAAAAGGAGTATATTTAAAAAAGTTTAAACCCACTCTAAGCAGAAGGGAATCCTGGGGTAAATTTGCCTGTTTTTTGGGATCCATATCTGTTACCCTGGAAAACACCATAGCCCATTGTAAAATTGGTGGCTGAAAGCAAGTCGCTGGCAATACATGCCACAGCTGGGACTCCTAACACTATTCTAATAGCCTGAAATCCTGGCCTTACGGGATTGCTGAATCATGCTCTTTCATCAATTCTGACTACAAACTTCATGTCGAATGGTGGCAGTGAATCCTGAGTGTAGAATATGCTGATAATTTACATAACACCTGGCAGCTTGAGTGCAGCTGCTGAAGAGAACATGTGGTGGATGCCCTGGGGGTGGAGCTAAGTAAATATTGGAAAGTGAAGAGGTGGCAGGATGAGAAGAAGAATGTGGCAAAAAAGGCTCAAACCACATTCAGTACCAGGTCTCCTTTATCTGTGGGTGCCTGAGTCCCAGACTCATCTCGAAACAATCTCTTCACTCGTATCCCTACCCTGTCTTGTTTCCGTTGTTGCTATTCATATCTTTGTGTCTGTGCACCAGTTTTGCTGTCTGTGTCTACTCATCCACGTCTCTGTACCCCTAGATCTCTCAATATTATATCGGATTTGTGTAGCGCATGGCTACCTTAGCAACGGGACTTCACATCGCTGAATCCATGGATTGATAGGCCAAAGAGGAGGATAGAGCAGAGGATTATTCAGGGAAGAGCCACGTCTTAGCAGTCCTCTTGAAAACCCCATGATTCTGTATGCTCCTGATAGTACACAGGAGAGCATTCCAGAGAGAAGACGCTAAAGCCCGGAATGACCGACCTCCAGCCCGTGCTTTTCTAACAACTGGAACATGTAACAGATGTTGATTGGGTGAAAGGAGGGTGTGTTCTGGGTTATATGGGGTAAGGAGATAGCTAGAACAGGAGGGGCTTGTGCATGGAAAATTCTATGAGAGATACACAGGGACTTGAAGTAAATTCTCTTCTCGACCGGAAGCCAGTGCAACTTATGTATGAATTTGGAGGTAGAGTAGGATTTCGGGAGGGCAAAAAGGGTCCGAGCTGTGGCATTCTGCACCCTCTGAAGGCGATTGATGCCCACTTTATTAGAACCTAGGTAGAGAGAACTGCAATAATCAGGTCTAGGTAGGATGGTGGACTGGATAATGGTCTGACGCGTTTGAGCATGAGCATTGAACAACCCGAGCAGTGGCTTAAATCCGCGTAGGAGTCAAAAACAACTGCCAGCCATCGACTTTGTCTGCACCTGAAAGATTAGGGCACAGTCATGCCCAAGTTTTTTAGTTTCCTTAGGAGTTGGGGTAGCTCCCAACGCGGTAGGCCACCATTTATTACTCCAAAGATGCGTGTCTCTTCCAAGAAGAAGAATCTCGGATTGTGACATCTCACTTTACCTGTCTCTGTCCTTCTTCCTAACCTGAGCCCCAGTGACATTACACAAAGGCACAGCCATTGCTGTTTTTTTAAACAGGGGGAAGTTAAGTGATTTGCCCAGAATGTTGAGACAACGCTGAAACTCGAACCTGGTTCTCCAGGCACAAAGTCGACAGCTCTGTCTATAGCACCACATCCTCTATATACATAACTCCCTCCTGCTGCTCCATTTGAGGTATGACCTAATTTTTTCCATCAGCAATTCCCCCGATTCAGTCCGTGATTTTCAGACCACCATGCTATTCATTAGAGGTTGGATGAAAAGCAATCATTTGAAACTCAATCCGGACAAGACTGAACTACTCCTAACAGGGGGTACCTAACCCTTGGAGCCCACAATTTTGGCCAAGGGTACTGAGCCAATCCCCCACCCCATCCGCGTCAGCTAAAAGTCTTGTGCTAACAATAAACTGTGATCTTACCATGAAGTCCCTAATTGGGTCAGTGATATCAACTTGCTTCTACCAGTTGAGGAAAATAAGAAAGATCAGAAGATTTCTCACCCAGGAAGCCCTTACCCAGGTGGTTCTTGCCATGGTTATGTCCCATATCCATTATGCCAATACCCTATACTTTGGCCTTCCACTATACCTAACCAAACGTCTGCAACTGGTACAGACCAGGCAGAAACATTGATTTTTTAGCAATCTATGCAACAACATGTCACCCCCCTTATGAGGTAGCTGCACTGGCTCCCCATCACACAGCGATGCACCTTTAAGGTAGGCTGTCTCATCTATAAATCCCTGAATGGAAGGAGCCCTAAATTTGTGGACAGCCTTATTCAAAGGCATTCACCCATGCGCAATCTGCGCTTGGCCCACAAGCACCTTCTGCCAACTCCCTTGTCAAACTGAAGCGTATGGGCGGCACTAGGTTTGTTGTACTACCACCAAGATTTTGAAACCCCTTTCCCTTTGAAATCCGATCCTTCCCAGACATCTTGAGCTTCAGGAAGCTCCTAAAGACTTGGCTATTTAGACAAGCTTATGAATGAGTCCCCAGGGCTCTGGCACCTCTTAGAGTAGCGCCATGAAACCAATCCAGTGTACGTGAGCTTTATAAAAAAAATTAACATAACTAAACCTATCCTCTATGCACCACCTGCGGTGGGGTGTGGGAATGCTTTAGTTAGCAGAGGGCTAAGATGAGTTAGCTGCTGATTATGACACCCAGTTGCATGGCCTAGCCAAATAAAGCTGGCAACACACTGCTGCCTGCTTGTCCTGCATTGGACCTAATTCGGCGTAATAATTTATCACAGTCAAAACCCACAATACTTGTTCCAAACACTCAGAACTGAGAGGATGATAATTTTTTTTAAATCATTTGCAGAAATGCTTGAGACAGTGAAAAATATAGTGGCATAAACACATCACTTTGCAACCCGTGACCCTACAGAAACACTTTCAGAGCATACTCCACAATAACCTTACCACTACATTTGAGTGCAACCGAGGGGTGCGACTTTGTGGTGAACATTCAACATCCGAATGATGCAAAAAGTTGACTATGGCATATCCCTCTTAACTAACAATAGGCGAGCACACCTTTCAGAGTTGAAGGTCGCTCTTCATGCAGCAGCACACTTTGTCATCTCTGGGAGTACAATATTTAATACATTTGTCCCATTTATAAGACACTGTGATGGCTACCGATTGAAGATGTCTCTATTTAGAGAACCACATACATCAATCATAAATCAATACACTGTTAATCCACAATTTCAGACAAAAATCACAAAATCTCAGGAGGGAAAACATCTCTTTGAAGCACTGATTCTCACCTTCTGGAAACCTCAACAATAAATAAATAGAATCCATTGCTCAATTGTTCTCTAGTGTTGCTACTAAAAGACACTGCTCATTTCCTCCCTCTCTCCCCACTACTACATCGCATATGAAATTCACAAAAAACCTCAAAAATCTTCTCCTTTAAAGGGGCTTCCATCTGGACCACTCTAATCACTGTGTTCTGATTCCTTCTTGTTGTTAGAACAGTTGATATTTTAAAATTCCATATTGAAGAATGAATTTTGCTTAGCTTTCTTATTGACTGTGATTCCGTCTCTCCTTTGCAGTTCTGACTGTATGCCCATGATAGGAATGCATCCTCTCCTTTTCTTGTGGTGTGGTCTTTAGGTGTGTGTATAAGTAATATTATGGAGATCTGTGATTATTTAATCTATCCTTAGGTGCTTGGAGATAGTTCAAACATCATGCAAAGCATAATTTACTGAAGAAAAAAGGTTCCCCCTTTTTCATTATGGCCTCTTCAAACATGTGGTCGACTCCAGTAAGCTGCCAAACATGGTCACACACTTTCAAACCACTTTTTAAAATTAATTCACAGAGAAGCTTGTGTTCTCTTTTACTATTTTTCAAATGAATACAATAGTATCATTATACATCAGTATGTTAGCAGAAGCACCCAGCATGGTTGCAGAACTACAATAGACTGCAACATTTGCATTAAATAGACAGCATCATTTTCAGTAGTTGTAAAATGTGTGTTTTATGTGAAGCAATACTTCAATAGGTCTTATGACTCAGCTTTTCCCTCTTTAGATACATATCTTGGCATAGCTTGGTGAGTAAGACTAGGGGGTGTAAGCTTCAGATTTCCCAACAATCACACTGGTATATTGTTGGGACTGGATTATTGGTTGAGAATCCAGTGATACTTGGAATGTTATTGTTGGAATTGAACGGGCAGTTGCTGAGGTTTTCCTGCTTGGTCGGTTGTATGCCTACCTTCCTATGTGGATCTAGTAAAGCAGTGGAAATGTATCTTCATCAAGTGGTTCTTTCTTTCAGTGGCAATGAGGATGAGATGATGTCAGGAATCACGCTGTCAAAGATTGGCCAAAAGATAAGTCTTTTGCCTATGTGGAAGCATATTTTTGCAGAGTTGAATTATGTGGATGGGTTGCTAAGAAGAGGTGATATGTTGGTTGTGCCTAAGGCGCTGTATGGTAAGGCGTTGGAAATAGCCATGAACGCCATGTGGGAATGAGGGCAATGAAAAGAAGGATCCAGGACAAGGCTTGGCCCCAGTTACCGTGCCTAATCTGGAGGAGACAGTGCCTTTTCCTGATAGAGCCTGCTCCAAATTGGGATTGGTATTATTGGACCAATTAATGTGGTGAAGAAAAACTGTAGACATGGAATTGTGTTGCTTGACTATTTTTCACGTTGGCCAGAGGTAAAATTTGTGAGGTCAGCTGATAATGCCGTGGAGTTTTTGCGAACTGTATTCATGAGGGAATGCGCACCTGATGAGTTTGTGTCAGAAATTGGTGTTCAATTTAACGATATAGAACAGAGATAAGAAGATCAGGGCACTCGAAAAACTTTGTCTTGGTGTTCAATTTAAGTCTGGTGAGTTTGGCAGTTTTTATCTCATTGTGGTGTAAAACACACCAAAACCTCATTGTAACATCCACGTGGTAAAAGCCTGTTTGAGAGATGCAGCAGGGTCATAAAGAACAACATACAGTTGTCTGTTGCCAGTGGATTGAATTGGATTTAGGAGATTAAGGGTTTACAATGGGCAATTCACGCCACTCCACATGTGGCCATTGGTGTATCTCCAAGTTTTAACCTCCCCAAGGGGCGAGAACCTGCGACCAAGTTAGCTAGTCCTTGGATGGGGGATTCCATAAAAGAAAGGGATCTTGCATATGTAAAGGTGAGATGGGAAGCTGTACAAAAGTAGTAAGCTGATGGTGTGAGGCCTCCAAGGGTTCATAGGTCATCCATCAAACCTGGAAATTTGGTTAGAGTTTGACTGCCTGGAATAGGGGTGAAGGGTCTTTCCATGTTTTCCCAACCCAAAAGAGTCCTGAGAGTCAAGGATTGTGTGCTTATGCTGGAGGATAACAAATTTTTCAACAAGGAGAGGCTATTACCTCAGTGGAGTGAAGATATGGGTGTGGTGTGTGCTGGGGATATGCGTGTATTAAGTCATTCTGTATTGGAAAACCTACCACACGTTTTCAGGACTATGTGTAGTTTGTTAACATAAGTTCTTTCTGGTTTCAGGATTGTGTGCAATCTGTACATTTCCTTTCTAGTTCATAAAAAATGGGTGTTGTACATTTTTCTACTTTGTAGGTTTCCTTTAAATTCTGATGTTATTTAATTTTGTAGTTTATGTATAAAGGGGTAGATGTGTTGGGACAAGATTCTTGGTTAAGAATACAGTGGCGCTTGTAATGTTATTGTTGGAATTAAATGGGCAGTTGCTGAGGTTTTCCAGCCTGGTCAGTCGTATTGCTACCAATCTTCGTCTATCTAATAATGCAGTGGAAACGTACCTGCATAAAGTGGTTCTTCCTTTCACATATCTTGTTAAAATATATTATGAGAAGCAGGACATGAGGGGGGCTGAAGAGGCAGTGGAATGGGAGACAAGTGTGGATTGTTAGGGGTACTTAAAAAACAATTGTTTTCAAACTAACCATGCTTCAAGGCAGGGGTGGGAGAGAGAAAGAGAGAGTGTGTGTGTTTGTGTGTGTGTGTGTTTGTCAGTGTGGGGATGGAAAGATTCAAGGTGAAAAGCAACACCTCACCATACCCGACTGAAAGCACTTGTACCCATCTAGTTATTTTAGAATAAATGATTTAGGTGGGTGTAACTCAGTGTTTTATGTATGGCTTGACAGTGCTGCTGTTACCAGACTATTATGTGAGAATCACTAGAGAGGGGCTTTGACCCCACCCACAACTTTGGAGCCAAAACCATTCCTAACCAGCCATGTGTATGTGCTTGGATTGGGCAGTTGTGTACTTCCCCGAAACAGTGCTTTCCCTCCACGCAGCTGCAATTATTTTGTTTATTTAACCAGCTGCCCAAGCTTGTTCTTTCTGGGGCACACACATAACACTGTAATTCAACAAAAGTGTCTTAGAAAAGTAGATAATGTATACTGTTTTTCACTGTCAGCAGCACAGATGAGAAAAGGTCAATCATTAACCTTCATGGGTTTTTAGGTTTGACTTGACAGTGCAAGTGTCATCTAGTCCTTTTAACCAATATTATTCTACAATCCTTTGATGCCACACAAATACAAATCCATACATATCCATTCCCATGCTATTTACTTGAAATGCTTCACATTACCTTTCAACATTCTTTTTAAGCCAGATATATTGGCATTAACAATGCTTGTACATTTATGACCCCAAAGTGTATGGTGGAAACAAGGGTTAAGCTACATTGGTGGCGTATCCCAGTGCTGTGAGTTTGATGTTGCAGGTTAACAGTTGTAAAAAGCAATCTAAAAATTGTTAGTTTTACAATGTTCCGACACGGGCAAGGATTCAACTTTGCCTAAATTGTTATCATTGGTGCCATTGAATGTCTTCACTTGTACCATTGGGAGAGTGTACAAGTTATTGCCACATGCTAAAAATGTTTAGAACATTTTTGGAGAAGACATGGGCAGTAGCTGGACATGATGGAAACTGTCATTCAGTTTAGTCTTCCCCTGCTGAATCCTGAACTAAATGAAGCCTTAGCATCTGCCCCCGACCCCTGGCCCAATCAGAGCCATGATGATGACATTGAACTTGCTCTAGGCCACAAGAGGCTGGATAACTACACCATGTAGCCAAATGCCTCCCGTCTATAACTTGAACCTACACACAAAGCATGAGCATGGAATAATGATGATGCCACCCCCCCCCCGTGGCCAGGTAAGTGATGGGGGACTCGTAGTTGACTAATAATTCAGCATGTGTGTGACATGGTCTCTGTGTGCATGTCTGTGCATGACATGGTACAGGGGCTGGGAGGCTCATGGCGAAGACATTTTTTTTTAAATTGATTTTTAGTGCAAGAGAAATTAGTTTTCAGGATGTGACATTCTGATATTTGGGGATAACTGGGTGTTTTGAGAGACCATAATCTGTTTTTTGTGGATTACAGCTTGTTTCACAAAATATGTCATGCTATTGTTTGGGGACAAAATGATGACTCTTTTGTACTAAATATAAAAAGTTGGCCAATGAGACCATAAATATAGTGTATTTCTGACAAAGGCAACATGCCATCTGTGGACAATGGGATTTTTTTTTCTAACAATGAAATTTGATCTTTAAACCCAAAAAGGGAATTTCTCAAGAATGACCAGCTAATCTTAGGGACAGAATTCATTTAAACACCAAGCCAATGGCGGCTCCTCCACTAAGGCAGAGGAGCATCACACCACTGCCCTCAGAACAGTGCAACAAGGAAAAATAAAATGATAACAACATATTGTTAGTATCATTTTATTCTTCTGCACAGAGCCAAGTTGGGGCATGGCTGGGCTGGTTCACAGGATGAGGAGAAGTATGGCCACTACTAAGTGCGCCTGATGGTTTGGCCGGCCGTCTTGGGCCGGCCAAACTGTCATGCGCCCTTAGCATTTCTTCACTCGACTGTGTTGCACAGCCGGGTTAAAAACTGTTTCAAGGCTCCCAGGCACTGCCTGAGTGGCCAAACAGGCCGCTCAGACCAATTACGATGCTGATGTCATGCTTGTGACAGCAGCGTCATGATTGGCTATGGGGAGCCTGGGAGCTTCCTGGAATCAGGAGGAAGAGAAGAGGACAGAGGAGAGGCGGTGGCCATAACCAGCAGTTTTTTACCCCGCGGCCACTACTGTTCCTCAGCAGCTGCCACTGCACCAAGCACAGATAAGTGGAATGTGGAAAAATACATTCACAGACAGGAAATGGTAATGGATGTTTTTTGTCAAAGCAAACCTATTTAATTAGGGAATGCTCTACCAGGCCCCCTACATAATAAAAACATGATTTATGTTTTCAAGCAGTGGAGTACAATTAGCCTCCTACAGACAATCATAGCTCCTTGTGGTTCTGACCTCTAGATATTGTGTGGGCTTGATTCAGGCAGCACCTAAATGAAGTGATGCAAATTCATACAGAATTAGTATCAAATGATGAGATTGTGTAACAAAGTTTTAGGCCCTCATTTAGGGGAGTTTGGCTTGGGACAGTGCAGCAAGTCACCTTATATTACAGGTAACCGTAGACTACCATCGTAGGCAAGAGTTCTGGTGATGTTTACCTGCTTGACAAATTTTCAGGGGAGAATATTTGCACTTTGTGACAAATTGTTAAGTCATTTTAGGAAGGGTTTTCAATGATTACAATTTTGGTAATTGTTTGCTTCAGGGTTGCATTGTGGGAAAACCTATGCACAATTCAGTACTTTGAGTTGGGTATGCTGACGCATCAATGGTAAAGGCAAAGTCCTAGTTGATTATTCTGGGCTGTTTATGTCCTATGGTTCTGAAACATTTATTCTGAAAAGTTTCAACAAAGACAGTAGGCCTGGCTTGTGTATTGTGAAAAGCGTTAGTTAAAGTCTGTAGGCCTTTATGGGTAGATTGTCATTACACTGTGTTGAAGGCTGTAGACAGATATTTTGTTAACAAGAGTCTTGCAGATTACATTTGAAGTTAATAGTTGTGTTGTTGGTTACCCTCTGTGATTAAAACATCGGACAAGATACACAAAGAGTATACAGTAGTACTATTCAATTACTACAAACTGCAATTAAAAAAAACTTGAGAGTGAAGATTTCCACTTCCACCTCTCCTCTCTATTCTATAGGGAGATCTCCACACAAGTATGTTTACTGCTGAATAGTAAATGTGATAGGAACCAGGGGAGTGTAGAAAATAGGGTATATCTTCTTCAGCAAGAGGGGTTTAGGGAAAAGTAGGGAAGGGTATTAGGCAGGGACAGACTGCTAGAAACACCCACCCACAAAACAGTAAGCACAGTGCCATTCACAAACTATACTTTTAAAATAAATACTGCCCTGAAGGTGACAGTAATAAATATACTACAGCCATCCTTGGAGTAAGTTTGGGTACCCAAATAGTGTTGTAAGTGTTTTGCTGCTGCAGATGTTTTCCATTTGCCAATGCCAGAACATTGTCCAGCAAGGTAAACTCTTGCTACTTTGGAGATTCATATATTAATGTCCCATTGTAAAATGTGCACTTTATTAGGCATTATATAGGACCTTTGTCCTTCTGTCAGCCCGATATTTCAGATGTCAGTCCTATATTTCAGACATAGCCCCTATACAGGCCTTCAGGTGATTCTGAATTTTAATCTGGTCTCAGCAGGCAGACAGCACACCCCCCATGCTGATTAGCCCTGGATAATGCCTTTGTTGGACCACTGTCACTTTGAACTGTCTTGCTTGGGGCATCTTATAAGGTCAGTTATTCAGACAGAGAATCTGTGCCCATGTAGGACTCCATTGCTGAATGGATACTCTGCTCATGGGTGCATAGTGCCATATGTGAATATATAAATATCTCATATCCGTAAATGCATCTAGTTCATAGAGTTCTGGCAAAGATGTCTGTCAGAAGATAATCAGAGTTGCTAGTGCATTTGCCTTGAAATACCTGGCTGTTCAACAGATCTGCTGAAGAGTGTGTGCACACCACTTACTTGCTGTATCTACTCTCCAGGTTCCAGTCTCTGTCTGTAGCGAGAGCTGCCCACCAGGATACAGGAAAGCCCCCAGACAGGGACAACCGCATTGCTGCTTTGACTGCATTTTGTGTTCTGAAGAGGAGTTTAGTAACATGACAGGTAACCCTAAATTTAACACTTACATCTGTGTTGTTGTGTAAGTGCTTTACGATGTTAATATGTATGTATGCAAAATGTATGAAATATTTTACCTAGAACCTTTATGAAATGCTGTAGTATGCATTATTGGGCTCTAAACCGAAATGCGTAATTTTAATAAACATTATGGGCCTCATTTACAAGTTTTTCAGGCAGGATAGTGCAGTAAGTCACTTTTCTGTGCTGCCGTGTGTCAAAAAGAAAGGGCAGGAATGTGTTGTATTGATGCTATACAGCGCATTCCTGTCCTTTCCCACTTCACTAGTGTCATTTTGGCTGTCTTGTACCAAGACAAGCACCCTTGCATCATGGTGCAAGGGTGTCTGAGTTGTAGGAATGATTGTTTTTGTGCAGAAAGACACACCGTCCTGCACAAAAACAATCACTGAAGCTGTTTCCCTTTTTTATGTGTGCTAAGTTATTTCTCCTTTTTATGCCCCCTCCCCCCGGGGAGGCATAGGCTTTTGACGCATGCCCAGGTTTACAAGTCCTTGTAAATCCTGGGAATGCGTCAAAATCCATCGGTGTTGGTGGGAACACCAACTGCAATATCCATGGAACGCCTCTCTGATGCAGCGTAAGGCAACGCAGTGACTATCGCTGCTTTGTCTTACTCCTTATCCATGAGGCCATGTAAAGCCACGCAAAGTGGCTTTGCGTGGCCTCGTACATATGGGTCTGTAGTCTGCGCCAGTTGTGGAATGGGCTTACAGATAAGCCCCTACGTTACTAGAAAAATAATTGAACATGTATTGAGCAATTGCACTCTGTACCTGCATTTTTTGTTTTTTAAATACCTAAAATCCCAAAAACATACAGGGACTTATTTACAAGCCCCCTGTGCAGCGGTGCATCACTTTGCAGGGCTTTTCATGGCCTCGTAGATATGAAGTAAGGCAAAGCATTGCATGTTGCTGCATTGCCTTACTCAGTGTCAAAGAGGCGTTCCATGGGCATAAGCAACACCCATGGGTTTTGAGGTATTCCATGACTTACAAGAACTTTTAAACCTGGTAATGTGTCAAAAGTCTACGCGGCGTAATGAGGAGAAATAACTTTATTTACACTCCTATTTTCCTCTTTCTATGTGTGCTGCATTTTTCAGCACTTATGCAAGGAGGCAAACACCTCCATTGATTGTTTTATGCAGGAAGGCACACCTTTCTGCATTCCTGTACAAACATAATCATTCATACAATACAGACACCCTTGCACTATTTTGCAAGCGTGCCTGAATTGAATCAAGGCAGCCAATTGTGCGCCAGCACAGTGGAAGAGGACAGGAATTTGCCGTATCTCATAGAGCTCATTGTTTGAGACAGTGCAGCATAGCAAAGTGACTTGCTGTGCTGCCCTGCATCAGAAACTAGTAAATAAGCCCACAGTTTACTCAGTTTCTCCAGACCAGTTCTGCGTTAGGTATTTCTGCCTCAAGACTTCCTACCCAGATGTCCATGGAGACAGTTATTTGAATGAAATGTATCTCTCCCAATATTTTTACCCACAGCATATTACGCAAAACCCAGTCCTAGCAAGTTTGAGAAAGTGGAAATATTGAGAGTGAAAAATAAAGATATGTGCACAACAGAGTGTATTTTTTATTTTATTTTGGTATTTTTTTTTATATTTTAGACATGGCCCAACAGCTATCGGTGTGCTTTAAGTGAGAACCTTAGCAACTGCATACAAGCAGTTGACATTAGAACAAAATTCACAAGTTAAAAACATTTTAGATAAGGGACGATTCATAGGATAAATACAGAGAACTATAAGCTGACTAGAGGATCAATAACTGGATAATGTCAGTGGTATAGCTAAAGGTATGATGATATAGGAAGACCATTTTACATTACATTTAGCGGTCCTTCTAATGTCTTACAAACACTAATTACGATATCCTTTTAAAATACAAGGAAAAAGCCACCAGAACACACCGTGTTTCATGCAAGAGCAAAGTAAGCTATGACTGAGTAAAAACAATATTCTAGTTTCCAGTAAGGTATCGGCGAGAAAGCTGGCTACCTCCTATGGGATGTTTGTTGGTGATTTATGACCTTCTTAATCACAACTTCTGAATTCCATCATGAAAAGAGGCATTTTCCTGTCTGGGTTTCTGTGGTTAGGAGTGCCAAAACAGTTATCCCCTTTGTGCTAGGACGAAATGTCTGTCACTCATAACCTCCAACAAGTCTGCCCTAACTCACCCGCGGGGCTTGCTGCTGAGCTTGAGCTAGCCTTGGTTTAACCAGAAGGAGTTGCGACTCTCCCCCTAGTCAGTCATCAAATCTAGGGCACATCGGTAGCCCCAGAGAGGTGGAGGGAGCTCTGTAGGGTATAGGGGCAACACAGTTTTCAGAGATGGAGAGCTCTTTGGAAGAGCTCCAACTTATACATCCATTTTTTAGAACCTTAGATAAATTGGAGCAGTGTCAAGTATTGTAGGAGCCCCATCAAGTGCTTTAATTAGGAAAGTCTAAAAACCCTTATAAAGAACTTAATGTCATTTTATAAAGAAATAATTCCCACAAAAAGTGCAATAGTAGGAGGTAAGACCTAGCAAAACCCCAGCCACAATCCCCAGTGTTGACAAAAATATCATCATTACTACCCCATTGCAATATGGGTATATATTTTGAAGATATAAAAATATTTCTGAAGTTAGTCTTCAAGTCCACAAAGCACTAATGTCAGAGTGTCTTCCTACAGGGAAATGGCTTCATTATTTTGAGCCCAAGCATCCAGAAACTTGAATCTTGAAACTGCAAGCTCAGCAATGTAGGACCTAAAGGGAAGCTCACTCTTTCCATGAAGGTCCTAATTTGGACATTTCTCAACAAGGGCACTAACCCATATCTCTTTGCAGCTTCTTATCTATAGGGGTAAATACATTCAGGTATGGGTCTTCTCCCAATTTTTTTTGGTTTTATGGAGGAATACCTCCTGCTTAATCAAGAATGGAGAGCAGTGCAAGTGCATTCCTAGATCCTGCTTCTAATCAGCCTTGTAATCTGTCTGAAGTATGGTAGACGGAAGGTGGATTTAATGAGTGAAACATTTTTTATACACTTTGAAGGACAGTCACTTTGTCATTTCCCTTGAGGTCACACAGAGAATCCCAAACAGCCATCTGGGTGAGGGTCCAAAGATAAACCCAATAGACTTTAGGCTCAACTTTGTTCAGCATTGAATGTCCTTAAATCTTAATGCCACACAAGTTATAGACTGTTAAAGAAATATGGAAGAGAAACAATTGCTCAATGAATTTACTCTCTATGGCAGAGAAAGCTATGATGTTCTCAATCCCTCCTCAGTTCAGTCTCATACAATGACCAGGCATCTGACTCTTCAGAATGCACCGCTAATGCATCATACACTGAACAGCCCCTGATGTTTTTGTTGCAGATATTCAGCACTGCAGATAAAGCCAGGGAAGGTTTTGATTTAACAGTCTTTTCTCTAACATACTCCTTAGGTGAGAAGCTTCTCCCCGAAATAGCATGGGTGTGGAGGAGTTTGTTCCACTTAACTGTCCTTATCTCAAATGTGATTCAGCATCAGACTATTGCTAGAATGGAAGAACAAACCTTTATGTGTATGAGATGGGAAAACCATAGGATGATTAGCCGTAGTCGCTCATAATTGAATTTTTCTCTATTCAATGTCACGTTTTAGCCAACATTATTTTACTCCATAAGAGCATTGTTGGTTAGACTTTCTGAATGGGAACCTAAAAGTAGATTTTCAAGCTGCAGACAAGGGAAATCAACATTCATGTTCTACACATTATATCTAGATAGAAATCATTGCAATTCCACTGTCTCATAATATTTTGGAGAGAAAGAAAGGAGCGGACATTGTGTTGGCCCCACAGGACCTACTGCAAACCTTAAAGTCATGAGCTTTATCTATGCCATCCATAAGTGGAAAATATAGGTTATTGATTGTTATCCAGCATGATCTTAAACATAAGCTTTACCACTACTCAGTAAGATTCAAATACAACGTCCCTGCCCCTCGCCACCTCTCCTCCTTGTTTCTACTCTTTTATAGTCATTGTACACATAACATTTGCAAATAAGAAATAAGTTGGCCGGAACGCGTGTGTTAGCTTCCTGATTCTCGAAGCGTGCAGCAATAAACTAATTTAAAAGCAAATCGAGCCCGAGTTTGCAGCATTTTGTTTTCACGATTGGAGACATTGTTGGGTGAAAATATTATCGCGGACTGCCTCCGCAAGCTGTTGCTGAGAGCACGAACATTGGGTGGTTTTCGTGTGTGGAATAAATAAATAGGCTTTGCTCATCTGAGGCCCACTGGAGGGCTGACATTGGTCCTTAAAATCGTTTTTATGCACACAAACCTACTGGAAGGTATAAATTAAATGGATACTTACTGCAAGTCCCAGCGTGCACCTCTTTAAAATCAATGGTGAAAAGGCACACCTGAGGCCAGGTAATGAATTTTGAATGGCGCAGGAGACTGTGGGAATCCGAAAAAATGTGCGCATTGAAAACAGCCTCTAAGGAAAGAGCATAAGAGCTCTGAAACGCGTCAGGCAGGAGGACAGGAACTATCGGAATGGCAATGCTTGCTCCCATTTAAATAAATTATTTTGTGAAATCACTGGTTGGAGGAGTGTGTCTCTTAATGCAGGGGCATTTTGGAAAGGATATATATAAATATATATATATATATATATTCACTAAAAAAAACATAGGTTTCAGGGACGTTATAGTTAGTTGGACATTTCACTCAAACAAAACCAGAGAAATTCCGCCGTTATAGTTAGTTCAGCTAACTATAACTTGCGCCCCCGCAAGGCACTGCTGATGAAGTCACATATTACATCATTCATGACATGGTCAGTGACATCACTGATGACATCACTGATGACATCATCCAGTGACTGTGTTTTTCTTTATAGTTTAAATATGTATTATACATATGCCAAGATGTATTGAAGAGTGAGTGTCTGAATAGAGGATTTAGTAGGTGCATGACTGACTGTTTAAGTAAGTGATTAAACGTGTGTTATGAATGCATTGGGCTAGTGACTAAACTGTGTGAATGTCTGCATCAGTCTGTCTGTTGTTTTATAAGCTGCTTCATGGGTTGGTCAGTAGCTACATGAGTGTCTTTATGGGTTATTGATTGGTTGCCTGAGTATTTGTATGGGTGCCTGGGTGTGTGTGTGTGGGTGGGTGGGAGGTATGTGAGTCTGTGCATAGATGTTTGAGTGGTTGATTCACTGTGTGTATGGGTTCAAGAGTGCATGTAGAAACAGTTGTATGGCTGGGTAAGTGTGTGTATTGGTGTGTTGCTGAGTTAATGGATGTCTCAATGGTACATGTCCAAGTAACTACATATGTAAAAGGCAGTGTATGTGAAAGTAGAAGTATATAAATGACTATATGTGAGAGTCAGTGATTGTGACAGTGGCTGTATGGATGAGTGTATACTTGTATCAGTGATTGTAGAAGAGAGTAAGTATGCATTTGTTTCTGTTTGAATAAGTGATGTGGTGTGTGTATAACTGTATAGGTCAGTAAATGGAAGTGTGATTGATTCTTTGCATGAGTGACTAGGTGTGAGAGTAACTCTATGGGTGAGTGGTGGTGTGTTAGTGGCTGTATAGGTTTATGAGTGCATATGATAGTGTTGTATTGATGAGTGACTGCATGTATCAGTGATTGTATGGGTGAATGAGTGGATATGTTTGAGATCTAGGAATCAGTGTGTGCGCATGTAATAACTGGTATTGGTCTGTCGATGGTTTTGAAAATGGTAGTCTGTATTTTACAGAGGGTGTATCAAAGGTTATATTAGAGTGTGAGGAGGTGGATCAGATTTTCACGTGGATGATGTCATCAGTAATGTCATCAGTGATGTCATTTGAGATGTCATTAGTGATGTCACTGACCATGTCATGAATGATGTAATATGTGACGTCATCAGCAGTGCATTGCGGAGGCGCAAGTTATAGTTAGCTGAACTAACTATAATGGCGCAATTTCTCTGGTTTTGTACGTGTGAAATGTCCAACTAACTATAACGTTCCTGAAACCTATGGTTTTTTTAGTGAATTTCAAAGGTTTTTAAATGCTAATTACGAATTATAAATGTATAATGTTCATTAAAGCTATGGTTTTTTCAGTAATTTAGAATATTTTTTTGCGATATTTTGTAACTTTAATATCCCAAAAATAGTTTTTGTACTTTTTTTTGTTTGTTATTAAAATAAATATAATGTCTTCTGTTTTCTTAAATATTAATATATATAATTTTTTTGGGAGAAAAAAGTGGAGTCGCGCACCCATCGTGTACCTATCTCTGTGGGTGTGTGGATTCAAACCGCCATATTGGTAAAGTTGTGAAGGATGTGCGTTTCAGCCAGCCCACTCCGCTTACGCTTACAGGAAGGGAACTACAACACTACATGTTCCAGGTCTTCCCTGTAGTGATCTGCTGATCACAGGTCTAGTTCTCAGCTTGCCACAGCACCTCCGTCAAGGCTGCTTTACAGCCATGCAGCACAGGCGTCACAGGACTTGTGATCCTGCCAATAAAAAGGGCCGGGCACAGGTGCTCGATGCCATTTCCACTCTCTATCTGGGTGTATCCATGTGCTTATTATGTTGGGGGCAGGCGAACCACTTTGACCGACACAGGCCTCTCACAGAATCGCAATGATTTGAGGTGCACAGAGATGGTGGCAGCCGAAGCACTTTGCCGGACACTGGCCTCCTGCCACCTGATGATCACTTGAGGTGCACAGAGTTGGTGGCAGCCGAGGCATTTTGGCTGACACTGCCCTCCCGCCACGTGGTCGATGACTTGAGCTGCACTGAGTTAGTGCCACCAGTGCACAACAGATTGTATTTTTTATTTTATTTTGGTATTTTTTTTTATATTTTAGACATGGCCCAACAGCTATCGGTGTGCTTTAAGTGAGAACCTTAGCAACTGCATACAAGCAGTTGACATTAGAACAAAATTCACAAGTTAAAAACATTTTAGATAAGGGACGATTCATAGGATAAATACAGAGAACTATAAGCTGACTAGAGGATCAATAACTGGATAATGTCAGTGGTATAGCTAAAGGTATGATGATATAGGAAGACCATTTTATATTACATTTAGCGGTCCTTCTAATGTCTTACAAACACTAATTACGATATCCTTTTAAAATACAAGGAAAAAGCCACCAGAACACACCGTGTTTCATGCAAGAGCAAAGAAAGCTATGACTGAGTAAAAACAATATTCTAGTTTCCAGTAAGGTATCGGCGAGAAAGCTGGCTACCTCCTATGGGATGTTTGTTGGTGATTTATGACCTTCTTAATCACAACTTCTGAATTCCATCATGAAAAGAGGCATTTTCCTGTCTGGGTTTCTGTGGTTAGGAGTGCCAAAACAGTTATCCCCTTTGTGCTAGGACGAAATGTCTGTCACTCATAACCTCCAACAAGTCTGCCCTAACTCACCCGCGGGGCTTGCTGCTGAGCTTGAGCTAGCCTTGGTTTAACCAGAAGGAGTTGCGACTCTCCCCCTAGTCAGTCATCAAATCTAGGGCACATCGGTAGCCCCAGAGAGGTGGAGGGAGCTCTGTAGGGTATAGGGGCAACACAGTTTTCAGAGATGGAGAGCTCTTTGGAAGAGCTCCAACTTATACATCCATTTTTTAGAACCTTAGATAAATTGGAGCAGTGTCAAGTATTGTAGGAGCCCCATCAAGTGCTTTAATTAGGAAAGTCTAAAAACCCTTATAAAGAACTTAATGTCATTTTATAAAGAAAGAATTCCCACAAAAAGTGCAATAGTAGGAGGTAAGACCTAGCAAAACCCCAGCCACAATCCCCAGTGTTGACAAAAATATCATCATTACTACCCCATTGCAATATGGGTATATATTTTGAAGATATAAAAATATTTCTGAAGTTAGTCTTCAAGTCCACAAAGCACTAATGTCAGAGTGTCTTCCTACAGGGAAATGGCTTCATTATTTTGAGCCCAAGCATCCAGAAACTTGAATCTTGAAACTGCAAGCTCAGCAATGTAGGACCTAAAGGGAAGCTCACTCTTTCCATGAAGGTCCTAATTTGGACATTTCTCAACAAGGGCACTAACCCATATCTCTTTGCAGCTTCTTACCTATAGGGGTAAATACATTCAGGTATGGGTCTTCTCCCAATTTTTTTTGGTTTTATGGAGGAATACCTCCTGCTTAATCAAGAATGGAGAGCAGTGCAAGTGCATTCCTAGATCCTGCTTCTAATCAGCCTTGTAATCTGTCTGAAGTATGGTAGACGGAAGGTGGATTTAATGAGTGAAACATTTTTTATACACTTTGAAGGACAGTCACTTTGTCATTTCCCTTGAGGTCACACAGAGAATCCCAAACAGCCATCTGGGTGAGGGTCCAAAGATAAACCCAATAGACTTTAGGCTCAACTTTGTTCAGCATTGAATGTCCTTAAATCTTAATGCCACACAAGTTATAGACTGTTAAAGAAATATGGAGGAGAAACAATTGCTCAATGAATTTACTCTCTATGGCAGAGAAAGCTATGATGTTCTCAATCCCTCCTCAGTTCAGTCTCATACAATGACCAGGCATCTGACTCTTCAGAATGCACCGCTAATGCATCATACACTGAACAGCCCCTGATGTTTTTGTTGCAGATATTCAGCACTGCAGATAAAGCCAGGGAAGGTTTTGATTTAACAGTCTTTTCTCTAACATACTCCTTAGGTGAGAAGCTTCTCCCCGAAATAGCATGGGTGTGGAGGAGTTTGTTCCACTTAACTGTCCTTATCTCAAATGTGATTCAGCATCAGACTATTGCTAGAATGGAAGAACAAACCTTTATGTGTATGAGATGGGAAAACCATAGGATGATTAGCCGTAGTCGCTCATAATTGAATTTTTCTCTATTCAATGTCACGTTTTAGCCAACATTATTTTACTCCATAAGAGCATTGTTGGTTAGACTTTCTGAATGGGAACCTAAAAGTAGATTTTCAAGCTGCAGACAAGGGAAATCAACATTCATGTTCTACACATTATATCTAGATAGAAATCATTGCAATTCCACTGTCTCATAATATTTTGGAGAGAAAGAAAGGAGCGGACATTGTGTTGGCCCCACAGGACCTACTGCAAACCTTAAAGTCATGAGCTTTATCTATGCCATCCATAAGTGGAAAATATAGGTTATTGATTGTTATCCAGCATGATCTTAAACATAAGCTTTACCACTACTCAGTAAGATTCAAATACAACGTCCCTGCCCCTCGCCACCTCTCCTCCTTGTTTCTACTCTTTTATAGTCATTGTACACATAACATTTGCAAATAAGAAATAAGTTGGCCGGAACGCGTGTGTTAGCTTCCTGATTCTCGAAGCGTGCAGCAATAAACTAATTTAAAAGCAAATCGAGCCCGAGTTTGCAGCATTTTGTTTTCACGATTGGAGACATTGTTGGGTGAAAATATTATCGCGGACTGCCTCCGCAAGCTGTTGCTGAGAGCACGAACATTGGGTGGTTTTCGTGTGTGGAATAAATAAATAGGCTTTGCTCATCTGAGGCCCACTGGAGGGCTGACATTGGTCCTTAAAATCGTTTTTATGCACACAAACCTACTGGAAGGTATAAATTAAATGGATACTTACTGCAAGTCCCAGCGTGCACCTCTTTAAAATCAATGGTGAAAAGGCACACCTGAGGCCAGGTAATGAATTTTGAATGGCGCAGGAGACTGTGGGAATCCGAAAAAATGTGCGCATTGAAAACAGCCTCTAAGGAAAGAGCATAAGAGCTCTGAAACGCGTCAGGCAGGAGGACAGGAACTATCGGAATGGCAATGCTTGCTCCCATTTAAATAAATGATTTTGTGAAATAACTGGTTGGAGGAGTGTGTCTCTTAATGCAGGGGCATTTTGGAAAGGATATATATAAATATATATATATATATATTCACTAAAAAAAACATAGGTTTCAGGGACGTTATAGTTAGTTGGACATTTCACTCAAACAAAACCAGAGAAATTCCGCCGTTATAGTTAGTTCAGCTAACTATAACTTGCGCCCCCGCAAGGCACTGCTGATGAAGTCACATATTACATCATTCATGACATGGTCAGTGACATCACTGATGACATCACTGATGACATCATCCAGTGACTGTGTTTTTCTTTATAGTTGAAATATGTATTATACATATGCCAAGATGTATTGAAGAGTGAGTGTCTGAATAGAGGATTTAGTAGGTGCATGACTGACTGTTTAAGTAAGTGATTAAACGTGTGTTATGAATGCATTGGGCTAGTGACTAAACTGTGTGAATGTCTGCATCAGTCTGTCTGTTGTTTTATAAGCTGCTTCATGGGTTGGTCAGTAGCTACATGAGTGTCTTTATGGGTTATTGATTGGTTGCCTGAGTATTTGTATGGGTGCCTGGGTGTGTGTGTGTGAGTGGGTGGGAGGTATGTGAGTCTGTGCATAGATGTTTGAGTGGTTAATTCACTGTGTGTATGGGTTCAAGAGTGCATGTAGAAACAGTTGTATGGCTGGGTAAGTGTGTGTATTGGTGTGTTGCTGAGTTAATGGATGTCTCAATGGTACATGTCCAAGTAACTACATATGTAAAAGGCAGTGTATGTGAAAGTAGAAGTATATAAATGACTATATGTGAGAGTCAGTGATTGTGACAGTGGCTGTATGGATGATTGTATACTTGTATCAGTGATTGTAGAAGAGAGTAAGTATGCATTTGTTTCTGTTTGAATAAGTGATGTGGTGTGTGTATAACTGTATAGGTCAGTAAATGGAAGTGTGATTGATTCTTTGCATGAGTGACTAGGTGTGAGAGTAACTCTATGGGTGAGTGGTGGTGTGTTAGTGGCTGTATAGGTTTATGAGTGCATATGATAGTGTTGTATTGATGAGTGACTGCATGTATCAGTGATTGTATGGGTGAATGAGTGGATATGTTTGAGATCTAGGAATCAGTGTGTGCGCATGTAATAACTGGTATTGGTCTGTCGATGGTTTTGAAAATGGTAGTCTGTATTTTACAGAGGGTGTATCAAAGGTTATATTAGAGTGTGAGGAGGTGGATCAGATTTTCACGTGGATGATGTCATCAGTAATGTGATCAGTGATGTCATTTGAGATGTCATTAGTGATGTCACTGACCATGTCATGAATGATGTAATATGTGACGTCATCAGCAGTGCATTGCGGAGGCGCAAGTTATAGTTAGCTGAACTAACTATAATGGCGCAATTTCTCTGGTTTTGTACGTGTAAAATGTCCAACTAACTATAACGTTCCTGAAACCTATGGTTTTTTTAGTGAATTTCAAAGGTTTTTAAATGCTAATTACGAATTATAAATTTATAATGTTCATTAAAGCTATGGTTTTTTCAGTAATTTAGAATATTTTTTTGCGATATTTTGTAACTTTAATATCCCAAAAATAGTTTTTGTACTTTTTTTTGTTTGTTATTAAAATAAATATAATGTCTTCTGTTTTCTTAAATATTAATATATATAATTTTTTTGGGAGAAAAAAGTGGAGTCGCGCACCCATCGTGTACCTATCTCTGTGGGTGTGTGGATTCAAACCGCCATATTGGTAAAGTTGTGAAGGATGTGCGTTTCAGCCAGCCCACTCCGCTTACGCTTACAGGAAGGGAACTACAACACTACATATTCCAGGTCTTCCCTGTAGTGATCTGCTGATCACAGGTCTAGTTCTCAGCTTGCCACAGCACCTCCGTCAAGGCTGCTTTACAGCCATGCAGCACAGGCGTCACAGGACTTGTGATCCTGCCAATAAAAAGGGCCAGGCACAGGTGCTCGATGCCATTTCCACTCTCTATCTGGGTGTATCCATGTGCTTATTATGTTGGGCGTTACAACAAACAAATGATGGACGGAATGCTGACAATGCAGACATTCTCCCCCAGTCAAGAGATCTGGGTTAAATCCATCGTTCTTTTGCCCACTACGCCACCCCAGTTTAGACATGGCCATATGCAAATCAGTCTTGACCCTGTGCCTCATGGGAACAGTCCAGCCCGAACTGCCAAGCCATGTCTTCCCTGGACCGGAATCAAGCATCGTAGGACCGGTTTCTGGCTATCAGCCGTCATCAGCCAGGATAGCTTGACTCCAGTGGCGTAGTGAGCACGGGTCCCACGTCTGGGAATACCCATCCCACTTAGGGCGAAAAGCGTTACAACAAACAAATGATGGACGGAATGCTGACAATGCAGACATTCTCCCCCAGTCAAGAGATCTGGGTTAAATCCATCGTTCTTTTGCCCACTACGCCACCCCAGTTTAGACATGGCCATATGCAAATCAGTCTTGACCCTGTGCCTCATGGGAACAGTCCAGCCCGAACTGCCAAGCCATGTCTTCCCTGGACCGGAATCAAGCATCGTAGGACCGGTTTCTGGCTATCAGCCGTCATCAGCCAGGATAGCTTGACTCCAGTGGCGTAGTGATGACGGCTCATAGCCAGAAACCGGTCCTAGGATGCTTGATTCCGGTCCAGGGAAGACATGGCTTGGCAGTTCGGGCTGGACTGTTCCCATGAGGCACAGGGTCAAGACTGATTTGCATATGGCCATGTCTAAACTGGGGTGGTGTAGTGGGCAAAAGAACGATGGATTTAACCCAGATCTCTTGACTGGGGGAGAATGTTTGCATTGTCAGCATTCCGTCCATCATTTGTTTGTTGCAACGCTTTTCGCCCTAAGTGGGATGGGTATTCCCAGACGTGGGACCCGTGCTCACTACGCCACTGGAGTCAAGCTATCCTGGCTGATGACGGCTGATAGCCAGAAACCGGTCCTAGGATGCTTGATTCCGGTCCAGGGAAGACATGGCTTGGCAGTTCGGGCTGGACTGTTCCCATGAGGCACAGGGTCAAGACTGATTTGCATATGGCCATGTCTAAACTGGGGTGGTGTAGTGGGCAAAAGAACGATGGATTCAAACTAGATCTCTTGACTGGGGGAGAATGTTTGCATTGTCAGCATTCCGTCCATCATTTGTTTGTTGCAACGCTTTTCGCCCTAAGTGGGATGGGTATTCCCAGACGTGGGACCCGTGCTCACTACGCCACTGGAGTCAAGCTATCCTGGCTGATGACGGCTGATAGCCAGAAACCGGTCCTAGGATGCTTGATTCCGGTCCAGGGAAGACATGGCTTGGCAGTTCGGGCTGGACTGTTCCCATGAGGCACAGGGTCAAGACTGATTTGCATATGGCCATGTCTAAACTGGGGTGGTGTAGTGGGCAAAAGAACGATGGATTTAACCCAGATCTCTTGACTGGGGGAGAATGTTTGCATTGTCAGCATTCCGTCCATCATTTGTTTGTTGCAACGCTTTTCGCCCTAAGTGGGATGGGTATTCCCAGACGTGGGACCCGTGCTCACTACGCCACTGGAGTCAAGCTATCCTGGCTGATGACGGCTGATAGCCAGAAACCGGTCCTAGGATGCTTGATTCCGGTCCAGGGAAGACATGGCTTGGCAGTTCAGGCTGGACTGTTCCCATGAGGCACAGGGTCAAGACTGATTTGCATATGGCCATGTCTAAACTGGGGTGGTGTAGTGGGCAAAAGAACGATGGATTCAACCCAGATCTCTTGACTGGGGGAGAATGTTTGCATTGTCAGCATTCCGTCCATCATTTGTTTGTTGCAACGCTTTTCGCCCTAAGTGGGATGGGTATTCCCAGACGTGGGACCCGTGCTCACTACGCCACTGGAGTCAAGCTATCCTGGCTGATGACGGCTGATAGCCAGAAACCGGTCCTAGGATGCTTGATTCCGGTCCAGGGAAGACATGGCTTGGCAGTTCGGGCTGGACTGTTCCCATGAGGCACAGGGTCAAGACTGATTTGCATATGGCCATGTCTAAACTGGGGTGGTGTAGTGGGCAAAAGAACGATGGATTTAACCCAGATCTCTTGACTGGGGGAGAATGTTTGCATTGTCAGCATTCCGTCCATCATTTGTTTGTTGCAACGCTTTTCGCCCTAAGTGGGATGGGTATTCCCAGACGTGGGACCCGTGCTCACTACGCCACTGGAGTCAAGCTATCCTGGCTGATGACGGCTGATAGCCAGAGACCGGTCCTAGGATGCTTGATTCCGGTCCAGGGAAGACATGGCTTGGCAGTTCGGGCTGGACTGTTCCCATGAGGCACAGGGTCAAGACTGATTTGCATATGGCCATGTCTAAACTGGGGTGGTGTAGTGGGCAAAAGAACGATGGATTTTACCCAGATCTCTTGACTGGGGGAGAATGTTTGCATTGTCAGCATTCCGTCCATCATTTGTTTGTTGCAACGCTTTTCGCCCTAAGTGGGATGGGTATTCCCAGACGTGGGACCCGTGCTCACTACGCCACTGGAGTCAAGCTATCCTGGCTGATGACGGCTGATAGCCAGAAACCGGTCCTAGGATGCTTGATTCCGGTCCAGGGAAGACATGGCTTGGCAGTTCGGGCTGGACTGTTCCCATGAGGCACAGGGTCAAGACTGATTTGCATATGGCCATGTCTAAACTGGGGTGGTGTAGTGGGCAAAAGAACGATGGATTTAACCCAGATCTCTTGACTGGGGGAGAATGTTTGCATTGTCAGCATTCCGTCCATCATTTGTTTGTTGCAACGCTTTTCGCCCTAAGTGGGATGGGTATTCCCAGACGTGGGACCCGTGCTCACTATGCCACTGGAGTCAAGCTATCCTGGCTGATGACGGCTGATAGCCAGAAACCGGTCCTAGGATGCTTGATTCCGGTCCAGGGAAGACATGGCTTGGCAGTTCGGGCTGGACTGTTCCCATGAGGCACAGGGTCAAGACTGATTTGCATATGGCCATGTCTAAACTGGGGTGGTGTAGTGGGCAAAAGAACGATGGATTTAACCCAGATCTCTTGACTGGGGGAGAATGTTTGCATTGTCAGCATTCCGTCCATCATTTGTTTGTTGCAACGCTTTTCGCCCTAAGTGGGATGGGTATTCCCAGACGTGGGACCCGTGCTCACTACGCCACTGGAGTCAAGCTATCCTGGCTGATGACGGCTGATAGCCAGAAACCGGTCCTAGGATGCTTGATTCCGGTCCAGGGAAGACATGGCTTGGCAGTTCGGGCTGGACTGTTCCCATGAGGCACAGGGTCAAGACTGATTTGCATATGGCCATGTCTAAACTGGGGTGGTGTAGTGGGCAAAAGAACGATGGATTTAACCCAGATCTCTTGACTGGGGGAGAATGTTTGCATTGTCAGCATTCCGTCCATCATTTGTTTGTTGCAACGCTTTTCGCCCTAAGTGGGATGGGTATTCCCAGACGTGGGACCCGTGCTCACTACGCCACTGGAGTCAAGCTATCCTGGCTGATGACGGCTGATAGCCAGAAACCGGTCCTAGGATGCTTGATTCCGGTCCAGGGAAGACATGGCTTGGCAGTTCGGGCTGGACTGTTCCCATGAGGCACAGGGTCAAGACTGATTTGCATATGGCCATGTCTAAACTGGGGTGGTGTAGTGGGCAAAAGAACGATGGATTTAACACAGATCTCTTGACTGGGGGAGAATGTTTGCATTGTCAGCATTCCGTCCATCATTTGTTTGTTGCAACGCTTTTCGCCCTAAGTGGGATGGGTATTCCCAGACGTGGGACCCGTGCTCACTACGCCACTGGAGTCAAGCTATCCTGGCTGATGACGGCTGATAGCCAGAAACCGGTCCTAGGATGCTTGATTCCGGTCCAGGGAAGACATGGCTTGGCAGTTCGGGCTGGACTGTTCCCATGAGGCACAGGGTCAAGACTGATTTGCATATGGCCATGTCTAAACTGGGGTGGTGTAGTGGGCAAAAGAACGATGGATTTAACCCAGATCTCTTGACTGGGGGAGAATGTTTGCATTGTCAGCATTCCGTCCATCATTTGTTTGTTGCAACACTTATTATGTTGGGGGCAGGCGAACCACTTTGACCGACACAGGCCTCTCACAGCATCGCAATGATTTGAGGTGCACAGAGATGGTGGCAGCCGAAGCACTTTGCCGGACACTGGCCTCCTGCCACCTGACGATCACTTGAGGTGCACAGAGTTGGTGGCAGCCGAGGCATTTTGGCTAACACTGCCCTCCCGCCACGTGGTCGATGACTTGAGCTGCACTGAGTTAGTGCCACCAGTGCACAACAGATTGTATTTTTTATTTTATTTTGGTATTTTTTTTTATATTTTAGACATGGCCCAACAGCTATCGGTGTGCTTTAAGTGAGAACCTTAGCAACTGCATACAAGCAGTTGACATTAGAACAAAATTCACAAGTTAAAAACATTTTAGATAAGGGACGATTCATAGGATAAATACAGAGAACTATAAGCTGACTAGAGGATCAATAACTGGATAATGTCAGTGGTATAGCTAAAGGTATGATGATATAGGAAGACCATTTTATATTACATTTAGCGGTCCTTCTAATGTCTTACAAACACTAATTACGATATCCTTTCAAAATACAAGGAAAAAGCCACCAGAACACACCGTGTTTCATGCAAGAGCAAAGAAAGCTATGACTGATTAAAAACAATATTCTAGTTTCCAGTAAGGTATCGGCGAGAAAGCTGGCTACCTCCTATGGGATGTTTGTTGGTGATTTATGACCTTCTTAATCACAACTTCTGAATTCCATCATGAAAAGAGGCATTTTCCTGTCTGGGTTTCTGTGGTTAGGAGTGCCAAAACAGTTATCCCCTTTGTGCTAGGACGAAATGTCTGTCACTCATAACCTCCAACAAGTCTGCCCTAACTCACCCGCGGGGCTTGCTGCTGAGCTTGAGCTAGCCTTGGTTTAACCAGAAGGAGTTGCGACTCTCCCCCTAGTCAGTCATCAAATCTAGGGCACATCGGTAGCCCCAGAGAGGTGGAGGGAGCTCTGTAGGGTATAGGGGCAACACAGTTTTCAGAGATGGAGAGCTCTTTGGAAGAGCTCCAACTTATACATCCATTTTTTAGAACCTTAGATAAATTGGAGCAGTGTCAAGTATTGTAGGAGCCCCATCAAGTGCTTTAATTAGGAAAGTCTAAAAACCCTTATAAAGAACTTAATGTCATTTTATAAAGAAAGAATTCCCAAAAAAAAAGTGCAATAGTAGGAGGTAAGACCTAGCAAAACCCCAGCCACAATCCCCAGTGTTGACAAAAATATCATCATTACTACCCCATTGCAATATGGGTATATATTTTGAAGATATAAAAATATTTCTGAAGTTAGTCTTCAAGTCCACAAAGCACTAATGTCAGAGTGTCTTCCTACAGGGAAATGGCTTCATTATTTTGAGCCCAAGCATCCAGAAACTTGAATCTTGAAACTGCAAGCTCAGCAATGTAGGACCTAAAGGGAAGCTCACTCTTTCCATGAAGGTCCTAATTTGGACATTTCTCAACAAGGGCACTAACCCATATCTCTTTGCAGCTTCTTACCTATAGGGGTAAATACATTCAGGTATGGGTCTTCTCCCAATTTTTTTTGGTTTTATGGAGGAATACCTCCTGCTTAATCAAGAATGGAGAGCAGTGCAAGTGCATTCCTAGATCCTGCTTCTAATCAGCCTTGTAATCTGTCTGAAGTATGGTAGACGGAAGGTGGATTTAATGAGTGAAACATTTTTTATACACTTTGAAGGACAGTCACTTTGTCATTTCCCTTGAGGTCACACAGAGAATCCCAAACAGCCATCTGGGTGAGGGTCCAAAGATAAACCCAATAGACTTTAGGCTCAACTTTGTTCAGCATTGAATGTCCTTAAATCTTAATGCCACACAAGTTATAGACTGTTAAAGAAATATGGAGGAGAAACAATTGCTCAATGAATTTACTCTCTATGGCAGAGAAAGCTATGATGTTCTCAATCCCTCCTCAGTTCAGTCTCATACAATGACCAGGCATCTGACTCTTCAGAATGCACCGCTAATGCATCATACACTGAACAGCCCCTGATGTTTTTGTTGCAGATATTCAGCACTGCAGATAAAGCCAGGGAAGGTTATGATTTAACAGTCTTTTCTCTAACATACTCCTTAGGTGAGAAGCTTCTCCCCGAAATAGCATGGGTGTGGAGGAGTTTGTTCCACTTAACTGTCCTTATCTCAAATGTGATTCAGCATCAGACTATTGCTAGAATGGAAGAACAAACCTTTATGTGTATGAGATGGGAAAACCAAAGGATGATTAGCCGTAGTCGCTCATAATTGAATTTTTCTCTATTCAATGTCACGTTTTAGCCAACATTATTTTACTCCATAAGAGCATTGTTGGTTAGACTTTCTGAATGGGAACCTAAAAGTAGATTTTCAAGCTGCAGACAAGGGAAATCAACATTCATGTTCTACACATTATATCTAGATAGAAATCATTGCAATTCCACTGTCTCATAATATTTTGGAGAGAAAGAAAGGAGCGGACATTGTGTTGGCCCCACAGGACCTACTGCAAACCTTAAAGTCATGAGCTTTATCTATGCCATCCATAAGTGGAAAATATAGGTTATTGATTGTTATCCAGCATGATCTTAAACATAAGCTTTACCACTACTCAGTAAGATTCAAATACAACGTCCCTGCCCCTCGCCACCTCTCCTCCTTGTTTCTACTCTTTTATAGTCATTGTACACATAACATTTGCAAATAAGAAATAAGTTGGCCGGAACGCGTGTGTTAGCTTCCTGATTCTCGAAGCGTGCAGCAATAAACTAATTTAAAAGCAAATCGAGCCCGAGTTTGCAGCATTTTGTTTTCACGATTGGAGACATTGTTGGGTGAAAATATTATCGCGGACTGCCTCCGCAAGCTGTTGCTGAGAGCACGAACATTGGGTGGTTTTCGTGTGTGGAATAAATAAATAGGCTTTGCTCATCTGAGGCCCACTGGAGGGCTGACATTGGTCCTTAAAATCGTTTTTATGCACACAAACCTACTGGAAGGTATAAATTAAATGGATACTTACTGCAAGTCCCAGCGTGCACCTCTTTAAAATCAATGGTGAAAAGGCACACCTGAGGCCAGGTAATGAATTTTGAATGGCGCAGGAGACTGTGGGAATCCGAAAAAATGTGCGCATTGAAAACAGCCTCTAAGGAAAGAGCATAAGAGCTCTGAAACGCGTCAGGCAGGAGGACAGGAAGTATCGGAATGGCAATGCTTGCTCCCATTTAAATAAATGATTTTGTGAAATCACTGGTTGGAGGAGTGTGTCTCTTAATGCAGGGGCATTTTGGAAGGGATATATATAAATATATATATATATATATATTCACTAAAAAAAACATAGGTTTCAGGGACGTTATAGTTAGTTGGACATTTCACTCAAACAAAACCAGAGAAATTTCGCCGTTATAGTTAGTTCAGCTAACTATAACTTGCGCCCCCGCAAGGCACTGCTGATGAAGTCACATATTAGATCATTCATGACATGGTCAGTGACATCACTGATGACATCACTGATGACATCATCCAGTGACTGTGTTTTTCTTTATAGTTTAAATATGTATTATACATATGCCAAGATGTATTGAAGAGTGAGTGTCTGAATAGAGGATTTAGTAGGTGCATGACTGACTGTTTAAGTAAGTGATTAAACGTGTGTTATGAATGCATTGGGCTAGTGACTAAACTGTGTGAATGTCTGCATCAGTCTGTCTGTTGTTTTATAAGCTGCTTCATGGGTTGGTCAGTAGCTACATGAGTGTCTTTATGGGTTATTGATTGGTTGCCTGAGTATTTGTATGGGTGCCTGGGTGTGTGTGTGTGGGTGGGTGGGAGGTATGTGAGTCTGTGCATAGATGTTTGAGTGGTTGATTCACTGTGTGTATGGGTTCAAGAGTGCATGTAGAAACAGTTGTATGGCTGGGTAAGTGTGTGTATTGGTGTGTTGCTGAGTTAATGGATGTCTCAATGGTACATGTCCAAGTAACTACATATGTAAAAGGCAGTGTATGTGAAAGTAGAAGTATATAAATGACTATATGTGAGAGTCAGTGATTGTGACAGTGGCTGTATGGATGAGTGTATACTTGTATCAGTGATTGTAGAAGAGAGTAAGTATGCATTTGTTTCTGTTTGAATAAGTGATGTGGTGTGTGTATAACTGTATAGGTCAGTAAATGGAAGTGTGATTGATTCTTTGCATGAGTGACTAGGTGTGAGAGTAACTCTATGGGTGAGTGGTGGTGTGTTAGTGGCTGTATAGGTTAATGAGTGCATATGATAGTGTTGTATTGATGAGTGACTGCATGTATCAGTGATTGTATGGGTGAATGAGTGGATATGTTTGAGATCTAGGAATCAGTGTGTGCGCATGTAATAACTGGTATTGGTCTGTCGATGGTTTTGAAAATGGTAGTCTGTATTTTACAGAGGGTGTATCAAAGGTTATATTAGAGTGTGAGGAGGTGGATCAGATTTTCACGTGGATGATGTCATCAGTAATGTCATCAGTGATGTCATTTGAGATGTCATTAGTGATGTCACTGACCATGTCATGAATGATGTAATATGTGACGTCATCAGCAGTGCATTGCGGAGGCGCAAGTTATAGTTAGCTGAACTAACTATAATGGCGCAATTTCTCTGGTTTTGTACGTGTGAAATGTCCAACTAACTATAACGTTCCTGAAACCTATGGTTTTTTTAGTGAATTTCAAAGGTTTTTAAATGCTAATTACGAATTATAAATTTATAATGTTCATTAAAGCTATGGTTTTTTCAGTAATTTAGAATATTTTTTTGCGATATTTTGTAACTTTAATATCCCAAAAATAGTTTTTGTACTTTTTTTTGTTTGTTATTAAAATAAATATAATGTCTTCTGTTTTCTTAAATATTAATATATATAATTTTTTTGGGAGAAAAAAGTGGAGTCGCGCACCCATCGTGTACCTATCTCTGTGGGTGTGTGGATTCAAACCGCCATATTGGTAAAGTTGTGAAGGATGTGCGTTTCAGCCAGCCCACTCCGCTTACGCTTACAGGAAGGGAACTACAACACTACATGTTCCAGGTCTTCCCTGTAGTGATCTGCTGATCACAGGTCTAGTTCTCAGCTTGCCACAGCACCTCCGTCAAGGCTGCTTTACACCCATGCAGCACAGGCGTCACAGGACTTGTGATCCTGCCAATAAAAAGGGCCGGGCACAGGTGCTCGATGCCATTTCCACTCTCTATCTGGGTGTATCCATGTGCTTATTATGTTGGGGGCAGGCGAACCACTTTGACCGACACAGGCCTCTCACAGCATCACAATGATTTGAGGTGCACAGAGATGGTGGCAGCCGAAGCACTTTGCCGGACACTGGCCTCCTGCCACCTGACGATCACTTGAGGTGCACAGAGTTGGTGGCAGCCGAGGCATTTTGGCTGACACTGCCCTCCCGCCACGTGGTCGATGACTTGAGCTGCACTGAGTTAGTGCCACCAGTGCACAACAGATTGTATTTTTTATTTTATTTTGGTATTTTTTTTTATATTTTAGACATGGCCCAACAGCTATCGGTGTGCTTTAAGTGAGAACCTTAGCAACTGCATACAAGCAGTTGACATTAGAACAAAATTCACAAGTTAAAAACATTTTAGATAAGGGACGATTCATAGGATAAATACAGAGAACTATAAGCTGACTAGAGGATCAATAACTGGATAATGTCAGTGGTATAGCTAAAGGTATGATGATATAGGAAGACCATTTTATATTACATTTAGCGGTCCTTCTAATGTCTTACAAACACTAATTACGATATCCTTTTAAAATACAAGGAAAAAGCCACCAGAACACACCGTGTTTCATGCAAGAGCAAAGAAAGCTATGACTGAGTAAAAACGATATTCTAGTTTCCAGTAAGGTATCGGCGAGAAAGCTGGCTACCTCCTATGGGATGTTTGTTGGTGATTTATGACCTTCTTAATCACAACTTCTGAATTCCATCATGAAAAGAGGCATTTTCCTGTCTGGGTTTCTGTGGTTAGGAGTGCCAAAACAGTTATCCCCTTTGTGCTAGGACGAAATGTCTGTCACTCATAACCTCCAACAAGTCTGCCCTAACTCACCCGCGGGGCTTGCTGCTGAGCTTGAGCTAGCCTTGGTTTAACCAGAAGGAGTTGCGACTCTCCCCCTAGTCAGTCATCAAATCTAGGGCACATCGGTAGCCCCAGAGAGGTGGAGGGAGCTCTGTAGGGTATAGGGGCAACACAGTTTTCAGAGATGGAGAGCTCTTTGGAAGAGCTCCAACTTATACATCCATTTTTTAGAACCTTAGATAAATTGGAGCAGTGTCAAGTATTGTAGGAGCCCCATCAAGTGCTTTAATTAATTAGGAAAGTCTAAAAACCCTTATAAAGAACTTAATGTCATTTTATAAAGAAAGAATTCCCACAAAAAGTGCAATAGTAGGAGGTAAGACCTAGCAAAACCCCAGCCACAATCCCCAGTGTTGACAAAAATATCATCATTACTACCCCATTGCAATATGGGTATATATTTTGAAGATATAAAAATATTTCTGAAGTTAGTCTTCAAGTCCACAAAGCACTAATGTCAGAGTGTCTTCCTACAGGGAAATGGCTTCATTATTTTGAGCCCAAGCATCCAGAAACTTGAATCTTGAAACTGCAAGCTCAGCAATGTAGGACCTAAAGGGAAGCTCACTCTTTCCATGAAGGTCCTAATTTGGACATTTCTCAACAAGGGCACTAACCCATATCTCTTTGCAGCTTCTTACCTATAGGGGTAAATACATTCAGGTATGGGTCTTCTCCCAATTTTTTTTGGTTTTATGGAGGAATACCTCCTGCTTAATCAAGAATGGAGAGCAGTGCAAGTGCATTCCTAGATCCTGCTTCTAATCAGCCTTGTAATCTGTCTGAAGTATGGTAGACGGAAGGTGGATTTAATGAGTGAAACATTTTTTATACACTTTGAAGGACAGTCACTTTGTCATTTCCCTTGAGGTCACACAGAGAATCCCAAACAGCCATCTGGGTGAGGGTCCAAAGATAAACCCAATAGACTTTAGGCTCAACTTTGTTCAGCATTGAATGTCCTTAAATCTTAATGCCACACAAGTTATAGACTGTTAAAGAAATATGGAGGAGAAACAATTGCTCAATGAATTTACTCTCTATGGCAGAGAAAGCTATGATGTTCTCAATCCCTCCTCAGTTCAGTCTCATACAATGACCAGGCATCTGACTTTTCAGAATGCACCGCTAATGCATCATACACTGAACAGCCCCTGATGTTTTTGTTGCAGATATTCAGCACTGCAGATAAAGCCAGGGAAGGTTTTGATTTAACAGTCTTTTCTCTAACATACTCCTTAGGTGAGAAGCTTCTCCCCGAAATAGCATGGGTGTGGAGGAGTTTGTTCCACTTAACTGTCCTTATCTCAAATGTGATTCAGCATCAGACTATTGCTAGAATGGAAGAACAAACCTTTATGTGTATGAGATGGGAAAACCATAGGATGATTAGCCGTAGTCGCTCATAATTGAATTTTTCTCTATTCAATGTCACGTTTTAGCCAACATTATTTTACTCCATAAGAGCATTGTTGGTTAGACTTTCTGAATGGGAACCTAAAAGTAGATTTTCAAGCTGCAGACAAGGGAAATCAACATTCATGTTCTACACATTATATCTAGATAGAAATCATTGCAATTCCACTGTCTCATAATATTTTGGAGAGAAAGAAAGGAGCGGACATTGTGTTGGCCCCACAGGACCTACTGCAAACCTTAAAGTCATGAGCTTTATCTATGCCATCCATAAGTGGAAAATATAGGTTATTGATTGTTATCCAGCATGATCTTAAACATAAGCTTTACCACTACTCAGTAAGATTCAAATACAACGTCCCTGCCCCTCGCCACCTCTCCTCCTTGTTTCTACTCTTTTATAGTCATTGTACACATAACATTTGCAAATAAGAAATAAGTTGGCCGGAACGCGTGTGTTAGCTTCCTGATTCTCGAAGCGTGCAGCAATAAACTAATTTAAAAGCAAATCGAGCCCGAGTTTGCAGCATTTTGTTTTCACGATTGGAGACATTGTTGGGTGAAAATATTATCGCGGACTGCCTCCGCAAGCTCTTGCTGAGAGCACGAACATTGGGTGGTTTTCGTGTGTGGAATAAATAAATAGGCTTTGCTCATCTGAGGCCCACTGGAGGGCTGACATTGGTCCTTAAAATCGTTTTTATGCACACAAACCTACTGGAAGGTATAAATTAAATGGATACTTACTGCAAGTCCCAGCGTGCACCTCTTTAAAATCAATGGTGAAAAGGCACACCTGAGGCCAGGTAATGAATTTTGAATGGCGCAGGAGACTGTGGGAATCCGAAAAAATGTGCGCATTGAAAACAGCCTCTAAGGAAAGAGCATAAGAGCTCTGAAACGCGTCAGGCAGGAGGACAGGAACTATCGGAATGGCAATGCTTGCTCCCATTTAAATAAATGATTTTGTGAAATCACTGGTTGGAGGAGTGTGTCTCTTAATGCAGGGGCATTTTGGAAAGGATATATATAAATATATATATATATATATTCACTAAAAAAAACATAGGTTTCAGGGACGTTATAGTTAGTTGGACATTTCACTCAAACAAAACCAGAGAAATTCCGCCGTTATAGTTAGTTCAGCTAACTATAACTTGCGCCCCCGCAAGGCACTGCTGATGAAGTCACATATTACATCATTCATGACATGGTCAGTGACATCACTGATGACATCACTGATGACATCATCCAGTGACTGTGTTTTTCTTTATAGTTGAAATATGTATTATACATATGCCAAGATGTATTGAAGAGTGAGTGTCTGAATAGAGGATTTAGTAGGTGCATGACTGACTGTTTAAGTAAGTGATTAAACGTGTGTTATGAATGCATTGGGCTAGTGACTAAACTGTGTGAATGTCTGCATCAGTCTGTCTGTTGTTTTATAAGCTGCTTCATGGGTTGGTCAGTAGCTACATGAGTGTCTTTATGGGTTATTGATTGGTTGCCTGAGTATTTGTATGGGTGCCTGGGTGTGTGTGTGTGGGTGGGTGGGAGGTATGTGAGTCTGTGCATAGATGTTTGAGTGGTTGATTCACTGTGTGTATGGGTTCAAGAGTGCATGTAGAAACAGCTGTATGGCTGGGTAAGTGTGTGTATTGGTGTGTTGCTGAGTTAATGGATGTCTCAATGGTACATGTCCAAGTAACTACATATGTAAAAGGCAGTGTATGTGAAAGTAGAAGTATATAAATGACTATATGTGAGAGTCAGTGATTGTGACAGTGGCTGTATGGATGAGTGTATACTTGTATCAGTGATTGTAGAAGAGAGTAAGTATGCATTTGTTTCTGTTTGAATAAGTGATGTGGTGTGTGTATAACTGTATAGGTCAGTAAATGGAAGTGTGATTGATTCTTTGCATGAGTGACTAGGTGTGAGAGTAACTCTATGGGTGAGTGGTGGTGTGTTAGTGGCTGTATAGGTTTATGAGTGCATATGATAGTGTTGTATTGATGAGTGACTGCATGTATCAGTGATTGTATGGGTGAATGAGTGGATATGTTTGAGATCTAGGAATCAGTGTGTGCGCATGTAATAACTGGTATTGGTCTGTCGATGGTTTTGAAAATGGTAGTCTGTATTTTACAGAGGGTGTATCAAAGGTTATATTAGAGTGTGAGGAGGTGGATCAGATTTTCACGTGGATGATGTCATCAGTAATGTCATCAGTGATGTCATTTGAGATGTCATTAGTGATGTCACTGACCATGTCATGAATGATGTAATATGTGACGTCATCAGCAGTGCATTGCGGAGGCGCAAGTTATAGTTAGCTGAACTAACTATAATGGCGCAATTTCTCTGGTTTTGTACGTGTGAAATGTCCAACTAACTATAACGTTCCTGAAACCTATGGTTTTTTTAGTGAATTTCAAAGGTTTTTAAATGCTAATTACGAATTATAAATTTATAATGTTCATTAAAGCTATGGTTTTTTCAGTAATTTAGAATATTTTTTTGCGATATTTTGTATCTTTAATATCCCAAAAATAGTTTTTGTACTTTTTTTTGTTTGTTATTAAAATAAATATAATGTCTTCTGTTTTCTTAAATATTAATATATATAATTTTTTTGGGAGAAAAAAGTGGAGTCGCGCACCCATCGTGTACCTATCTCTGTGGGTGTGTGGATTCAAACCGCCATATTGGTAAAGTTGTGAAGGATGTGCGTTTCAGCCAGCCCACTCCGCTTACGCTTACAGGAAGGGAACTACAACACTACATGTTCCAGGTCTTCCCTGTAGTGATCTGCTGATCACAGGTCTAGTTCTCAGCTTGCCACAGCACCTCCGTCAAGGCTGCTTTACACCCATGCAGCACAGGCGTCACAGGACTTGTGATCCTGCCAATAAAAAGGGCTGGGCACAGGTGCTCGATGCCATTTCCACTCTCTATCTGGGTGTATCCATGTGCTTATTATGTTGGGGGCAGGCGAACCACTTTGACCGACACAGGCCTCTCACAGCATCGCAATGATTTGAGGTGCACAGAGATGGTGGCAGCCGAAGCACTTTGCCGGACACTGGCCTCCTGCCACCTGACGATCACTTGAGGTGCACAGAGTTGGTGGCAGCCGAGGCATTTTGGCTGACACTGCCCTCCCGCCACGTGGTCGATGACTTGAGCTGCACTGAGTTAGTGCCACCAGAGCTGAGCGGCTGTGCAGCCTGTGATGACACGTGGCCTTGATATCCTGCCAATCAAGACCCGATTTGAATTGTGAGCTCGGCTCGACTGCGTGTATGCCAAAGGCAGCTGGCTGTACAGACATGACTTCTCGGCGCAGTGCGGCAGGATGCACTGGGGGCCTGTGCTGCGGAATCCAGCGACGGCTGAGGAGGTTGCTCCGGAACATGGTGGGCCCTCTTGGACACACGCCGGTGGCGGTAGGTGAGCATTGAGGTCTGGGTGTGCAGGGTCGGGCAGTCATCGCTGGGTGGCGGACTGGTCTGGGGACCAGGGCTGGGATGCTTGCGAAAGAATCATGCACACTGCCTGAGAAGTTTGCGACGACATTAGTATAGAGGCCCCGGTGATCCAGTTTTGCCTGCGCATTGTTGGAATGCATGTGGATTCTGTTGCAGTGATTGTGTGCAGTGTCAGCACGGGGCACAAGTAGTATATGTATGGAGTCAGTTGCCCTCAACACGTGGAGGAAGGCTGCTATGGCGTGGTTCCCTTGCTTGGCCTCCACTTGTTTCTGTGCAGTGTAGGTGAAGCGAACATGCTGGTGTATCAAGCGGAAACGGACCATGATGCTTACAGGTCTGATAAATCCTGCATAATGAGACCATAACAAAAGTTTGTGTTGTTGTAACGCTCCTTTTCTTTCCTAGGAAGGTTACGACCACACAATCTTCTGCTACGGTCATTTTGTGCAGGATTGATCATACCTGTAAGCATTACAGTTTCTCCAAGTGCAATACATTATACCATATTACGTTTGTGACCAAACTAACGCTTGACCATTATCTTCATTTATCCAACAGGTCTCTGAATACGGAGTTTTGAGATTTCCAGGGCGATCTACAGTTATTTCGATCGACAAGTTGATGTTCCCCATTGGCAATGTCACTCGTTGTTTGATGCTTTTGTGTTGTTAATTTTTGATTTTCTAATAAAGTACTGTTTTTCCACTACTGTTGACTATTAGACTTCATGACCTGGCACACCTCCATTTCAGTGACTACAGTCTTGGATCTGGAGCACAGAGGTGTCAAGCAACGCCTGGGGTTGGGGTTGGTTGTGCAGGAATATTACGTATTGGGACGAGCGGGTGGTGCGGATGCAGGGGCCCTAACCTTCTTTTGTAGACATGCATCCGAGACGTGTGAGGAAGTTTAATAGGGCTGGCTGTGAGACTCCTCCGACTCTCGCAGTTGTTAGTTGGAAGATACCAGAGGCCAACAGGTGCAGCCCAGCCAGCAGCTTTATCTGCGCAACGATGTTGATTGTCCACTGTGTTGGTACAGTCAGCCTGTGGGCAATGTGGCAGTGTGCACCAACTTGAGAATGGGACGATAATTCTTTTGCCACTTTTGCTGCGCTAAACTGCCGATAACTCGGCGATAAGTTCCAACTGTTGGGGTATAGGATAACTCTAAAATGAGCCCTTGTGTTTATTACGAACCTTGTTGTAGCTAAATGCGAATCACAATAAATAAGATGAAAAATCAAGAAAAGTGGGCAGGGTACAAACACCCTGACCCCACTAGGCCTGCTCAGGGGATCCCACAAAAAGCCCCGGGGCCAAAAAATTATTACTAATTTTTTTTTTAAAGCAGCTGAGTGCACGAATCCGGACTAAAAAATTAGAAAAAACGATGACGTGTATTCTCAAAAACGTATCGCTGAGTTATCTGCACTTTACCACAGCAAAAGAATTCTCATCCCATTCTCAACCTGGTGAAAACTGCCGATATCGCCAGTTTTCCAGCGATAGCTTACTCCAAAAAACATCGCTACCAATGAGAGCAACAACTAACGCTGATGATATGCAGAATAGGCGTTCCAGTGCACAAAAAAACCCATGAAAACACGACTTTGCGATATTTTCAATAACCTGTGAAATCTGCGATGCGATCAAAAAACATGGGATAGGCCGCGTTAGCAGTAGGAATTTAACATCTGCCTTCTACTGGTGTAAAGCAGGGCGACTACCTACAGTATGAAAGGGAGTCCAGCCCAGAACCACATCTAAAGACCAACACATCTCATAGAGCTACTGATCATGCAGCTCCAACACCCAAGAAGGCCACAACACCTACTGCCACCACCCCCAGGACCTCCCTCTTGGACCACCACCCTACTACCATCGAGGCAGCGCAGAACAGCGGACCTTCCCAAAATGGCATGGGCCCTCAGCCACACACTAGGTGAATGTTGGAAGACATGGGAACCAAGTATGTATGAAGGAGGCAAGTCACCCATCAATAACAATATACACAATGCCAAGTGTAGCGGTAATGTGCTAGACAAACCTCACTATGAGAGCACAGACCTCTCCATGTATACATATACTGCTGGTGCTTGTACTGTTGTGGACAGTGGACGCAACCATGTTACCTCAGGCAGTGGGGAAGATCTCGGTCATGTAGGTGTGTCGTCACCCCCTGTAAGCGGAACCGGAAGCAAAGTTGGTTGGTCCAACGTACGCCACTCTAGCGTGGAAGTGTGTATAAATAGGCCGGGGCTCGGGCGTGGTTCACTTCTGGAAGGCCAACGCATCTGCCAGAGCGGCGGCCCTCACCCTGCCATGAGGCCACTGCCGTGACCTCCAGCCTCCTCGACACAGGTCCCCTGCGAATCCAGCAGCACAGCACTGCAGAGTTATGTCTGTACAGACTACTGCCTTCGATGTACACTGTGGACAGCAGGGCTCACAATTCAGATCGAGTTGTAATTGCAGATGACTCAGTCTAGTAGGCAAGAGATATTGCTCCCAGTGCGGCCCGCCCGGACCAGAATCATTGCTGGCTGCGCACACGCTGAGTGCTTCAGGTGCCACTGGCACTAACTCAGTGCACTGCAAGTCACTGCCACGTGGCCTTATTGATGCAGAATTCATTAAGCAAAAGACATTGCTCCCAGTGCGGCCCGCCCGAACCACATATCATCGCTGACTGCGCACACGCTGAGTACTTCAGGTACCACTAACTCTGTGTAGCTCAAGTCAATGCCACATGGCTGTGGGCCCTTGCTGATCGCTGCCTCCGGCCTACACTGCGGTCATCAGGGCTCACAATTAAAATATAACGTAATCCATGTAGAAAAGGGAAGGTGCACCAAAATCAAAATCAATGTCCTCCAAGTGTATCCAAACAATATCCTTTTAGTATCCTTTCTTCAAGAACTGGTTTTATGTCAGTTATAGCTTTAGTACAATGACCAAATTCATCTTGCAAGTCCAAAGGAACACTGAATGGCAGTCTACACTGCAGACAGCAGAGCTCACAATTAAAATTCAGTTTTGATTTATTAATTGCAGAGTGAACTGTACTCTATGTCCTCGGATTTTGTCAAGGGGAAGTGACAAAAAGCATTCCTTAATGTCTGTGCTGACTACTGCCTTCGATCTACACTGTGGACAGCAGGGCTCACAATTCAGATTGAGTCACGATTGCAGATGACGCAGTCCAGTAGGCAACAGACATTGCTTCCAGTGTGGCCCGTCCGCACCGTGCATCATCGCTGGCTGCGCACACGCTGAATGCTTCTGATGCCCCTACCTCAGTGCACCACAACTCATGGACCCTTTATGATAGCATCTTTTCTGTATGATTTCAGATCTGCTGCCCCTACCTCAGTGCACCACAAGTCATGGACCCTTTATGATTGAATCTCTGTGTGTTATCCGATGATTACTGTTGTACTTGTTGCCAGCACCAGCCATTCCCTGAGGGCTGGCTTCCACTTACCCCACACACATCCAGCACAAACGTCACTGGACATGTGACCCTGGTAATAAAAAGGGGCCGAGCGTGCCCGTACCGAGTTCCACTATCTATCTAACTGTGTCCATGTGTTCATTATGTATGCATGATTCCCCTGGGCCCTACCACAGTACATTGTGCTGTGGACAGCGCACACACCCATGTTACCTCTGGCAGTGGGGAAGACTTCAGTTATGTATAGTGAATTTAGAAGTTATTGGGGATTGGCGGAGTGATTGGATAAGAACATATATTGGCGGGCCTAACCCCCGAGCACGAGCTTGGCTCTAATTAGCTGCCCTCCATGTGCCAAAAACTGAAATTTGGGCTTTGCATGGCCCTGTATTGCTACAGCTGCAACACTCCACTGAATGTGCAATAAACATTCATATCCACACAGATGTGTCATGCCAATGATCTTTTATGTGTGGAAGTATGGATGAATGTAGGGTCAGTGATTCCTCCTACTTTCCATGATGGCCATGTTGTGAGACGTGGGTCACAGGGTGACACATTGGTGCTTGAGGCCTGGGTGGCGGCAGCACTACAACAGGGACACCTGCATTAGTTTATTCCTCATACAGCCCATGACGGTACCACGCTCAGAGCTCTGGAGTCATTGTTCACAGCCTCACGCAGGACTGGCATACGCCAGGCCAGCCCACTCCGCTTATGCGTACAGGGAGGGACAACAATGCTAGATGACCCAGGTTTTTATTGTAGTGATCTGCTGGTCACAGGTCTAGTTGTCAGTATGCCACAGCCACTCCCTGACGGCTAGTTCACACCCACACCACACCCATCAAGCACAGGCATCACAGGACACATGACCCTGTCAATAAAAAGGGCCGGGCGCACATGCTCGACGCCATTTCTGACCTCTCTTGGGGTGTAACCGTGTGGTGTGCATGTGGGCATGGGGGCCCAGGTGCCTGCGACATCACATTCCGCCGGCCTGGAGGTGACATGATGGCATCCACACCAAGTTACCCAATCATAGAGGGTCCATGACTTTTGGGGCACAGACTTGGTGGCACCGGATGCACTACAACCGGCACAGGCATACCGCCACGGTACGGTGACTTTCGGTGCACTGAGGTAGGGGCACCGTAACTGCTGAGCGGGTGTGCAGCCTGCGATGATGCCCCGTCCCGGAGGTCCGGACAGCTCAGGTTTTTTGTGCCCTGTTGGACCGCAGTGCAGGCCTGAGCCATCGGACAACTAGGGCCTATCGCCATGTGGTGTGGCTTCGCTGGTCACAGAGTTACTGGCACCGCAAGAACTGAGCGGGTGTGCAGCCTGTGATGATGGCGGGTGCATTGGTATGTCATCTGCCATGGCAAAATCAAGACCCAGCACCAAATGTGAGACCTGGTAGCCTGCGGAGAGGGCTGCATGATATGGAGGGTGCCCTGTCCGCGGGCCCCGGGCTTGGGGCTTGCAGCAGCATGTGGTTGGCCCTCTTTTCTACACGCAGGTTGCAGAAGGTGAGCAGTGAGGCCTGGGTGTGCAGGGGCGGGCAGACACCTCTGGGTGGTGGGAGTGGATGGTGTGCAGCAGCCTGCGTGTGCAGGGGCGGGCAGTCACCTCTGGGTGGTGGGAGTGGATGGTGTGCAGCAGCCAGGGTGTCTGAGCTGCATGATCGTTGGCTCCATGGCATCTGCTGTCGTTCAGATGTAACTGTGGGCTGGAGTCCCTTTCATGTTGCAGGTTGTAGCCCAACTTTACACCAGGTCAGAGCAGGTGTAAACTTCCTGGTGCTAACGCACCTTATTGCCTGTTTTGTGTTCTCTTCGCCAATCTTGCTGGTCGTTGAGAATGTTGCAAAGTGTTTGCTGCTTTTTGCACGGGATTGCCTACTCTGTATGTCATTAGCAATATTTGCTGGGGTCATCCGTGACAATGTTTTTTGAGGCTGCTATTGCTGGTAAACTGGTGATATGGGCTGTTTGCACCAGCTTGTGAATGGTGCGTTAAATTTATCACCATTGTGGCTGTGATAAAGTGGCGTTAACTCGGTGATGTGTCCTTCAGAATATGCCCCTCGGTGTTTTAAAGAACTGAGAAGTACTCGAGTGCCGCGTTCACACTAGGAGGTCGCGCTGAGGGCCGCGCACCCTTCCTGTTCACACTAGGAGGCCGCATTGAAAGCAGCGCTAGTATTGCGACTCCAAACTTTTTTGGGGAAAAAAACGTTCACTTTCATTAATTTACAATCCCCTCGGGGACCCCATCCCCCGAAGCATACCCACATCTCCATTTTTTTTTTAAAGGGGAAGGGGGCTGCATGGCCCCCCTCCCAGGCCACTTCTGGCCTTGGAGACCCCATCCCCTGGGGCCTGGCCTCTCTGTGGGGACCATGGGGGGAGCCCCAATGCCCCCACACTCCTGCGGGAGCCGGCATTGCTATTGGGCAAAAGGAGCTGCTAAAATGCAGCTTTCCTTGCCCAAAAGCAATTCTCCTTTCCTTTATTGAAGCTAGAGTAGTTTTTCCTCCTCTCGCTTCAATGAAGCAAACCAGCATTTGCTATCTCATGGTGGAAGCCATGCTCCCGCCCTGTCATAGCAAACGGCAGCATCCCGGGGATGCCCACCCCGGGACATTGCAGGAGCCGGCCCTGGGGGGTGGTGGTCCCAGAGCCATCAAGCGCTCCAGGAGGGGCACCCCGCGGCCCCCTTCCCTCTATTTTCAAAGCCCCGGGGAGGTGGTGGTCCCCGGGGCCCCGGTGCTGTGGAAGGGCTGTGTGCCCTCCCGCACCTAAGAGTGCGCATTCGGACATTTAAAAAAAATAATAATAATTAGGGGGTACTTGTGGGACCACCTGAGCTGGCCTAGGGGTCCAGGGTGTTTCTACCCTGCCCCTTTTTCTTCACTTTTAACTTTGTTTTACTGTTTTCTTGTGACACAGAGTCATAAGATGGCTGCCAACACTGCCTGGTTTGTAGTGTTGGCAGCCAATCACAGTGAAGCTCATGGTCATGGCAGCCAATCACAGTAAAGCTAGTGGTTGTCAGGGGTCGCAAACCCACCTCGGCCATAGATATCTATAGTTTTATTTTTTGATTTTCCCAGCAACTACTGAACGAATTTACACCATTTAAAAAAAAGGTCGCTTTCTCAACCAAGAACAACCTTTTTGCCAATGATGGTGTAATTCTGTTCAGCAGTTCGGACAGTAGCCTTGGATAAAGTTTCCTATGGGAAATTGATTTTCAGATTTTTATTTTTTGAATTTCTCTACTGAACGGATTTACACCATTTGAAAAAAAAATTCTCTTTCTGAACCATGCGCTACCTTTTTGCCAAATTTGGTGTAATTCCGTTCAGCAATTCGAGCTGTAGCCTTGGCTAAAGTTTCCTATGGAAATTAACATAGAGAAAGCACTTTTTGGGACCCCCTTTTTTCTCAGCTCCCGCTTGACAAATCACGCCCAAACTTTCAGGATAGGAGCTAACCTGGATAGACCTTATTTTTGGAGAAGATTTGTCAAACGATGCCAAAGTTATTAGCAAATCACAAAGTGCTTTTCTTATGGAAACTAGGTTCTAACTATAACTACCTAATGGCAACTGCCAGTAGGTAATATATATATATATATATATATAGTCACCAAAAAAACATAGGTTTTACAGACGTTATAGTTAGGAATTAGCATTTAAAAAACCTTAGAAATTCACTAAAAAATCTTAGGTCTCAGGGACATTATAGTTAGTTGAACATTTTTTTAAGTTAAAAAAATAAAAAAAATTGATAGAAACAAAGGTGTCAGTACATAGTTCACAATGTTAAGATCATGTCATTACAATATAATTTGCTGTAATAAAGAACAATAAATGAATCGGACTAATAAATACAAGCATAGGGGTTAAAACTAAATAAATGGGTCATAAAAAGTAGTGGAGTAACACATAGTCAAGGAACGTATGAGGGAGTCAAGGGGGTTTAAGAACTTCTTGCTGAGACGGTTTCAGCTGAAAATGGCACCTGGCACACACATCTAGGTACAATGTAACAGGTGACCACAAATCCAGATGTTTCGTTGTCAAATGTATGAGATATACAAAAGAGGTGTCCAACCTATGATTATGGCAACCAGCATACCAACATGCTTTATAAGAAAGTTTTGTGAAATCTTTCCAATTTACAGTGATCTGCTGAAAAGCAACCGCTAATAATAAATCAATAATTTTAACATTAAGTGCAACATTCTCCCAGCAAGATGAGAGACTACCTAAGAAAAAATGGTTAATTTGAGACCATACTTGTTCCCAGAAGTTGTATACAATTGGACAAGAGAATAACATATGAAATAAATCAGCGTTTGGAGAAGAACAAGTCCAACAGGTATCTGGTACATTCGTAAATCTCTTGCTTAAAACAGTCGGTGTGAATAAAAGTCCATTATAAACAAAGAACAGCGTTTGTATTATGTTAGCTGCTCTAGAGGATTTACGTATCTTAGTCCATAAACTATTCCATAAAGACACTGGCCAAGATAACATAAAATCCCGTTCCCAAGCTTCCTCTATTTTAGATTTCCGCCTAGTATTTCCTTTACCTTGTAAATAACTGTATATAGTGGAAGCTTTGGGAATAGTTTTTAACAGAGTGTGGAGTTGTGAGGAAGGTTCTGAAACATTAGAGGTAATAGGAGTGGTAGATAATTGGGGTTATTGATCCATCACTGCTTTCTTAAGTAAATTGTATTTGTGAATAAATGAGGCTGGCAGGCTAAATCATTGACTAAGTGATCAGAAAGGCAAAAAATCTGAATGAGAGAATAACTGATGTATCCATATTAAACCTTTTTGCCGCCAGGTCTTCCAATAGAATGGTCTATTACGGATAGTTAGGGTTTTGTTGTGGCAAATTGTTGAGTTGAGGAAGGAATTGATGGTACTAGGTAAAGAGAGGAGCGCAGGCTCCAGGAGTTTGGAGGTCAGTTTGATTTTAGAGTAGACAAGGCCTGTGGTTTGCGCGAAAAAGAAAGATATGCAGGAAAAGAGAAAGGAGATAAGAAAAGACGCTCAACTGTAGTCCATAAAGGACAATCGTCTGTGGGATCAAGCAACCAAAATGAGGCTTGACGTAAGAAAAATGCTTTCTGATACGCCTGGAAATCGGGAAAGTTGACTCCTCCTTCTGTTTTAGGGCGAGTTAGTTTAAGTAGAGACATTCAGGACTTCTTTTTATTCCATAAGAAGGAAGAGAGGGTTGAGTTAATTTTCTCAAAAACCTTAATAGGAATAGATGCCGGGATATTAGAAATGGTATATAAAATTATGGGCGACAACATCATCTTTATGGTGTCTAAGTGGCCCCACCAGGATAAGTATAGGGGATGCCATTTAGTGGTTAAATCCGAAATCTTTTGTATACATTTATTCATACAGAATGCTACTGTATCTGATATTGAATAAGTGACATGCAAACCTAAATACTTAGGTGCCGATCACGATCCGGTAAAAACCGGGTACGAACCGTCGGTCGGAGCGTTTTCTCCGTCCGACTCGTACCCGGTTGTACAACTTTACAAACATGGAATTACGATTCGCACGGAAACACTATTTCCGTACGAATCGTAAAAAACACCGACCGACGAAAATATACATACGAATGTGATCCGGGAATGCTGCGACGTGACGTCGGGACGCTTTCAGGCAGCGTTTCACGACCCAGGAAGTACGATTCGAACCGACAGCAGTCCGGACGGCAATATTTTCACGGCACCCAAAAAGTGCCAGAAAAGCGAAGTACGCCGCGAAACGACCAGAGTAGGTGGCCCGGTACGCGCCGTACCCCCCCCAGCCCCCGCATGTACGCGCCGACCCCCCCAGCCCCCGCATGTACGCGCCGACCCCCCCCCAGCCCCTGCATGTACGCGCCGACCCCCCCCAGCCCCTGCATGTACGTGCCGACCCCCCCCAGCCCCCGCATGTACGCGCCGACCCCCCCCAGCCCCCGCATGTACGCGCCGACCCCCCCAGCCCCCGCATGTACGTGCCGACCCCCCCCAGCCCTCGCATGTACGTGCCGACCCCCCCAGCCCCCGTACGTTCGAGTCATACCCCCCGTGTATGTACACCCGTGTACATTCGAGTCGTACCCCCGTGTATGTACACCCGTGTACGTGTCGAACCCCCCGTGTATGTACACCCGTGTACGTGTCGAACCCCCCGTGTATGTACACCCGTGTACGTGTCGTACGCCCCCGTGTGTGTACACCCGTGTACTTTTGAGTCGTACCCCCGTGTATGTACACCCGTGTACGTGTCGAACCCCCCCGTGTATGTACACCCGTGTACGTGTCAAACCCCCCATGTATGTACACCCGTGTACGTGTCGTACCCCCGTGTATGTACACCCGTGTACGTGTCATACACGGGTGTACATACACGGGGGGGTACGACTCGAACGTACACGGGTGTACATACACGGGGGCGTTCGACACGTACACGGGTGTACATACACGGGGGTACGACACGTACACGGGTGTACATACATGGGGGGTACGACACGTACACGGGTGTACATACACGGGGGGTTCGACACGTACACGGGTGTACATACACGGGGGTACGACTCGAACGTACGGGGGCTGGGAGGGTATGACTCGAACGTAGGGGGCAGGGGGGGGTCGGCGCATACATGCGGGGGCTGGGGGGGGTCGGCGCGTACATGCGGGGGCTGGGGGGGGGTCGGCGCATACATGCGGGGGCTGGGGGGGTCGGCGTGTACATGCGGGCACATGTCTCCATGGTTGCTATGGGAGTTCGGTGCAGACGGTGTTTTTACCATACGGTTGTAACGTCGGACGCACGGGATGGATCGTGATTGCGCGGTCAGACTTCACTTTTCACATTTGTACGGTAAATCGTCCGGGGACGTGTCGGACACATTTTCCGACCCGAGGATGTGTGGGGAATTATTCCCAATGCGATTCGTATGGACTTTTTCCCATGCGAATCGTAATTGGCAGTTTGTACGGCACTTGTACGATTCGTACGGTAAAAAGACCGGATACGAGTCGTATGGGGAATTTTTTTACCGGATCGTGATCGGCACCTTAATGTGATTGGGACTCCGAGTAAAGTTGGAAGCACTAAAATCCGATTTAAAAGTAAACTTGGTTAAGGGTAAAATCTCACATTTATCTTCGTTCAATTTGTATCCAGAGATGTTAGAGTAAGCTTGTACTTCCGTCAAAAAAGCAGGGATCGAATCAGTTGGTTTTGATATAAAAAGCAAGATATCATCAGCATAGGCTGCAAGTTTAATATGGGGATGTAAATTTGGGTTCTGATGTAATTTAGAAAGCAAAGGCTCTAATGCTAAATTGAAAAGGAAAGGGGAAAGAGGACATCCTTGACGTACTCCCCTCTTCAAATCAAAGAATGGGGAGGCCAAGCCATTAGCACAAACAGCCACATGAGGGTTAGAGTAGAGAAGAGAAATCAGGGATGTAAATTTAGGGCCGAAGCCAAATCAGAGTGTGGAACAGATAAGTCCACTCGACTCTATCAAACGCCTTTTTGGCATCTAATCCTATCGCCGCAAGGGATTGGTTTCGATGGGAAGATTTAGATAAAACATTAAAAAGGAGTTGCGTGTTATCAGTTATGAATCTATCCTTAACGAATCCAGATTGTTCTTTTCCCAACAAATCAGGAACGTAGGAGTTCATTCGTATAGCCAATGCTTTAGCGAAGATTTTATAGTCGATGTTGACCAAGGATATGGGCCTATAATTCTTGCAATATTTAGAATCCTTGCCAACCTTGGGGGTAAGGCAGATATGTGCCTCTGAGAAAGAACCTGAGGAGCTGCCTAATATGCTAAAGGAGTTAATTAGGGAGTATAATTTAGGCAGTAAGTGTTGATGAAATTCTACAGTGAAGCCATCTGGTCCCGGGGCTTTGTCCTTTTTAAGATATTGAAAAGCTTTTAATAATTCTTGGCAGGTTAGATCTAACTCTAGGGAGGATAGGTCTGGCATATTATGTTGAGATTTTTGGATATTGGAAAAAAAGTGTGAGAGAGAAAGATCAGAGGGTTGCGTTTCGGAAGTGTATAATGATTTGTAAAAGAGAGAAAACTCATTCAAAATCTCAGCATCTTTAAATTTTAAAACTGAATGATCATCATAGATGGATTCAATATTTAGCTTGTTGTGTTTGATTTTTAAGTAATTGGCCAACATTTTCCCTGCTTTATTCTTACCCCCATAAAACTTTGCGCTGGACTTTAACAGATATAGTGAGGCATCCTCCGTTGACTTTTTATTAAATTGCAATTTGGCATTTATGAGAGCTGTGAGACAGTCTTTCGAGTGTGAAGTGTAATAGGAATGTTCCAATCATTTAATATCCTGAATAGGATTGTTAGTGAATTTATGGGAATTTCTTTGCTTCGTTGCAACAAAGCCTATTATAAAATCTCTTGCTGAGGCTTTAAATGCATCCCATAAAGTGGAAAAAGGCATGGAAGGGGTTTGATTCACCTAAAAAACTAGTTAAAAAAGGTAATGAAAGAGGCAGTAAATTTTGGATCTAAGAGGAGGGCATTGTTAAAGCGCCATCTTCTGGGACCAGTAACTTTAGGTAGGATGTCAAGGCCAATTGAGACTGGGGCGTGATCAGACAATAAAATGGGGCCAATCTCTGCATTTGTAAGAGTTTGCGAAATGTTATGAGAGACAAACATATAATCAATTCTTGATTGAGTGTGATGAGAAGGGGAATAAAAAGTGTACTCTCTGTTAATCGGATTACAAAGACACCAAGCATCCAGGAGTTTATGTTGAGTGATAGACTGAACAAAGGATTTTTGTGGTTTGTTGGGAACAAAGTATACTTTGTCATGAGTGATGTAATATGTGACATCATCAGCAGTGCATTGCGGGCACGCGAGTTATAGTTAGCTCAACTAACTATAACAGGTGAATTTCTCTGGTTTTATATGAGTCAAATGTTCAACTATCTATAACGTCCCTGAAACCTATGTTTTTTTAGTGAATTTCTAAGGTTTTTTTGAATGCTAATTCGTAACTATAACATCTGTAAAACATATGTTTTTTTCAGTAAATTTTGAAGGTTTTGTAAATGTTAATTTCATATTTTAATGTTTATAAAACCTATATTTTTTCAAATATATTTTTTAATATTTTGGAACTCTATTATACTTGTTGTTTTTAACTTTAAAAATGATGTAATGTTTTATATCTTCCCCAAAAAATGTATATATCTTTTTTTGGGGGGAGAAAACTGCACTCCCATACCGGTAGCGTACCAAGCTCCATTACCACACGAATCCTATCCGCCATATTGCTAAACTCGTAAATGATGCGCATTTAGTATCCGACGAGTTAGTGGCACCGCGTCCCGCGTAACATCATATACGCATGAAGTCACCCCAGGTACTACTTTGGTATCCGACGGGTACGCAGTACCAAGCCACGTGTTACATCATGTATGTATGGGGTCGCGCCTGCTGCGCATTGCTTATTCGATGAGTACACGCTGCTAGGCCCTGTGATACGTCACAGGCGTATAGTTTTGCGCCGGGTACGCCATTCCCTTTTTTTTTGTCTCAAAAGTATATCTAAATAACTTTAAAAAGTAGATGAGAACACGCGAAAATCGAAATTATTTTAAACATTTATATATTTCTAACTGTAATAAACTTATATTATGATAAATATATTTTGTCAAAATCGCGTCGGGTGCGGCCTCCTTGCAGGCTCGGTGCGCGATTGCCATGTGACCTTAAAAAAAAGCATTTGATTGGTTCATAGCATTTCCCATTGTAACAGTTGTACGACCCCACCCATTTTACTCATTCTCTCTGCTTAGAAAGCTTTTTTGAAAAGTGTTTTCCTGTATACACATATCTTATACCACACACAACATGCATCGATCACCTTGATCAATATTCATGCTCTGTACATCAGCCTTCCATGTGTGATTGCCATGCATCTCAAATGTTCCATCAAAAACAAATATGTGTTACACTGTGGTAAATAATTTAATTACCGGAACTTAATTTGATGCGGAACATTAATAAGAATAGCTCAATAAAATAAGAGGCAGAATCCGTGGTATTAGAGGTTCGGAACGGGCTTTATTCCTATACAAAGGAACATAATTCGAATTATGGGCCTTCTATTCCATCACCACGAAAGTTCAGGAAGGAAGGAACATATATTATTGACAGATAGGCAGTTTTATAGAAAATACATTACAGTAAAGTAGATGCAAGAGGCGTAACAGCTGATAAAGGTGCATACGTAACTAAGAGAGGGCGTAATTTAATAAACGTCATCATACATGATGTCATGAGTGGGTGGATCCATAAGAGAATCCTGCAATGTCAGCAGAAATAGTTGGCAGAGATGCGCGTGCAGCCGCATGACGTGTGATTGACGTGCAACGAGAGGGTGAAGGGGCTTGACATTTAGCTCTACATGTGGAGACAAAAGTCTGGGGTTATGTCAACCTAATCCCAAATCATATCTAATATCCTATGTTTAAAGAACTGTGTTATCCAAAAAGAGAGGTCTCTTAGGATAGAATCTTATTCTATACTGACTATACTGACTGTTAGTGCGTCTACAAGCGTCTAAGTGTCTACACTAGATGCGAGGGAGTAGGAATATTCCATGGTAACAGGGCTATGAATTACTTGCATGAGGACAGCGAGGCCTGGTCCTTTGCACGGTAGTTGGAGGAATGTTTACCTAAACTGCTAGACAGGAATGCATCGGATGAGGGGCGGAGGAGATAATCTTGAAGGTGAAATACAGTTTTCTGGCAGGCTACGGGCTGGATCAGGCACCGTTAGCCGCGCAGGGAGTAAGACAAAGTTCATGGTCACAGATGCAGGCTCAGACTGGAGCTTTCAGAGGCAGAAGGCAAGAAAAGGCTTGGTGGCAGAATCAGGGCCTACTCGCCTGAATCTGTAGAAATGTGGAAAGTGAACCATATAAAGCCGGTGGCCTTTCATACTTAGGAATAGAATATCCGGCCCATTCATGGCGGATCTGAAAGAGGACATGTTGACGGTGGACGCACATGTGTTTGCGTCTTCATAACTGGAACTGGAGGGAACATACATGTACTTGTGACTTATACATGAAACCGTTGGGGTCCAAGATAGGGGACATAACCGACCATAAAAATCCATATTTCCACATTCCCTCCTTGTCCCCTACTTGCCCTTAGGAGATATCAATCTTCATCAATCCATCGATCTGTTCATATAACATCATTTGTTCTTCTTTCTTCTTCCGGGATCTTGAATGAAAACTTGGATGTGGGATACACGAGGTGGCACACAGACCACAAATCGCTGGCCCACATTGTAGACATAAGCAGCAACTGAATAGTATGAGAAAGCCAATACCTAGGAAGGATAGAATTCTCCATCCCCAGGCTGACAACACGCCCCAGAACCAACCGGACCAAGTCCAGGTGCCTGGACTCTGGTGTATCTGGCTTACAATCTTATGAAGGCGGGTTATGGCTTTATATACTGACGGTGAATTTTCTGGTATGAAAATGCAACAACTTGATCCGATGACCCTACAAGCTCCGCCCCTATCGGCCAGGATGACGTCAAGGACAAGACGATTCTGAAGCACAACAATCCGCATAGCAGACTGTTCTTCTGTTAAATTGCCTAAGGCGGAAATAGTTTCGTTCACTACTGCTTCAAGGGTTCTTGTTAATCTACGTATCAACTTACTATTAGTGACTGTACCTATATAGGGGAAGAAACCTTTATTGAAATCTGTGTATTTTTCCCATGCTGTTTCAGTGTAATCGACGATTGGGAGATCTCTCTGCTGTCTATTGTGTACTAAATGAGTATTTCTATGATAATCAGGAGGAGCTAGGAAAACAGGTGGTAGGAGGAATGCTATGTAACAGGTACCATCCCAATCTAAAGGTAGGCGTATATATGCGGTCTGGCCACATATAAAGTAGGAATGACGAGAAGCTCTAAATGTAGACTTGCCTTGATCACTGAATTTTATCACAGTGGTGCATTTACTATGGCCCATGTGTATGGAGCCATTCTTTCTTATACATAGTTCCCCTTTTACTGGGAATACGGACATGGCAGACAAGATTGGTGTAGCTTCAGATTCAACGTTCAGGATCATGAGGTTAAGTGTAAAATTACCTAATCCGTATACTTCATTTTCTAGATCAGTTCCTGTTCTTTTGGGAAGTCCCTCCTTGTTAGGGTAGCAGACTTTAAGCAAAACTAAGTTCAGGTTTCCCCATACCCAGTTGTCTTGATAAACTGTGGAATCCGAATCTAGGGAATTGATCAAACTAAACCATGCTCCACAGGAGCCATTGTGTGTGAACGGATAGGGAAAGAGGGGCAAAACTCCTTTATAGTTCTGATAGGGAGGGAGTCGGCCACATATCCAACAATTTGTAGCATTGCTAGTCTGATGGGAATGATGTAACATACTAATAAAAGTGTTGTTGCGCAGCGCAAATCTATATGACAACTCATGCGGGGGTAATTCACTAAAAGAATGTTCAGCAGTAACATTGTAAACATGTTTAGAAATAGGATAATATATGTGCAACAATATACTTGCAGCGATTATTAAAAGACATAAGAAAAACAAAATTAACAACGTCACTGTGCAATGACTACGCAGTGATTTACAGTACGCATGTTTTTTCAACTGCATTTGATTATTTCTTTCTCTATTCCGGTCCAGAGGATACATGTCAGAGACAAATTCAACCGATTCACCTTGGAGAGGACTTAAACAATCAAATTGTCTGACTGACTGGACCTCAATTTTAGTCTATATAGTTCTGAGTTCGATTGCTCAACCAAGGGGAGCTTTGAGTCTGTCTTTGAGGGAATACAGGGTTTAGTCTCTATATCGGATGGTAGTCCATAAAATTTCTTGATATGACTCGAGTGTATCCAACCTTTGCGACCTTCGATCTTCACGGCTGTCCTCGTGGTGAGCAGTACAAGTTGAGGCGATTTCCACCTAGGATCCAGCTGAGTCTTCCGGTCAAAATTCCGCACTAACACCAGGTCCCCGGGAACTACGTCATGGGGTTTCACCTCGGTGTTGTCGGGAAAGGCTGCAGCTACCTGTGAACGACAAGATTGTAATGCAGACATCAAGGAAGCCAGGTAATCTGTCAGCATATTACAGTCAACGTCAGTTATTTTACGAGGTATAGGCGTCCCCCACATATTTGGTGGTCTACCGAAGATCACCTCATACGGGGATAGCCCTGTTCGAGAGTGCGCTACCATTCTCATGTAAAAGAGTGCAACTGGTAAGGCTACTACCCAATCGACACCTTTCTGTCTACATATTTTGGACAATCTAATTTTCAGAGTTTGATTATGTCGTTCCACGAGACCTGCTGCCTCGGGGTGTCGGACACAGTGAAATCTCCATTGATAGCCTAACAAAAGTGAAACGTGTTTCATTAGTTCGGATGAGAACGGCTGGCCGTTATCTGAGTAGACAACACGTGGTAAACCGTACCGTGGGAAGAATTCTCGAACTAACTGTTTGGCAGTAGTCGGGGCAGTGTAATCTGAGACCGGGTATGCTTCTGTCCAACGGGAAAGAGCACAGACAACTACGAGAACATATTTGAATCCTCGACATCGTTCCATCTGGATATAATCCATCTGGAGGACTTCAAAAGGGTGATCAGGAGGCTGAAATCCACCCTGTTCCACGGGAATGCTTTTACCTGGGTTAAACTGACAACAGATCATACAGGTACGAACTTTTTGTTTAGCTGCGGCTCGCAAATGTTTGTTGAACCAAATGTGTTGAATGCTGTCTAGCATAGCCTTTTCTCCTAGATGCGCTGGACTATGTATAGTGTTAATGATGACTTGGACCATTGAGTCGGGAAGAAACCATATAGATTTTTCCTTCGTCATCCATCCCTGATCTGTTTGGATCCCTCCTAATTCAGTCCATTTCTTTATTTCGTCTGGTGTAGCATGTGTCTGTATGTCAATTATGTCAAGAGCGGGATCCTTTACCGTCATGCAATGTGTTGGTGTCAGAACTATTGTCTTTGTCATGTCAGACATGTGAGTTTTATTCTGAGCAGTCTGTTTAGCTGTTCTGTCAGCTAGGTCATTGCCTTGGGAAATGATATCAGTAACTTTCGTATGAGCTTTACATTTCATAATTGATATTGCAGTGGGTAGATGTATTGCATCTAATAAGGCATGAATGAGGGGTCCGTGCTGAATGTGGGCACCGTGAGAAGTTAAATAACCTCTCTCTTGCCACAGTACGCCGAAGTCATGGACGACTCCGAATGCATAACGTGAATCAGTGTATATGTTGACTTTCTTATTTGTGGCTTGAATACAGGCTTGTGTCAGAGCGATGAGCTCTGCTGCTTGAGCTGACAAGGTATTTATGCAATATGTTTCAATGACTTCAGTGTCTGTTGTGACTGCATACGCGGCCACTAGCTCTCCTGTACTTGTTCTCATACATGACCCATCTACATACAACGTCAGGTCTGGATCTGTCAATGGGACGTCTGTCAAGTCTTGTCTGGGTTTCGTCGTGATAGTAATAACTTCAATACAATCATGTGCTAGTGGGTCTGTTCCGTTTACTGGCAAAAGTGTGGCAGGATTTAACGTATTACAACGTCTGATTTCTATATGTGGCTGAAACAATGTTAATTCGTAACCGGTAAGTCTTGCTATAGTCAAGTGTTGTGTCTGTGTGCGGTTCAAGAGAACTTCTACTGCGTGTGGTACTTGTACTGTCAGTTTGTGTCCTAACACTATGGCATCGCTTTGTCTGATTGCTAAAGCTGTTGCTGCCACTGATTTCAGGCACGCTGGAAGTGCCTGAGCTACTGGATCTAATGTACTAGAGAAATAAGCACATGGTTTGTGTGATCCTGCTTGTTCCTGAGTGAGTACTGACAAGGCAGTACCTTCGCGTTCTGTAACGAAGAGCGTGAAATGTTTATTATAACATGGTGTTGCTAAAACAGGTGCTTGACATAAAGCTGTCTTTAGGCTTTCAAAAGCTTGTGTATGTTCCTGAGTCCAAGGGAGGACAGTCGATGTGGCCGCCTCCTGTGTTGTCAACTGAATGAGCGGTTTTGCTAGAAATGCATATTGAGGGATCCACTGCCTACAATATGAAGTGAGGCCTATAAAAGCCCGTACCTCCTTTTGTGTCTTGGGTATTGGCATGTTAGCGATTAACTGGATGCGGTCGGATGTAAGCTGCCTTCCCTCCTTGGACAGCGAGTGCCCAAGGTAAACAACTCGCTGGACACAGAATTGCAGCGTAGAAGGGGACACCTTGTGCCCCTTTTCGGCCAAAAATTGTAAAACCGTCAGTGAAGCTTTTTCACATTCAGTTTCGCTTCGGGCGGTGATCAGCAGATCATCGACATATTGAAGCAGGGCAGTGTTGACTGGCATGTGGATACTGTCAAGTTCTCGTTTCAGTGCTTGGCTATAGATGCTGGGGCTTTCTGTGAATCCTTGAGGTGCGCGTGTGAATTTAAAGCTTCGTCCATTTAAACTAAATCCGAACAAGTATTGGCTTTCCGGATCTATTGGGACGCTGAAAAAGGCATTCTTGAGATCAATTACAGTAAAGAATGTTGCTTCGGAATCAATGGCTGTCAGTAATGAAGAAATGTCTGGGACTACGGGGTATTGTGGTACAATACATTTATTTAATTCGCGCAGATCAATAACCAATCGATATACTGGCGGGGCTTTTGGATCAGTTCGTTTAAGAATCGGAATTATCGGAGAATTACATACATTTGAGTCGGTTTCCACAACCACTCCTTGGGTAATAAGCTCGTCAACGATTTGCAGTAAAGCCACTACAGCATCTGGGGGTAACTTGTATTGTCGCATTCGTGGTAGTACCACTCCTTTCTTTAGTGTGACTTGATATGGTGTAATGTTCATGCAACCAACATCTGTAGGGCCTTGCGCCCATAAATGTGTGGGTAAAGTCTGCAGTCGGTGATCCATGTCTCGGGACACATAGTGCCCTTTGAAATCACGTAAAAACAATCTTACTCCTTCCGGAGAACAACATATTATAGCTCCTAGAGCTTTCAATGTTTTTATACCTAACAGGTTTTCTGGACATGATTTAGTAAGCAATAAATCTGTAGTTCGTGTCAAGGGACCAATCGTAAGTGGAAGAGGCTGTGATACTTCGTTAACGATAGGTTTTCCTGAAAAAACAAGGGAAATATTCTGTGAGCCTGAGAGGGGTGCCCCTGGAACTTCACTACGTTTTATGGTTGTTCGGCTTGCCCCTGTATCAAGTAAAAATTTTCTGTCCTGGCCTAATAGTTCACTGTGTACATAAGGTCCTTCTTGATCTACAGGGACCTCAATAAGGGGTAAGCCAACTTCCCTCTCTAGGCTGTTTCATGAGTATCGTTGATAATCAGGATAGTCATACTGTGCGGTCTGGTACATTTGTCGTGTCGTTGTTGGTGTGGCAGCAATAGGCTGCGGTGGTGGAGCTGGCATAGACTGTTGCGGAGCTGGCATGGCCTGTGCATGCTGCGGGGCTCCTTGTTGGTTCTGATCCTGTCTAAGTGGCCGTGGTCTTTCTTTTGTATTACCTATGGCGATATTATGTTTTAAAACTGGACAATCGTGTACATAATGACCTGGCTGTTTACAATAGTTGCATGTCCCTTTTGCAGAACCTGCTGAAACACTGGACTGTGTCATACCCTTTTTATGACCGTCAGCTGGAACTGTCTGGGAAACTAGCATTTTCATTTTCGTGTCTTTCATGCGTCTTTGTTCATGTTCTTGTTCCTCTCTAATTCTATTGTGATGGTACTGTAGCATTTGTAACATTTGTGACGGAGTGTTACCTTGCCAGGTACTCTCGAATTTCAATACTCTATTCTTAACTTGGGGCAGGGCATTTTCAACTAATTTTGTCACAAACAGATGTGGATAAGATTCGCTACTTGCTTTTATTCCACTATTTATACCAAAACATTTTTCGAATCGGGCATAAAAGTCACTAGTGTCTTCATCTTGCTTTTGTTTACAGGCTGAGATTGCACCCCAGTCTTCCTTTTTCGTAGTTAATAAACGTGGCAGTACCTGTACTAGTAAACCTGGTAGTATTTTGGTCTTTTCCCCAAGCCCTAAACCTGGACCTCGAGCTGTTTCTTCGTTTTCTAATGCTGTCCAATCTATCTTTTGGTCTCCCACCTCCCAATCCTTTTCTTTGAGTTTTTCATAAATGCCCGCAGGCATTAATACCTTTAATATTTTCATAATGTCGGGATAGGTATACTCTCCCATGAGCAACATGTCTTTAATTTCACGGTGGAAACCCGCTGGGTCTTTGTCATGACTGGGTACCACTTTCTTCATTTCTAATAGTTCCATTTTAGATATGGGTGTGTATACAAACACACGTTTAAACTGATTGTCATCACCTTTTATCGGGTGGACTTCGCGTAAGGGATTCTGTCTATCCATATAATACGTCGTTCTTTCCTTGATGGGCAGTGAGACATGTTCGGGGCATACAAAAAGAATGTACTGCTTTCTGGATTCTAGTATTTCTCTAATTAACTCAGTACCTGAACCTCTCCATTTATTCGTGAGTAATTCAGTTAATATATCAGGTAAGGGACCAGGATCGGAGTGTTGGCTTTTATATAATATAAGGAGTTGTTGAATCATGTAGATACCAGCTAAACGCTGTTCATCTGGGGTGAAGTTCAAAAACGTGTGCGCTAGTGTATCATCACTATATTTTCCGGGACTGTCAACCCAGTGAACGGCTGACCTGGCTAATTCTTGTTCGTCCATAGAATCGAGTATATGATAACCCCTTCGTTCTCGGAGTAATTTGTCAGCGGCTTGGAACGAATGTTCGGGGGACCTTATATTTATTATAGGGGTTTGGAAATTTCTGTTATTTTCTGGACGTATCGGACGTATCGGATCAGTAAAGCCTCTGGTATTATTATGGGGTCTTCCTTTACTTACATAGGCCATAGTTTCTAACTGTCCTGTGGGCAGTTCTAATTCTTCCTCCTCCTCGTTTTGTTCAGGCTGGTCTACCGCCAATCTTTCTTCGTGTATTCGTTCTACTTCTTTGCGGATCTTTCGGCACATAGCTACTATACTTAATAGTCTATCATGTCTCCCCTCTGATATATTCCGACTCCATGTGGTAAGAATCTGCATTTCTTCCGGATTTACCCCTGGTCGGTCTTGATTTCTGATCACACAATTTATGAGGAAACGTAACAGTTCCCCCTGTATCTCCACTTTCTGGTACTCCATGGCTCTATTAATACTTTCAGAATCTCGCCCTGACTGGACAAAGTGATATATATTTTCTAAATGTGTAGTCATTCCTGGTAGCCTCCCCAAATATATTGCAGCTCGTCGGATACGTAATGATGCCAGCAGCATTTCATCCTCTTTGCCGGGCACAGGGTCATATCTACAATCTACTAGAAGTTCCTTAAGCATGTCGGGAGTTACTAGTTTGGGCGTACGTTGGTGGGCTAATTCTTGAAAGGAAAGTTTATTTACTCTGGGTGGCGTGGAAAAAATGTTTGTTGTACCTCCTGTAGCACCGCCTGGGGTGCTGGATGTGAAAGGATTCGTTGAACGTGATATAGCAACCATAGGTGTGGGTACAGCTGTAGAAACAGATGTGCTTGCCGGAACTTGTGTCGGAGTTTGTTGTTGCGGAGGTACAGACGGAGGGTCTTGGCGTTGAACCCCCTCGGCAGGCGGTCTATGTGGTGCAGTATTAGCATACTCGGGAGCTGCGTCGTCTAAATAAGAGGAAAGGAAAACATCTTCTGCGGTTCTGGGATGCCCCTTGGGATGTGCTTTTATCGGAAACAATGGAGGTGGCAAGTCTTTGGGTATCTCCAGAGTAGCCTTAGGTAACCCTTCGGCCAGAAGAGGATACATACCATTCATAAGGGCATTTCTTTGTCTGTCTACTTGTTCTGATTTTGCTCGGGTACCTTCTTCAATTAATAGATTTTCTCGGACTTTATTTGAATTCTCCTTACTTTTCTCTTCCTGTCTGAGTGCTTTTTCTATACGTCTATATGATTCTTTACGCCATAATTCAATGGCATCTTTCTGTGATTGTCTAGCTTTCTTTTTCCATAATTCTTCCTCTACTTTAATGATGCAATCTGCATCCCAGGTCCCAGCTGCGGGCCACCTCTGACTTTCTGGTAATTCCTTGGTGTAGTCTACCCATAAATCAAGAAATAATATGGCGTCTAGGCCATGTTTATGATACATGAAGTACCCTGGAGTGTCCCTAGGAGGAATGGGAACAGCTTCTTCGAGTACCCCTTTTCTAGTTTTGATCTGTCTTAATTTCGAAAAGAGCGGCATATTGAGAACTGATCTGATACCTAATTTTGAACACGTTTAATACGACAAAACACAATAATGAACAGTCATTCACACCACAATATGCAGAACGTATTTAAAACATTTAACATTTAACATTTAATGAACAACAATGATGGCCATTTAGGGATCTAGTCACTAAGCATAATACTCGGCACTAACTAGGTAATTCTGAATTTTATACTAGACATACTAGATATACTGCTAAACAGTACAGATACACAACTGAAACAGTGCAGACCGGATTTGTGTACCCAAACCCGTCTTGACCGGCACAACCTATGTGCACGTCAGAACGCCTCCCCGGCAATGGTACTCACCGGGTAGCTCGGAACGGAAGGCCTCGGAACTGAACTGAACTGGACTTGGACCGGACTGGACTCGACTCGAAACTTCGGAACTTCGGAACCTGGTGGGCCTCTGTATACCTCGGATCTTGCTCTCTCAGCTAGGCTCTGGTCGGGATACTTCGCACTTCTCACCGCCTCGTCTGGGTGTTGATTGCAGCCTCAGTTACCCCCGCTCGGCAGGAGGGAGATACAGGAAATCCTGTGGGTACGCGTTGTTGTCCGTCCAGCTGTGGCAGGAGACCGGGCCTGCAACGCACCTCCGGCGCGTGAGATGAGAAAGTGTCCCTGTTCGGGCGCCATATATGTGGTAAATAATTTAATTACCGGAACTTAATTTGATGCGGAACATTAATAAGAATAGCTCAATAAAATAAGAGGCAGAATCCGTGGTATTAGAGGTTCGGAACGGGCTTTATTCCTATACAAAGGAACATAATTCGAATTATGGGCCTTCTATTCCATCACCACGAAAGTTCAGGAAGGAAGGAACATATATTATTGACAGATAGGCAGTTTTATAGAAAATACATTACAGTAAAGTAGATGCAAGAGGCGTAACAGCTGATAAAGGTGCATACGTAACTAAGAGAGGGCGTAATTTAATAAACGTCATCATACATGATGTCATGAGTGGGTGGATCCATAAGAGAATCCTGCAATGTCAGCAGAAATAGTTGGCAGAGATGCGCGCGCAGCCGCATGACGTGTGATTGACGTGCAACGAGAGGGTGAAGGGGCTTGACATTTAGCTCTACATGTGGAGACAAAAGTCTGGGGTTATGTCAACCTAATCCCAAATCATATCTAATATCCTATGTTTAAAGAACTGTGTTATCCAAAAAGAGAGGTCTCTTAGGATAGAATCTTATTCTATACTGACTATACTGACTGTTAGTGCGTGTACAAGCGTCTAAGTGTCTACACTAGATGCGAGGGAGTAGGAATATTCCATGGTAACAGGGCTATGAATTACTTGCATGAGGACAGCGAGGCCTGGTCCTTTGCACGGTAGTTGGAGGAATGTTTACCTAAACTGCTAGACAGGAATGCATCGGATGAGGGGCGGAGGAGATAATCTTGAAGGTGAAATACAGTTTTCTGGCAGGCTACGGGCTGGATCAGGCACCGTTAGCCGCGCAGGGAGTAAGACAAAGTTCATGGTCACAGATGCAGGCTCAGACTGGAGCTTTCAGAGGCAGAAGGCAAGAAAAGGCTTGGTGGCAGAATCAGGGCCTACTCGCCTGAATCTGTAGAAATGTGGAAAGTGAACCATATAAAGCCGGTGGCCTTTCATACTTAGGAATAGAATATCCGGCCCATTCATGGCGGATCTGAAAGAGGACATGTTGACGGTGGACGCACATGTGTTTGCGTCTTCATAACTGGAACTGGAGGGAACATACATGTACTTGTGACTTATACATGAAACCGTTGGGGTCCAAGATAGGGGACATAACCGACCATAAAAATCCATATTTCCACAACACGATGCCCCTGGTGTGTGTGTCTGCTCTTTAATGTGCTGCCTTTTGGCCTGGGGATTGCTGGCTCTAAGGAGCATCCTCAGCCAAGGGCAGACTGCACATCCTAGATCACATGCCATCTCATTAACAATAGTTTCCGCCCTCCTGACACATGCTACACATGCTACACTAATCTAAATTGCACACTACAAAACTACAAAAGAAACACACATAAGTGCACTTCCTGGCCAGGCAGGATCTGAACAACGCCCAAGTCCCCAGAATAATTATTCACACCCCTACGCTGGCCTGGCGTACGCAAGCCCAGCCCACTTTGCGTACGTATAAATAGGATAACCACGACGCCACACGCCCCTCTTCTTCCACACTACCTCAAATGATTTGCCGCATCAACCTCGCATATCACAATGCGCAATAAAAAAAAAGAAATGGATCCATGAGCTGTACTCCATCCTGGCAATCAACACGGGCTCTAAATTGTGAGCCCTACTGCCCGTCGTCTACGAAAGGGATCCATGAGGTGTACACTCTCCTGCAATCAACACTCCATCTGAATTGTGAGCACAACTGCCCATAGTGATTGCTCACACAACAATGACAGCTGGTAAGCAGAGCGGCCTGGGTGCACAGGGCCTCCAATTGAGCGCGCTGCGGTGAGAGGGGTGGGGTGCTTCAGCCTAGCTGCGCAGGTCCGAACAAACGATATTGCCATGTGTTATGATGTGATCTTTGACCTCATTCAGTCACATCTGTGTCTCATTTTAAAGACCTGCTGGACTGTACTGTAGGCCTGAGCCAGCGGACAGCGCTGCCCTACAGACACCTCTTCAGCACGGTGCTGCGGGAGCGATGGGATGCATCAGCCATACAGAGGTGCGAATAAGCGATATTGCAATGTGTTATCATGCGAGACAAGCCTGTCTGCGCCCATCCGTGATTGGCCAGGTCCCGGGGCCAGAACCCCTGCCTGGATGTGGGCAGCTTGCAGGTATACCTCTGAGCAACTTATGGCTTTATGCCCTCCTATTTTGGAGCAGTGTAAACATAACCTTCCGGCAGGGAACCAGTGGCATCAGTGGAGCCACTGCCCTTTTATGTCTGTGACAGGTCTGAGAACCAGAGATAGCGGACAACTCTTGAATTGCTCTGTGATCAACTGCAGATCTCTGCGGAAACATAAACTTGAAATTTATGATTATCTGAGGGATGCCCAGCCGGACGTGCTACTCGTCACGGAGACCTGGCTAAATGAGGATTCGGCTCCTGATATTCTGGAAGCCCTTCCACAGAATTATGGTATTATCAGAATTGACCGAATGACCCAAAGGGGCGGAGGAATCGCCATTATACATAGGCTATCTATTCAGTGCACCTTAGAACCTACAGAGATTGAGGAGTGCGATGCAGGGTTATTGTCCATCATGGCACCTTCAAATTGCTGCATAAAGGGGTTCCTGATTTATCGCCCTCTGGGGTCCCATATACGTTTTGCGCCCAGCCAGATTGAGCAAATAATGCAACCCGCTTTACACTATGCCAAATTGCTGCTGGTGGGGGTTCTGAATCTGTATTTTGATGATTCATCTAATAATGGTGCACAGGCGGTCTGCCAGGCATTGGCAGACCTTCACCTTATGCTCAAATCAGAACTTCCTACTCACCAACTTGGCCATTTATTAGACCTTACAAATTGAACCTCCGATCCCGGTTCCGTTGTCTGATCATTTTGTGGTCCCTTTTGGGATCATGTTGCCCCAGTCTGATGTGCCATATAAAATGGGTACCTCAAAACCGCTGAGGAAATGGGCTAAGTTTTCTACACCTAGCTTTAATATGGCCCTACAAAAGGGTGGGCCGCCTGGGGGCACTGATATTGTGTCTGCATGAGATGCACTTGATAGACGCATCCTGGAGGCACTGGATAGCACGGCCCCTGGATCCTTGAGAGCATCGGGTAGGCAGAATAAAACCGCTCTTTGGTTTGGCAATGAACTCAGAATCTCGAGAAAGAGAGCTTGGAGGAGGAGGAGGAATTATGATGTACCTACTAAAACTGAATATAAATCTAGCCTAAAAAAATACCATGCTATGATTAGGAAAGCACGGGTCACCTATTACAGCAATAGGATCGAGACAGCTGAAAACTATTCCAAATAACTTTTCACCATTTTTAAAGAGATCACATCGCTAGCAAGAGTAACAGTTCCTGACATTAGTTCAGCTGATTCTTGTAATAGGATAGTGGGTTTCTTTGCGGAGAAGGTGGGAAAGATCTATGCCACTTTCCCTGATTCAGCACAATATGGTTGCGTCAGCAGTAAAGGGGTATCCAGGATTCCAGAGGCGAAATGCCTCTGTGACTTTGTAGTCCCCAGTGGGGACATACTTAAAGAAGTAGCCCGGGGTATTAAGTCCGGCTCACCCAGAGATCCGGCCTCCCCTAAGATTCTTAGTGGGAGTTTAGCTGTAATTGAGCCCTATATTAGACACCTTCTTGAGCTTTCATTTTCATCAGGAGTTGTCCATAAAAGATGGAAAGAGGCTATTGTCATTCCCCTAAAAAAGAAAGCGAACATGTAGTATGAGGCAGCTGGATAATCTTCACCCCATTTCCCTCCTGCCTTATTTTGCAAAAGTAGCAGAGAAGGTGGCAAACATCCAACTGACTGCTCACGTTAATCACCACAACCTTCTCCACTCTACACAATCTGGCTTCCTTGCCACTTATTCTACTGAATCGGCTCGGCTCTGCTCTTATCTACTGAAACTGTCCGTAGACAGGTAGATGCAGGACAGCCGGTTGCTCTAGTCCTTTTAGATCTCAGTGCCGCATTCAACACTGTTGCCCATCACACGCTACTTCAGCACCTCAGAGAAGGAGGCGTGGTTGGTAGGGTGATGGAAGGGTTAAGTTCTTTCTTACTTGACCATAGTTTTCAGTTGTCACAGAAACCTTTCCTTTCTAAAAGTGTCAAGCTGGACCAAGGGGTCCCACAAGGCTCCATACTTAGCCCTACTCTCTTTAATCTCTACATTATGCCCCTGGCAGAGATTGTAGGGAGGTTTGGAGTCAGTGTGGTGTCTTATGCTGACGACACACAGCTTGTGGTGACTCTCACTAAAGACTCTGAGGATGCAGCACTAAACTTCTCAATGTGTCTTCAAGAGTTGGCATCCTGGATGGCCTTTAATTGCCTTAACTTTAATGGCAAGAAAACAGAGGTTTTAGTGATAGGTAAGGCACCCTCGATCTGGTCCTCTGCTTGGTGGCCTCAAACCCTGGGTCTGACTCCATCTCCTAAGGACCAGGTAAATAACTTGGGGATGTGGCTGGATACCAAACTGTCTTTTGAGACTCATACCATGCGAGTGCAGGGAAACTGTGTTGGGGTCCTGCGCACTCTCCGGAAGACTTTAGATCTACTCCCGGTGGCAGCGAGAAAAACGATGGTCCACGCCTTTGTGACATCTCGCTACGGGAATGTTCTGTACTGAGGAGCTAACATTAAATGTGTTCAGAGACTCCAGCGCATCCAGAATGTGGCTGCGCATCTCGTTTGAATGCTCCCGAGGAGAGCCTCATCCAGTAAGGCCCTGGCTTCCCTGCATTGGCTCCCGGTGAGGGAACGTGTTTTGTTTGAAGCTATGTGTGTCATTCATCGTATTATGTAGAAGAAAGACCCCTCCTATCTGCATGACCTTCTTACCCCGTATGTGCCCATGCGGGGCTTAAGATCTAGTGGGACGGGTCAGGTCAGCATCCCGATCATCAGAAGAGCTAGGATGGCCGAGCACTCCTTTAGCTTTTTAGCAGCTTCTCATTGGAATAAGCTTCCGAGAGAGCTCCGGCTGGAATTTTCGGAGACTATTTTCTGGAAAAGGCTCAAGACATGGCACCTGTTGAGGGCGGTTCTGCGGGAGGGGTGGGGTGCATCACCCTGAGTGTGCACGTGCGAAAAAGCGATGTTTCCATGCATGTGATCTCTGACCTCATTTATTCACATCGGTCTAATTTCGTGGTGGACCGTACTGTAGGCCTGAGCCAGCAGGCAGCGCTGCCCTACAGACACGTGGTGTTGGCTTTTAGGACACTGTAGTGAGCTCCTTACTAAGTGTACATGCACACAGGCTCCCGCCACTGCATTACACACGCACATAATGCTTCTAGCATGCGCTCTGTTCCTTTGTGTGTGAACGTTGGCATAACATATTATTATTTAACCTTGTGTATTCTCGTGCACGCCAACTCCTCTTTGAACCACGATTACCACTAACAGTTGGTAGATCGTACTTCAAAAACGAAGGATGCACTCAACTCCTATTTTCTATCAAGCTTGAAATAAACCTTCATTTATCTCCAGATGTTTCCACCATTAAATTATTTCTTCCTTTTCAGACATTCCATTGATTACCACACGAAGGGCGGAGCGGGAGCTGACCCCGCAATGATGCCCTGGCATTCTGACACCTTCCATCGTGGTATCAAGACACAGTCCCCGACCGAAGACCTGGTCTATCGTACAAACATACCCCAGACTAGGAGCTTGCACCATCATGTCGTGGGACACAACAGTGGTGGCAGGTGAGCAGTGAAGCCTCGGTGTGCAAGACCTACAATTGAGCACAGTGCTGGGGAAGGGGTTGGGGTGCAGCACCCTGGGTGCACAGGTGCATGCAAGCGTTTTCCCATAGCTAATAATGTAGGACTATATTATCAAACAACGGCGATAACATTATTACCACTTTAGCGACAGGACACTGCCGCTAAAGTGACAATAAGGGGTTGATAATACGCCCTTGTAAATTCCCATAAAAGCCCAGGTTCACACCAGAAGCTAACTATAACTACCTACTAGCGACGGCCAGTAGGTAGTAATAGTTAGGACCTAGTTACTATAGGAAAATGGCAACATTCTGTTTGCAATAACTTTGGCGCCGATTGATGAATCTTCGTGAAATTTTCAAAACTAATTCTTTGTTGAGAGCAGCTCCTATGTTGAAAGTTTGGGGGTGATTCGTCAAGGGGGGGCCGAGAAAAAAGGGGGGTCCCAAAACGTGTTTTCTCCACGTTAATTTCCATAGGAAACTTTAGACAAGGCTACAGGTCGAACGGGTGAACGGAATTACCCCAAATTTGGCAGGGAGAAGGGTCTTGGTCTAGAAAGCATGCTTTTGTTTATTTGGTGTAAATTTGTTCAGTAGTTTTTGAGAAATATCTAAATTTATAGATATCGATATTTAGTAATTCTGCCATCTGATTGGCTGAGGCGTTATGAGCACAAGCTTGTTGCTGATTGGCTGCGAGCAGTGCGAGCGGTTGCAACTAGGAAGTGTTGGCTGCCATTTTGTGATTCCGTTGAAGTGAGTAAAGTGAAAAAAGGGCAAAAAATGTGGGAAAGAGGAGGGTAGGAGCAGTGTAACCTCTGTGGGGTGTTTAGGGTGTGCTATAGAGGGGGTGGGAAGTGAACTAATCATACCTACCGGTGTGAAAGTTCTAGGCTACAAAAAAATTAAGTGAGGTATTGCCCAGAGTGTGATGCTGCTATGGTGAGGTGGTGCAAGACTCGGGGATTAGAGCGTGAGTCTAAATTGTGTGTCTTATGCTGTGAAGTCATGTGCTGTGGCCACTGCAGTACAACTGTGGAAGTAGTGTCAGCATGTGTTTATAACTACTAGGACAAACTACTGACCCATACTGGTCTGAAAGTTCTGGGGTACAGAAAATATGTGAGGTAGTGTGTAGAGTCTCATGCTGCTAAGCTGAGCTGCTGCCAGACTCAGGGATGAAAGCGTGAGCCCAAACTGTGTGTCATATGCTGTGAAGTCATGTGCTCTGGCCACTGTGCCACATCTGTGCATATATTGTCAGCATGTAGTTATAGCTACTTGCAGGAACTTTTATTTCGAACATTGTAACTTGTGTATGGTGCTTAGGGGGTGTTATATAGGGAGTGAGAAGGTAAATTTGTGTGTATGAAATGAATTTGGTATTTGGAAAGTGGAAAGCACTGACTCCTACGGGTCTGATGGCTCTGGGGGCGTAAGGTGAGATGCTGCTGGAGTTGGAAATAAAGCTGATGAACTACTGACCCCTATTGTGAACTTTTAACGTGCACGTGCCGTTGAATGTTCGATAAAATGATGCATAAGTATATTGTTAGGTTAAAAAAAAATTAGGAACTTTTAACCTGCAGGTGTCGTAGAAGGTTCCAGAAAGTGTGGTGATAAAATAGGTTGAACTTGTGATCTGTATGTGGCACGGAATTCTAAGTAGCTTTTCGGAAAGAAAATTCAAAATAAACCAATGGAGGTAAGTTTTAGAATGTTGTTGAAGGAATGAAGTATTCTGATTTGATCTTTACATGTATTTATGTGTGGAGCGACAGAGAAATTGTGCCATTCCTGGTTTCATTCTTGATGAAGTCGGAGCTTTACATGTACTATGTGAGAAAGAGAGAATTGTATGCGTGTCATTTGAAATCTGGATAACAACTACAAAGGTGAGTTAGAAATGAACAAGGTGTGTTATGTGTTTTATAGTATTGATTAAGTATTTGAGGTGATGTTTTTAATTTTGAAAGTATTTTTTATTTCAAAGTAATGTAGTGTTAGTAAAGTGTGGTGTTTGATATTGGTTATGAAATATGCATAAAAATTGAGCTGTTGTTATACAAGTATTTTATATATGTTTAGGAATTTTTCACAGAGTGTAGTTTGTCATCTTTATAGGACTGTATTGTTTTGAAAATGAGGTACAGTGTTAATTTGAGTTTGTAATGTATTTGGGGAGATAAAAAAAATGCCTCTGTTTGGCTATAGCGACGCTTCTACGTTTGCTGGGGCTCTTTCTTTTATTGTGTAAAGTTAAGCAAGGGCGGGTGTTGAGGTGGTGTAGTGGTACTGTGACTATTTATAAACCGTATTATGGTATGGTGTATGTTTGAATTGCAAAATTGCAGGTTTTAATAGATTTTGCTGATGAGCGTTCCGGCAGACACCTGTTGACATTAAGTATATGTATGGCTATAGTGGCGGTAACGGGAGTGCTGGGGCTCGTTGTTTGATTTCGTAAGGTTAAGCAAGGGATGGGTGGGGGTGGAGGCGGTGCGTATGTTGCTAATTATAAGACGGATATTTGTAACGTGGGCATGTGTAGTTACTAAAGGTAATGTAGTTTCACTGGGCCCATTTATAAACAGTGCTATGGGATGGCTTATGTTTTACCCACCAAGTTGCATGTTTGAATAGTTTTTGCTGATAACTGTTCCGGTACACACATGTTAAAATTAAGCCTTTGTATGGGTATAGTGGCGCTACTAGTAATGGGGGTTTCTGTTTGATTTTGGACTGTTAACCAAGGGTGGGTGTGGGTGTGGGGGAGGTAGTTATGTTGCTGTTTGAAATACAGAATATAGTAACGTGGAGATGTGGAGCTACTAAAGGTGATGTAGTACCACTGGGAGCACTTATAAAGCGCCCTATGGCATGGTATATGTTTTACCCGCAAACTTGCATGTTTTAATACGGTTTGCTGATGAGCTTTTCAGGAGACGTCTGTTGAAGGTAAAGGCTGTGTATGGCTATAGTGGCGCTTTTACGTTTGCTTGCGCTCTTTCTTTTATTGCGTAAAGTTAAGCAAGGGCGGTTGTTCAGGTGGTGTAGTGGTACTGTGACTATTTATAAACCGTCTTATGGTATGGTGTATGTTTGAGTTGCAAAATTGTAAGATTTAATAGCTTTTGCTTATGAGCGTTCCGGCAGACACCTGTTGACATTGTCTATCTATGGCTATAGTTGCGGTAACGGGAGTGCAGCGGCTCATTGTTTGATTTCATAAGGTTAAGCATGTGTATGGGTGGGAGTGGGGGATGTGCGTATGTTGCTGATTTTAAGACGGACATTTGTAACGTGGGCATGTGTAGTTAGTAAAGGTAATGTAGTTTGAGTGGGCCTATTTATTAACCGTGCTATGGTATTGTTTATGTTTTTTCCACGAATTTGCATGTTTGAATACTTTTTGTTGATAAGTGTTCTGGAACACACCTGTTAAAATTAAGCCTGTGTATGGGTTTATTGGCGCTACTAGGAATGGTGGGGGTTTCTGTTTGATTTTGTATGGTTAAGGAAGGGCAGGGGTAGGTGTGGGGGAGATGGGTATATTTCTGATTAAAACACAGAATTTAGTAACGTGCAGATGTTGAGCTACGGAAGGTGATGTAGTACCACTGGGAGCACTTATAAATAGGCCTGGGTGAAAATTCCGTTCCACTCGCGGAAATTGCGATAATTTGACATTTTCGCGTTCCGCAGAGAGCGCGAAAATGTCAAAATTTCCACTATCCGTATCTTACCGGAATTTTTTTCTTGCTTGCGCTGTAAAAAATACATTCTCGTGTGTGCGCGATCGCCTTACCTGAATCCCCGCGTTCGCCGACAAGTTTTCCCGATCCGGTCGCGTTCTCCACGAGATGTTGGATTATTGGTAGCCATTTGCGCTGTTCGCGCCCGCATTAACATCATTCGTCACGCGATTACGTCATTCGTCGCGCGATCATGTCTTTCTTCTCGTGGTCATGCACCTCGAGAGTATGAGATGATTGAGATCTCGAACACGTCATTCTCCACCGCGAGTGAGAGCATGAGGACGCGGGCACGTCATATCAAATGCGGGCAGGCGGGACAAGTGAAAACAAGATGGCCGCGCCCATGAGCAACCGCATGGGTAAGTTGGCGAGCCGCGATCCCGCAGAAAATACCGCAAACGGGCGGGAAAAAAACTTCTGCGTCTTCGCAATATTTCCACGTATTTGCAGAGATTTTTTAAATTTTCGCGATAGTTTGCAAAAGTGAATTTCGCAAATTCCGCCCACCCCTACTTATAAAGTGCCCTATGGCATGGTATGTGTTTTACCTGCAAATGTGTATGTTTTAATACGCTTTGCTCATGAGCGTTCCGGTAGATGGTTGTTGAAATCAAGTTCTTTGATTGGTATAGTGTGTTTACTAGGTTTGGTATGGCTCGTTCTTTAATTTTGTGAAGTTAAGGAAGAATGGGGAAGAGGGTGGTGCGTGGCAGTGTGCCCATTTATGAATTGCTTTATGTATGGTATATGTTTTTCTGGCAAATTCCCATGTTTTAATACGTTTTGGTGATGAGTGTTCCAGCAGACAGGTACAGAAATTACACAACATTTCTGTGGATAAGACATCTTCGTGCTAATAGACACTCTTGTACTGTGGTAGAAGGCTGATAGTGTTGATGGAAAATTATGAAACTTGGTGCCATTGTAGATTTTAATGGAAGGTTACACTGTTTGTTTGTTACTATGGTGTAGTTAGGGTTCTAAGTGGGAGAAAAAAAGTGGGGGTGCTCTAAAAGGGGGGGCAAAGCTCTTAAAGGGGTGTGGGCTATGCAAGTTGGGGCGTGGTCTAAATCAAGATAAATATCATTGTGTGCTTTAGAAAATCCTCTCCAATTATCGTAGGTTCGGAAAAAAACATTGTTTAAAGGATTTCCCTTTCTTCTACAACGTGGGTATCCTAGCGTGATGTCTCCAGTTCTCAGTAGTGAGCAAAATAGGCATGCGTACATCGATGTGTATGCTGTCACTGCAGTGTAATAAAAAATAAAACAAATTCACTATCTTTGAGAGGGCCGCACATAGAGCCTGGTAGAGAGTCGTTTGGAGGCTGCCAGAAGATAAGTGCTGGTCCCCAGACCGAGCCCAATTAAAGCGCAGTATCCATACATCCTAAGCACTGCGCCATTCAACCATCTTTTAATTGATGGATATATTCCTACTTATATATATACATATATATACATAAATCTGTTTACTTATCTTAAACATCTATGAGCGAACTCGCCTATAGTAAGCACTGAGCCATTCATGCAGCGATACACCTATATATGCATAGATATATCTGTCCCAGAATCAATCCTAAGCATTTATCAGCCCACCCGTCTATCGTAAGTACTGGTCTTTGCATTCATTCCTCCTTCCATCCATACATTGATACATTGATCTATGTATCTATCCATTGATGCATCTGGCCATGCATCCACTCGTCCTTTATTCAACGATACGTTCTTATTTCCGTGCATCGTCTAACCCCGATCTTAAATACGACGTATTATACTCATCCAGCTACCCTCTTAAGGCATTGAAAAGGCTTGGGAAAAGCATTGACAGGCAAAGAATAACAGCTTTGAGTTACTCTCTGTGGAGCATACTTCAACACCCTTCTCTGGTGGTGTTTTAAACAAAGGTACATCTAGCGAAAGAAATGTAAAGGAGCTTTTAAGTGTAATACATTAATTTAGAAACATAACGTTTTGTCGAGTTGTTTATAGGTACACTGTTTTAAAGTGACCGTGACTGACAGATACTGAATACCTGCACTTCTTATATTTTAGAAAGCATACCAGAGAGCTAATTTGGGGTGGTGAGACCCTTGAGTTCTATATTTCCATGTGAAGTACAGTATAGGAATATAAAAGTAATTGGAAAGCTTTTATGTTGATATTAAAGAGGGGGTGTGAGAACTTAGGGCCAGATGTAGGTGGCTAAATACCGGTCGGTAACGCCAAAATTCAGTAAATTTCAGCGTTACCGACCGGTATTTAGCCATTCCTAATGTAGGTAAGGAATCGGTAAATAAGGAATCGGTAAATACCGATTCCTTATTGCTCTTGTATTTAAGGAATCGGTAATACCGACTGCTTAAATGCAATGTAGGAAGCACAATCAAGTGTGCTTTTGAGCCTTAAGAAATCGGTAATTACCACCAACTTCAAGTTGGTGGTAAATACCGATTTCCTTTAAAAAATCACTTTTTTGTGTTTTGTTAAGTGGCATGTGGCACACATTCATGCCCTAAGGGCATGTATGTGCGCCACATGTGCACACATGCACATTTCAGGGGTGCAACAGGGTGTCCTTTTGACACCCTGGCACCCTCGAAAGTGCTCCCGCTATTAGCGATTCGGTAATACCGAATCGCTAACAGTGAATGTCTTCACATTCATTCCTATGGGACTCCAAGCCCATAGAAATGAATGGGTAGGTATTCCTTATTACCAAATCTCAATTACCGATTCGGTAATAAGGAATATTAAGGATTCGGTATTTTTTACCGAATCTTTACCTACATAGGAAAAACCGATTTCTTAATAGCGGATTGGTAAAATTCGCTATTAAGAAATCGGTATTTCAGATTTACCTACATCTGGCCCTTAGTGAGGGAGGCAAAGTGTGTGTTTTCGTAGCACTAAAACAAGACCGTGTGTAAGGTGAGAGCAGGTTCGTGCTGGAGTTGCCTTGCTGTGGTCGTTTGCAGAGGCGCAACCAGAGGAAAATTTCAGGGGAGCCTAATTCTTTCAGCAATAGGCAGAGTGGGCATGTAGGGGTTGTAAAAAGGGGTGAAAAAGAACAGAGTCACCTTTATAAAAAAATATTGTTTTGAAGACCGGTGAAGTACTCGGGTGCGGCTCTGTGTGTGCACCCGGGAAGCTGTGTCAGAGAGTCCGGGGCAATGGGCTTTGTGCGCCTGGTGGTCTGTCTGCTAATCACCCCACGATGATGTTGCTGGTGCGTTGCAAAATTGGTAAATACTGAGAGAAAATGGCTCTGTTTACAGGGTTTCCCTTCTCCTACAATGCGAGTCACTTGGCATGATGTCTGCACTTCTAAGTAGTGAGCAATGTGCATGCTCTCATAGTGTCACTGCAGTGCAATAAAGAAAAAAAACGGATTACGTTTGTCAGGTCGGAAAATAGAGCCCTATAAAGACCCGTTTCGAGGCTCCCAAAAATAAAGTGCTGGTGGTCACATCCCCACAGACACCCCCTCCAGTTAAAGCCCTGGGTGCAGTGTTATGTTTGCGAAGTTGTTGATAAAAGTGTTAGGTAATAATGGAAATTTTTATGCGTGCAGTTTAGTTTATAATATCATTCTAAGTACATAGATTAAAAATACTATTTATAAAGTTATGTGCGGTGGGTTGCAGAGAAAGTGGTGTGGTGGGGTGTGGCGGAGAGGTGAAAAGTATGAGGTAATGCAGTTATATATAAATTGTAAAGGATTATGTAACTAATTAAATAAATACTTGCTGTATGTTCTATAGCACTACTTGTCATCCTAGTCCTCATCTATCGTGCTCCATCACATTGCAGCACTGGGTCTGGAAGTTGTTAGTGGAAGTTTTGCAATTGTATGTTATTATTTTAACATAGTGAAGAAATGTGAAAAATAATTGAATCTATTTTTTGTTTTTCAGAAAATTATTTTGTTTGGATTGAAATTTTGAAATGCCTAGAAGAAGTGAAAAAAAATAAAAGAGAATAAAAATATATATTTGACAAAAAGGAAAGATCTTGAAGTAGAAAAAAATGCGAGTAGTAGAGAAACTGTTTGTTTGAGTAAAAGCAAAAGACAGTTTTTGACAAAAATATTACGAACATTTAATGAGAAAAACATCACACAAAGCAAAAAGAAAAATGTTTCAAGTAAGGTGAAGCAGAGTTCAATTTCTAATACGAGGAAAAGGAAACATGATAAAGAAATAGTATCTGGTACTCGGAGACAAAAACAATTTCAAGAAATTAGTCAGAGATTTTTTCAATCTAGAGGGATTCTGAATTTATTGAAAACATGCTGCAAATATAAAAGAAGAATGTTCCAATTCAAAGAGAAGCAGCGGATTGAAAGTATAGTGGATACTGCTTTCAATTTGAAACAGAAGTTGTTCATTTTGATTTTAAAGAGATTGAAAGTATTGGATAAAATAGTCAAAGTATTGAAAGACAAAAGTAGAAAAAAAAGACTTGTGAACAGAACCAACTTTTGTAAAATCTTTAGTGGACATTGGAGACATACTTCTAGTACTGAGCCTTTTATAAATGAGGAAAGTTGCTTCCAGGAAAATAGTTTATCATTTGCAGTTGATACTGGAGGTTGTTGCTACGAAGTTCAGGATGGTGTTCCTCTTCCAAAGGAGGAAATGGTTGGTAAAAGTGCAGAAGAGTTAATAGCTGAAGAAGTGCAAGGGAAACGTCCACGAACTCCTGTGTATAAATGGAGTTGTAGTAGCATTTGTAGTATTCAACAGGAATCCATTGATATAAGGAGAAATTTGCTACGAGAATATACTCAGAAAAGTATAAAACAGAAGATTAAGTTGCTACAAGGACTAGATCCATGTAATGTAAGAAAATATACTGAGAAGTATGGGCATTTTCTGGCTTGTCTTTCAAGAAAAGTTTGTAAAAGTGTTTTTCATCATTTGAAGATGTTATCAGTACACCATTCAGAAATGCAGAACTTTGTAAAGAAACTGTACTATGTAAAAAGTCCTGCATTAAGTTTTTAAGTGAACTGAATGGAAGTATTTTATATGGTTCTTTATCAGATGTTCAAAAAAATGTGTGATGATATTGAAATGCGATATTTTGGTTCAGAAGAGCAGTTCATAGAAAGTGAAAGTTTGACAATTACAGATGTTGGTGGAGATGAGAAAGTAATTAGCACTGATCAGTTTAAAGAAGAAATTGGAAAGTTTAATGTAGTGTACTCTGAAATACCAAACTATGTTTGTGTTTGTTGTCGACGTACTCATTATAAAAGTCAAAGTAGGAATGTTGATTTGTATTTGAAAAGTGAAAAGGAGAACAATGGTAAGTGAGAAGAATTTGCAACCTACTTGTTTGTTGAAGGTCAATTTGAGTTAGGTAGTGATCAACGTATATGTAAATATTGTTACAACAAATTAGAAGAGAACAAAATGCCTGCTAGAGCAGTGCATAATAAGTTGAAGTTAGTAGCTATTCCACAGGAGCTGGCCAAATTGAATACATATGAGTCGGTTCTAATTCAATCTGTTCAAACTATAATTCGTATGGAGCCTAAAACAGGTAAACTGCCACCAACAGACAGAAGAGTGGTGTACTTACCTTTGGATTTTAAGAAAAACATTGAAACTATTGCTTGAGAGAAAGAGGAAGATGAGGCAGTAGTTATTTTAGTAAATGGTGTACCCACAAAGAGTCGGAAAATATGGCAACAATTTGTGGATGTTAATAAAGTTGAAAAGGCTACCTTATATCTTTATAGAGAACAATATTTATTACAACAATGTAAATGTGGATGAACAGGTAATATGTTTAGAAGATGATTTTGAAATTTCAAGTGGTCAAATAGAGAAAGTGGACAAGTCAAGGACTGAAGAGATTTATGAACATTATACAATATGTCCTTTGCATTCAAAAGCAGTGATAGTAAGTAGCATTGAGTTATTTCAAATGAAAAAAGCACAGGAAACTCCAATGAGTGTATGGGAGAAAAACGTAGAAGCTCGTTGTTTTCCATAGTTGTTTCCTACTGGAAAAGGTGGACGATATGATGACCGACCTGTACAGATTCCAGCTTCAGAATATCGGTCACCAAGATTATATTCTGAAGGTCCTAGATTTCGACAGTGCATTCCATACATATTTCACCTTTGTTTGAAAGTGATCTGTCTTCTCTCTCATATGCAGTGAATCATATACTTAAAACTGGAGTTCATGAATCACTTCTTTCTGCGAAAGAATTTGTGGAGAAAGTTCAAGAATCAGATGAAAATTTAAAAGCACAGTTAATCAATTAATCAATTTGATGGCATGTCAACGTGGAACAAATGAGTATTGGTATCGTCGTCATGGAGAACTCAAGTGCATGTTACGGAACTTAGTTACACCAACATGGTTTGTCACACTTAGCTGTGCAGAGTATGCATGGGAAGATTTGCTTGAGTTTTTAAGAGAAGCAAATTCTAAATGTTGAAATAAAGACTCCTGGTGAACTGTGTTCATTGGATCCTGTAAATGTGTGCAGATATTTTAATCATAAGTTTCAAGGTATGATGTCTTTTATATGCAATGAAAAGAGTTCACTTCTTGGAGAAGTTACCGATTTCTTTTGGAGAAAGGAGTACCAAGCAAGAGGTGCACCTCATATACATATGCTACTATGGGTCAAGGATGCACCTAAATTTGGAACTGATTCTGATGAAACAGTATTGTCTTTCATCGAGCATTATCTGACATGTGAGATTCCAAGAGAAGGAGGAGATAGCAGCTTGAGACAGCAAGTTTTACGTTTCCAAAGTCACCGTTGTGGAAAGTACTGCAGAAGAAAATACAAGTCTAAAGGAAAATTTTACACCAAATGTCGGTTTGGTTTTCCCCGTCCAGTCATTTGTAAAGGAAGAGTAAATTCTTTTTTCTTCTGTGAGGCACACAATTACTCAGAAGTCTCCAAAGAATACCTACAACTTAAAAAGAACAGAAGTGTCAAAGTATATCAATGACTACAATCCAGTCATTTTAAAAATGTGGTATGCAAACATGGACATCCAGTATGTTGTAGATAACTCAATTGCTGTTGCACGTTATGTTACATCGTACATAAAAAAATCTGAAAAAACAGAGATGAAACAAATGTGGGAAGAAATTGCACAAGAGAATAGTCTTAGCAAAAAATTGTACAGCTTTAGTTTGAAAATGCTTTCCCACCGAGAAATTGGATCGTATGAATGTTCAGACCGCTTGTGTTCTTCAAGTTTATATTCAAAGTCACGAGGAATCATTTGGGTAAGTTTAGGTCTTGTCTGCAAACGAAATAGAGTGTTGAAATCATTGGAAGAAATTGAACAATTAGCAGCAAATGAGCCAGATAGTACAGACATTCTTAAAACTATTATGTTGGACACATACTATCCGAAAAGGAGTCAATATCTGGAACAGCTATGTCTGTATGAAGTACTTCAACATTACAGCTTCAAAAGAAATGTTAAAGAGAATTTAAAAGAAGGAAAGTTTGCAGTAGTTGGATGTCATGGTTGTTTAGTAAAACATGCAAAGGGTAATCTTATAAACCACAAGAAACTTAGTTGTGAAACTCCAAATAAGCGAGAATTTTACTATTTGGCATTTATGCAGCTTTTTAAACCATGGCGTAGCGAAAGTGAATTACTTGGAGAGTTTGACTGCTATGAAGATTCTTTTAATGCTTGTAAAGATAGCATTCGATGTCCAATTTTCCCTACATATTGAAAAATGTTGAATGATGAAGTTGAACAGGAAAAGACTATTATAGCTTAAATAGCTCATGAAAGTTCTCAAGATAGTCAAAGTAGTGGTCTATGTAGTCATGATCCTCTTGGACAACGAATGCTGGAAAATGAAGCAGCGATTGCTATGCATGAGGTTGAAATTGCAATGCAACAAGCACACGAGGAGAATATAACATTGGAAAAGTTAGAAGAACAAGTAAATGTTGAACAGAAAGAAATATATGTGCAAGTGAGAGAACGGATAAAACATGGTTTGTAGCATGAAAAAAAAAGAATGTCTGTGTTCATCAGTGGTCAAGCTGGGACAGGTAAAAGCATTTTAATTAAAGTTTTGACCAGTTATCTTCAAAAAACTACTGGTTCACATTTATGTTGTGTGGTAACAGCTCCAACTGGATTAGCTGCACACAATGTTAAAGGAGTTACTTTGCATAGATTATTGATGTTACCAGTGGAGCATGATAATAAATTACAATATCAGAAGTTGTCTGGAGAAGCTTCTTATGAAGTGTCAAGAGTGCTGAAGAAAATGAAACTTTTAATTATTGATGAGGTGAGCATGGTCTCAAACTTCAGAATGCAACAGGTATTAAAAACAGATTACGAAGTTCTCTTTGGGGGAAAACATTTAATTGTATTTGGAGATCTGCTACAACTAACCCCTGTAAAAGGAGAACCAGTGTTTAAAACTCTTCCACATGAAGACACTAAGAAATCTTTGGGAAGTATTGGAAATGTGAATCTGTGGTTACATTTTGAATATAAAGAACTAACTCAGAATATGTGACAAGCAAGAGATGAAGATTATGGAAATATTCTAAAAGATGTAAGAATTGGTGTTCTAAGCAAACATGGTAAACAAGCTTTTCAAAGTCGTCTACTAAAGAACTTGTTTACAAATGAAAACACACCAGCAGAAGTAATGTACAAGAAAATGAAAGAAAAAAAGTCTATAGTTTGCTTAATGCCTACAGTGGAAGAGTGTTATAGATTTAATAGAGAGCTTATGAAATTGGAAAATCAAGAAATAGTTCACATTGAAGCTATTGATAAAATAGAGCATCAAGGAATAACAATTGTTCTTTCAGAAAAACTACAGACTAAATTGCATTCTTTGGAAAAGTCTGTATCAAAAAGTGCTGGCTTAGAAAAAAATGTAGATGTATGTTTAAACTGTCGGGTAATTTTGAAGCGTAATCTGAATGGAGAAGAAGGTTTAGTGAATGGAGCAATGGGGAAAGTTGTTGATTTTGTGAAATATCAAAATGGAATTGAATTTTTTAAAGTTAAATTTGATCAGATTGCAGAGGTAAGACAGATTGCACGTTCTGCCGCACATTTTTTGCTTGTAAAAGACTTGTATGTCCGTAGAAAACAGTTTACCTTCTGTTTAGCATATGCCATAACTATTCACAAATCACAAGGTTTAAGTGAAGATAATGCTTTGGTAAATGTTGGAAAAAACTGTGTTTAAAGAGGGAATGGTATATGTTGCATTATCTCAAGTTAGAACGTTGTCTGGTTTGTATTTAATTGATTTTGATGAGAACAAGGTTAGTGCTGATGTTAATTGTGTAACAGAATATAATTGTTTGAGAAGGCTTTATGCTCCCCATCTAGGTGAATATCCTATTTATGAGAAACGTGTTGTGTGTTCAAAATGCAAATATGTTGTAATGTTAACTATGGTTGAAAAGCAGAAAGAAAATCAACAGAAAAGAAAAGATGTAAAGAAGCAGGAAATACAAACAAGTGATGATGTTGTTGGATACCAATTAGAACATGCTTCTGGTGTCAACTGCTATGGTAATGTCATTCTAAATGTTGTATTTTATCTTGAAGATGTTTGTGGTGAAATTATGGAAAGTCAGGAAAAAACTGTATGTTCTGCATTCTACCCTTTATTTCAAGAATTGAGAACTGATAGAAATAAGATTCATTCTGCTTCTGGTGTTCGCCAACTGTTGGATACATGTACTGGATCTTTAACGTTCAGTGCTAATATACAGCAAGATGCACAAGAATTTCTGATGGTTATGCTTGGAGTACTAGAAGATGAAGGAATTCAGATTGAGAGTTTATTTGGACTCAGTTACAAATGGGAACTTAAATGTGAAGAGTGCTCGTTAACTTCAAGCACTGTAGTTGACAGAGAACAATTTTTATATTTAACAATACCTGACTGCAAATCTGTCACATTTTCCAAATTAGTCAAATAAGCTGATTATGAGATGATGTGTTTTCGTTGTAAATCAAGAATACTATCTGCATTATGCCTACAAAGATATGGAAAATATTTGATTATAATGTTGCAACGTTGTCGACCAAATGGAAGAAAAGTGGAAACCAAAATTAAAAAGTTTGTTGCTAATCAAGTATCTATTTCTGGAAGAACTTTTGCAACAGTTGCTATTGTTTTCCATGCTGGAAGTACTACTACAAGTGGACATTATACAGTTTATTTAAAGTATAATAATGGTTGGAGTCACTGTAATGATACACACTTGGAAATGAAACCGCAAATTCCTTATGAATCACCCAACTCATACTTAATTTTTCTGAAACAAAGATTTTAGATACACTATTCGGCTTTAATGGTAAGGTGTATAGATCTTTAAGGAATTCATACTGGATGCTTTCAAAGCGAAACTTTTGCTACATTATCTGGCGTATTGGGAAGATGTGCAGAGAAACTACGTAAGATCTTTAAGGAATTCATACTGGATGCTCTCAAAGAGAAATTTTTGATACATTATCTGGTGTATTGGGAAAATTGTGCAGAGAAACTACGTAAGATTTTAAGCAATTCATACTGGATGCTTTCAATGCGAATTTTTTTATATGTTATCTGGCGTACTGGGAAAATGTGCAGAGAAACTATGTAAGATCTTTAAAGGAATTCATACTGGATGCTTTCAAAGTGACATTTTTTATATATTATCTGGCGTACTGGCAAAATGTGCAGAGAAACTACATAAGATCTTGAAGGAATTCATACTGGATGCTTTCAAAGCAAAATTTTTGATACATTATGTGGTGTATTGGAATAATTGTGCAGAGAAACTACGTAAGATCTTTAAGGAATTCATACTGGATGCTTTCAAAGCGAAATTTTTGATATATTATCTGGCGTACTGGGAAAATGTGCAGAGAAACTACGTAAGATATTGAAGGAATTCATACTGGAGGCTTTCAAAGCAACATTTTTGATACATTATCTGGCGTATTGGGTACATTTGCAGACAATCTACAAAGTAAAGGTAAGTTTTGAACATTTGAAGTACTATTGGATGTGTTATTTGTGTTGATTTTGTATTGCATTTGAGAGAATTAGTTTTTTTTTTTTAACAATCTAGTTGATTGTTTTTTTTTCCCCTGCTGTTTATGATGAAACTACACTGGCATCACTGTGAATAGTGAAGTTAAGAAGTAGCTGATGACAGCAAAAAAAGGGAGAAAATTGTTATTTAAATGTTAAATTTTTTTGTATTATTTAAAAACTCATTGTAATTTGTGAAATGTATTACGTTACATAGTACTTTTGAAGTTTATTTTATGTAGTTGAAAAGTTATAAAAAATAGTATTAATGACAAATACACAATAGTAGTTCGATATTTAAAAAACCTTTAAAACCTATGTTTTTTTCAATGAATTTCAGAGACGTTATCCTTAGAAATTAGAATTTAAAAAACCTTCGAAATTCACTGAAAAAACCATAGGTTTCAGGCATGTTATAGTTAGAAATTAGCATTTAAAAAACCTTAGAAATTCACTGAAAAAAACATAGGTTTCAGGGACGTTATAGTTAGGAATTAGCATTTAAAAAAACCTTAGAAATTCATTGAAAAAACCATAGGTTTCAGGGACGTTATAGTTAGTTGGACATTTGACTTACATAAAACCAGCAAAATTCGCCTGTTATAGTTGGTTGAGCTAACTATAACTCGCGCCCCCGCAATGCACTGCTGATGATGTCACATATTACATCACTCATGACATGGTCAGTGACATCACTGATGACATCACTAATGACATCTCAAATGACATCATTGATGACATCATCCACGTGAAAATCAGATGCACCTGATCAGACCCTAATATAACTCTTGATACACCCAGTCTAAAATACAGACTATAATTTTCAAAACCGTGAACACACCAATACCAGTACTCTCTAATTTGTAGGTCTACACACATCCATTCATTCACCTATACACTCACTCAGACATACAGTCAGCCATCAATACAGTATTATCATATCCAGTCACATATCTCTACAGACACTCGCACACTGCCTCTCATTCTTAGAGTTATTCACATACCTAGTCAGTAATGGAAATAATCAATCACACTATCATTTACTCACCTGTACAGTTATACACATACCACGTCACTTATGTAAACATATACTAACACATACTTACACTCAAATACAATAACTAATACAAGGACACACTGATCCATACAGGCACTCTCACAATCACTCATTCTCACATATAGTCATTTATATAGTCCAACACTCATATATACTGTATTTCACATATGAAGTTATTCACATGTAGCACTGAGGCATCCATTCACTCACCGAGACACTCATACACACACACACTCAGCCATACAGACCTTCACAGATACAGACTTGAACACATATACCTAGTGAATTAGCCACTCACACATCTATGCAGAGAGTCACACCCCCCACCCACCCACACAGACACTCAGGTACTCATACAGGTACTCAGACAAGCAATGAATAGCTCATATAGATCCTCATTTAGTTGCTAACCAAACCATAGAACTGCTTACATACCAACTAACAATCTAAACTGTGTGAATGTCTATAACAGTTGCTAACACATGCATTAAGCAAGACACAATTAATTAGTCATTTATACAGTTAGTCACACACCAACGTAATCATCCATCCTGAGTCTTATACACTCATTCTCATTCTTGATCTTATTCCAGTTTCTGCGGTCCCCCCCCCCCCCCCCCTAGGCTGGGGTTTTTATTCACGAAATTATCTTGAATGGTGAATTTGATTATATGGTGATCAGACCATGTACATCGTAAGACTGAGACGGGAGACATGGTGATGTTGACAGTCCAGACCTGATCAAGGATATGCCCCTTATTATGTGTGGCCGTGGATACCTGCTGAGTAAGGTTTAATCCTGAAAGTAACTTAGCCAGTTCAGCCGATTGGGAGCCGCCAAGAATATCATTGGCCCAGTAGTTAAAGTCACTAATTAGCAGAGCCTTCCCGTAGTTGGTTACCAGATGAGCTATCTGTTTGCCCAGTGAGTGAGGAAGGAGAGGCATCCTTTGAGGAGGTCTATAAAGCAGGATGCATACTAAAGGAGCAGTGTCAGATTCAAATTCAAATTTTATCACCAGTTTATCCACTGAGGGTAAGTCTAACGGGATTAAAGCCGTGTAGCTACAGTCATTGCGTGTTATAACAGCTACTCCTCCACCCACTTTCCCCTGGGGACGGTTGGCCTGGTTAATGTGATAATCAGAGGGTAATGCAGCAAGGATGTCAGGGGATGACTCTTGGGATAACCAGGTTTCAGTAAGCAGCAGAAGATCAGGCTGCTCGAATTTAAGCAACAAACAAATATCCATCTGGTGTTTAACCAACGAGCGGGTGTTCAGATATACAACAGAGAGCTTCTGTGCATTGTGACCGTGGCCATGTTGGGCCTGAGATGGACCTGCAATATGAGCACCACAGATTTTGGGAAAGGATGTTCTAGGTGCCAAAATTCCCTGTCCACTAAACTGGAATACGTAAGGAGATTGAGCTTGGCAGAAACTACATGAAGTGCTGTCAGCTCAAAGGCGGTATAACTGATTTTCTGACGGGTCCTGGAAGGGGGCAGACGGGCGCAGATGGGCTTGCCTTTGGCGTGCCCTTGGGCGCGCCCACTGTGCTCCCGCGCTGCGACTGGCATGAAGTAGCCGGTGGCAGCCTTAGCTCCACCCCCTTCGCGCTGATTGGCTATCGAGTGGGCGTGACAGCCAGCAGCAGCTGGGTTGGGACGATGCGGGCGGGTGAGCGAATATCAATTTTAAAGTACACAACAGTTTTAAAAATATAGCAGCAAAGTTTTATAAGTGAGCGATTTCAAGTGCAAGCTCTGCGAGCAAGGGTGTCAGGCCAAATTCCCGCTCCTGCGCTGCGACTGGCGTGAAATAGCCGGTGGCAGCCTTAGCTCCACCCCCTTTGTGCTGATTGGCTATCAAGTGGGTGTGACAACGGGCAGCAGCGCGGCTGGGAAGATGCGTGCGGGTGAGCGAATATCAATCTTAAAGTACACAACAGCTTTACAAATATAGCAGCAAAGTTTTAAAAACAAGCGGTTTCAAGAGCAAGCTCTGCGAGCAAGGGTGTCAGGCCAAATTCCTGCTCCTGCGCTGCGACCAGCGTGAAGTAGCCAGTGGCAGCCTTAGCTCCACCCCCTTCACGCTGATTGGCTATCGAGTGGGCGTGACAGCCAAAAGCAGCTGGGCTGGGAAGATGCGTGTGGGTGAGAGAATATCGATTTTAAAGTACACAACAGTTTTAAAAATATAGCAGCAAAGTTTTATAAGTGAGCGATTTCAAGTGCAAGCTCTGCGAGCAAGGGTGTCAGGCCAAATTCCCGCTCCTGCGCTGCGACTGGCGTGAAATAGCCGGTGGCAGCCTTAGCTCCACCCCCTTTGTGCTGATTGGCTATCAAGTGGGTGTGACAACGGGCAGCAGCGCGGCTGGGAAGATGCGTGCGGGTGAGCGAATATCAATTTTAAAGTACACAACAGCTTTACAAATATAGCAGCAAAGTTTTAAAAACAAGCGGTTTCAAGAGCAAGCTCTGCGAGCAAGGGTGTCAGGCCAAATTCCTGCTACTGCGCTGCGACCAGCGTGAAGTAGCCAGTGGCAGCCTTAGCTCCACCCCCTTCACGCTGATTGGCTATCGAGTGGGCGTGACAGCCAAAAGCAGCTGGGCTGGGAAGATGCGTGTGGGTGAGAGAATATCGATTTTAAAGTACACAACAGTTTTAAAAATATAGCAGCAAAGTTTTATAAGTGAGCGATTTCAAGTGCAAGCTCTGCGAGCAAGGGTGTCAGGCCAAATTCCCGCTCCTGCGCTGCGACCGGCGTGAAATAGCCGGTGGCAGCCTTAGCTCCACCCCCTTTGTGCTGATTGGCTATCAAGTGGGTGTGACAACGAGCAGCAGCGCGGCTGGGAAGATGCGTGCGGGTGAGCGAATATCAATTTTAAAGTACACAACAGCTTTAAAAATATAGCAGCAAAGTTTTAAAAACAAGCGGTTTCAAGAGCAAGCTCTGCGAGCAAGGGTGTCAGGCCAAATTCCTGCTCCTGCGCTGCGACCAGCGTGAAGTAGCCAGTGGCAGCCTTAGCTCCACCCCCTTCACGCTGATTGGCTATCGAGTGGGCGTGACAGCCAAAAGCAGCTGGGCTGGGAAGATGCGTGCGTGTAAGAGAATATCAATTTTAAAGTACACAACAGTTTTAAAAATATAGCAGCAAAGTTTTAAAAACAAGCGGTTTCAAAAGCAAGCTCTGCGAGCAATGGTGTCAGGCCAAATTCCTGCTCCCGCGCTGCAACCGGCGTAAAGTAGCCGGTGGCAGCCTTAGCGCCACCCCCCTTCGCGCTGATTGGCTATCGAGTGGGCGTGACAGCCAGCAGCAGCTTGGCTGGGAAGATGCATGCGGGTGAGCGAATATCAATTTCAAAGTACACAACAGTTTTAAAAATATAGCAGCAAGGTTTTAAAAACAAGAGGTTTCAAGAGCAAGCTCTGTCAGGCCAAATTGTAACAGTAACAGTGTGATTGCTGGACTGCAGGGGTACTACATGGGAAAATGAAGGTGTGAATGAGCAGTGTGTAGGTGGTTAGCGGACACAGGCCCTGTGTAAACTAATATCCTGACATATGAGTGAACCGCTTAGTGCATTTTCACAGTGTGTACCGCTAATAAACACGTCACGCCCCTTACTCCAACATCTGTGTGTGTAAGGTAAATCCCAGGATGTCCTGATGTATTCTTTACCCAACCTTTCATATCTGCCTACTGGCATGTGTTTAAGGCAATACTGAAAATGGAAAGCTGTAAGAGGCAGAGTTATTTTGCCATGTCTGATCCATACTGTAGCTTGTTTTTCTGCTACCGTTAATGGCAATTTTTCAAGTTTTTAAATGCTCAGTATTGTATACTTTGCTCCCCTTTGTGCCAGTTCGATCTGTTTATCAGTGAGATTGTAATCAGAAAACAGAGAAGACGTGTTGATGAAACGCCAAGGCACATAGCCTGCAGGCTAGTTTTGTAGCGTCCAGCCTAATAACAGAATAGAACGTAATGGAGACTGGCCATGAAGCAGCAGGAACAAATCTTGTTCCACAATGTCTATAGCAGAGGATACAATGTAGAACAATGAATATATCCTGGATGACAGAGTCGTTAACCCATTGTCGACTACAGCGATAGATTTCTCTTAATTAATATGATCAATTTCTCGTATTCTTTCTGCGGCGTCTGCTTGGGTAACCTTCCATATTTCATTATAAGCAGCATAGATGCCGGCATATATGAAACGTTTTTATGCGGTTTTCTTGGACCTAGCAAGAAATCCTTAAGGTTTGCATCTTCTTTAAGTAAAGATAAGTGTTGTTTCACATCCTCTAGTGTAGATGTCTGCAGCCAATCAAGGCATAGTTTTCCTACACTGTATGTTGTTACTACGCCTGGTTGCTGTCTTTGAACATAGCGTGGATCTGGCCTGTTGATTGTTAAACCTTGTATCTTGTTCAGATGTTTGTGTCATTGGGCCAGAGCAACCATTTTTCCCATTCAGGATCTGATCTGTTGTTTTGTAAAATAGTATGTACGTCGACCTCCCGCTGTGTAGTGCTATTACTGGCAGGTGTAGGTATGGACGATGTGTTCATGTCTTTGATCTTGGCTAACCCAAGGCAAGATGTTTGTTGGACAGTGTCATTCAAAAACAGTATCTACTGCGGGATGATGCAGGCTCTAAACAAAGCTTCTATCCCCTGTACTTGCCAATATTTTGTACCCCAGACAGATTTTGTGTTGATTGTGTTTTTCCAAAACTCAAAACCCTGTCTAGACAGCTAGGTAATAAAGACTGCAGAATAAATCTGTTTGGTATTTGTTAACATATTTTCCGTTCCTGTTTTGTTCACATTTTTAAAGTAAACCGTTTCTGGACTGGATGTATTGTACCCTGAAAAATATGGAATCTTAATTTCAAACGTTTTTGAGCTACCCCTTGGTGGTGGTGTAAGACAATGTTCCCATTGGTTATACATAAATACATTTCTAGGTGTTGCAGATTTATGCAAGAAATGTTGACCATAGTGGTTGTAACAAAAAAGCTGTTTATAGTCAGTTGAACCCTTTAAGTTTTCATGCTTAGAGAATGCAGCAGACCTTTCTAGATCAGACATCATGTTATTAACAGTCTCAAAGTCCCAATCATCAGAATAGGTACTAGAGGTAATAAAGTCACTTAATGATATCTTAAATAAGTGTGGAATCTTCAAAGGTTCCGATGGACCGAATATATCATAATCAGTTTTGTCCCAAACTATACCATCTTGTATAGGAACGGCTGTGATGGGATGATTTGTGTGGTTTCAACAGTAAGTTCACATTTTTACTTTCTGTGTCCAAGTGAATGTATCTTCCATTTATCAGCATGCTCAGAGTCATTACTAAAGCTAGCCAAAGCAGAAAGAAAAATATTCCAGAAATAACCCATAGTTCAATCCATGGTGAAACTAGATAAGTCTTTATCACGTGATGAAAGAAGTCTTGTGCTTGTTCTTTGAAAGTTCTTTTGGCTGGTGTCGTTTCAGGTTCGCTGGGATCCTCAGGAAACATATCAAAGTTAATGAAATAGTCAGAGGCAGTCCTGTCAATGGTTGAAACTGCATCAGGATTTGTTAAAATCACTGGAACCAGTTGATTACTTGCTACGTTGGTGTAGACAGGTGTTTCAGGACAAACTGGTATTTGGGTTTCAAGATGAATGAGTTCCATAGCATTGTTGCTTAGTCCTTTATTTCTTACTGTTGGATTCTCAACAGTGATGAGTCTTTCAGTTTGAACCTCTTGGATAGTAGCTAGAGGAGTGCATCTGCTACTTGGTCGGAGTCCACATGGCCTACTGCTTAGTATTAGCCACATAGTGTGGTTTGATGAGGTCGATGGACACAAATCTTTTCTCCTTTTTACCAGCAAGGGGTGGCAGAAGTACTGTTCTTGATCCGTGGATTGCTAGGACAGGTACCGGTTGTCTGTAAGAAGGCCCAAATTCCTTCTTGTCCGCGATCCTTTCTCTGACTAAATCCCTGAGCTTTGGGATCCAGACAGTCCTTACTGGGATGGCTGGATTATCCCCAGTGGTGGTTTGTTTCAGGAACACATTGCTTTGTTTCTATCTTAGTTCAATTAAGTCCTGTAAAACAGCCAAACTATCTTTGATATCAAATGGTTTATTTTCCACCTCTGTGCCTTTACATTTGAGATCAGGAACCCATATTCTTGTCCCAAATAGGACCTCATATGGAGTGACCCCCCCCCCAGAGAACTTCTTGGCAAATTGTTTAGTGAGTGTTGGACCCCATAAAGATGTTTGACCCATCTATCACCCGAACCTAATACCCTAGCTGTTATAGGCCACTTTATATCCCCGTTTTTCCTTCCCACAACAGAATTTCACTCAGGATGGAATGGAGAGGAGTACCGCAATGCAACGCCCAAACTGGCCATGGCTTCTTTGTAAGCCCGAGAGCTAAACTCAGAGCCCTGGTCAGAGTATAGCGCACCTACTGTGTATGTGCCGATAAAGACTTGCAAATCTTTTATAACAGTTCGAGCATCAGCCGAGCGCTGAGGCCACATCAATAGGAACCTTGAGTTTAATGTTTATGGGATTGCATTTGTCCAAGAGGACGCATGCACGTAGATAGTCTAATGCTGTCTAACAATGGTGTCTGTACTGGGAAGGCTACTTCGCAGCCTGGTGTCTGGTGGCGTTTTGCCCTGCGATCTCTATTGCAGTCTATACAGTTATTGATGAAGATGTGAATAAGTGTATTCATTCCTGGCCAACAGTACATCTCTTTTAATGTTAAAATTGTTTTAGAAATCCCCTGATGTGACAGACCCTCTCCCAGATGTGCTTCATAAATCAAAGCTGCTCTATGTTCCATGTTTGGAATTACCCTATCCCCCACTCCAGGGATTCGAGCAAACGGAACGTTGTTCGCATCAATTATATACGAGTATTTGAGTGGACACTTTTTAGGTAACGCTGCACCACTGCCTTTGCTTGAAGCATTGACAGCCAATAATACCTCACGGTCTATTTTCGTTTTTGAACGAGTGATCGCAGCTAAGGAAGCCGTTTGCACAGCCCCCTCTGCGGCTTCATCAGCCAATAAATTCCCTGCAACGTGAACACCATCATGTTGATGACTCAGCGTGTGTATCACTGGAGTGTTTTGTAGTCCATCTCGCAACTGAGCTACTTGTTCCCAAAGTGTTTTATGCTTGATTGTGCCACCTTTTGCATCTTTGAAACCATTTTGAAGCCAATTCTGTAAATATTCATTATATGATTGTACACAGTAAAAAGAATCGCACACTATAAGTGTGGGGAATTCGTGATCCGTATTTTCAAGTGCCAATTTGAATGCTTGTAGTTCAGCTCGCTGAGCTGTACAATCTCCAAGAGATTGTGTTTTAGTGACTATCGGTCTGAATTTACCATTGCGCATACGACCTTTAACAATCGCGCATGCTGCACTGTAAGCGTGCTTACTCCCGTAGTGGGTTGTGCTGATCCGTCAGTATAAATTATAAATTCATATTGGTCAAGAGGGAGAATCTCAATAGGCAGAGGACATTCGTGTTCATATTGCAGGAATGCTTGTGTTTTTAAATTAGGATCAAAAACATATTCAACATCTGCTGCAGCAAGAGAATTAACCCATTGTATCCATCTTGGATGTAAAGCTTTTGCATTTGGAATGCTCGCTTTTGTAACTACCTCTAAGGCTGGTACAGGAGTCACGACAATAATGTGTTTCCCCTGAGCTAGAGCTCTTTCTTTTGCTACAGCGGTTTGAACTGCTGTCAGAATTATTTCTGTCAAAGTGAAGCTCATTCCCGCTTGTGAATACAAATGTGATTTGTATGCAATTGGTACTCTTTCACCTTCATTAAAAGATAAGTAGGTGAATCCGTATTGACCCCAAATTATTCGGATCACTGAAATGTGTATATTTACGCGTGTTTGTAAGTGATTTGTTGCTAACATGTCAGCTTGAAGTGAACGCAGGATTTCTGTGTGTTCCTGTGTCCAATCTTTGTTTTTGAAATCAGGTTTGATTAATTCGTAGAGAGGTTTAACCTTTTCTGTGTAATTTAGATTGTAAGTTCTTTCAAAATTCAGGAAACCTAGAATCGACTGTACGTTTTTAAGCGGTTTTGGAGGTTGGAGCAGCGCACACTTTTCAAAAAAAGTTAGCTGCCACGCTTTTGCCTTCACTTGAAAGCTTATATCCTAGGAAAAGGACATTGAGATGGGCAATTCTTGATTTTTTTTTATTGAATTTGTAGCCCTCAGAGACAAGGCCCACTATAATGGTATTTACCCTGTTCAAGTGCCTATCCCGGTCATTGTCTGTCAGATAGATATCATCGACATATGACAATGCCTCGTCAACATAAATTTGTAGTAACTCTGTTACTCTTGCTGAGAATAACCCCGGGCTGTTCTTTAACCCTTGTGGGAGTCGACAAAAGTGACGCTGGGTCCCCATTATTGAGAAAGCTGTCAAGTACCTACTTTCAGGTGCTACGTTTTGACAAAGGAAACCATTTGAAATATCCAATGTGGTTTTATATTTTTTACGCACAATGTTATTCATTAATGCTGTACTGTGTGCATTTTGCACAGCAAATGTTTTAGAACAAGTGTTCAGGTGTCTGTAATCCAAAACTAAACGATATGTATTGTCTGGTTTGGAAACAGGAAACAAAGGATTGTTCATTGATGAGGTGCATGTTTCAATCACCCCTTGGTATTCTTCGTTCTTGAGTTGTGTTCTCAGAATTCTCAGCATGTCTGATCTTCAGACCTGCTACCTTTTTCTTAGTAAATTGAGGTTTTGTTTTGTTTTTCTGAACGTGTTGATCATCTCTGGACTTCCCCCGTTCTTCTTTGTGATCTGACCATCCTCTTCTTTTGGATCTCTGTGAAGATGTCTGAAAGGTACGAGAGGAACTTGTATCAGTATCTTGATACCTGTCCTGGTTTTTTTCAAATTATCCCTATTTCTGAGGTTATACCTTCTTTCAGAGGGCTCCTTTTGAGGAGACCTACCTCGGGATTGAGAACGTTTCTCTTATGAATGTTGTTTGTTATTTTCCCACTTCTTTTTAGAAGATGTAGGTTGTGTTTAATTGGGTTCTTTTCAGGACCCTCAGACAGTTGTGATTTAACTGGTTTCCCACCCAAACTATCTCTGCCTAATTCTTCATAGGATTTTTCTATTATTCTGGGTAGTTCATGTTGATGTTCTGTTACATCAGATTCCCTTAATTTTTGGTGGATCACCACTGCTGCTGCCTCCCCTTTAATATTAGATAATATTATTGTTGAGACCTGGTCGAAGTTCTTTAGTAATTTCATACCTAGATTCAGAGCAGGCTCTGCCCCGTATTCATTTTGAATTTGTTTCAGGATATCAGGTATTACCGCAATAAACGGAACCCCATGTGTTTTAGACTGTGCCCCAAGTGGTGCAGTCTTCCAGATGTGGTGTGATCCCCTTTGGTAGACAGATTGTTAAGATTCTGTGTTTCTTATAAGGGCTAGTATTAGGAAATACTGCTTCGATTTGAGTAATTTCTTGAGCTATCCAGAATGGAATTTGTTCACGTTTTGTGGGCATTTTACCCATGACTGCGTGTAAAGTCTGTGGAGTAATTTTTAGTGTATTCCCCTGGTGAGGGGTTTGATTTGGAATGGTTATTGGTGGTTGGACTGTTAAAGTCCGCATGACATATTGTACCAACTGTCTGTAAATTTTTATTAACTCCTTGAGTTAAGTGAGTAATTCATCATCTGACATATCTTCGATATCAGGATGAGGTGTATAGCCGGCTAAAACCGGCCATGTTGCTCCTGGTCTACCTAGTGGACCGAGCCTGGTTATGTGATTGCAATCTTTTAGGGTGCCTTTAAACCAGAGCTGATGCTCCTGGTATGTGAGTGGAATTTCAATATCCTCGAAGGGAATGTATTCCTCAGGTGGTTCCTCTTATTTGAAGAAGTGAAACACGTGTGTTACTGGATTTGATTGTGGATCAAATGTGGATGGATGTTTATAACACCCTCATCGGTTTCATTTAAACCTGCAGTATTGGAAGCTGTTACGACTTGGTCAGTTGCAGCTTCAGTATTATTATACCCATTTTGGGACATTGTTTTTGAAAAATGTATAACAAGTTTCAAGGAAACAAAGATAAGATGCACAATATTTTTGAACACTGTATCCTTCAACGTTGAACAAACCAAACAGCTAATACATAGGATTTTCGTCCTACTCAGCTATGGCAGATATTATTCCTACCCACTCCAGACTTCTTATAGAGTATTATGAGTAGGGGTCTCTGAGAAAAGTACGACTGAGTTACTTCAGTATTAAGCGTTAAATTAGTACCTTACCAAACGTTGGGCGCCATGGAGTTTCTATTTCTCTTATAGGCTCTGCACATTGGAATAATATACGCTGAAGTTTTTGCATAGGACTAAGGTCAGTATGCTTCTATCGAGTACACTAAACTTAATTAATTGTGTGTGTCAGCTAACTCAGAGGTCACTAGAAACTTCTCAAATAAACAAGAAGGGATTAGTTTCTGACAACCGCATAAACATGACAACTTTGTTTCCCTTAGAATCGGAACGCGTCTCATAATCGTGGAAACAATAGATAACAGTTTCACTCAGTCAATCGTGCATGCTTAGTTTCTTCAGAGTTACACAAAAATAGATAGATGGGCGTTTCAATAAAAGGGATTTATTGAACAGTCTTGCTTCTCGTGTGAGCTGTTACAATCATTAGACAGTAAGCAAGATATAATACGCACAGCGTAAGCAGTAAGAAGAAATAATACTGCAATAGCATTGTCTTTTAGCCATGACATATAATCATATATACACACATAAATAACACGGGCTAAAAAGTGAAAACTCATCTGATGCTTCTAAATAGTTCTACCCCAGTGTACCTAACTTAAGTGTAGTACGAGGTAAGAGTAAGAGCTGTTTCTTGTAGTATGGTATATACTAAGTTTGTATGCCAAGAGTCCCTCTAGGTTCAAGTCAACTCCATACCTTAGAATGAGGGAGGTGGGAATCTCTTTCCGGGGCTCAAACTCTAACACCCCACGAAGGGAGTCAGAACACCGGAAGCTGGATTCTCTGCGAGCAGGGATGACAGCGTCTGGTCAGTGCTTCAGAGTGAGATATAGTCTCTTCCGAACTTGCCGTGGCGAACCGTGCAGTCAAGTTGTGCCAAGCCGTGCCGTAGTTTGCCATGGTAAGGGAAGGTATATTTATACCTGGAAGGTGCTTAGGAATGCAAGCATTGACGTAAAGTCGGTCAGAGGAAGACGTCATGGATGAACCCCTAAGGAATAGTAGTTCATGCATAATAGATGAATTCTTGGAAAAATCAATTATCCTAGATAGGGAAAGTCCCGATGGCTTAAGTACTCATTGTTACATGGGATGTATGGGTGTAGGTGACCATGCCTGTATTTGGATAGCATGGCTAATGCCTAAATAAGGACTGGGATTCTATGCCTAAATAAGGGTAATGCGAATTGTGCCTATATAAGGACATGATTCAGGGAAACCTATGTACGGGCATCTAAATCGAAACACAACAGGGTGATTCCTGGACTGCGTGGGTAGAACTTGGTTATTTGGAGGAGTGAATCAGTAGTATGTAAGTAGTTAGATGTCTGTATGGGTAGTGCTTGGAGTATTATACCTGTGCATGAGTTAGTGGCTAGGTTACTGCGTGAGTACATGGGTACTAACTGCATTATTACAGTGCTGCAAGAATAGAACATGGTGATTTTATAAGTGCTTGCGTTTAGTCGCAGTGATTGGGTAAATACATGGTGCTGGATGGGTGATTGGAAGAGAGCATAGGTACTGACGCAGATTTCTGGAGCGCATGGGTACTACCTGGGTAATTGGAGGAGTGAATCAGTAGTGAGTAGATGGTCAGAGAACTGTATGGGTAGTGCACAGGTGATTGTAGCATTGCATGGGTAGTGCTTGGGCGACTTAATCTTACCTGTTTTGAAGTAGCTATAAAACTGATTGAAATATTTTTTCACTCCTTTTTTTTGTAATGTAAATTTAAAATATTTTAAACTTTAGTAGTAGGACCTGTAAAAGAGAAGAAAACAATCCTGGTATTACATATAATTTTATAGTTTTAAGAACACAACATTATTTTACAATTACATAACATATTCAATTTGCCTTTTATGCTGTATTCAGATTCTATTGAATTTAACCATACACAGTGATTTGAATTTTGATCATCAGTTAACAGCGGGCAAAAAAATGCAATCAATTAGATTTTTAACCCCTTCGGTGCTCATGACGGAACGGTTCCGTCATGAGCCACGGTTGAGCTGTGCTCATGACGGAACCGTTCCGTCATGACCACGCCCGCGCAAGATTCCGTCAGCACAGCGGCGGAATCTGCGCAGCATGGAAGGGGTTAAAGAAACCAAATCTGTGTTCAAAATATCTACAACAAATTCAACTATCTATTTACATTTTCACAAATGAACATCCTCATTAACATTGTTTATAAAACAAAGATCAAATATATCAGCACCTCCTTTTGAACACAATTTTCCAAATGCAATATCAAAGAACAGAATCAATAATTCAAACTGTAATTCTCAACACCTTCCCAATAGGCCGAATGATGTTTCTAAAAACATTTGTATTAGGGACATCCAAGATAAACTTCTGAATTCATATTGACACCTTCCCAATAGGCCGAATGATGTGTCTGAAATCATTTGTATTGAAAATATCCAAAACATACTCAGTAATTTATGCTGACATCTTCTCAGAATTTTGGCATCAGAAATATTAGATATGAATTTGGTAATTCAGAAGGCAACCAACATTTGAACTCTAAATTTGCATCATTGCAAAGTGTCCATCCTTTATTGCATTTTAAATACACAGTATAGTTTCCAGATGTTGAAGTAGGTCCATTGTGGAAAACAATAGCCACTGTTTTAAAAGTTCTTCCTGAAATTGACACTTGACCTGCCATAACATTTTTAATTTCTGTGTCCAATTTTGTTCCATCTGCTCTACAACATTGCTGCATTAAAAGTATATATTGTCCAAATCTTTCTATAAATAATGTTGATAACATTTCCGATTTGCACAGAGTACATTCCATATCTTGATTAGCTGATTTCACTAATTCATTGAAAGACACTGTTTTGCAATCTGGTATTGTCAAATATATGAATCGTTCAGTGTTTATTTTAGTGGTAGATGAAAATGAACAGCTGTCACATGTATGATCCCATCTGTAACGTAGTCCAAACAGATTTTCAATTTGTATTTCTTCATCTTCCAATACTGCAAGCATAAACATAGGAAATTCCTGAGCATCTTGCTGTACATTCTGTGTAAATTGTGAAGAACCAAAACATGTATGCAAAAGATTTCACACGCCAGAAGCAGTATGGATTTTCGTTTATCAGTTTTCAACTTTTCAAAAACATAATGTAACAAAGAACAGAATCTTTTTTCTCGATTTTCGATAATTGCATGCTGTAGATTTTCTTAAAAAAACACAACGTTCACGATCACATTAGCATAGCAGTTGATACCTGAACTATTTTCTAACTGATATCCTACAATATTAGCAACCATGTCCACTTCCATTTTCTTTCCAGCCTCATCATTCTTTTCAGTTCTTTTCATCTTTGTAACCTCACTAGAATGTTTCTCATATTTCCATTTTGGACGTATCAAACATTTTTCAATCAATTGGATATTCACCTAAGTTAGGAGCATAGAGTCTTCTTAACCTATTGTACTCTTTTACACAATTTACATCTGCACTAATTATTTCCTCATCAAAATCAATCAAATACAACCCAGATAATGTCCTTACTCGAGACAATGCAACATATTCCATACCCTCTTTAAACACAGAACTTCCAATATTTACCAAAGCACTGTCAACAATTAAACCTTGAGATTAATGAATTTTCACTGCATATGCTAAACAAACAGGAAACTGTTTTCTACGAACATACAAATCTTTAACAAGCATGAAACAAACACCACAAAGTGCAATCTGTTTCACCTCTTCAATCTGATCAAATGTAATCTTCAAAAATTCAATTCCATCTCTATTTGGATAACTAACAAAGTCAACAACTTTCCCCATTGCTCCATTTACTAAACCTTTCTCAACATCTAAATTACGACGTACTATTACCCGACAGTTTACTGACACATATAAGGTCTTTTCCAAACCTGCATTTTTAGATATTGATTTTTCCAAAGATTCTAATTTTAACTGTAATTTCTCTGACAGGAGAAAAGTTACTCCTTCATGTTCTATTTTATCAGTGGCTATCATTTTCATTATCGGTTGTTTCTCCATTTTCAACAGTTCTTCATTGAATGTAGAGCATTCTTTCAGTGTTGGCATAAGGCAAATTATAGACTTCTTTTCTGTAATTTTTTGGTAGATTGTTTCATGTGCAATATTTTCTTTTGGAAACAAGTTTGTTAGTAGCCAACATCCTAAAGCTTCTTTGCCATCCTTTGTTAAGACACCAATTCTAATATTTTAGAGAATATTTCCATAATCTTCGTCATCTGCTTGTCGCATGTTCTTAATAAGTTCTTTATATTCAAAATAACTGCAAATGTTGACATTTCCAATACTTCCCAATAATTTTTTACTGTCTTCATGAAGAAGGGTCTTAAAAACTGGTTGGCCTTTCACAGGTGTGAGTTATAGTAGATCACCGAATACAATTACATGTTTTCCTCCAAATAAAACATCGTAATTTGTTTTTAAAATCTGCTGCATTCTCAAATGTACAAACGCAAGCATTAAGTTTGAAACCATGCTTACCTCATCAATTATCAGAAGTTTCATTTTCTTCAGTACTCTTGAAACTTTGAAACAAGCTTCTCCAGATGGCTTGTGATATTCCAACTTATTTTCATGTTCTTCTGGTAACATAAGTAAACGATGTAATGTAATCCCTTTGATATTGTGTGCTATTAATCCAGTTGGAGCAGTTACAACACACGATAAATGTCAATCTGTTGTTTTCTGTAGATAACTTGACAAACATTTAATCAAGAAACGTTTTCCTGTTCTAGCTTGCCCACTGATGTACATAAGAATGGGTTTAAATGATGTACATTGGCAAACACTCTTTTCATGCAGTAGTCCGTGTTCTATTTGTTGTGTAACTTGCTGATATATTTCTCTCTGTTATTATCCTGTTGTGCTTGTTGCATCACCATTTCCACTTCACTCATTGCTATTGCTGCTTTATTTTCAAGTATGGCTTCTCCTAGTGGATCTTGACTTTGTGCAGCAGAACTCCGACTATCTTGAGAACTAACTCTAGCTATTCCAGCTACAATAGTACTTTCTTGATTAACCTCTTCGTTCAACATTTGGAGATAATTTGGAAAAATTATACATTCAATGCTCTCTTTACATGCATTGAGAGAATCTTCATAGCTGTCAAAATCTGCAAGTAATTCCATTTCACTTCACCAAGGTTTGAAGAGTTGCAGAATATCTAAATAGAAAAACTCCCTTTTATCTGGAGTATCGCAACTTAGTTTCCTGTGATTAATCAGATTTCCTTTGGCATGTTTTACCAAACATCCTTTAGATCCAATTCCTGCATATTTTCCTTCATTTATATTTTCCGTAAAAAAATTTTTAAAGCTGTAATGTTGCAGTACTTCATATAGACATATCTTTTCCAGGTGTGGACTTCTATTTGGATAGTACGTATCAAACATATTTGCTTTAAGAATATCTGTACCTTCTGGATCATTCAATGCTAAGTATTCGATTTCTTGTACAGATTTCAAAACTCGTAGGTTCCAATTTCTCAATGTGAAAGCATCTTCAAGCTGAAGCTCTACAATCTTTTGCTAAGTGTCTTCTCTTGTGAATTGTCTTTCTTTCAATTCTGTCTTCTCAGATTTTGTAATAAATGATGTAACATAGCAAGCAACAGCAATTGAGTTATCTGCAACATATTGTATGTCCATATTTGCATTCCACATCGTCAAAATCACTGTATTGTAATCATTAATGTACTTTGATTCGTCTGTTCTTTTTATAATCTATATATTTTTTGGTGATTTTTGAGTGATAGTATGCCTCACTGCTGACATAAAACTGTTCACTCTTCCTTTGCAAATTACTAGACGTGGAAAACCAAATCGACATTTTGTGTAAAATGTTTCCTTTGACTTGTATTTCCGTCGACAATATTTTCCACATCGATGATTTTGAAATCGTAAAACTTGCTGTCTCAAGTTGTTTCCAGCTTTTTCTTTTGGTATGGTACAGATAACATAGTGTTCAATAAAAGACAAAACAGTCTCATCACTGTCAGTTCCAAATGTTGGTGCATTCTTGATCCATAACAGCATCTGAATATGAGGGGTACCTCTAGCTTGATATTCCTTTCTCCAAAAGAAATCAATAACTTTGCCAATAGTTGGATTCTTTTTTATTACAGATGAAAGACATCATAGCTTCAAACCTATGATTAAAATATCTTCCCACATTTCCAGGATCCAGGGAACACAGTTCTCCAGCTGTCTTCAATTCAATATTCTCTATATTTGAATTTGCTTGTCGTAGAAAATCTAGTAAATCATCCCATGCGTGTTCAGCGCACCTAAGGGTAACAAACCATGTACAGGTTCCTAAATTCCTTAACATACAATTCAGTTCCCCATGACGTTGATACCAATATTCATTAGTTCCTGGTTGATATGCCATCAAATGAAGTAACTGGGTTTCTAATTGTTCATCTCTTTCTTCAACTATGTCCATGAATTGCTTTGCAGCAACATCCGAAAAATGAATCCCTGTTTTTAATATGTGATTCACTGCATATGAAAGTGCAGAAAGGTCACTTTCAAATAAAAGATGAAACAAATATGGAATACATTGTCTAAATCTTGCATCTTCTGAGTATAGTCGTAAAGTACGATATTCTGAAGCTGGAATCTGAACAGGACGTTCATCATATCATCCACCTTTTCGAGTAGGGAACAGCTGTGGAAAACAATGAGCTTCCAAACTTTTTTCCCATACACTCATGGGAGTTCCTTTTGCTTTTTTCATCTGGAACAATTCAATACTGTCTCCTATCACTTCTTTTGAGTGGAGAGGGTGTATAGTGTAATGTTCATAAATTTCTTCTTTTCTGGACTTCCCCACTTTTTCTATTTGTCCACTTGCAATGTCTGTTTCATCTTCTAGACATATTTCTTGTTCTTCTACAATTACAGTGTTATAGTAAATATTGTTTTGCACCAGATATAATGTAGCCTTATGGACTTTGGGGACATCTACTAACTCTTGCCATATTTTCTACTCTTTGTAGGTACACCATTAACAAGAATGATTACAGGTTCACTTTCCTCTCTTTCTACACCAACAGTTTCAACATTTTTCTTAAAATCTGAAGGTAAATACACAACTCTTCCTTTTAAACCTTTTTGTAGATCTGTTGGAGGCAGCTTACCTGTTTTAGGCTCCATACGAACAATAGCCTGAAATGGGTGCACAGATTGAATAAGGATGGACTCATATGTATTTAAATCTTTAAGTTCTGGAGGTATAGCTACTAATTCTACATTAATATGAACAGCTCTAGCTGGCATTTTGTTCTCTTCTAATTTATTGTAGCAATATTTACAAATAGATTGTTGACTACCCAACTCAAAACGACCTTCCACAAACAAATAAACAGCAAATTCCCTCCATGTATTATTGTTTTGCTTTTCACTTTTTAAAAACACATCTATATTCCTAGTTTGAATTTTATAATGAGTACATCAGCAACAAATACAAACATAGTTGGGAATTTCACCAGAAACTACTTTAAGCTTTGTTATTTCTTTTTTGTAAACTTCACATCAGTATTATATTCCATCTCTTCTTCAACACCTACACTTATCGAACGCTCACTTTCTCTACACTCCTCTTGACCAGGAAAGAAGCGTAACTCTATATCATCACAAACTTTTTTTACATCCAACACTCAACCATGCAAAAGAGCTGTATCAATTTCATTTAGACATAATGCAGGACTTTTCATATAGTATAAACTAACTTCCGCATTTCGGAATGATGTACTGCTAACATTATTAAATGATGAAATTGACTTGGACACACTTTCCTAGAAAGACTAGCCAGAGAATGACCTTGCAGCCCTGTATTTTTTCTCACCTTGCAAGGATCCAGTCATTGTAATATCTTAATCTTCTGTTTCACAGATTTTTTTCCCATATTCTCTTAAGAAATTAAGTAATATATCAATAGATTCATATCGTATACTACAAATACTACTACAATCCCATGTAAACACTGGAGCCTGTGTACGTCTCCCATGAACTTCCTCAGCTATTACTTCTTCCACATTTCTAGGAAAAATCTTTTCATTTCAATTGGACAGCCATTTTTAAGTTCGTAACAACAACCACAGGTATCAACTGCATGAACTAATGTATTTTGTTGAAAACAGCTTTCTTCATTAAAAAAAGGTTCCGTACTAGAAGTATGCTTCCATTTCCCAGAAAGTAGTTTACAAAAATCAGTTCTATTTACAATTCTTTTTCTTTTACATTTGTCCTTTATAGACTGCATTATTGTATTTAAAGTTTTCAATCTGTTTAAAACTAAGATGAACAATTTTCTTTTCAATTCAAATGCTTTTTCAATGACACTTAGAATCTCCTTTTTTGTTTGTAAAATGCTGATCTCCTTTTGTATTTTGTACATTTTTCTAACAAATTTTGTAGTACTCTATTTTTTTACAATCTTTTTCGAATCTCTAAAAATTGTTTCTTCCTCCTTTCAACATATTTTTTTTCAGAAAATCCAATTTTGTACTTTTTTGTACATTTTTGTTTTCCTTTTGTTTCACTGTACTTCTTTTGTCTCTCTCTTCTTTATTTTCAGAGTTAGTTAGACTCTTTAAATCTTTTTTTACAAATTGTTTAGCTCTCTAGCCAGAAGAGTTTTTCTTCAACGGTCCTTGTTGTAGTTGATCTAATGTCTCTTTTTCTCTTTTCTTTAGATAAGCTTGTTCTTTTCTTCTCTTTTCCTTTGCTCTTTTTTTGTCATTGTAATTCTTAATAGTTATGCAAAATAGCTATAGATTTTTTTTAACTATTTAATATAATTAAAATAATTTTATACAAACATTCACACGTATAAATATAAAAATGCATTAAATTTTAAAACTACAAACATATCCACATATAATTTCCACATTATAATAACACTTACAGCTCAGATATGTTGTACAATTGGATAAGTGCATGGTGCTGGATGGGTGATTGGAGGAGTGCGTGGGGAGTGAGACGGGGATTGCTGGAGTGCATAGGTACTACCTGGTTATTTAGAGGAATGAATCAGTACTGTGTAGGTGGTTCAAACGCTGCATGGATAGTGCACAGAGCATTGTAGCAGTTAACATGTTACTTCCTGGGCCATTGTATGAGTACATGGGTACGGACTGGATGATTCAAGTGCTGCAAGGACAGTGCATGGTGATTTTATAACTGCTTGGGTTTTGGCGGAGTGATTGGATAAGTACATAGTGATGGCTAGGTGATTGGAGAAGTGTATGGGAAATGAAAGGGGGGTTGCTGCACTGAATCGGTACTACCTGGGTAGTTGGAGGAGTGAATTAGTAGTGTGTAGGTGATTGGAGGTCTGCATCTGTAGTGCACGTAGGATTGCAGCAGTGCATGTGTTAGTGCCTGGGTCATTGCATGAGTACATGAGTAGTGACTGGATGATTAAGGTGCTGCAAGTACAGTACATTGTGATCTTATAATTGCTTGGGTTTTGACGGACTGATTGGATAAGTACATAGTACTGCAAGGGTGATTGGAGGAGTGCGTGTGTACTGACAGGGCAATGGCTGGAGTGAACGGGTAGTCCTCATGGGATTATAGCACTGCATGATCGTTGCATGAGTACATGTATACTGACTGGATAATAACAGTAGTGCAAAGAGAGTGCATACTAAATTTATAAGTGCTTGGGTATTGGCAGAGTGATTGGATAAGTACATGGTGTTGGTTGATTGATTGGAGGAGTCCATGGGGAGTGACAGAAGGGATTGCTGGACTGCATGGGTAGTAACTGGGTAATAGGAGGAGTGAATCAGTAGTGTGTAGGTGGTTAGAGGTCTGCATGGGTAGTGCACAGAGCATTGTAGCAGTGCATAGGTTAGTAAATGGGTCATTGCATGAGTACATGGCAGAGTGATTGGATTAGCACATGGTGCTCGATGGGTTATTGCATGAGGGCATGGATACTGACAGGGCAATGACTGCACTGTAAGGGTACTCTACAGGTGATTATAGCAGTCCATGGTTAGTACCTGGCTCACTGCACAAGTACATGGGCACTGGCTGCATAATTAGAGCACTGTAATGATAGTGTATGGTGAATTTAAAAGTGCTTGGATTAGTTCATGGTGCTGGATAAGTGATTGTAGAAGTGCTTGGGAAATGACAGGGGTATTGCTGGACTGCATGGGTACTACCTGGGTAATTGGAGGAGTAAATCTGTAGTGTGTAGGTGGTTAGAGGTCTGCATATGTAGTGCATGGAAGATTGTAGCAGTGCATGTGTTAGTGCCTGAGTCATTGCATGAGTACATGGGTAGTGACTGGATGATTAGAGTACTGCAAGGAGAGTGCATGGTGAATTTATAAGTGCTTAGGTTTTGGCGCAGTGATTAGATAAGGACATGGAACTGGCTGGCTGGGTCATTGGAGGAGTGCATGGATACTAAAAGGGCGATGACTGCACTGCAAGGCTAGTGCTTAGGGGATTCTAGTAGTGCATGAGTTTGTGTGCTACTTTACCATTTTACAACTAATGTTACACCTAGCCAAATAGAAAGCAGCAACCATTCACATTTCTCTGCTATAAATCTCACCATATTTGTACAGCATGCATGGATACCTCTGTACCACAACACTTTTATAAGTGCTTAGGTAGTGGCTGTGTGATCGAAGTACTTCACCAGTACTGGCTCAGTGATCAAAGGAGTGCAGTAGTACTACCTGGCTGATTGGAATAGTAGTAAGGTAGTGCCTGGATGATTACATAATTGCATAGATAGGGCTACATAATTTTGAAAGTGCATCAGTACTGCCTTAGTGATTAGAAGAGTGCATAGATCCTGACAGTGTGATTGGAGCAGTGGAATGATAGTGACTGATTGATTGAATCAGTGTATAGCTAATCCATTCATGAATTTATGATTGCAGAAGTATGTCTGGAGATTACACAAGTACATAGGCAATGCCTAGTGATTCCATGAGTGCTAGGGTAATGTCTGGAACATTTTAGGAGTACATACAAACTGCTTGAGTGATAATATCTCTACAACCATATCTCAAACCTCACTTTTGTGCTGCTGCTTTACCATTCTACAACTACTTATAATATTACACACAGCCAATAAGTCTCAACATATTCCTGAAAACATGCATGGATATCTCAGTACCACAACACTATGTACACCTCATAAATTCACAGAACAAACTTCAAATTTAAACCAAACACCCAAAATTATATGGTATATTTCAACTGTACATCTCTAAAGACTTATAAAAACTAGTCTAATCACTAATACCTTAACTCAACATATACACTTCCGACTTGAAAGCAACACCTAAAATGATGCAGTATGCTACAAATGTACATATCAACACACTGAAACAAACTACAGTAATCCATATTCCAAAATACACATCATACTATACAAAATATATATATTAAACACATTATAACAAACTGTAATAAACATTTCTACATTTTAAAATATATGTCAAATTTCGAAGTTCATGATTTATATTTTACCTTTAAAAACAAAGCCAACGCATAATACACCTCACAAATGGGTAACTCACCTTTAAAATTAATTTGTAGATTATGAAGTATCAGAAACTCTGAAAAGATGTTCCTATGCACACAATCAATATACACCACTGCTCGCAGCAAAGCAAAACCAATAATGGCAACCTCTCTTTCTCCACAAATATACATCTAAATAAAAAATCACGTTGCTTCCCAGATTATTTAAAATTCTAAAACACATTTCTATTGGGTACACATATCAACCCTTGCCAACTGACTTATAAATTAACTCATACTGCCTCTGGAATTTTTGGGAGTCGCGCTCCACCGTGCACCGTAAGCGATGGCACCGAGAATCCATATGGGAGTTTAAAATATATTTCAAATAATTTTACCACTTTTGTTTAATAACACACCACTTCTAAAGATAGCACTGACTTGGAAAATCTCACTGTAATAACATATTACTTTAATATTAATAACAAATTCACATTTTAATACCACATTTAACTTTCAACCCTACCCCCATTCTGCTTAATGCCTGGTTCCATAGTAACAGTTCATGGAATACTCAACTGAACTCATAGGTCACAAGTTCAGCATATTTTCATGTTCACCACACAATGTTGCAAATACAAACAGCAGGTGTGGTTGACTTTCCAAAATATGAGCTTATTCTATGTAATGTACCTTTTAAACATTGTTTACTAACCAATAAGAAACATGCTTTTTAAAGACAGAAACATGCACCCTTTTTTTGACTGTACAATGTTCCTAACAGCCAATCATTTCTCTTCTTTTTTTTAAACTGCATCTTGTCAATCATTTTAGATACCTCTCATTCTACCAACTGACTACTTCAGTTACAGACATATTTTCCTTACAGCCAGACTTCCCTCCAAGATGCTTAGAGTGTGGATTGTGGGACACAGCTATGTTTTCTGTTACAAAAGGAATGCTGAAAGCAGAGGTGTTGACAAAGACCTAGCTTTGCAAAATGCGGACATTAAATGGATTGGACAAAGAGGATTAAAATGGCACCAATTGATGCCTTTGGTTAAAACCTTTTCACATCGCCAACTCCCTGACATCATGATTTTCCTCTGTGGTGGCAATGACCTGGGCACATTAACTGGGGTAGGTCAGGAAATACTAATGAAGGACACCTTTGCAGAATTGATGTTGCTTTTCCCTAAAACTGTCTTTGTATATTCTAACATATGACAAATACAGAAATGGAAGTAGTCCTATCCATTCTGTCCACAGATTGAGAAAGCTAGAAAAAATGTCAATAAAGCTAGTCACAGGGATTCTGCTCATGCACAGAACTATGCACAGGAAACCAGGACCTCAGTGAAATGTGGTGCACCAAAAAACTCGCCTCAGTACCCAGAACCCCTATCCGACTAGCATTAGTGTCTCATTCGTTCTCCGTACTACAGCTAAGCTACCAATGATTAGACAACCCAGAACAAGCGACTTAGGGTACTCTCAGGAATGGTGGTAATCAAGAAAACTCTTTCATTTTTATTCTCATACAAGTCCACAAAGCGAGTAATCAGAGACACGGAAAAGTTTAAAATGTTTATTTTTACCTACCTGCTCTAAGATGCAGTATTTTGGCTAACATAAGCAGGCAAATGATAAGAAATAAAACAATCAGCATTGTTACAATTCCATAAAACACACAGAGGGAAATCATGTTATAATGATAGTGGAAACAGGTCTTATAGTGCCTTGTGTACCAACCTCCCCTGGCTAGGAGCTAGTTTTATAATAATAGAAGGTCTCTAGGTTTGAACGGGGAACACCATACCTCCAAGATCAGCTTAGGTGAATCACATCACAGGATCAGCAACACTCTCTGTAGATGTAAAGGTTTTCTCCAAGTGCCAGCATCATGCATGCAATGCAATATTAAAGGCACCCAAGTTTCAGATATTTGCAGCTGTGTGCGTGTTGTGTCTAGAGCATGGGCCGATCAACCTGAATCAACAGCATACATTTTTATTTGACCTTGAAGACTTCTGAACACAGTGTACAGACAGAGATCGCGGTGTAAGTCTAGGGATTTGAAAAACAGACCGTTCTCATGTGAAGAAAAGCAAGCAAGCAAGCAGTTTTACTTACATAACAGTTACTTGTAGTGTTGTGTGCAAAAGCGGCAAAGTGGCAAGGTGGCGTTTAAACTTCTAAAATGCGTATGCTAACATCGCAGTGCGTGCAAGCAGAACCCTGTCTTCACTACACCCTCACCTGATCGGACCACGAACAAAAGGGAAGCAATTTAGGATCGCGGAGTTCAAGTTCGATTGAGACAGAACCAAGTTCATATTTGACAAACCGGATAATTTGGAAGTGTTAAGTTCAAAGTTGCGAGGTAAAAAAAAAACCACAAAGGGGCAGTATACTGCCCTCCTTAGATAGAAAAAAATAGTTTAAAAAAAATGTTAAGAACTGTTACGTTCTGAAGATGGACAAGTGCCAATTTAATCCATCAGCGTATAGGCCCAGTATGTTGCAGCAGCCTCCAAGAGGAAGTCATTGTTATCATCAGCAAAGGATTCGGAAATCCAATTTAGTAAAGTAAATGAACATACATGTTCTTCGATTGCCGGAGCCTCTAGCACCATTAGAGGAAAACTTGTGTGTTCTTCGAGGTAACTTCGTGCCAGGAAGTCATGTGCCGCTGTACATATATCCCAATTCCCTAGAACTCCAAGCGCAGCCGTACAGGCCATAATCCCGATACCAGAGCAGTCCAACTCATGAGTCACTGAGGGACTCATCAGTCGATCATAATCCGGGGCAGGAGACGCCGTGTTGGAGAGGCACAAATCCAGGGCCCATTCAAATGAACAGGCAGTGGAAAACAGGTTGCACGCAAGTTAGGTATGAGAACCCCAAGGACAATCCATAGGCTATACTCAAGGTGGCCAGAGGTAGTGTTCCATAGTATTCAAGCATCCAGTTGTGAAGCTGGAAAAGCCGGGGCAGGCCGTCCTGTGACACAGATTGTGCAGCCATTGCGGAGCAAACAAATCAACAGCAGCACACCGGCAGTCAAGGCGAGAATTAATGGTAACCCGCCGAAGATGCTGGAAAAATAGAATGAAAAAATGCCGGTATCACACCAAATATTGTCTGCAACGAGGTCACAAGGCCGGAGCCCACAACTTTGAAAAAATGCGCCAAGCCAGTTGTTGACGAGGCATTGAATATAGTGTGAATCAGAGTGCCAAAATGAAGTGGGAGATCAGTAATCAAAAGCGCATGCATCTCAGTGCGGGTGTTAGCTATGTGAATGACAAATGTTTCACGAGAGGAAGTTAGGAACTTTCCCAGATTTCAATGTTTGTAAAGTCCATGCAAACTGCACTATGGAACGTAATTGATTTTTACCATGATATAAAACAGACATTTCATCCTGTACAATATCCACAACAGATGAAACAATATTATCCAATGTGTAAATTCTGGAAGAAAGAGTATTAATGCTATTATCAACGACAGCAAGCACTTTTTCTAAATTAGCTTGATCAATAGCTCTCAGTCTAGAAGCAGCTTCAACTTGAGATACTTTCCAAACTTTGTTGTAAACAGCATATACCCATCTTTTGGACCTGCCTCCTACAGGTCCTTTGACAAAGTCATCCAAATCAACATCATCAGTCAATCGCGACAAATGAAGTTTAACTGACGCTAAGGTGGAATGTTTAAGCCAGTTTTGACATCAATTGCCTACAGAATAGGTAGGAACAGAATGGGAGTTTTCAAAACGAGAGTCTACCCTAATCTGTGTATAGCCTGGGGTCAGACCCAGAAAACGATGTTAGCATGTATCTGAACTTTTTTGCCATAATAACCATCCTTGAGGATCCAAGTTGGAAATATTGAAGGAGGTATTAGTAATTAGGGACTGCAATTCATCAAGGGACATATCTGTGTGATTGTCCCATGTAGGATAAGCACCCAGATCAGGAATGGTAGGGGCATTAATTTTTTTAGAAGTAGCCAATACAAAGCAAGTGGTTTGAAAAATAGTAGAATTAAAAAACTACGTGTGGTTCGGTATGGGGCATGCACGATGTAAAGCCTCGGTGCCCTGCACCTGCCAGCTTTTAGAACCCCAAATAGATTTAAGATCAATTGTATCTTTCCACAGCTCATAGCCCCCTATAGCTAATTCATCCATAAAGGACTTTGAATACAGTAATTTAGTGTGTGGAAGTCTAACTTTGGAAGTCGATTTAGCAGACATTTTGAAATAAAAGGCTTCAGGATTGGATTGACTAAAAACCGTAAAATATGTACATTTTTTCAATAGAGTTTTTGAACTACCTTCAATGGGAGCTGGGCTGTGTTCCCATTGTGTATAATTAACCACATTTCTAAATGTATTTACTTTATGCAGGAAATGGTTGCCATAGTGCTGGTAACAAAATAACACTGCATAATTCACTGAGTCAACGTACAAATCTTCAGCATCAAAAGCAGCATAATATTTCAAATCAGAAAAAAGAGCCTCAACGGCTTGGACATCCCAATCATCAGAGGATATGTTTTGTTTCACAACATCCCCCATAGAAACAGGAAGTACATTGGGTACATTAATCCCCTCTGTAGGGCCATGAATTTGAAATGTTACAGCATCCCATACAATCCCATCTAACACAGGCCAGGCAGTGATATTGACAAAAGTCTGGTCGCTCTTCATGATGTGTAATGGGGAGTGGGGTGCCAAAGTTCCATCAATTAATCTAATTGCAGATCTTTCGGTAAGATAATGTCAATTTACTAGACGAAAAAAGATAACCACAATCGACATGAAGAAAAAAATAGATATGAGTACCAACCAAATGTAAGTCCAAGAGGGAATTAAAAAATGTCTTTTAAACCAAACAGCAAAAATAGAAATTTTTGATGGGGCAGTCGATGTTGTAGAGTTAGTGTCAAATGAAAAACGTGACTGGTCTACTGCACATGTCTGCACACCAGGCAACGACACATCTGTGGGATAGGCATACTCAGTATCTTCATGGTGATCACCAGCCAGTGCATTCAACAATGGATTAGTAACTGTATGCATCTCGATAATAATGTCAGGGCTGTTTGTATATGCCGAGGCCAAAACAGAATTTCTCAGCATTGCTGGACACAAGACCGCTGGAGTCATACTAAGAAGAATCGGCCACTCGTTGTAGTTGGACATTGACATGGAGATGTACCTATTATCCTTGCGACCAGGAAGTGGAGGTAAAATTACTGTTCTTGTACCCTGCATGCCAAGCACTGGAACAGGTGCGCGATAAGAGGGGCTGAACTCCTTCTGTTCTCCACCTTCTCACGGACCAGGTCACCAACTCGAGGTAGCCAGCCAACTATCAGAATCTGAAGTGCAGCATCAGTTGTGGAGGGCAAGTGTTCCTTTGCAAGACTGTTTCAAACCTCTTGTAGATTCGGTAACACAGCAGAATGATCATCTATGTCAAAGGGTTCGGCCAACGCCGCCATGTCTAGACCATAAAGGTACAAACATTTTTATGACAAAGAGCATTTCGTATGGGGTCCGCCCACCCAGAGACCTTCTAGGGAGAGTATTAAGTGCACGTTGTATGCTATACAAATGGGCCAGCCAGTTTCTGCCAGTACCTAAAACCCTAGCTGTCAAGGACTGCTTTAAGTCACGGTTCATTCACTCTACAACAGAATTTCCCTCAGGCCGGTATGGAGACGAAAATTTGACCTGGACCCTCAAAGACCTCATGGCTTCTTTGTACGCCTTAGAGGCGAACGCCGGACCCTGGTCCGAATGGAGGGTGCCACATGCAAATATTCCCACAAAGACATGCAAATCCCTTAAAACAGCTCGAGCATCAGCACTTCTTTGTGGCCAAACCTATAGAAAGTGTGTGCATGAATCCACTGCAACTAAGATGAACTTATACGGAGTATCAGAGGAGAAAGGACCGCAAGTGGTTTATTAGATATGTACAACTGTGTTTGTGGTGGACGCGCAGCAGATGAAGGCTTAATCTGCTGGCAAATGTCACAATTAAGGACATAATCATGAGTCTGTTTATACAATCTGCGCCACCAGTAATGATGCTGCAAGATAGTGACAGTCGCTGAAACGCCTGCATGAGCCGAGGCCATACCTTTGTGAGCGGCTGTTATCAAGGAAAGCCTACGGTCCGCGTTGGAAATCAATCTGTCACCAACGTCGTTAATTCTCATATAGGAACTTTATCAGGACTTAAATGATAAGAGTATTTAGAAGGGAAACCTCTAGGGTAATTATCTCCCTTCTCGGTTGCAGCAATAGCTGCCAAGATGTCATCATCAATTTTACTTTTGGATCTTGTAACTGCTGCTACCAAATATGTCGCCACTGCTGTTTTTGCTGCTTCGTCAGCTAAACTGTTACCAACAGCGTGTACTCCTACGCGCTGGTGACCCTGGGTATGAATTACATTCACGAGAGGCAGACATTCCTTAAGTTCTGCAAATCGAACCCAAAGCATTTTATGTTTGATTGTGCTACCTTTGGAATCATTATATCCATCATGAGTCCAAAAGAATAAATTGTCGTTGAAAGAGTGAACACAGTAGTAAGAGTCACTTACAATAAGCGTAGTCACACGGGCATCAGCAAACTCTATTGCAAGCACCAGAGCACGTAGCTCTGCCAACTGGGCGGTACAGTGCCCTAATATCTGCGTGTGCACGACATCGAACTTGAATTCGCAATTCACCATGGTACCTACCACTATTGTGCAGGCCGCTGAATAAGCATGCTTAGATTCCGTCGCCGGTTGCGCCAAACCGTCAGTGTATATGATACAATGGTAATCCTCATGCGGGCACATGAACTGAGGAGCCGGATGAATAAATTCATACTGTAAGTACTCCTGAGTTTGCAATGAGGAATCAAAGATAAGCGTGACATCCAGAGACGTCAAAGAAGTAGCCCACTGTATGCAAAGCTTTAGAATTCGGTACACTGGCTCTTGTCAGTTTCTCAAGGACAGGATACGGTTTGACAACCAACATGCGTTTCCCCTGCGACAGCGCTCTTTCTTTTAGAATCGCCATCTGCACAGCAGTCAATACTTTTTCGACAGAAGAAAAACGCATTTCAGCCGAAGTGTACACGTGTGACTTGTAAGCAATATGGACTGTGTCTCCCTCATTAAACGTCAAATACTTGAAACCCACTGCTTACCAGGTTTGTGTGGTTGTCACGTGTCAGTAAGTTTTTATACATAAATTAATCCCGGCACTCTAAAGTCATCTGATATTCTTAATGGTTATTAGCCAAAAGAAGAGTAGGACACAATGACAATAATGAAAAACTGGCTGCGGAACATACTAGGTCCTCACGAAATTATATGTCAGAAAGTAATTTAATACACAGTTTTTACAGAAATGAAATACACATTCAAAGGCAATTCTGAATCTTGATACAGATGGATGACAGCCGACACGTGTTTCGTCACGTATAGTGACTTCCTCAGGGCTATGAAATAAGTCTATGGATGCCTTATAAGTCAAGCATGAATTGAACTGCAGTTGATGTTTCGTGTTGAATGCAGAAAATTTCGGACGCGGATTCTGACGTACAATATAATTCCAAGGATTTTAGAACCTGGTGAGGTTCGAAGAGACAGGTATTGTCGCAAAAAAGTCTTCTGATAACTGTGTAGTTGTCTGTAAGAGGTAACAGATCTTCCCCAGTAATTTCTACTATTACTATAGAGAAGATCGACTACGAATTGAAATTTTTTTTTTTTCTCACACTTGTGATTCAAGTAACATCAGACGAAAGTAGTTCAAGTCTCGATGAAAATTATTGATGGATTACAGCTTGTTTGGAAAGGAGCGAGTCTCCACCAAGGTTTCCAATAATAAAGGTTGCTGCACCGTGATGTAAAATAGATTTGTGAGACAAAATTGGTGGCACGGTCTTCGCGTAGTCGTCTATGTGGTAATTTTTGCTGAGTAGTTTGTTGACTTCAACATATTTAGTGAAGTGCAAGATCGGCTCTGGTAAGCCCTCCGAGTAAATGTTTTCCGGGATTATGGCTCCCGTCCCTTCGTATCCGCAATCGAGCGTGTGTGTGTACGTGTCAGTAAGTATTTAGATTCAAGAAGATCAGACTGCAAGGATTGCAGTATAGCAGTATGTTCTGGAAGCCAGCAAGATTTGGTAAAAGTAGGTTGTATCAAGGCATATAGTGGCTTGATACGCTGAGCATAATCGGGAATGTAAGTAAGCCCGAAGTTCAAAAAACCCAGCAAAGATTGTAGTTTTTTCAGAGTTGTAGGAGCGTGCAAATTAGCGCATTTCTCCAGGAAGTGAGGTGCTAAACCTTGTCCTTCGTTGTTGAGCTCATAGTCCAACAACAACACTGTGTACTCTGCAATGTGTGATTTTGCAAAGTTAAATTTGTAACCGAAGTCCGCAAACATGCCAATGATGCGGTCAACTCGACACAGATGCGGCCATATTTCGTCGTCTGTGAGATAAATATAATCAACAGATGAGTACGCATCAGGGTCAATGCTCTCCAACAGAGACGTGTGGCAAAGACGCCTGGGCTGTTTTTATAGCTCATGGCTAATCTTTCAAACTGTTTTTGTTTGCCGCCAGAAGTAAAGGCTGTCCATTGGCTACTAATAGAGGACAGGTTATGACTATAAAAGCCATTTGAAATGTCAAGTGTGGTCTTAAACCTTTTTCTCACGAGTCTATCAACTAGGGCAGAACTGTGGGTATTCTGTACCACGCACGTCCGACAATGAGAGTTCAAATGCCGATAATCCAAAACTATGCGGTACGACCCATCAGGTTTGGTTACAGTGAAAAGAGGGTTATTTATGGGTGACTCACATGTTTCAATTACACCTTGATATTCCAATTGTTCAAGGATTTCTGCAATGGGAGCTTTCGCTTCTCGGCGCATGGGATATTGGGGTTGTGGCTGTGGCATTGACCGCAATGGAATCTCATGGCAGTGTGACAGTTTATCCCATCCGACCTGAGTATGGTACAACGCAGGTGCAAGCACCAGAACCCACTCTTCTGCAAAGTTCTGCGCCTGCTCCTTAGGCACAGTGTGTGCAAAAGAGGAGAGGATTACCTCCTCCCCTCTCGGAGCGGCCAAAACGAAAGGTGGGGACCAGTCCGCCTCCGCTAACAAAATGTCATATGTAGAGGTCAGATTCTCCCCAAAAATCCCTTTTATTGTACATGGTATGTCACCTTCAATTAAGAGCACTATTTCATATAGTCTGTCAGAGGGAGCCACTCTAGTGTCAGCAGTTTCTACGATAATGAATGTGTCAGTTGCTGTTGCCTTCAGATACGGACGCAGTGCTTGCCGCACTATTGTAACCTCCGCCGCGCTGTCTAGCAGCGTTAGTGCCCATGTCAGGTTCCGAAGCTGTGTTCTCACTATCTGTGGCATACCTTGCGGTTAATGCAGCAACTTTCTTTTTCTGAAACTGAGGGCGTTGATGTGGAAAGTCGTCCTGCTTGGCTTTACCATCCGCTGGGCGGGGCTGCTCATGTCCTTGCGGGGCAACCCGACCTCTGCCGCGTTCTCCTCCACCGGCTTGTGAGACCAATGTTTCATGTGAAGAACGAGGAGAACGTTGATCAGGAACCTGAAATCAGGAGACCTCATTCCCGCGCGATCGCGCAACTCATATGTGCATTCAGTAGAACCTGGTATCGGTGATGCAGGACATGACCCTTCTTTCTGATGCTGCTTCCCCTGTTTTTTATTTTTCCAATTGTGTTTAGGAAAAACAGAAGGTCATCTTTAGCAGACTTAAGTTTGCAGTTGTGCTGCTATTTTAGCAAAAGGCTTAACGCCCAAAATATTGCGGCCGATGGTCTTATAAGCCTCCGCAATAATCTTTGGTAACTACCGGGGTTTATCGGCGTTGGCGACGAGGCGTAACTCATTCGACACTTGAAAGTTAACTGAATCTCCCTTGATATTAGCAAGGATGAGATCAGCAACTACGTCCAACATGCCGACAAGCCTCATTCCCAACTCGACCGCCGCCACCGGACCGTGCTCATCCTGAACTCGCTTAATCATGGAGGGCAGTACAGTCATAGACGGTGTGCCGAAGCACTTTGCGTAGACTGCTGCAAATACTTTACCCAGTTCTCACAATCCGTCACCTCAGGTACTAAGTCTTTCTGCAAACTAATCGTGAGAATCCTGTGTTTTTCCACAGGAGTTGTATTTGGAAATACTACTTCCAGCTGGTCAAATTTCTCAGCAAGCCAATAAGGCATATCGTCCTTCTTCTAGGGGCACTTGCCCATTACCGAATTAACCATGACAGGACTAATAGAAATCCCGGCCGGTCCAATTGGTTGCGTTGCAACCCCAGGAGCTCCCACATGGAGGTTGCGTGAGACGTATTGCACTAAAGCCCTGTGTACCGCTATCAAGGCGGTATGTAGCTGACGTACGTCGTACACTGGGGCTTGCAAATAACATGGATGTGGTGTGAACCCGGCCAAGACTGGCCAAGAGGCCCCAGGGATAGACAAGGGGCCTAACTGAACCGGAGTTAGGGCGTGGGGGAGGGCGCCGTTAAACCAAATACGATGCTGCCATGCCAAAATCGGAATCTCCAGTGTCCTATATGGTGTGTAATTCGCAGATATCGCAGTGGGAGTGTAAGTATGGAATGTTTCAGCATCCGCATTCACTGCAGGAAACGTAACCCAAGAGTAGAAAAGCTCATATGGGAACGCTGCATCGGCACTCACCACAAAGATTACTGACATACCATCATCGGGCAACCCAAACTACGTCAGATGACGCCGGAGCGCCACGCGACTGTGCGGTGCTATATCAATATCCCCCATAAGGACACAGAGAAGAAAAACAAGCTATTTGAAATGTAGCACAAAAAAGGGCAGTAATTCAAAATGCAAACCTTTTTAAGTGTCAAGCTTGAATGAACCTATAATCTATCCATATAGGTAGGTAAATCCATCACTTCTGTCAACCAGAAACAGGAGTGAGGGTGTTGTGGGCAAATATAAGCATTACTACTAAAGCGTCTCGAATACAAGACCAAACGTTAGGTGCGCCATGTTGCAGGGATTCTGCTCATGCACAGAACTATGCACAGGAAACCAGGACCTCAGTGAATTGTGGTGTACCAAAAAACTCACCTCAGTACCCAGAACCCCTTTCCGACTAGCATCAGTGTCTCATTCATTCTCCATACTACAGCGAAGCTACCAATGATTAGACAACCCATAACAAGCGACTTAGGGTACTCTCAGGAACGGTGGGAATTAATAACACTCTTTCATTTTTATTCTCATACAAGTCCACAACGTAAGTAATCAGAGACACGGAAAAGTTTAAAATGTTTATTTTTAACTACGTGCTCTAAGATGCAGTATTTTGGTTAACATAAGCAGGCAAATGATTAGAAATAAAACAATCAGCATTGTTACAATTCCATAAAACACAAAGGGAGAAATCATGTTATAATGATAGTGGAAAAAGGTCTTATAGCGCCATGTGTACCACCCTCCCCTGGCTAGGAGCTAGCTTTATAATAATAGAAGAACCCCATACCTTCAAGATCAGCTTAGGTGAGTCACATCACAGGATCAGCAACACTCTCTGTAGATTGAAAGGTTTACTCCAAGTGCCAGCATCATACATGCAATGCAATATTAAAGGCACCCGAGTTTCAGATATTTGCAGCTGTGTGTGTGTTGTGTCTAGAGTGTGGGCCGATCAACCAGCATTCATTGTTATTTGACCTTGAATACTTCTGCACACAGTGTACAGACTGAGATTGTGGTGTAAGTCTAGGGATGTGAAAAACAGACTATTCACATGTGAAGAAAAGCAAGCAAGGAGTTTTACTTACAATAACAGTTACCTGTAGTGTTGTGTGCAAAAGCGGCAAAGTGGCAAGATGGCATTTAAACTTCTAAAACGCTTATGCTAACATAGCAATGTGTGCAAGCAGAACCCTGTCTTCACTACAAGCTGTTTCTGCTTATCTCAGAGATCATAATATGGGCTTCATATACAACAACAATCTGCGCTTCAATATGGATGGCATCTACAGGAGTGATGGTGTACAGTTCAGAGATAAAGGAAATAGAGTCTTTCTCAACAACCTAAGGCTCTGCATTGGCACTTACATGTAGCGACAAAAATCTCCCAATAAACACAAGGGCTCTTTTTAGAGCCGCCCAACAACCCAAAATATTACTAACTTTTTCAAAAAATACCTTTTTGCTTGGAGTCGCGCACCCATCGCTTTCACACTAGAGAGCCGCACTGAGAACCGTGCAGCCATCACGTTCACACTAGGGGCTGCACTGAGAGCCGCGCACCCTTCGTGCTCACACTAGGGGGCCACGCTGAGAGCCACGCACCCATTGTGTTCACACTAGAGGGCCGCGCTGAGAGCCGCGCACCCTTCGTGTTCACACTAGGGGGCCGCACTGAGAGCCGCGCTAGGGTCGTGACTCCAATTTTTATTTTTATTTTTTAAACGTTCACTTTCATTAATTTACATTCGCCTCGGGAGACCCCATTCCCTGAGGCATGGCCACATCTCTATATTTTAAAAAAACATTTAAAGGGGAGAGGGGCCATGTGGCCCCCCTTCCAGGCCACTTATGGCCCCGGGGACCCCATCCCCTGGGACCGAGCCTCTCTGTTAGGGACCGTGGGGGGAGCCTCAATTCCCCCACGGTCCTGCTGGCTCCCCGCCTCCTGCGGGAGCCGGCATTGCTTTTCCACACTGGGAGCTGCTGACATGCATGTGTGGAAAAGCAATCTGCTTTGGATTTTGGAAGTGAGAGCAGGAAACCTGCCATGCTCCCGACCTGTCAAAGCAAAAAGCAGTGTCCCGGGGTGGGTACCCCGGGACACTGCAAGAGCCAGCCCTGGGGTGTAGCGGTCCCCAGGGCCATCAAGGGCTCCAGGAGGGGGGCCGTGCGGCCCCCTCCCTCTATTTTGAAAGCACCGGGGAGGTGGTGGTCCCCAGGGCTTCGGGGGGCCTGCGAGGCCCCGATACATGCTTAATTAAACCCTGGGGAGGTGGCAGTTCCCGGGGCTTGGGGAATCTAGTGAGACCCCACTCATTTTAATTTCTGCCCCGGGAAGGCGGTGTACCCCGGTGCTGCAATAATTTGAGAGTGCCCCATGACCTGGCCCACCCGGGGGCTTTTTAAAAAAAAAACATTTCGGCAAGATTCGCGACCCCAGCGCACATTCCACCAAAATTTAAAAAAATGCATATTTGATTAAAGCCCCGAGGGTGGCGATTCCCGGGGCTCGCGGGGGCCTAGGAGGCCCCCCAATTATCACGAAACAAGGTGGCGGTGGAGGTCACCAGGGCTGCAGGAGGGCCGTGTGCCCTCCTGCACCTAATTTACATAGCCCCCGGGAGGTGGCGGTCCCCAGGGTGCAGAGGCCCCGCAGGACCCCGCAATATAATTATAGGATTGCACCCATAACCTGGCCCACCCGGGGGCTCATTTAAATGATGTGGGGTAGCCCCCACTTCATTTTTCTTTACATTTTTTTGTCCGGATTCACGCTATAGCGTGCATTTGGATGATTTAAAAAAGAGTGCGCATTCGGACATTAAAAAAAAAAACAATAATAATTAGGGGGAACTTGTAGAACCCCTGAGCAGGCCTAGGAGGTCAGGGTGTTTCTACCCTGCCCCCTTTTCTTCACTTTCAACTTTGTTTTACTGATTTCTTGTAACTCGGTTCTACCGAATCACAAAATGGATGCCAACACTTCCTGGTATAGGAGTGTTGGCAACCAATTTGAATGAAGCTCGTGGTCCTGAGGGGTCGCGAACCAACCGCTGCCCTAGACATTTTTATTTTTTGATTTTCTCAGCAACTACTGAATGGATTTATACCATTTAAAAAAAAGGTCGCTGGGCGTGGTCTCGCCGGGCAATGGCGTGAGACGTGTGCTGCTTCTGCTCCGGGCCGCCGCTGGGGTCATTTGCATTCTCTAAGCGGTTCCCCTGCAGCGATCAGGTCCGGACTAACGCCTGAGTGCGGCTGAAGGCGAGGGGCTCCCAACGAGGGGCTTGGACGCGACCCGAGACGGCGGAGGGCTCGGGGCGCTGAGACGGCGGGGTGCTGGAGATCGCTGTCCCGCCCGCCATCTTGCATTTCACCTGCTGCCCGCTGCCGGCAACCAGCGCCGGATATCTGTGGCGGGGGAGAGAGTGGAGGCCCAGTGGATCCGGAGGAGTTCGTCGGGGTTGACCCCCGTTGCTTCGGAGCTGCCCTGAGGGGTCGTGGGCCCTGGACTGACTGGGACATCGGTCCTGGGGTTCCTGCGGACGGCGTTGCGGAGTAGTGGCCGCCATCTTCCCCCGGCCTGGCCTTCCCGCCGGCCGGACTGCTGAGGGCGCGGAGTGGAGAGGCGGCGGAAGGTGACGCGCCAGCTGGGCCCGCGACGACAACGGCGACTACAGAGGTGAGGCGGGACCCGAGGCCCGTGAGGAGACCCGGGCTGTGAGACACGGCGCTGCTTCGCCGGAGCAACAGGGCGCTGCGGGGGAGAACCTGCCCGCCATTTACTGTGACAGGAGCGGCCGAGGCTGGGCGGCAGGGTAGGCCCCTGAAGAGAACTCGGCGGAGGGGCGGGCCTGGATCGCTGGGGGCCCCCGCAGGACTACCGGTGGTGGTGGGGGCCTCTGGGGCCTTACCCGGGGGTCGGTTGCCTTGCTTGCCTTGCCCCTGGTGATTGGCGGTGCGGGGCAGGACGGAGCGGAGTGAAAAACCCGGGGAGCCGCGGCGCCCCTGGCCCCCCTGAGACGGCCTGATTCCGGTGGTGTGGCGGTCCTGGGAGCCCTTCGGTGGGGTGAAGAGTGGCCCTGAGGTGGGCGGCTGGAGTCTGGGGACTGGCTGAGAGCCTGCTTTGGACCTCGAGTGGGTGGAGACCAGTGCCCTGGAGCTCCGACCTGCGGCTCCTTTGGTTGAACACGGGGCAGCCCCGGGGGTCACTGGAGGCTTGCTACGCTTTTGCTGGGACCATTGGTTGACACCGGAGATCGGAGGAGCGCCCTGCAGCCGACTACTCTACTACGCTGGCCCTCGTGGGCTGAACCGCGACGGAGACCCGCAGTGACACCAGCTTGTGCGCAGTGAGTTGTTCCTTGGGGGGGTTGCGGGCCCTCATCCTTTTGCTCACCTTGCTTACACTGGGGCCTTGCGCAGGGGCTTTGAGCCCGCAGGCGAGAAGACTGGGGACTGTGGAACACTGTGGGGCCCTGGACTGGACTGAACTGGGGGTTGTGGCATAGGTTGGTCCTGTGACTGCTCAGACACGGGGTACTGTGGAGGCCCTGCCGACTCAGGGGTGCACGGTGGTGGCCCGTGGAAGGGTCCCTGAAGGAGAGAAGTCGCCGGGCCAGTGCATCTAGACCTCGGCCTCATCGAAAACGACTGGCAGACTTGCAGCATGACGCGCACGAAGGCCGGGAAGGAGCCCCCGGCGACCTCCAAGGATGCCTCGGTTGCTGACCTGTGGGGAAAGTCCGGAGCGGCCTCGTCGGGAGGGGGTGCTGCCGCGGAGCCGGTCACCCAGTCATTCATGGCGCTTTTCATGCAGGAACTCAAGTCGGAGATTGGGTCCCTTCGCACTGAAGTCCAGGCCTGCGTCAAGGACCTCCGGAAGGAAGTGGGAGACCTGGGAGACTGCGTAGACGACATGGAGAAGACCCTGGACGCCCGCACGGAGGACCAGGAGCACCTCTGGCAGCGACTGGCGACCCTGGAGGAACAGCACGTTGAGCTCCAGATCAAACAGGAGGATTTGGAAAATAGAGGGCGCCGCAACAACATTCGCATCAGGGGTGTCCCGATTGGGGCTGAGGGGGACGATATAATGACATTTGTGGCGGACATGCTCCAGGAGATCCGCGGGGATGATGACGTTTCGCCGCCAGCCTTGGATCGGGCGCATAGGGTCTCGGGGCCGCCTGGGAGACCCGGACTCATCCCTGACATCCTGACGAGGGTCCACTTCTTTGTAGAGAAGGAAGCGATCCTCAAAGCTGCCAGAGACAAACCTGACATCCTGTATAAAGGCATGCATGTTCAGCTGTTCCAGGACCTGGCCTCCACAAACCTCCGGCGCCGCAGGGACTTTCGGCCCGTCACGGACAAACTGCGGGAGCTCCACATCCGCCACCAGTGGGGCCACCCCTTCGCTCTCATCTTCCAGTGGGAGTCCAAACGCCGAGTGCTCCGCTCCTACCGGGAGGCGGCCCAGCTACTCCAGATCCCGGACTCCCCATCAGCTAGTCCGACGCGGCGCTCTGCGAAGGCTCGTGGGGCTCCTTTGAAACCGCAGTGGTCCATGGTGCGCCATTCACGACATCCTTCTTCTCCGGATGGCAGCAGATCGTCACGAGATAAGCAGGACATTATCAAACATATTAAATCTCTAGAGGGCGGCTCGCCGCTGGCGGGCTCTCAGGTCCCGCCCCATGAGTGAGACCCCTGGGGTGGCCGCCACACCGGGCTGCAGGCGCTCTTCCTGGGAGTGCTCACGATCTTCTGGGCCAGTGGCTGCTTTGGTGGCTACACTTTTCCTGCTTCTGGCGCCCCGCCGGGGCGATGCGATTGGACCTGCCTCTTGCTATGCCGTGCATACCTACCGGAGAGGCGGTGGCCCGGAGCAGCCTCTTGGTGCTGTGATTTCTTGGCTGAGCGATGACAAACCCCCACGCCTATCCATGGGAGAGTGACATCTCTGGGACAGCCTGTGCCACGCGGCCTGGCTACTCCCTAGACTGGAATAGGACATGTTGGCCATGTTGGCCGGTTCAGGACACATGTGGTTTTCCTTTGTTTTTCCCTTTTCTTCTTCTTCCCCACCTTTGGCGCCCTTCTGATGGGGGGGGAGTACTGACATGTGTGGGTGTGGGAGGGTCAATGCATGCGGAGGGGTTCTGGGACTATGGCTAGTGAGCCGTGCTGGAAGGTCCTTTCCCTTAATGTGAAGGGGCTCAACTCGCCCAACAAGCGTCCCCAAGTGTGGCGGTACCTCCTGCTTCAAGACCCTGACATAATTCTCCTCCAGGAGACCCACCTTCTCAAGGTTGATGTCACCCGCATGGCGCACCCTCGATATCCTAGGCAGTTCTGGGCCTCGGCGACCACTAAAACGGCGGGGGTGGCTATACTCTGCCGGGCAGGAATTGAACCGGGGGCGTCCAAGGTGCTTAGAGACAGCGAGGGTAGGTTCTTGAAGGTTGAGGTCAAGAGGGGTCATCGCATGCTCACCTTATGTAATCTCTACGCTCCCAATCAGGGTCAGGACCTTTTTCTACGCCGGCTGATCAGGGACCATCTAGACCAGGTCACTACGGACCTCATAGTTGGGGGTGATTTCAACCTGGTGTGGGATGCGGAGCTAGATCGCTGTGGGGGGGCCTTCCATGGGGTGGGGGCCATGTCTGCGGCAGTGAAGAGCTCCCTTAGCGCCCTCAACTTAGTAGACGTCTGGCGCTACCACTCCCCAGGCCTGCGCGATTACACATACTATTCACATGCGCACCGTTCATACTCCCGGATAGACCTGATACTTGTCTCTCACTCCCTGCTCGTTCGACGAGTTGACGGGCCCGTCGACCGATATGGCAATGGCGGAAATCGCTCTTATCCCGAAACCTGGGAAGGATCATACCCTTTGCTCCTCTTACCGGCCCATCGCGTTGCTAAACACAGATCTTAAGTTGTATACTAAACTCCTGGCTAAACGGCTTAGTGTCCACATGCCCAACCTTGTCGAGCCGGACCAGGTGGGGTTCATCCAGCATCGTCAAGGAGCAGACAGCGTGCGCCGAATAGCACACATCGTCGGAAAAGCCAAACACTGGGGGATACCGGCGTGCCTGCTCTCGCTCGACGCGGAGAAAGCGTTCGACCGGGTGGACTGGCGGTTCCTCCGCGCGGTGCTCCAGAAGGTGGGTCTTGGCCCGAAGATGGTGGCGCGCATTATGGCTCCCTATCTTTCGCCGGTAGCTAGGGTGCGCGTTAACGGTCAGCTCACGCCGGCCTTCTCCATCTGTAGAGGTACCCGACAGGGCTGCCCCCTATCCCCATTATTGTTCGCTCTTGTGGTGGAGCCCCTCGCCATCATGGTACGCCGGTCCCCCGACATAAGGGGCATCTCCCTCCGGGGGGTGGAGCATAAAATCGCCCTTTTCGCGGACGACCTCCTCCTTACCCTATCGGACCCGCTGCGCTCCCTGCCGGCGACCCACTCGCTGCTCCAGGACTTTGAACAGGCGTCCGGGCTCAAAATCAACCATGCGAAATCATGGGCCCTCAACATCTCGATCCCGGATGGAGATCTGCTGGCGCTTCAGACCTCCACTCCCTATCAGTGGGCGGCCCACTCGGTGCGTTACCTCGGCCTCAACCTGACTCCGGACCTGGCCACCTGGACGCAGGCCAATTGGCAAGAGTATAAGTGCTCAGTCCAGACGGACCTGCGCGCGTGGAGAGCCTTGCCGCTCTCTTGGCTCGGCAGACTCAACACGGTGAAAATGTCTATCTTGCCAAAGATCCTGTACCTCTTCCAAACCCTGCCGACGCCGATCCCGGAACACCAGATCCAGGGACTCCAACGGGAGCTAGTGGCGTTTATCTGGGGTGGGAAGAAACCGCGCTTCTCCAACACGATCTTGATGCTCCCCCGGGACAGGGGTGGCCTAGCGTGTCCGAATCTCCTTGAGTACTACTGGGCGTCCCACCTGCGATTTGTCTTGGAGTGGGGGGCGTGGGAGAGTGAGAAGGTGTGGTTCCACATGGATCGGGCTGTCACCTGCCGCCCTCTGTGGGATCATGCTTGGCTGCCTCGAGGGGCGCGCCATCGCAGCGCGTATATGGCTGTCCCCACCAGAACAGTCCTTGAGATTTGGGACAAGGTGGCGGTTCGGAGAGGTCTCACTTCCTTCCCGTCCCCGCATACCCCCATCGCGCACAATCCGCAGTTTCCGCCAGCCTGTCATCCACCCTTCTTTGCCAATTGGACGGAGACTGGCTGCAGAACGATAGGGAACCTCTTCACGGGGGTAGTTTTAAATCCTTTGCGCAATGCCAGCAAGAATTTGGGATCTCGGAGAATGACAAACTCCAATACATCCAGCTTCGCCACTGGATCCAGGGCTCCTCCCTGACACAGGCAGCCGTACGTCCTTTCACACCGTTCGAACAGCTAGCGCGCACATTCGGCGCATACAAGGGACTGATCTCACGTATCTACGGGGTGTTGCAGCACGCGCAGCGGCCTGTTCCACATCTATACCAATCGAAATGGCAGTCCGTCTCTAGCTCGGGTGTCGCCCCTTCTCAATGGGCGAGGCTGTGGAGAGATATCCCTAAAATTCTGCGTAGCATTCCACAACAAGAGTCGGCCTATAAGGTGATGACTCAATGGTATTACACCCCGGTTCGGCTTCAGAAGATGTTCCCTGCGACGTCTCCCCTTTGCTGGCGCTGTACTCAGGCGCCGGGAGACTTCATTCACATTTGGTGGACCTGCCCCCCGATCACTACTTTCTGGAAAGAGATCCTAAGCCATATCAAATGGGTCCTGGGGTACCCCCTGCCTGCGGATCCGCTGGTTGCGGTCCTGGGCCTCCGGCCGGAGAATACGAGAGCCATGACGGGGCGTGACCGACACCTTAGCCTACACATGCTATGCGCCACCAAACAGACGGTGGCACTATATTGGAAAAAGGCGGAGACGCCCTCCATCAACGTATGGTTTACTCGCCTGTGGCATGTGGTGGCGATGGAGCTGCTCACGGCCCGGCTTCAGTTCCGGGATACTCAATTTAGGAAACTCTGGGCGCCCCTGGTGGACCACCTGGGGCGGTTGGAACATGCCCGAATGAAGCCGCCACGGCTGCGGGCCCTGAGGTTCTTCGAAGATGTTGTATGCCCGGCGGATCCGGGAGATCATTGGGGGCTGTCGGGTCGTGGGCAGGGAGAGCCGGCCACAGCGCTTCCACCCATTGGCGAGGAGACTTCGCCTCTACTAAGCCGGGACGCCGCGGTTCCCGCTGTCTAGGGGGTAAGGTAGCGGATGCTTTTGGCTTTCCCCGCGCCTAGGACGCTTTCCCCCCCTCCCCTCACCCTCCCTGGCACCCTCCCTGTTTCCCCATTTTGTCCCAGGTTTTCCCCCGGTTAGTTGATTGTATTGTGGGTTCTCCTGGTCTTAGGGACGGCCCCGGGGGCCTGGCGCACCACTCTAGCGCGGTCAAATCTGAACTGCCTTATGGCCGGCTTCTTGCGGGTGGGCCTCGTCTAATGGCAGCTGTGCCGCCCCTCACTGGATAGGGCCCACTTGACAGATACGGTGCTCCTATCGCCCTAGGCCCCCCGCTACTGCATGCTGGAGGTGTGACCATGAGCGGCTGGAAGAGAAGTGGGAAGGGTGGGACTCCCGCCTGGTGACCACTTGTTTAGATGTTGCCTCTCTTCCGGGGCGGGGGTGGCGGCGCACTTACAGTAATTACCTGCCAGGCACAGGAGGCACTGAGGGGTTTCCACTCTCGGTATCCTGCAACAGGCCAATCCTACCACGGGGCATGTAGTCATTTTCTGAGCCTGCTGCTGACCTACGGCAACCCTGCGATTGTTCGTCTCTGCTGGTATGCCCTGGAGGGGCCCCTGGGTAGGGGGATTTGGGGCCAAGGGACCTTGAGCATGATAGACCTGTACCTCCAGCTGTACCTGGGTCGTGGCATATCTTTTTGATTGGTTGGGCCCTCGCCCATTGTTGCTTGAATGTGGTGGCTGCCGGCCCCTGTGGTTGTAGGCGAACCAGCTGTGTACTGCTACAGGAGTGCTCCTTTAAATTCAATAAAAAGTTGTATGTAAAAAAAAAAGGTCGCTTTCTGAACCAAGAACTACCTTTTTGCCAATTTTGGTGTAATTCTGTTCAGCAGTTCGGGCTGTAGCCTTGGCTAAAGTTTCCTATGGGAAATTGATTTTCAGACTTTTATTTTTTGAATTTCTCAACTACTATTGAACGGATTTACACCATTTAAAAAAAAGGCCGCTTTCTGAACCAAGCGCTACCTTTTTACCAAACTCGGTGTAATTCCGTTCAGCAGTTCGGGCCGTAGCCTTGGCTAAATTTTCCTATGGGAATTAACATGGAGAAAATACTTTTTGGGACCCCCCTTTTTTCTCAGCCCCCACTTGACGAATCACCCCCGAACTTTCAGGATAGGAGCTGACCTTTATAGACCTTTTCTGTTTAGAGAATTTTGTGAAGATTCGTCAAACGACGCCAAAGTTATTAGCAAATCAAAAAAATGCTTTTCCTATGGAAACTAGGTTCTAACTATAACTACCTACTAGCGACCGCCAGTAGGTAAGATATATATATATATATATATATATATATATATATATATATATATATATATATATATTATCTACTGGCGGTCGCCAGTAGATAGTTATAGTTAGGACCGTGTTTCCATAGGAAATCCGCAACATTCTATTTGGAATAACTTTGGCGCCGGTTGACGAATCCTCGCAAAATTTTCAAAATAGGTGGGACGCTCCGCTCCGCTCCTACCCTGAAAGTCTCGGGAGGATTCGTCAAGCGGGGGCTGAGAAAAAAGGGGGGTCCCAAAATGCATTTTCCCCATGCAATTTTCCATAGGGACCTTTAGTCCAAGGTACAGCCCGAACGGCTGAACAGAATTACTTGAAATTTGGCAGAGCGGTAGTCCTCAGCTCAGCGAAGTGCCTTTTGCAGGTCTGGTGTCAATCTGTTCAGTAGTTCCTGAGAAAATCAAAAGTAAAATCATATATATATGTGGGCGGAGCCTAACCACACATCTCATCCTGAGATCTGATTGGCTGTCAGCACTTCATCCAAGAAGTGTTGGCAGCCATCTTGGGACCAATATACATGATAGCACCTCATTAAAAAGCATTGCAGTTAATAGAAGGTTTTAAGACTTTAGTTACGTTATAAATCATTTGTTGATGGTACCATACTCATTTTAGGAATTGTGGTATGTTCTAAGGTGATTTCACCATGTGAAAAAGCCTTCTGCTGGGATATCATGATTGAGAGAAAAATATTTTCTCATGCTTTTCCTACAGAGATTTGGAAGGTGATCTATAAGCTAAACTGAGAGCTTATTTTCTGTAAATTCACATTATCTTTCTCAGTCATGTGAGAATGAAGTCTGACATTCTCAGTAAAACATGTACATCCAACAAGGGCAGAGACTGTCAGTTGATTCCTTTGTGTTCTACTGCAGCTTCCCAGAGTGTTCCAAAGAACAACTAGAGCGCTAACAGTCCTACTTATGATAAACGTATGGCACACCTGAAGCCATCTTGCTTGGATTAAAGTGGTAACTCTTAAAACATTTAATTTAAAAAGGAACAAAATGAGGGGGTTCATTTTGCCATAGAAATTATGATTAATGCTGAAGAAAGAAAATGAGGGCACATTTTGAGTGACTTCTCAAATCCTCTTCTATTTCATAAAAAAATTCTGACATGCAGACTGAAACATGCACTTTTAATACCAGGAGCAGACTTCCATGGTGAACAGAAGTTTTACTACAGTGATCTAATGAGCAACTAGAGTGCTAACTTTCAGAATTTATGGCAAATGTGTGACATATCTGAATACCTTCATGATGGAATCAAAGTAAAAAACTGAAAGCATTTCCTACTGAGGAGACTGCAGTACATGAGGAAATTAGGAAACTTCATAACAAATAAATCTCCCAAGATGGCCACCGGAGACAAAAGAGCCCAAATGTAGCCCAAATCACCCAGATGTAGCCCAAATATAGCCCAATGACAGAAGTGTGCAAAACACTTATTATTTTGTGTTTTTGCAGTGTTATATAGTGCAGACTTGTCAGGTATTGGAGTGCTTTACATGAGCATTGGTTACATCACACAAGAACAAATTCATTTTGGTTGTAGACATGGGGAGACTAAGTGATTTTACCAAAATCACAGAATGTCGAGCTAAGCAGAAACTCCAACCTGGTTCCCCAGTTGCAAAGTCTTCAGTTCTGGAAGTAACACCACATCCTCTCTCCTAAGTGCAACATTTAATCAAGTGGTCAACTGGATAAAAAAACATAAAGATAACAAATAATTTAAAAGTGCTTTGTCGCTATTTGAAAACTCAGAAAATATGTCCTTATTTTAGTCTTTTAGAGCACTAACCATAATTTTGATGCCAATAAGACCCTCTCATATATGTAATTTCTAAAGGAAATGCTGTAGGTATTATAGTTTTGATTACATCAAGATGACGTCAGGCGTTCCACACTTTTGTAATAAATATAGAATGTTAGCAATCTAGTTGTTCATTAGGATACTGTTGAGAGGCAGAGGCCAGGGGCACGGACTCTGAAAATTGAAGGCAGGTAGGAGGGTGCAAAGGCAACAATTTAACCACACTGAGCAGGCAGGAAGGGCCGTGGCAGCACAACAGACTATGGAGGGCAGTGGAAAGGGGGGCAGGGGCAACAAACCAACAATACAGGACTTGCAAGAGAGTCTGTGGCAATGTAATAGACCATTGTGGGCAGAAGGAAGAGGCAATGGTAGTACAACCATACATGCCAACAGACCCGATTCAGCCAGGAAACGTCCAATGTTTTTAAGCTCAAATGGGCTTTATTTGATCTGTCTCCTGTCTACAATCTCCTCTTTTTCAATGTAACTCAAAGGGGAAAATCAATACCTCAGTTTTTTTTCAAAATCTCCCTCTTACCAAGTTCAAAATGTTTGCAAGTATGGTACATTGGATCATGGAAGGAAATGGGGTAGGGACATGGACTTGGATAACAGAGGACAGGAGGGACATGGAGAGGTGCACCAAACTGACCCTGCAGGGCAGGCATCAGGGTTTGCAGCAGCACAATACACCACACAGGGCATGCGGGACGGGAGTGCAGCACAACAATCCATAGAAGGCAAGAGGGAGGAGACAGGACCATGCACATGGACAACAGAGAACAGAGGGGCAAGAGGCAATGGTAGCTAGCTGACCATAATGGACAGACAGGAGAGAAAGCTGCAGCATAACAGACCATAAAGGACAGGAGGGACGGATCAGGGGTATTACAATGGAACAGACAAGCCAGGAGGGAGGGAGTAGGGGTCTGCACATGTAAACAGAGGGCTGGGGGCAAAGGGGCAGGGCAGGAGCAGCAAGATAGCCATGGAGGTCAGGCAGGATGGGCACTAGAAGCAAGACACACCATGAAGAGCAACAGTGAGACTGTGATGGCATACACACAGACCATGGAGGGAAGGTGGTAGGGGGTCAGGGGCAGCTAACTGACCACACAGGGAAGGTGGGAGGGGCCATGGCAGCACAGAAGACCATGCATGGCAAGTGAGCGGGTTAGTGGCAGCACAATGGCTATGATGGGCAAGAAGGAGGGTGCAGGGGCATGCACAAAGGACGATGGAGGATAGAAGGGAGGGTCAGGACCTGTGCACAGACAAGAAAGTTCAGGGGAAGGGGCCTCACAACAGACCGCACGGGGCAGGCAGGAGGAGCAGTTGCAGCACAACAGACCAGGGAGGGCAGAAGGGTTTGGCAGTACAATGGACCATGTAGGACAGGAGGAAGAGGATAGGGGCATGGCATGTGGACAGGCAGGGTGGAGGTGGCAGGGACAGGTTACAGTCATCTGACAATGCTAGGCAGGTGGGAGGGGAGTGGCAGCTCAACAGAACACTCAGAGTAGATAGGAGTGGCAGGTCCATGGAACATGGTGGGCAAAAAGGATGGAGCAGGGGCATCCACAAAGACATCGGAGGGCAGGGGGAAGGAGAATAGGGGCAGCAAGCTAAGCACAGAGTTTAAGCAGGAGGTCAATGATGGGGCATAGAATTGGGCAATGGAGGGCAGGAGGAGGGGACTGGTACATCATACTAAATTGAGGGCAGTGGCAGCACATCAGACCATGCATGGCAGGAGGGAGGAGGCTAGTCCATGGATTCACACAACAGAGGATAGGGAGGAGGTGGATGGGGCAGCAAGCTAACTGTTCAGAGAAGGCGGGTATTAGGAACTTTATTGTTTTTAAAACGTGTGTCTGTGCGAACTACTTAAAATATGAACAAGTATGCAGCATAATCTCACTTTTATTCAGGATGAAGAGGACGTTTGTGACTGTGACTCCGGGCTCACTTGGCAGAAACACCACCTGACCCTCCACCCCCTATCGCAAAATGTAATGCCCGTGAAAAGGGTAGGTGAACACAGTGTTATATAGAACATAGTCCTGAGAGCACGATTGAAAATGAAAACTAGATATAGTGTATGGTATAAACTATGCACCAAAAAGTGTGATATAAGATGAACCGGGCGTGAAATATAATATGCAATACATTGTGCGCAATGACAGATTCATTGGAGAGCGCGAGATAGCACAGGCACTAGCGCGTGCTATGCGATGTGCACCTTGGAGTGTAATATGCACAGGGCAGTGTTGTGTAACCTAACTAGTCTCTAAAGTTGTAATATAAAATATGTGCTGGGGAGTGTAACGTTGCATATGCACTGTGACAAAGAGATGGATCCCAGATTGTAATATGTATGGCATAGCACTGTGCGTTATAACATAGGCATCGAGGAAGGCACGTTAGATGGGGCAATATAACCCATGCGAAGACAAGTGTGGCATGACATATTCACGGGGTGGTGTTAAAGTGCACATGGGCTAGAGAGTGTCATAGCATATGCACTAGCTGGTGGAATACAACACAGAGGTGTGTGGCACTCGGCAGGCAATGGTGGGTGTAACACAGCATTGGGCTCTGCCAGGAGCGCGCTGTGACTCTCAAGTGATGTTCGTCCCCTTTCCAGAGAGTAAAATAAAAAAGTATTACACATGAGATGTCATCAGTGATGTCATGAGTGATGTCACTGACCATGTCATGAGTGCTGTAATATGTGACGTCATCAGCAGTGCATTGCGGGCGCGCGAGTTATAGTTAGCTGAACTAACTATAACGGGGGAATTTCAATGGTTTTGTACAAGTGAAAAGTCCAGCTAACTATAACACCCCTGAAACCTATGGTTTTTTCAGTGAATTTCTGAGGTTTTTTAAATGCTAATTCCTAACTATAACGTGCCTGAAACCTATGGTTTTTTCTGTGAATATATATATTACCTACTGGCGGTCGCCAGTAGGTAGTTATAGTTAGGACCCCTTTTCCATAGGAAATCCGCAACATTCTATTTTGAATAACTTTGGTGCCGGTCGACGAATCCTCGCGAATTTCTCAAAATAGGTGGGGCGCTACGCTCCGCTCCTACCCTGAAAGTCTCGGGGGGATTCGTCAAGCAGGGGCTGAGATAAAAGGGGGGTCCCAAAACGCGTTTTCCCCATGCATTTTTCCATAGGACCTTTAGACAGGGCTACAGCCCGAACGGCTGAACAGAATTACTAGAAATTTGGCAGAGAGGTAGTCCTCAGGTCAAGGAAGTGCCTTTTGTAGGTTTGGTGTAAATCTGTTCAGTAGATTCTGAGAAAATAGCCTTTAAATCAATATATATATATCTAAGCGCGCTCCGTGCGCGCTGGGTGCGCGCACCTCGCCGTGCGCAAGCGCAATTCTGATTGGTTGTTAGATCTTAGTAAACATTCGAATCGGTGGAAATCAGGAAGCGGCGGCCGCCATTTTGTCTATCGCATAAAGAGGGGGTGATGAACAAAGGGGGAGAACTTGAAAAGGGGGCAGAGTGGGTAGAAATAGACCCAGTAGGCATTGTAAGGGGTCAAAGTAGGACCTTGTAGGGCAAAAAAAAGATTAATATTTTGTTAAAAAATATCGCCGAGTGCGCGCACCCAGCGCGCACCCGAAAAAAAAATTAATAAAACAAAATTAAAAAAAAACGCATTTAAGTGTTTAGATATAAGGTTGCTCTAAAAAGAGCCCTTGTGTTTATTGTTTGTTTTTTGGTACCTACAAGTAAGTACCGATGCAGAGTCTGAGGTTCAAGAGGAAGACTCTGTTGCCTTCATCAGTGAAGTGCACACCATCTCCTCTATAAATGTCTTGCATGTCGTAACGCAAGTTGTTGTGGTAAATGGAACCCATACCATAGTCTCTGAGGAAAGCAGAAATAGATTTGTTGACGTGCTTCCTTGCTTTGTCAATCTGTGGACAAAATTGGTTGGACCAGTTCCACTTTTGCCTTTGGCATATGTTAGAATATACAAAGGCAGTTTGTGGAAAAAGCGACATCAATTGCACAAAGGTGTCCTTAATAAGCATTTCCAGACCTACCCCAGTTAAAGTGCCTAGATCATTACCACCACAGTGCACAATAATAAGGTTAGGCTGTGGGAGATGTTGAAAGGTTTTCACCAAAGGCATTAATTGGTGCCACTTTAACCCTCTCTGACCAATCCATTTGATGTCTACATTTGGCAAAGCAAGGTCTCTCACCATACCTCTTTTCTCTGCAAATTTTTCACTCCAGAAGACATAGCTGTGTCCTACAATCCACACTGTGAACATCTTCAAAGGAGATCTGGATGCACTCAGGAGGTGTAATTCAGTAGAATGGTAAAAAGAAATGAAAGACAGTTTGGAAATGGAGGCATACATATTTTTTTATAAAAAAAAAGAACTGATTGGCTGTTTCATACCATTCTACACTAAAAACTAGGCTGTATGTGTAAAATAATAGAAGCATGTTTTGTATTGGTACAGAAAAATGTGTTACCAAAGAACAGTATTTTGGATTTGCTGTTAGGTTTGAAAAGTCAAGCACTCTTGCTCTGTGGAATTGAAACATTGTGTGGCGAACTTCTGACCTAACTCCACACAGCAGTGTTCCATGAGCTGTTGCTATGGTAGCAGGCAGAAGTCAAGTTGGGGGAAGGGTACTAGGCAGAAGTCAAGTAGGGGGAAGGGTACTTTTGGAAAAGGGTTGGTTTTCAACCAATAGAAATGTGTGATTACATTTGAAAAAAAGGGGGAAGCAGTGAGATTTGAAATTAACATGTATATGTGTGGAAAAAGAGAGGGAAAGTTTGCCATTATCTGGTTCTGCTGAGAGGAGAGAGGTGTAGAGAACAGAGATCCTGGCTCTGATAATCTGCTGTTTGAGTGCCACATTTCTATCACAACTAACTAATTTTAAAGGTGAGGTTAGAGTTTGAGAGGAGATGTATATGGTAAATTAAGAAATGAATAATAGAAATGTAATTCTTTTTGTTGAAGTTGTGTTTATTATTTTCTGTTTTGGGAGAAATTTAAATGTGAGGAACATGTAAAATAATATGGACTATGTTTTCATGATAAATTAAGGTGTATTGGTCTGGACATGGGCTTTTTAAAAAATCTGAAAAGTGGATTCATAATGTGTCAGTCTGTAAAAGTGATTATTACTTGTCAAAAAAAAAGAGCAGTAAGTGTGCTTTGAAATTGGCAAAGAAATTTCGTTTTGTGACTAATGTGAAAACATGACTCTGTGTGCAAATAGGAATTACAGGCAGAGATTTATTGCGTTTTGCTCTGGTGATTTCACAGTTGCATTAGTAGGAAAAAGGGGGAGCGATTTTTTGGTGCAGAAGCAGACTCTTAGCACACACCCAGCTAATTTCCATGTATAATCATGCACAGTATTCACAAGCGAGTGGGGTTTGAGGTTTCAGTCTGTAATGCAAATACATTCAGCATCACTAAGGCTGGTTGCCCTTGCTGGAGTGTAGGCAGTCACCCAGCATACACATGGTGGTGGTCTGAAAAAGCAGTCTGGACATGGGCTTTTTAAAAAATCTGAAAAGTGGATTCATAATGTGTCAGTCTGTAAAAGTGATTATTACTTGTCAAAAAAAAAGAGCAGTAAGTGTGCTTTGAAATTGGCAAAGAAATTTCGTTTTGTGACTAATGTGAAAACATGACTCTGTGTGCAAATAGGAATTACAGGCAGAGATTTATTGCGTTTTGCTCTGGTGATTTCACAGTTGCATTAGTAGGAAAAAGGGGGAGCGATTTTTTGGTGCAGAAGCAGACTCTTAGCACACACCCAGCTAATTTCCATGTATAATCATGCACAGTATTCACAAGCGAGTGGGGTTTGAGGTTTCAGTCTGTAATGCAAATACATTCAGCATCACTAAGGCTGGTTGCCCTTGCTGGAGTGTAGGCAGTCACCCAGCATACACATGGTGGTGGTCTGAAAAAGCAGTCTGGACATGGGCTTTTTAAAAAATCTGAAAAGTGGATTCATAATGTGTCAGTCTGTAAAAGTGATTATTACTTGTCAAAAAAAAAGAGCAGTAAGTGTGCTTTTAAATTGGCAAAGAAATTTCGTTGTGTGACTAATGTGAAAAGAAATGTAGTAATATATTTAAATAAAATAAAGGATTTTTTTTTTAGTTTTTTTCAGGTATTGCTGAAGAGCAGTGAACAAAATTTAAGATGCCTACAAAATCCAGAGTTAAAAAAACCCAGAAAAAAAACGTTATATTTGAAGACAACTGGAGGACCAAAGTTAGTAGAAGATGCTCATGTTGGGAAAAAGAAAAAATCTTCTGGTAAGCAGAAAAAACAATTTCTTAAAAATATATTCAAAACAAGGAAAAATGTACAAAATGTCTGTACTGGAAAGAATGTTATGAAACGAAAAGGACAGGAAAAAATTGAGAAATTAGTTAATGCAAATATACCTTCTGCAACTGAAAAGATTTACATAAACAGAAAAACAGCGTTTAAAGAGATACGTAGAAAAATGTTTGAGAGAAGAGTTATGTCCAATTTGATAAAGGATGTGAAGAAATATAAGCAAAAGAGTAAGTTTTATAAAAGAAAAAAAGAAATTGAAGTCATTGCAGCAAAGGCATTAGAATTAAAAAGGAAACTATTCATTTTAATTTTGAATAGGATGCGTACATTAGACAAAATGGTTAATGTACTGAAATCACATAGCAAAAGGAAAAGAGTAGTGAACAGAACAAACTTTTGTAAAGTGTTTTTAGGAAAGTGGATGCATAGTTCAAGTAGTGAACCTTTTTTTAATGAAGAGAGCTATTTTCAAAGTAATAGTTTGCTGCATGCAGTTGACACCAGAGGTCGTGGTTACGAAGTGACAAATGGTTGCATAATGGAGAAGGAGATAATGGTTCCAAGAGATGAGGTACAAGTGATGGCGGCTGAGGCTATGGGGAGACGTCCTAAAGCCCCAGTGTACACTTGGAATTGTAGTAGTATTTGCACTGTGCGTCAGGAATCTATTGACAAATTTCGTGAGTTTCTAAGAGAATATAGTAAAAAAAGTATAAAACAGAAGATTAAGGTGCTTCAAAGTCTGGATCCATGCAGAGTGAGAGAGAATACTGGTTTGCAGGGTCATTCTCTGGCTTGTCTATCTAGAAAAGTGTGTAATAGTGTTTTCCATCATTTTAGGATGCTGGCTGTTCATCATACTGAAATGAGAAAGTTTGTGAGACGGTTGTATTTTGCAAAAAGTCCAGCAATAAAGTTAAATGAATTGAATAGGGCTCTGTTCCGAGGAACGGTATCAGATGTAGAGAAGGTTGTTGATGAAATTCAGTTTTGTTACTTTGGTCCTGAACAAAACAGTGCAGAGAAGGACACAGTAAATGAGGAAGAAGTGGAAGAGAATGTAGAACCCTCTGTAAGTAACACATTTAATGATCACATAACAAAATTTGCAATAATCTCTAATGAAAGACCAAATTTTACTTGTATTTGTTGCCGCAGAACTCATTATAGAAAACAAACTAGGAATGTTGATCTCTACAGAAAGAGTGAAAATGAAGATAATTATAAGTGGAAGGATTTTGCCACATATATATTTCTTGAAAATTGTTTTGATTTGGGTGAAGATCAGCGTATTTGTAAATACTGTTACAACAAGTTAGAGGAAAATAGAATGCCGACCAGAGCTGTACATAATAATTTAGAATTGGATGCTATTCCTGCTGAACTTTCTGAATTAAATACATATGAGTCTATACTCATTCAATGTGTTCATCCGTTCCAGACCATAGTACGTATGGAGCCCAAAACTGGTAAATTACCTCCTTCAGATTTACTGAGAGGTTTAAAAGGTAGAGTGGTGTATTTGCCCTTGGATTTGAAAAAAAATATGGAAACTATTGATGCGGATACTTTGGAAACTGAACCATTAATTATTCTGGTTAATGGTGTACCTACAAAGAATAAGAAGATTTGGCAGGAGCTGGTAGATGTGCGGAAAGTACAAAGAGCAAATTTGTATTTGAAAAGGAATAACAAATGGTATGAATCAATTTATATAGAAGAAGAAGAAGAAGAAGATTTACAAGAAGACACAGAAACACCAACTGGACAAATTGAAAAAGTGGACAAGTCAAAGGAAGAAGAAATATATGAACATTTTAGCATACATCCTCTCCATTCAAAAGAAGTTATGGGAGACAATATTGATCTGTTTCAGATGAAGAAAGCAAAAGGAACTCCCGTGAGTGTATGGGAGGAGAGCTTGGAAGCTCGATGTTTTCCCCAGCTGTTTCCTAAAGGAAAAGGAGGACGATACGATGAACGTCCGGAACAGATTCCAGCTTCTGAGTATCGGACTACAAGACTATATGCTGAAGATCCCAGATTTCGACAAAGTATTCCTTATTTGTTCCATCTTTTATTTGAAAGCGACTTGTCTGCACTGTCTTATGCAGTAAATCACATTTTAAAAAGTGGAGTACATTTACAAAATGTGTCTGCTAAGGATTTTATGGAGAAAGTGCAGCACCGAGATGATCATTTGGAAACACAACTGATCAATCTGATGGCTTGTCAGTGTGGGACAAATGAATATTGGTACCGACGCCATGGTGAATTAAAATGCATGTTACGGAATTTAGGAACACCAACATGGTTCCTTACCCTAAGCTGTGCCGAGTGATTTACTGGATTTTCTACGAGAGGCAAATTCAAACATTAAAAACATCGAATACAAGACAGCAGGAGAACTGTGCTCATTGGATCCAGTTAATGTTTGCAGATATTTCAATCATAGATTTGAGGCTATGATGTCCTTCATCTGCAATAAAAAAAATCCACCTCTTGGAGAAGTTGTAGATTTCTTTTGGAGAAAAGAGTACCAGGCAAGAGGTGCTCCTCATATTCATATGCTGTTGTGGATCAAGGATGCACCAAAGTTTGGAACAGATACTGATGAAGCAGTGTTATCTTACATTGAAGAATATGCAACATGTGCTATACCAAAAAGCACAGAAGAGAAAAAGTTAAAGGAGCAAGTTTTACGTTTCCAAAGTCATCGATGTGGAAAGTACTGTCAACGGAAATACAAGAGCAAAGATAAATACTACACTAAATGTCGATTTGGATTTCCTAGACCTGTTCTTTCAAATGGAAGAGTAAACAGTTTTATGCCAGCTGTGAGACATACTATCACAAGAAAATCACCTAAGAATACCTACAACCTAAAAAGAAAAGAAGAATCAAAAAATATAAATGACTACAACCCAGTCATTTTATCCATGTGGAACGCTAACATGGATATACAGTATGTAGCTGACAATTCCATTGCTGTTGCTCGATATGTAACGTCTTACATTACCAAATCAGAAAAAACAGAATTGAAGGAAATGTGGGAAGAGATTTCTCACGAGAAGACTGTCAGTAAGAAGCTGTACAGTTTCAGTTTGAAGATGTTATCGCATCGAGAAATTGGATCCTACGAATGTTCAGATAGGTTATCTTCTGCAAGTCTCTACTCGAAATCAAGAAGAATAATTTGGGCAAGTTTAGGCCTTGCAGCAATGAGAAATCGGGTACTGAAATCTGTTGGAGAAATTGAATATTTAGCCGAGAATGACCCACAAAGTACAGATATTTTGAAATCAAACATGTTGGACACATATTATCCAAAAAGAAGTCAACATCTGGAGAACATGTGTCTCTATGAAGTGCTGCAGAACTACATTTATTCACGGAAAGCCGCAGAAGACATCAACAATGGAAAATATAAAGTGATTGGTGAGGAAGGATGTTTGGTGAAGCAAACAAAAGGAAGTTTGATAAATCACAGGAAGCTGAGTTGCGACACTACTGACAAAAAGGAATTTTACTACTTGGCTCTTTTACAGCTGTTTAAACCATGGCGTTCAGAGGACGAACTACTGGGAGAATTTCAAAGCTATGAAGATTCTTTTAATGCTTGCAAAGACAGCATACAATGCAGTACATTCACAACTTATCTGCAAATGTTAAATGAAGAAATTGAACAGGAGACTACAATTGCAGCAGAAGTAGCTAGAGACAGTTCTCAAGACAGCCAAAGTTCAGGAACACTCAGTCAAGATCCTCTAGGACAACCAATCGTTGAAAATGAAGCATCAATAGCCATGAATGAAGTGGAAACTGCTATGAATCAAGCTCAAGAAGAATTTATAGACTTACAAAATTTGGAAAGACAACTGAATGAAGAGCAGCAACAAATTTATGAAGAGATCAGAAGCAAAATTGATCACGGATTTCAACATGAAAAAAAAGAGTGCTCATGCACATCATTTCATCCAATCAGGATGTATGTAAGCGGACAAGCTGGAACTGGGAAAAGTTTCCTTATAAAAGTCATCAGAAGCTACCTACAGCAAAAAACGGATTCTACTTTGTCTTGTGTGGTTACTGCTCCAACTGGGTTAGCAGCATATAACATAAAAGGAATCACTTTACATCGTTTGCTAATGTTACCAGTGGAGCATGAGAACAAAATACAATACAACAAGCTAACTGGAGAAGCATCCTTGGAAGTTTCAAGAGTATTGAAGAAGATGAAAGTTCTCATTATTGATGAGGTGAGCATGGTATCAAACTTAATGCTTGCCTTTGTGCATTTAAGAATGCAGCAAATTTTGAAGACAGACTATGACATGTTATTTGGTGGAAAACACGTCATAGTTTTTGGAGATCTTTTGCAACTTACTCCAGTTAAAGGACAACCAGTGTTTAATACTGTCACACATGAAGACACGAAGAAGTCATTGGGAAGCATCGGTAATACAAATATTTGGTCCTTCTTTGAGTACAAGGAACTTACTACTAATATGAGGCAAGCAAACGATGAAGAATATGGAAGTATTCTGAAAGATATCAGAATTGGACTACTCACTGAAGCTGGCACAAAAGCATTACAGAGTCGGCTGCTACATAATTTATTTCCAAAGGAAGAAATAGTTGCTGAGAAGATATACAAGAACATTGCAGAAAACAAAAGTGTCATCTGCTTAATGCCAACTCTACGTGAATGCTCAATATTCAATGAGGAGCTTTTGAAATTGGAAAAGGAGGAGATCAGGAAATTGGAAGCAGTTGACAAAATTGAGGATGGAAGAATTACTGTCACAGTAACAGGCACACTGAAAAATAAATTGAATTCACTAGAGAAGAACATTTCCAAAACAGCTGGATTAGAAAAAAATCTATATGTTTGCATGAACTGTAGAGTATTTTTAAGGAGAAATTTGGATGTTGAAAAAGGTTTAGTTAATGGAGCTATGGGAAGAGTTGTGGGTTTTATTAGTTATCAGAAAAAAGATGGAATTGAATGTTTAAAAATAAAATTTGATCAGATAGAAGAAGTTAAAGATATTTGTCGTTGTTCAGTTCGTTTCATGCTTGTGAAAGACTTATATGTACGTAGAAAGCAGTTTCCATTTTCTCTAGCATATGCTGTAACTATTCACAAGTCTCAAGGATTGACTGTAGATTGTGCATTTGTGAACATTGGTTCAACTGTGTTCAAAGAAGGTATGGCTTATGTAGCTTTGTCACGAGTGAAAACATTATCTGGTTTATTCATGATAGACTTTGATGACTCAAAAGTTAGTGCTGATGCAAATTGTGTAAAGGAGTATAATAGATTAAGAAGAACCTATGCTCCTCATTTAGGTCAGTATCCTGTGTTGGAGAAACATGTAGTTTCTCGTAAAAGGAGAAATGAGAATATCTGTAATGAAGATGTAGAGAGGAGGAAAAAAAAGAGGAGTGATGTAATTGCAAGCAAAAAGAAAAAGGAAAATGAAGAACAGGTTGTAGGATGTCATTTTGAAAATAGCTCTGGGGTGAACTGCTACGCTATTGTAGTGCTGAATGTTGCATTTTATCTGGAAAGTTTGCAAGAGCAGATAATAGTAAATCAAAGAAAAAGATTCTGTTCTGAGTTGAGTCTCCTTTTTCAAAAGCTGAGTAATGATAAAACTCAAATAGAAAGTGCTACTGAAATTAGAAAACTTTTAGATGTATGTTCAGGACGAACACAGTTTTCTCAAAATGAACAGCAAGATGCACATGAATTTTTGATGTATTTTCTTCAAGTACTGGAAGAAGAAGAAGTTGCAATTGATATTTTATTTGGTCTCTCTTATAAATGGGAACATACTTGTGAAAACTGTTATAATATATGTGGCTCTAATGTTGATAATGAAAGGTTTATTTATTTGACATTACCAGAGAGTAAAACAGTCACTTTTGCTAAATTAGTTAAAGATGCTAATCATAGCATGCAATGCGGTGAGTGTCAATCTGACATGTTTTCAACATTAATTTTAAAGGAATACGGACAGTATGTAATTTTAATGATGCAACGATGTAGAGCTGATGGTTCAAAATTGGATACTTTAATAAAGAAGTTTACAGGACAGCAATTATCAATTTCAGGAAAAACTTTTGTAACTGTTGCAATAATTTTCCATGAAGGACCTACTGTTACTTCTGGACATTACACAGTTTATCTTAAATGTGAGAAAGGCTGGACACTGTGTAATGATTCCCAATTGTTTTTTAAGCAACGTTTGCCTTTTGATTTAGCAAATTCCTATCTAATCTTCCTGAAACCTAAATTTTAGAGAGACTTGGCAAAATCTGGACAAAACAATTTTACCATTTTATTGGATTACCATTGGAATTTTCAAAAAAAAGATTTTTTAAATTATCATTTGGCCTAATGGAAAGATAACCAATTGTAATGTGGACTTTTATAATTTTTTATGAAACTTTCAAAAACCAAAAATTTAGATAAAATTGGTAACATCTGCACAATTCAAATTTTGGAATGTTATTGGAGGGCCATTGGAAATTTTTTTCAAAAAAGAATTTTAAAATTACTATTTGGCCATGCGGAAAAGTAACCAATTCTATTGTGGACCTATTAAATTATTAATAAATCTTTCGGGAACCAAAATGTTACAGAGAAACGGTGAGATCTGTACAAATTTAACTTTAGAATTTTATTGGATTACCATTGGGAATTTAATCAAAAAAGAATTTTAAAATTACTATTTGGCCTAAAGGAAATGGAATCAGATGTATTGTGGAGTTATTTGAGATATAATATTGTGATTATACTTCTGAAACAAAAATATCAGACGGTATTTTAAAGAAATAAGTATTGTTTTTAGATGATATTTTTTTAGAATATTATGCATTTCTATAATGTTAAGTTTAAGTGAGAAGAGATTCTGGGCTTTTTTAATACAATCTTTGAGATTGTTATTTTTTTTTTGCCCGCTGTTAAATGATGAATGCAATTGCTTTCACAATTTATAGTGAAATGCAATATATTCTGAAAACAGCAAAAAAAGGCAAAAAATGTTTTTGATAAATATGTAAATATGTGTACTGTATTATAAAATGTTTTAAAAAATATTAATACTTTTTTCTTTTTTTTCAGATTGATATAGAAAATTTACGAAAAATAGAACCATTTTTAAAGCAATTTTTTAGAAAAATAAATGAAAAAATATTTTTTTGAGTGGGTATGGTAAGTCACCAATATCATGGTTCCTTTTTTTCTACTTCTCTACAATCACATTTTCAATTTTTAATTGTAGTTTCTCAAAAAAAAAAAAAAAAAAAAAAACCTTGGGTGCACCTCAAAAAAATTTCAAAAAAAATTTCTAAAAAAAAAATTTGTTTGGTTAAGTTTATAAGTGGCTCTTAAAAGAGCCCTTGAGTTAATGGAGGGAAACAGGAAGAGAAAAACGCAAAAAAAGAAAAAACATCTATGGCCTAGTGCACGGATGCGCATCAAATTTTCTCTGAAGGAGATCAAGACTGCGGTTCTCTTATTTCTGTGGGGGAGACCAATCAGTGCACCGTGTAGACAACCTCGCCAAACAAGGTGGACCAACAAGAGGTATAGAAACAGGTGAAGGCACCATCGCAGCTGAAGTGCTCCCCTGAGCTGCCGAAGATGTGCTCGGCTGAGCTGCTGCTGATGTCGTCGGCTGAGCAGGTGGAGGGTTTTCTCCAGAAGCTCGACGATAAGTTACTGGATGCATTTTGTAAACATGTCTCAACATAGTGTGAATGCTAAAAGAATATTTCTTGTTAGGATTCCCACGAGATAAGACTTTTTTACAAAGTAGACATGTAACTTTCGGTGCATTTACCTTTTTCTCACCATCTGGAAAAGAGAAAAACTGCCATATAAAGCTGTCTTTCTGCTTCCTGTTCCTCTGCCTCTCAAGAGTGTCCTGGTCACTGTCTGAAGTAGGTTGCTGTTCAGCCATTGTCTCTCAACAACAGAATAGCTCCTTCTCCAAAGGAATCAGAACTAATAATGAGGGGAGTAGGTGTGGTTTGGGAAGAATCTGGAACAGAAAGTACTTCAAACCAATCAAAAGTAATGATTCTTGATCACATGACTTGCCATGAGGGGATTGGGTGTGGTATTGAAACAATTAGAAACTGAAAGTAATGATAACCAATAAGAAATATTGTTTTATTATGTATAAACCCGAGGTGCGCGCACTGCGCAAGCTCCGAGCGCGCACCCCGTGATGACGTATGCACGAACGCGTAAACGCGCAGGTGCATACGTCATATGCGCGTACCTAGCGCGCATACGTTGAACACGCGTATACGCGACCGTTATTGCGCATAATTTTAGCGTATGCGGAAGTAAACCGCGTCGAGCGCGTAGGACGCATGCGTACGTACGTACGCATACGTACTGGGTGCGCGCTCCCAGCGCGCACCATGAAGTATATTTGCGCACGTAAATAACGTACGCCGGAATTCATAAAAAACTTACGAAATAGTACTAGGAGCACGCTCAGAGCGCGCACCCCAAGAATTTATTAAAAAAAAAAAAAAAAAATGGACATAAAATAATTAAAAAAATTTAAAAAAAAAAAAAAAACCTAATTACATTTTTTTTAAAAAAAAATTTATAAAAAAATACAGATAATATATAAATGAATATATAGTAATTTTATTTTAATAAAAAAAAATATCTTTAATTAAAAATACATAACTTAGCATATAAAAAAACATACAAATTCACTGAAAAAACCAAAGGTTTCAAAAACGTTATAGTTAGGGATTAGCATTTAAAAAACCTTGCAAATTCACTGAAAAAACCATAGGTTTCACACACGTTATAGTTAGGAATTAGCATTTAAAAAACCTTGCAAATTCAATGAAAAAACCAAAGGTTTCACACAGGTTATAGTTAGCTGGACATTTCACTCGTAAAAAACCAATGAAATTCCCCCGTTATAGTTAGTTCAGCTAACTATAACTCGCGCGCCCGCAATGCACTGCTGATGACGTCACATATTACATCACTCATGACATGGTCAGTGACATCACTCATGACATCACTGATGACATCTCAAATGACATCACTGATGACATCACTGATGACATCATCCTTGTGATAGAGTGACAGACCACCTCTTCCCCTAATATAACCTTTGATACAAACACTTAAAAAAAGAGAAATTTTAATTTTAAAAACAATGGACATACCAATACCGGTTAAAACAACCTATACAGTAATTCTAAGATCCACATACACATCCACTCATTCACCAACAGCCCTATACAGTCACTCATACATGTACTCACTCATCATATGTACTCATACACCTATACACCCTGTTACACAATGCCACTCATCCATAGAGTTACTCACACACATAGTCACTCATGCTAATAAAGAATCAAACATCCATTTACTTGCATATACAGTTATACACACACCACCACACTTACTTCTACGGAAACTTACACATACTTAGTCTTTTAAACAATCACTTAACGAAACACATACTTATTCATACAGGAACTCTTTCAATCTCTCACTCTCACATATACTCGCTTATATACACCAATAGTCACATATACTACTTTAAAACATATGTAGTTACTCATAGAGACACTATTGAGACAGTCATTCACTCACTAACACACCCATGCACACACTCATGCACCCATAGAGTCCTGCACACATGCTGTCTTGAACACATACAAAGACTGAGTCATTCATTCATGCACCTATGCACTACGTAATACCCCCCACGAACCATGCAGACACTGAGACTGATACTCAAAAACCAACTAATAACCTATATAGACACCCATGTAGCTACTCACCAACCCATGCAGCCACTTATACACAAAGTGAGAGACTGATACAGATATTTACATATTTAAACATTACTCACTAAGCCATGAATTCACTATGATACAGTTAATCAGTCAGTTACACAATCAATTTTTCAAAAACAAATCATCCATTTAGACACTTATATACCCATTTATTCTTCCATCGACCTTGAGATATACATATATAAAACATATTTAATTTTCAGAAAAACACACATTCACTGGATGATGTCATCAGTGATGTCATTTGAGATGTCATCAGTGATGTCATGAGTGATGTCACTGACCATGTCATGAGTGATGTAATATGTGACGTCATCAGCAGTGCATTGCGGGCGCGCGAGTTATAGTTAGCTGAACTAACTATAACGGGGGAATTTCATTGGTTTTTTACGAGTGAAATGTCCAGCTAACTATAACCTGTGTGAAACCTTTGGTTTTTTCATTGAATTTGCAAGGTTTTTTAAATGCTAATTCCTAACTATAACGTGTGTGAAACCTATGGTTTTTTCAGTGAATATATATATATATATATATATATATATATATATATATATATATATATATTATCTACTGGCGGTCGCCAGTAGATAGTTATAGTTAGGATCGTGTTTCCATAGGAAATCCGCAACATTCTATTTGGAATAACTTTGGCGCCGATTGACGAATCCTCGCGAAATTTCACTCGGGAAAAACCATTGAAATTCCCCCGTTATAGTTAGTGCAGGCAACTATAACTCACGCGACCGCAATCCTCTGCTGATGACGTCAGATATTACATCACTGATGACATGTGTGTCTTTCTGAAAAAAAAATATTTGTAATATATGTATAGCTAAAAATTAATGGAAGAAGACATGGGTAAATAAGTGTCTAAATACAGTGATGTAATATCAGACGTCATCAGCAGAGGATTGCGGTCGCGTGAGTTATAGTTGCCTGCATTAACTATAACGGGGGAATTTCAATGGTTTTTCACGAGTGAAATGTCCAGCTAACTATAACATGTGTGAAACCTATGGTTTTTTAAGTGAATTTATATATATATATACATTTGAATGTTGTTCATTTGACATCTGGGAAAGCCTTTCTGTTAGAGAGCATTGCATAAATAGAACCCCAAGCCTTATTCTGAGAACAGTCTTTGATGTGCTTCATTTTATGAAGTGAAGTCCCTTTACAAGTAGTGTTGTGTAATGTGTATTGCTTCATCATGTTTGAGCCACTGAGAGTGCTATTCTGTATTATGTGGAATTACGAAGCAAAACACCTGCATGAGAATACATGCATGATTAAGAAGGGGATCATGTGCATCGAGCAGAAGGTAGAAGGGCTCACCAGAAAAATTATGGTACAGCACTGGAAGAAGTAGGGTACTTTCTGTGGAGTCTTGAGAGTCGCTAACTGAGGCTGCAGATGGTGTACTGGAGTTCAAGGCAATTAGGAAGAATGCTTTTGACATCTCTGTGGCACTGCAGGATAGCTATTAGTTCTAATAAGTAACAAGTGGCAAGAGGTTTCCTCAAGACCCTGGAACAGGATCCAGGGTTCATGAAGGGGATAGCTCTTTGGAGCTGCCTCTTGTGGACCCAGGAATAGGGGGGGTAAATATCCATTTCACATCGGATACACGCCTGGGGAATACATCTAGGGAGTGGTGACTGACAGACTAGTATCTGTTGCGAACAGTGGATGTTTGATTCATGGAACAGATGTTCAGGAGAGCTGACCTGACAGCAAGCTGGAATGGGTGCTGTTCAGCATGAGGTTCGTGGCACCAATGATGGCCCAGTGAAGCTGGCTCCTCAGGGGGAAAAGCTGTAGGCAGGATCAATCCCATTGCCTCCAGGTCTTTGTGAAAGCAATTCTGGGTTTTATACCACTTCTGCGAGTCTATCGGTTACAGGTGCCACTGCTGGTCACAACTCCTCTCCCTGCAAAGTCTCTTGTCAGATTTATGCAAAAAGAAGAATTGATGGACAGAATGTAGAACTATGTCATGCATTCAACCCAGTACAGAGATCTGGACCTAAATCTATAATTTTTTTGCTCGCCATTCCAGTTTGGACCCAGCCATATGCAAATCAGTCTTGACCCTGCCCCAAATGGTAACAGTCCAGCCCGAACTGCCAGGGCAGATCCTCCCTGGACTGGAAGCAAGCATCCTAGGACCGGTTTTGGGCTTTCAGCCCTCATAGGCCACGATAGCTTGACTCCAGTGGCATGGAGAGCACGGGACCCACTTCTGGGCATAGCCATCCCACTCGGTGTGACAAATGCAAAATGAACAATTCATGGACAGAATGTAGAACAATGACATACATTCAACCCAGTACGGAGACCTGTGCCTAAATCCATCGTGTTTTGCTCACCCAGCCATTCCAGTTTAGACCCAGCCATATGCAAATCAGTCTTGATTTTGCCCCCAATGGGAACAGTCCAGCCCGAGCTCCCATTCCAGGTCCTCCCTGGACTGGAAGCAAGCATCCTAGGACTGGTTTCGGGCTTTCAGCCCTCAACAGCCAGGATAGCTTGACTCCAGTGGCATGGAGAGCACCGGGACCAAATCTGGCCATACCCGACCCACTCGGGGTGACAAATGAAAAATGAACAATTGATGGACAGAATGTAGAACAATGTTATACATTCAACCCAGTACAGAGATCTGGGTCTAAATCCATCATTTTTTTGCTCACCATGCCATTCCAGGATGCTTATTTATGGTCCAGTGAGGACCTGGCTTGGCAGTTCGGTCCGGACTGTTCCCATGAGGCACAGGGTCAAGTTTGATTTGCATTTGGTTGGGTCTAAAATGGGGTGGCATGGTGAGCAAAAGAACAATGGATTTAACCCAGAACTCTTGACTGGGGGTGAATGTATGATTCATTCAGTATTACGTCCATCATTTGCTTGCATAGCACTTTTCATTCTAAGTGGGATGGGAATGCCCAGACGTGGGTCCCTTGCTCACTGTGCCACTGGATTTCAGCTAGCCTGGCTGATGAAGGGTAATACCCAGAAACCGTTCCCAGGATGCTTGTTTCCGGTCCAGTGAGGACCTGGTTTGGCAGTTTGGTCTGGATTGTTCCCATGAGGCACAGGGTCAAGACTGATTTGCATATGGCAGGGTCTTAACTGGAGTGGCATGGTGAGCAAAAGAACAATGGATTTAACCCAGATCTCTTGACTGGGGGGTGAATGTATGATTCATTCAGCATTCCGTCCATCATTTGTTTGTTTAGCACTTTTCACCCTAAGTGGGATGGGTATGCCCAGACGTGGGTCCCTTGCTCACTATGCCCCTGGATTCAAGCTAGCCTGGCTGATGAAGGGTAATACCCAGAAACCGGTCCCAGGATGCTCGTTTCCGGTCCAGTGAGGACCTGGCTTGGCAGTTCGGTCTGGACTATTCCCATGAGGCACAGGGTCAAGGCTGATTTGCATATGGCTGGGTCTAAACTGGGGTGGCATGGTGAGCAAAAGAACGATGGATTTAACCCAGTTCTCTTGACTCGGGGTGAATGTATGATTCATTCAGCATTTTGTCCATCATTTGTTTGCGTAGCTCTTGTCAGATTTATGCTGTTCAGATATGGACTTTCCCAAGCAGCACCACAGAGGTTTAAAGGAGAAACTATCAAGCTTGTGGTGTTCATTCAAGCCATCTCATTTTCCAGATGAAGGAAGGCTTTTTCTTGTCCTACTTGGATGGAGGGTTGCTGCAATAACCAATACCTTTAGTTGAACGGGCAACCCAACAATGTTCATCTTCACCACTTTCTAGAATAACAGGTACAAGCTCTTTGATCGTGAGGCACATGTTATGAATCTAGACAGTGAATTATTAATCTGAAAGAAGGAAAATCAGGACCTCCTTACTTAATCACTTGCAGTTTACTTGGTTGTGGAGACAGACTGGCCAGAACAAAGAGAGATTCCCTGTCCTATCAAGGCCTACATTGGGAGCTGAAGGATGTACTTGCCCAAGTGATAAACCCACTTTAAACCTATTCAGAAATCATAGATTTAGTGGCGCCTTTATATCATTTTGCAAAGAGGCAAACTGACAAGAGTGGTAGGTAAATTGATTTATGCGTTGTTATTAAAAACCATTACATTTCATAATGGAGATATAAATACATCATTCTAAAAGAGAATCAAACAGTAAAAGAGATAAAAAGCAAATGTGCCAACATTTAAACATAATGTGCAAAAATATGCCAAACTGAGCAGTTTCTCATGCTACAGTACAGCTAATAATTTTTCTCAGTAGTTCGTAAAAATGTTGTTTATCAGCAGTTCAGCATATAATCTGACGGATTTAGACTCAATATTATTGCCTATCTTCAGGTCCATACACCAAGCTCATGGAATGGAATTTTCAACATCGACCTAGGTTCGTCCACTAAAGCCAGGCACAGACATACATTATGTATAATAGTTTAGTTTCCTGATTTACACAATCCGCAGATCATCTCTGTCATTAAATGATTCAGTTTTTTCCAATGTATTCTCCTAGGATGTGACCAAACCGGTAATGCATAAAATCAATATTTAAGGGCCGTGACCATTCTGCTTCTAAATACAGTTGTTGCTTAAATATCTTATATCTATTAATCAGAGCCCAGGTATGAGATCTGGTAGCCAGCAATTATTTTATCTTTAAGGAGTGATAATTGCTTTACTGAGATGTGAATTCATTTTTTGAAGTCTGTTTGAGCTTACGAGTTTTTCCATAGGGATTGAATTCCTAGGTCTTCATTTGATTGATTAAGGTAACTACAAGCTGGCACATCCATACTCTGTTGTAATTTCTGCCATAAAGCTTGGCATAGTGGATTTTCAGAAGATGACTTTATTCTGTATCATGTTTAAAATAGGCTGTATTTCTTGCAAGCAATTGAATAACTAACCCAAACTCTAATCTTACCTGACCTGGAGATAATAATGATCTAAACATTTTTGCTGATACAGTATTAATCAGGACGGCATCTCTCCCTCGAAGAACTTGGCTTCCATATGTAATGCTATGCGTCAATTTGGCTGGGATGACTTTCAGTAGAGGGTGGAGCTTGGTCCAGCTAAAGTTCTTTGTAGAGACTGAATGATTGAGAGACTCTTCAGATTTATTTAAGCTGTTGAAACGTGGTCTTGTCATCGAATAATACACCCAGGTATCTATAAGTAGATTTTAACTCCAATTGATTCCCACCTAAGACCCAACTCTTCCCCTTTTTATTCTGCCGCTGACTTCCATCACCATTGATTTCTTCCAGTTGACTGTTATGCCATTTATTGTGGAGTATGAATACAGCTTATTGATTAGTCATTGTAGGCCAATTTTTGTCTGACGCATCAAGATGACATTATCAGCATACAGTGGGTTTGACATCTGTTTAGAACCTATTTTTGGTGAGTGGGAAATTATTTCATTTAATTCAATCAAGAGATCTGCCAAGAAGAAATTAAATAGTTATGGAGCCAAATCACAACCTTGCTTTAGCCCCTGATCTATTTGTACTTTCCTAGAAAAACTAGATCCGTGCTCAGATTTTTGAATACATTAACTGGATTGATTTTAGTAAATAGGCTGGGATACCTCAGAATAATAGTTTTTGTCAGCAGCGGTTTCTCCTCGAGGGTGCTGGATCTCCGCCCACCCTAGTTTAATGCATGTGAATGATCATGGTAATTGCAATCAGCAATTACCAGCATCTTGTTTCTTTTAGAATGATAAGTAACGCCAGTGGCGCTCCTCGGCATTCTAAAAGAAATGTGAATGCCTTGTGCCAGTGCTGTCACATCACTCACTTTCCAGCCGGACTCCTGCTGCATGCCTGATGGGTGATTATGCTCATAAACAGGCATCAGGCAGGCAAGTTATGTTATGTTATTTTAATTTGTAGCGCGCACGGATACTCACAAGTGTCCCGGCGCAAAGCATTAAAAAAGGGTGAGGGTGTCTGTTTAAGCAAAAAGATGTGTTTTCAAGTTTTTCTTGAATACTGCTGGGTCTTGAATGTTACGGAGGGCAAGGGGCAATGCATTCCAGGCAACAGCGGCCTTCCTTGCCAACGAACTGCCACCTAGCCTCTGGTATTTGAATCAGGGAACCTGAACAAGGCGAAGGGATGAAGAGCGCAACTGTCTAGATGGTACATAAAAAGAGAACCATTTTTTTAGGTTGGATGGGCCGAGGCCGTGCAGAGCTCGGTGGGCCAAAACCAGTGCATTGAACTTCACCCGTTCCACCATGGGCAGCCAATACAAAGATCGCAGGTGATGTCATACGCTGTTCCTGGCAGAGATGCCCAAAAGAAGTCTGGCTGCCGCATTTTGGACCACCTGGAGCTTTTCAACAAGTATCCCGGGATGCCCATGTAAAGAGCATTGGCATAGTCTAGCCGGGACAGAAGAAATGCACAGGTGACCGTTCCATTCGCTGCCTGGGAAAGGAGAGGAAAAAGCTTCCTCAGAGTCTTGAGAAGACCAAAATAGTTGCCGGCCAACTTCTTGATATGGTTTGAGAAAGAAAGGCTCTCGTCGAACCACACCCCCATGTTCTTGGCCATCTTCCCAGCAGAGGTGGGCAAGGGAAACTCAGGAGGCCAAAGAGAGTCCCAAAAGTTTGGAGGAAATTTTCCGTAAAGGAGAATCTCTGACTTCTACTCATTGCAATTTAATTGCGCAGCCGCTAACCATTTAAAAATGGATGAGAGACAGTGATGAACCGAAGAAACTGACTCATCACTATTGTCCCACGCAAATAGCAGCTGGGTGTCATCGGCATAAGCCATCACCTTGGCCCCCAGGCTCTCGGCCAGATAGACTAAAGGTGTCATATAAATGTTAAAGAGAAGGGGACTAAGGGAAAATCCCTGGGTGATTCCCGTGGTCACAGAGTGTAGAGAGGAGGAGGATGGAAGAATCCAAATCTGCTGGGCCCGCCCTTATAAGAAGGATCTAAGCCAGTTCCTGGCAGTACCTGACACACTGATCCTGGAAAGTCGTGAGAGGAGAAGAGAATGCGGGACCGTGTCGAACGCAGCCGAGAGGTCAAGCAGAATTAATGCTGCCCTCCCCCCGGCATCCAGACACTCCCGAATGGCCTCAACCACCTCCACCAGGACCAATTCGGTGCTATGAGCGGCCCGGAACACAGACTGTGCTGGATGCAGAATACCCTCCCTCTCAACGAAGGTTGTGAGTTGTTTGTTGACGACCTTCTCGCACACCTTAGCCAAGCCAGGCAGAAGAGAAATGGACCGGTAGATTCCAGGATTGAGAGGGTCTAGTGATGTTTTTTTTAGAAGTGGCAAAATCCTGGCCTGCTTCCAGGCTACTGGGACACTGGCTGTCTGGAGAGACAAGTTGATGACACAGTTCACCTCAATATTAATCGTCTCTGCTGCTGCTGCTGCTAGCAGTCTAGCAGGGCAAGGATCAGAAGGTGAGCCGGGTTTTAAACTCTTAAGAATTTTAAGAGAGTCAGACAAGTCCACTGGCTTAAAAGCATCCAAGCGATGTTCAGCACCGGCAGGTGAAGACTGACCAGTTGCCTCAGACCCATTGCCACCAAATGGAAGAGCCGCCTGAATAGTGCGAATCTTATCCACGTCAGGCAAGTTTCCAGTGTCCAGTGTCAAATATAAAAGTTTTACTGCTTACATAAGGGTGTTTGGGGAATACGGGCTTACATAGCGTCAGCCCTGCCATACAATGTTTGGGGTCCCCACTTATGACGTGATGCAAAAGCAACAGTTGATGGGCAGAATGTAGAACAATGTCATACATTCACCCCCAGTACAGAGATCTGGGTATAAATCCATCATTTCTTTGCTCACCATGCCATTCCAGTTTGAACCCAGCCATATGCAAATCAGTCTTGACCCGGCGCCTCATGGGAACAGTCCAGCCTGAACTGCCAAGCCAGGTCCTCCCTGGGCTGGAAACAAGCATCCTAGGACCGGTTTTGGGGTTTCAACCCTCTTCAGCCAGGGTAGCTTGCTTCCAGTGGCATGGAGAGCACGGGACCCACGTCTGGGCATACCCGTCGCACTCGGGGTGACAAATGCAAAAACAACAGTTGATGGACAGAATGCAGAACAATGTCATACATTCACCCGAGTACAGAGATCTGGGCCTAAATCCATCGTTTTTTTGCTCACCATGCCATTCCAGTTTCAACCCAGCCATATGCAAATCAGTCTTGACCCTGCGCCTCATGGGAACAGTCCAGCCCGAACTGCCAAACCAGGTCCTCCCTGGACTGTAAACAACCATCCTAGGACTGGTTTTGGGGTTTCACCCCTCTTCAGCCAGGATAGCTTGATTCTAGTGACATGAATAGCACGGGACCCATGTCTGGGCATACCCGTCCCACTTGGGGTGACAAATGCGAAAACAACAGTTGATGGACAGAATGCAGAACAATGTCATAAAGTCACCCCAGTACAGAGATCTGGGCCTAAATCCATCATTTTTTTGCTCACCATGCCATTCCAGTTTCAACCCAGCCATATGCAAATCAGTCTTGACCCTGCGCCTCATGGGAACAGTCCAGCCCGAACTGCCAAGCCAGGTCCTCCCTGGACTGTAAACAACCATCCTAGGACCGGTTTCGGGGTTTCACCCCTCTTAAGCCAGGATAGCTTGATTACAGTGGCATGGAGAGCACAGGACCCACGTCTGGGTATACCCGTCCCACTCGCAGTGAGAAATGCAAAAACAACAGTTGATGAACAGAATGCAGAACAATGTCATACAATCACCCCAGTACAGAGATCTGGGCCTGGTGAGCAAAAGATCTGGGCATGGTGAGCAAAAGAATGATGGATTTAACCCAGATCTCTTGACTGGGGGTGAATGTTTTGATTTATTCTGCATTCCGTCCATCACTTGTGTGTCTTTAACTTATGATGTGAGGCAGCGTAGTGTTTTCAATCAGCCCTTGGGCATGTACAGTATCAGCCCTGTACTTCAAGGGGCTGCTTGTTTCTAACGCTGTTCAGAAAACCCTGTCCTTTCCCTATTCGTCAATGGGTGGGGTCTTCAAGCTTTTCTGACCTCACTCAACCCTGTGACGTGTTGGAAAAGGGAGGGGTTATTATTTTTTTATCTGTCTAACGGACCATTATGAATATGTACATAGCATTAACTCTCTGCCTCTCTTGGCGGTTTTTCTGTCCTCCGAAGCGGTGCTCCATTGATGCCCCTAAATTAACAAGCTAAGCTGTCATCTGGGTTTTTCTGCCTGCCAGCCGCATCCTCGCTTTACCATCATGTACAGAGGAGCAATTAAGGTAACAATGTGAAAACAGAAATGTATTTAGTGGCTGATTTGTACAAGGTCGAACCATGCAAAATGGATCAAACGTGGCTTACCCACTTAACCAAATTGGGTGATCAAAGCTAAATAGTTTATTTTACTTATGTTCATTTTTCTTTTATCGCATATGAAAGCAGTTTGAAATTTGTGAGTTCAGAATGACAGCTGTACAAAAACCTATTGTGTTATATTTAATAGACTATACTGTTTCTCTCTCTCTATTACAATCTGGGCCACATGACTACTGTCTTGCCTCTTAGATCCCTAATGGCACTGCCACCAGGGTGGGGGTTGGAGCAGGATGGTTCTAAACTCATGTTTAAACACTAGCACTTTTAATGAATGTCTCTTAGTGCAGTGATTTAATGGAATGTTTTATAGTTAAAGCTTACACATGTTAAAGAAATAGATTTTCAGGAATACAGAGAGTACTCTTTCCATCTTTGTAGATTAGCACCCTCAGCTTCTAGCAAGTCGAATGGAATCAATATAATTGTCGTTTGATTTGAGCTCGGTGTGCTGACTGTTCTAACTTCTTTCTCTGGCCTATTTGCAGACAATACATTTTTTTAAGTTCAGCAGGGTTATAACCAGGACCATTCATAACTCAGAAGCTTACTTGACAGTTCTTGACAATCTTGAAATGTTAACTGAACATATTCATGAATATCCATTAATTGAACACACACACACACACACACTTTCTAGCAAACACGCTCGTGCATAAACACTTGTGTAGATCAACGTGGTGAAATGGACCATTACTTGATGGGCAGTCAAAGCAGTGCTTAAACATGTGCACCAGTGCTGTGCAATGGCAAACCAGAAATTGTATGGATTTTTTTTAATGAGTTTTCCTTTGTAAATGAGAACTGTATTTTAAATCAATTTATCACAGAAAGTGCTGAAAACTACACCAAAATACACAAATGTAAAAATAAATTCTCGCATGCAAACCCCATTGTAACCTGTCTCTTGTATATCCAGCTCGCTCACTTCCCTCACTCGCACTAATTTATTTATTACTATTGGGACCTACCAATTTCAAATTCCACCAGCCGCCACTGGTTTTTGCCATAGCAGGTTGCGATTTACACAGTCAAAAGCTGACTTATACGCCACCGAACATAACATATTTCTTATACTTCTTATTCTCAAACTTATGTTTGTCCATTACCAAGACCAGGCATTTCAGATTAGTATCAGTTCCCGCACCCTGGATGAATCCTGTCTAGTTTGGGGAGACAATTTTATTTTCGTCAGCCCCTTTCAGAAAATCTTAAAGCAGCAAGCAAGCTGGCAAAATGTTTAGCCTCAATATCTTGGAGGGTGATTAGTTGATCATTACCTGGTTGATGTTGACTACCATTGGTAAAGATAGGGTTTATTATTGATCCCCTCCATGAGTCAGGAATAGACTGCTGTTGCACAAATTACTTATTATTTGGCAATCTTTTAAAACCTTATTCTTTCTTTGCTCTTCCTTATTTATTTCCTGCAGCCAACTTGTTATTTTTTGATTATCTGATAACTTATCAATAAATAGAGACCATTTGGCAGTTGTATTTAATGAATGTTCTTTGGAGCAAATATTTGCTACATCTCAAACCAAGGCTTTAATGTTTCCGTTTGCCTCTTCTGACCAGCTCAGCCTTCGATAGTGTGGAAACAGGAAAGCTCACAGGACAGCTCCCCAGATAAGAGGGAAGCTTTCCTGTGAGAGGAACTTTGAACATTCATTGTAATTATTTGCTGAGCATGGTCACTCTTGTTTGATTTCTTTACTTCGAATACAACAACTTGATTCATCAGCGGAAGGGTAACTGCTGTATAATCGAAAATCACTGTTGAATTCGAAGCATAGCATGCTCACTGAGGTGGGGAGTCTTGTGGGTACTTCCCATTTGGAATTTTTTGTCTGAGTGATTCAGAGTCCTCTCTTAATGCAATAGCCTTTGTATCAGTTGCTCTCTTTTTTATATCCGTAGTAGAATGTTTAGGAATGGACCAAAGATAACCCTGCTGAATTATATGATCTTCGCAATTAAAAGGACTCAATAAATTCATATTAAAATCTCCGGTCAAAATAACGTCTGGGAGAGGCACTTCCTGAAGGCTAATCAGCATTATATTAGCAAGTTAAGAAAAAGATGATGATAATTTTGACATTGAATTTGGAGGGATATAAAGGTTAATTAAAAAAGAGAGTTCTTGCTTCTCTTGTGCCATTTTGTTAATTTTATTATTAAGATGTTTTCATCTTCTGAAATCATCTGGTCTACTTACAATGGTAGATGTATTGCTACTAAAGTAGCTAAGTCACCCTTTGGCCATCCTGCTTTTCTTGTTTTTATCGCTGGGGATAAGAAGCCAACATATCCGGTGAATTAAAGCCCATGTCTCTTTTAGATAGAGCAAGGCAAAATCCTTAGCTATGGCTGCCATGTTTTTATCATAGACTCTAGGCTGTACCAGAATAATATTCCAAGAACAAATTAGCTGACCTTTTTCAAGAGAAAATTGTGATTTATTAATTTCACTTGCTTTGTGATATCATAAACCTTTATTTCTATTCAAGGCTTTAGTAAGGCAGCCTATATTAAGCTTCAAACTTCCATTTAGATCTGCTTCATTCTTAGTTTGTTGATGCAAAGTTATTGTAGTTGTTTTGCCCCAATTGGATTTTATAAGATGGAATATGATTGTTTAGAATTTCCTAGGATTTTCAGTAGAGATATCTGGTTTTCTATCATAAATGGTTCTGGATAGACAGGTGGTGAGGATCATGTCGTCCTGATGTCCCATGCCAAAAAACAACTTTTTTCTCGGAGAACCCTTTTTGCCAGTGAACTGGATGCCCATGTGACTACAGTTTATTCCTGCTTGTTCCTGTCCTCTTGTTCAATGAGCTATTCTATATCTGGTGTAGTTATTTTGCCAGGGAGGGTATTGCCTGTAACAGTTTCAGGATGTTTCCTCTATTAAGTATTTCTTGCCACCCTCTTGATTGATATAGTGGAGTTAAGATTGTTCTTGTCGATAAATTATCTGCGCATTGCATACTGGCTATCTTGGGATCTTCTATTGAGGTAATGTATAATGATGCAATTGTCGAATTAGATTTTACACACAAACTAGATCTGATATTTTCCTGGCCCAAGTTCTGGCTCCTCTGGTTATCATTATGTTCTGTCACATCAGTGTGCATCTCCTTTTGTGATGAATGTACAACAATTTGGTCATTTCATTCTTTCATTTCCTATCAATACTCCCCTTTTTCATTACATTTTTAGTTGACGATGATGTAATCTGGGCAATTTGGAAATCCTCTTCTTTTTGAGTTTGTTGCGGCTTGCTAAAAACTGGAAAGCATTTTATGCTGCTGTTTACTGGGCCTTGATCATTTTTTTTTTAGCCTATCCTCCTCAAGTGTAGTAGTAATTTCATCATGGTGACAACTCGTAGTGAGACCCTGCATAATTGTTGTTCTGGCTCTTTGTTTGTCTCTTGCTTTACACATTTTTCTCCATTGCTTTTTTAAATGTTTCTTGCTCTAGACATGGTTGAGGAACTGATTGGAGTGTGCAGTGTCCTCTATCAGATCGAGAAGATATGTTTATAGGAGGGCTTTTAAGTTCAATCTCTTTTGTCATTAGGAGAATTGCCCCCTTTATGTCCTCAAAGTATTGAGATGGTGACCATGTTTGCCTCTTTGGATCAATTTTCTACGCGTCTCTATTTCCCTTTTTTCCCTATGGGGTCCTGATTATGGTGAGGATCCCTCCACCCACTTTTTATATTCCAATTGTATTTACTGTTATCTTTTATATCTTTTATCAGTGATGTCAACACCTCAGGAATTTTGATGAGCTTGTTAACTTAAGGAGCACACGTATATTCTATCAGGGTTAATACTGCGTACGTTTGTGCACGGATAATCAAGTTGTTTAATGTCACCAATTTCTGATCTCTTCCCAATATTGAGGTTTCCATTATATTCAATAAATCAATCTGAACCTTCATATTGGTTGATTGATAGTTTAGGGCATACTGTAGACATCTCTATTATTATTGGAGGTTCATGATGGTTTGAAGGGGAATCCATAAACTTTCTCAGTTCTTCTTGTACGTTTTGGTCAACTAGTAAAGCGTCCTGACTGGATTCTTGATTCGCTTGATACAAATGTATCTGCTCTACTGTTTCATGACTGAGTGTAGTTGAGTCTATTGGTTTATCTCCTCTGTTCACTACTACTTTTACTTCAATTGGAAGTGTAGTTCCATTCTTTGAAAAGCTTTCATTTAGCTTGCACACTTCTTTTTGATCTTGCTGGTTTAATTCCTCGGGAATTAGTGATAGGAGCTCCACGTCATCAAATTTATCCCATGCAGATTCTTGACTCTACTCCAGATTGCTCTTTAAGCCTTGCTCATTTGCTGGTGCACGTTTTATATCAAGTGACTGTGACTTTACCTCTGCAATTGTTGTTGGAACCATTGGTTCTGGCAGATTATTTGAACCATGTGGCGTAGGAAAGATGATCTTTTAAAAAGTCAAATGTTTGTGAATTTGTATCGATCTCTGAAATATTTGAGTTATTGGACAGATTAAAGATTGCTTTTGAATTGAGGATTTAGCTTTTATACTTGTTGTCTGTATGGGTTGGTTCCTTTTCTTCTTTTTTGTGAGGGTGTGACACACCCTTTCGCGCCCAGACCTCATAGCGCAGTATTTAAACCTCCTAATAATAGTACTTCCTTAACGAAAAGAGATCAAACTTGTTTGTAGGGTACCTTGGCCTCCGTCGGTGTTACCCCATACAGAGTTGGTCTATCTTAAATATAGGGATAGGAGGGAAAGGTGAAGGGCAATGCAGGATATATGTGGAATCATGTTAAATAAAGTGTGGTACCAGGCAGGTTAAGTTGGAGATTAGTACCTGCAAGTCTTGTGAAGGGTCATAGGGAGTCACTACTGCAGTCCTTCGAGGGGGCTGCTGCGCAATTGGCTCCTTGACCCCCGATGGTGAGAAAAAAGAGCTGCTGTCTTGCCATTGTTTCGCTGCCTGGAGCTGGTGCCTGGAGCCTCCCACCGGACACCAAGTTCAGAGCACACAATCTGACTCCAAAGCCAACCCGCAGGGGCCAGGACCAACCCACCAATTCATGGAGAGCCCCGGCAGTAGGAGCCATGAAACTGCAAAAAGCCGGTAGAAAGAAGACAGAGGTGCGGTGCTACACTTACAAGCCGCACCCAGCCGAGCTAGGCCGCTTGTGGCTCACTCTCTGCGGCAGCCGACTACAAGCGCTGCGCTACCCTGCAGAGGAATACTGAAGATGCCACGAAACTTAACGTGCTTGACGTGCTCTGTGCTTGGCAACCCACACTCTTGACAAGATTGAACATTATTTAGGGGTATTGGTCCTATGTACGCTGAAGGCTGTAGAGAAATAATTAATCATAGCAGCAGGGCCTTAGCCTATGCAGATAGTGAATCTTAATAAACTGTTAACCAGAGAGAAAGAAGAAAGATGGAAAGAAAACATTCAACAGAAGGCAAAGCTCCTAAATCGGTCTCAGGGTCCAAAGCCAACAAAGTAGCCTATGTTATCATATATATGGTTATACCTTTCCTACAAAACATAACAAAAACTACTGGTCTCCTATAATTAGGGGATATCATTAATTATATAGACATTCAGTTTGCACAGATACTAACCATTCTGATTCATATGAGCAACATACCTGAAACTGTAAAGGCGGTAGACAGAAAAGTGCTGTCTTCTGGACCTGTTCACTTCCACACATGTGTGGTCAGAATGGTGTGTCATGAAGCACATATGGATTCTATTTTTTTTATCTGATTGATGCCTAATATATCCATGTATCATGGGCATGCCTTTGCTCATGTTACTTAACCCATTCCTGGACTGGGGAGCCCGAAAAGGCTAGTGAAGGTCAGATTACTGCCACAATTCTTGTCCCAACTATAGCACCTGATTGCTGCCCTACTATGATGCAGCACAACCACTGCATTACCTCAACAAAGACTGATATTCTGTAACAATACTAGAAAGAAACATCTGGCTAACACCTTTATTAGGCACTCCCAGTCCCCAGATGTTTGCCTCTTTTCTTTAATTCAAAGAAATGAGGCAAATTAAGAAAGTGAGTGAAATACAGGTCTATACATCGAGTAACAAGAAAGAAGACACACTTGCTACCTTCATTTCAGTATGACTGGACCAGATCTAGAAAGCAATAGTATTATAAAATTGGACCTCCAGGGTGCATGCCACCAGGTGAGGGTCTATTGCAATTGTGTTCCACCCATTCAGTAGGCCTGGATCTATTGCTTTTTAGATCACCCAGTGACAAAAGGCTTGGGATCCAATACTACCCTGAGCCAGAGAAATATAAGAACTCTGGATGACCCATAAAGTATATAGATGTAATTTTGGAAGGTACATAATCGATTATTCTGCACAGGTTACAATCCAATTAAAGATGTCAATGGTCTCTGTAGGCTAAAGGGAAGTGAAACTGCACTATAACGCAGTTCTCTCCCTATGTGTATAATAGAGGGTTTCTATAGACAAAACAGTAAATGACACTGACTTTCCCTATTAGTGTACTTATAAGGCATATCTCGGGTTAATATCTAATCCTGCAGAGACCCCATTGTGCCAGACTGCCTGTGTACAGTTATTGGGCTGTGCACAACTGTAGTCTCTCACACACAGCCTGCACAGATGTTTACACACCTGTAAACACATGTTCACATGTAACCAGCCAATTACCCCACACCCTTGCTGCATTGTAGCGGCCTTATCTTAAAAGGCGCATACTGGTGGTAAACACCAGCAGTCCGTTTACCATGTGATTACCTAGGTGAGACACATGTAGTGAGACTCACCCACAGTAAAAAGTCCAAAATCGGGTAATCTAAAAAGTAAACAAACCAGGCGCACCCAATTGCAACAGGGTCCAATAGCATGATGAATAAAATGGAATTTTAGACTAGATATATGCTGTTTTGTAGCTATAGATAGCATATTGATATATTCATAGACTGAACCGAATGTTGTGCAACAATGTAAGGCTTGTAAATATCACTTCTGGCCCTGAAGAAATCACAGTGAGATTGTCCCATTTGAAGAAACAAGTGTTCCCTGAAGAATTCATTGGGCGATTGTACCCTTTCCATTACAAGTGTTTTCTGGAGGAGGCTGAAAGAAAGCATATGTTTTTAATGTGGGCATTTTTGTGAATTAATTTTGTATATTAAATACTGACACAAGAAGAGGAGTGCAGTCTAGTCTATTCTTAACAGCTTTCTTTCAGAGAAATTCAGGGTAACTTGTTCTCTTAATTTAGTACCCTTTAAAAATATGTTTTTTAAGCACTAAGAAATTAATGTGTGCACTATGAATATCCTAGTTACCCCCTTGACAGTCACTGTAAAATATTTACGTATGCGCAGAATTTTGTAAAAATAGCATATATTGGAATATGATCTTGGTAAACTGTACAGGTCAAGAAGCCAAGCTATTGCATGTTGGGAAAAGGCAATACATGTCATGAATTGCCATGTTAGTGTTTAAGGAAGGCCAGGGAGCTGATTGATGACAATTGTGATGGTGGAGGCAATACATGCTGAGAGGTAGCAGGGGTAAGCTAAATGGGTTTGGTAGATACAAAGTTTGGGAGTGAGGATGACCTGCAGAGCGTATTAGTGGTGGCAGAGTTGAGCAATATGGTAGCATGAGGAAGAACTGGGAGGAAAGAGCATTCATGTGGTCATCCATTTGCAATTTACTGTCGAGAATGATCCTGAGGAACTTGGGATTTATCACAGTGTTGGGAGTTAGGACAGCACTATGAATATTTGTATGCCATTTAGATGATGTTGGGCCCGATTCACAGAACTAACTTAAGACAAAATCCTAAACTTACTACCATTTTGGTATTCACAGAAGGCACTTACTCATTTTGGTATTCACAGAAGGCACTTACTCATTTCGGTATTCACAGAAGTTAGGAGTCCTAACTTTAGGACTCCTAAATGCCTTCTGTGAATACCGAAAGTCTTAAAATTAGGATTTTTCTCAGTTTAGTAGTAGTATAGTTAGGACTCCTAACTTTAGGACTCCTAAATGCCTTCTGTGAATACCGAAAGTCTTAAGAGTAGGATTTTTCGCAATTTAGTAGTCCTAAGTTTAGGACTCCTAACTTTAGGACTCCTAAATGCCTTCTGTGAATACCGAAAGTCTTAAAATTAGGATTTTTCTCAGTTTAGTAGTAGTATAGTTAGGACTCCTAACTTTAGGACTCCTAAATGCCTTCTGTGAATACCGAAAGTCTTAAAATTAGGATTTTTTTCAGTTTAGTAGTCCTAAGTTTAGACTTAGGACTACTAAATTGAGAAAAATCCTAATTTTAAGACTTTCGGTATTCACAGAAGGCATTTAGGAGTCCTAAAGTTAGGACTCCTAACTTCTGTGAATACCGAAATGAGTAAGTGCCTTCTGTGAATACCAAAATGAGTAAGTGCCTTCTGTGAATACCAAAATGAGTAAGTGCCTTCTGTGAATACCAAAATGGTAGTAAGTTTAGGATTTTGTCTTAAGTTAGTTCTGTGAATCGGGCCCGTTGTCTTTTTTGAGTTTTTGGGAGACTGGGAGGAGCTCAGTATTTGTGGGTTTAATTTTAATTTCTTCTGTTTTATCCAGTCTTGTATCATGGCTAAGAATTATTTTAAGTGTGTAGTTGATTCAGTGCCTTTTATGCTTAGCAATATTTGCATATCATCTGACTGGTGGTGATGTGATGGTTACAAGGTCAGGAAGCTTTACAGTGAGTCGAAGTAAAGGTTATATGTATAGAGACGAGCAGGGATCCCTGTGGTACATGTAAGGGAGTGAGAAGAGGAAGAAGGGGGCGGATATTGTTTTGTGTCAGTCTGAGGTATGATTTGAACCATAGGAGCACTGTTGATGGCAAATCGTTCTTCAAATGATTGGACAGAATGTAGTTTGCCGCAGTTTTAAATGGCACTAAAAAGTCTCAGAATCACCAGACCAGTTCTACAAAGAGGTTTCAAAGCCACAAAGACAATGTGTTTCAATGGCTGATCTGTTGACTTAAAGGGTCACATACATGCTGAGTTAACGATTGAAAGGTTTATTAGTTTGAAAACCGACTGAGCGTATTGGGATATGTATTTAACACGGGTTCAGTTTGTGCCACAGCTGCTAAAAGTTCCCAGCCACTTGGGCATAGAGAGCGTTATATAGAGAAGTCTGAATCGCAGTCCCGTCTTTTGGCTTATCATTGCTGCAACATTCTCCTCCTTTAAAGAAAAACTTGGAGTAATGGTTCACAGGTGAGAGATTTCTCTGGTCTATGAGTGATGATTTCCTCTGGGGAACAGGACTCTTCTCCATGGGCACCCATTTCCATGATCTTTATTTTGTACAGTAAAAATACTGCATCACAAAATGAGAACCCAGCTATGTTAGGGAGACTAACCCTCCACTGGAGAAAACAGAGTTTTCTTGTAAAACCCTCATCCACCAGGGTTACCCTTTGGTAACATTCTTCATCATCAGGTCCATCTCGTTGCACAGGAGCAATTAATGAAATGATAATGGAGACAGTGTTAAAAAATAGGAATGGAGGGGTTCTGAGCTGGAGTACATCTTAAAATACCTAGCTAGTAGGTGTATCCCATTTATTCTGGCCTCTAGTAGGGTTGATTAAAAAGAGGGAGATAGGAAAGAAGGAAGTTTATTACCTGCTTTCCAAAATGGTTGACATGTTTCAAGTCATAACCTCCCGATACCACTCCTGCTGTTTTATACTGAACGCACACTCATTGCATGCTAAAGAAAATGGTGCATATACATTTACCACTGATTTGGCAATCACTGTCTGCATTTCTGTGAAGATTTAAATGGAGAATTAGACTGTGCAGCCCTGTGGACGTATGAATGTTTCTTCCTTCATGTTTACCAATATCAATCTCGTCAAAGTGAGCACCTCCAAGTGAAAGAAACATGAGATAAAATCATATCATAGGTCTCCCTAACATAGCTAAGTTCTCCTTTCCTTTTTTTATGTAATACTTGTTGTGGAGGATGAACCTAGTATATGCTCCCACTCCCACCCTTTTTTTGGATACATAGTAAAAATGCTGGCCAGTGGGAAAGACAGATGACCCAAGAGACTCCTAATCCATATGGGGTCTAAGAGCTAGATAGAGTGGTTCAGTCTGAGTGCCTTGGTGGCCCTCACATCTCTGTACCCCAACATTGTTTATTTAAGTGGTGAATGGGGGGAAGGGCATGAGGATCTATACACACTTGGGCAAATACCTCTACATTGGCGCTAAAGGAGGAGTCAGAGCAACCTGAATGTGCTAACATCTTATACCCCTGCTTTGTCTAAGAAGTGATATGCAGGAAATGACAGACACTTGTCTGACAATCTCTGACTAACTGATGCACGGCGGAGAGGTCAGAGCACTGTGTGTGCTCACCTCTATACTCCTTAGTTGGCTGGAGGTGGTTGGTCACAACAAATCTTGCTATATGGTGTTCCCACTGTTGTAATATGACGATTTGATGCATTTTATGTGATATATTTTATGTTGTGGTTATCCATGTGTACCTTTGCAATTCCTCTATTCATTTTCAGTCTTCTCCTCGCCAAAAGAAATATTGCAGTTTGGTACAAAGAAGGGCATGGTTTGAATGGGCCTGAATCCTGAACTCTCCCCTTGACTTCTTGAGCTAGTATATGATTTCTATTTCTGTTGTTTTTTATAAAGTATTTAATCCACAATCCACACTAGCAACTTTGACTTGGATCTTCAAATGCTCATGCAGTACACAAAGACTTGCAATACTGAGAAGAATTTCCTTTCTGGCAGTTTCTCTGAGGACGAAATGAACAACTTTTGTTTTTTTAAACAGATTTGTATTGCAGTGTCAAACACACCAATAGGGTTTCATAGTATTACAAGTTACTGTTTCTTGTGTGCAAAGCATGAATAGATATACAGTTACAGTACATAACTTCAATGTGGATGAAGTAATGCACACAATACATGGCAAATAACAACCTGTCCCAGATCAAAGAGGGAGTCCACCTCACACGACCCCACTCCTATCCCCCATACTCTTGCCCTAGCATGGTATTGCCTAGTATACATATTCACTCAGAAACTTTTGTGTCCTATAGTGTGGTAAGGGATGGGATGTGTATGGTCTTTCCTCTACTGATGCATCATCTCGTAGTGGGAAATTATCGGGGTGTTCAAATCAGGTTCCTTGCAGAAATCTACCAAGTGGTCCCATGCCCGGGCCTGGTCTGTCGGAACACGGCCCCTTCTAACTTCCTCGAATAAAACCGCACTTTCGTACCCCATCCACCAGATGAGGTCCTGTCTTCATTTAACCAATCTTGGTCCTCCCGAGGCTTTCTAGTGCATGGTAATCTCCCACTTTGCTATGACTGGAGCCAAATGCCCAAACCTAATGGTAATTTTGTATCTGGTAGGATCGATCATTTTTTTCAACAACAGCCAATAATACGACTTTTTAGTAATGCATCCAACGTACTACCTAATTTTATTCACTTACTTACTGACAGCATCCAATAAAATATATCTATTAAAAAAAAAAAGAAAACACCTCCGTTTTAACTGCTTTTCATTTGGAAAACTACTTCATTAATCACCATCCTCTCCTGACTCCTATTGCTCCTTAACTTCAAAATGCTTAGAGTGTGGATTGTTGGCCAAGGTTTTTTCTATTGGGCTGCAAAGGCTGCAAAAAGAGAGGTATTTACAGGGACCTGGGTTTGCGAAATGTGGAGATTAGCCAGAGAGGGTTACAGTTTGATCATTTGCTGGGTTTGGTTAATACCATTGTGGGTTGTTGAGCTCCTCACCTCATGATTGTGCACTGTGGTGGCAATGACCTAGGCATAATGACTGCTGTAGGGCTGGAAATCCTAATGAATGATAAGCTTTGCGGAACTGATGACGCTTTTCTCTCACACTGTCTTGGTGTACTCTAATATATGCCCAAGACAGAAATGGAAGTGGTCAAATCAATTCTGCCCACAGATTGACAAAGCCAAGACGCATGTTAATTAAACTGTTTCTGCATTCCCCAGAGACCACTGCAAAGGCTATACGTATAACAACAATCTGCTTTTTGACATGCATGGAATTTATGGAAATTATGGAGTGTACTTCACAGATGAAGGCAACAGGGTGTTTCTAGGTAACCTAAAACTCTGCATCCGCTCTTAGGCGTAGCTGTCATATACACACAAGCAACACAAAGGCTCTTGTCAGAGTCACCCTAGTACCCAAATATTGTTGATTTTCTTCATAAAGATCCTTTTTTCCCCCATTTTTTGTGGGTCGTGAATATGTTGTGAAATCGCGAAACAAAAGCAGGCATTCAACAGCCACCAGCACATGCAAAAATAACACCTTAAAAAATCCATTCTAAACATTGTGCTACACGTGTTACTATTTACATGCTTCTTTAAAAACATGTTTAAACACATGCTTTTGTACTAAGTAAAAATCCATCTTTAAAACCTATTTTCAGTTTTTGCGGTTATTCGGTGAGTCGCAAAGACGCCGTTAACCACGACGATCGTAACTTTTCCATAAAGTGAAAAAACACTTTTATGCACATATATTACAGTATTTTACAAACTAGGATTTAATTACTGTACACTTCAAAACTCATGTTTATCTACTGTGTTTCTAGAACAACCATCTCTAAAACCGATTTTCAGTTTTTTGCTGTGAGGATGGAGATTGCGATGATGTCGGGAATCGCAACCCTCGCAGATATACGGTGCGAAAGCAGAAAGCAAAAGCAGGCATTCAATGGTCAATACCACATTAAAAAAATATAACTATGTAAGTAATTCTAACCATCACACTAGATAAATCATTTTCTATATAACTCTATAAAAACATTTATTACAAATCTCAATGTAATACAATGTGTATTAATTATTAATTGTTGTATTGTTTTATATTTCACAGTACCTACTTCATGGAGATTGGTCAAATGACGCTAAAGTTATAGGGAAATCGAAAAATGCTTTTCCTATGGAAACTAGGTCTGTAGGGGGAGGACTCTAGATTCTTCTTTCACTTCAAAGCTGCAACAAGTCTAAATATTGTACCTTCAGACCCAACTCTTCTGTACACATTTGGATCTGTGGAAGGCTCAGAAGAAGGACTGCTGTGCTCCTCTTCTGCAAGAATGGCCGGTATCTGTTTCCCTACTCCTCTGCTGCCCTGCTGCTGTAGTGAAGACTGAACTTCTATCTTGAACCCAGGACCACCAGAGTGACTCCAAGGGCTAGTTGCCTGACCTCTTAATCAGAGCCTCAGGGGCAGAAAAGACTCCAAACACCTTGAAACGAGCACCTGGACTCAATTTTCTTTATTTTGTTGTTCAAATTATTCTGATTTAAAAATACAGCATACAATTCATAGCCGACGCGGCGCGTTTCGTCCCAACGGGACTTCTTCAAGGCTCACAGAAAATGCTTATAAGATCCAACGCGAGTCAATGTTTTCCCTTATTCTTTCTGTAATTGTATATTCAAAGGTCTAAAGCCTTCATACAAACAAAAACCTCTATATTTATGTGATGTAGAGGTGGAAGATTCAAGGTGCGATAGCCTTGATCCCTGAATATAACTTGGAGAAAACCACGATAGAGTGTGAAGCACAAATCACTTGTATTCCACTTAGTTGATGTTGCGAAGAATGTGTAGCTCCTATAATCCTGAACGTGACCTGGTATGTCATGTATCAAAGGTACCGAGAATTGCACCTTCAGTAATAGGTTACCTATTACGGAAGGTGCAATTCTCGGTACCTTTGATACATGACATACCAGGTCACGTTCAGGATTATAGGAGCTACACATTCTTGAAGAAGTCCCGTTGGGACGAAACGCGCCGCGTCGGCTATGAATTGTATGCTGTATTTTTAAATCAGAATAATTTGAACAACAAAATAAAGAAAATTTCATCATCCAGATACTGAAGTTTACCGTGAATCCTTGGGAATACTTCACATATTTGTTTGTTTATTGACTTTGACATATATTTCTGTCCATTACACGTGAATTTGAGTTGTGTGCTGAGCCATTTCTGTTTTCTGTAATTTCTTTGGGTGACACCAAATATTAGGGACGCAGGAAGGTCACGTCCCTGGCTCTTTGCACCACATTTTTGTTTATTTACACTATTGTACTAATCTGATTGGTGCAGGTTCTCTAGTGCCCTGCTCTTCTCTCTGCTGTTCAGTATTACAAGCACCTGGACTCAGCCTGCTGTGAATCCTCCCCCCCAAGTGGTGCCACCCCAGTCCTGGGCCCTTTGATATGGGCCCAAAGGTGTTCTGCTAGTCCAACTATGGTCCTTGCAGAACTGACACAGCTGTTGGAAGTGAACTTCTTTGAGGTGAATAAAATCACACAAAAATCATATGAAGCAGTGCATATAATCTGTTTTTTCCTCTAAGGAGACCCACAACCTCTCCTATGAATGTCTCCACTGTGAATGACAGAAACCATTCCAGAACATCTACAGCAGATGACATGCACAACATTCTAACATATTTTACCCATCTCCAACATCTTCCCTTTATAACAAACAACAGTAATTATAATACAAACACATCAAAATAAATTAAACATACAATAATATATACATTTGATAGAATAGAATCTATGCCAGAAATATAACAGCTTTCGGCACACAAGAAGAGATTCCCAAACATATTAATGAAAGACGTGAAGCGTAAAAGTATGGAGAATTAATAATGTCTGTTGTTACGCCATCAAAAGCTTCCTGGGCTTGTTTTGTCCACAGAAACTTTGTTTCTTTTCTAAGCAGGTCTGTCAAAGGTTGAACTATTAATGCATACCCATGAATAAACCTGGAATAGTACTCACTGAGGCCCAGGAATGATTGTAAACCATCCTTATCTTTAGGAGTAGGTTCCTCCGTGATAGCTTTTCCCAATGACATCTTGGGCTATATGCCCTCTCCTGTAATGCTATGACCAATATAATCCACTTGCTGCTTTAAAACTTTAAATTTCTGCTTATTAATTGTCATGCCACATTTCCTTAGTTCGCTTAAGACTTCGCCAAGTCTTTTGTTGTGAGAGTCAACATTGTCTGCATAAACTCAGATGTCATCTTGAATGCCTTTATTCCAGCTCTTCTGCCAAAAAGTGAATCAATAAGCCTTTGAAAGACATTAGCTGCGAATGCCAAACCAAAAGGCATCCGCAGATCCTTGTAGACTCTGACATTCATCAGCCAACAGCATTTGATGGTACACAGACCGTAAGTCAATGGATGAAAAATATTTACAATCACCTAGATTCGCAGACATACCATGGACATGTGGAAGGGGATGGCAGTCTGCTACAATATTACTGTTGAAGGCTCTGATGTCCGCGCATAATCCGATCTCTCCAGATTTCTTTCTTGCAATTACAGCCACATCAACCTATTCAGAAGCCTCTACAGGCATTATAATTTTTTTGGGCACACATTTTGTCCAACAAACACTTTAATGCCTGCTTAACTGATATAGGGACTGGTCTTACTTTTTCTATAACAGGTATTGCATCCTGTTTCAGAACAATTTTGTGGTCAAAATCTTTGACTAAGCCAATTTCATCACTTAAATCTTTTGAAAACCTGTCTAACAACATAGAAATGTTCGCATCACACATATCAATGTGTAAACTTAAAATTGGCATATCACCCACAACAACTGGTTCATCCGAGCCAGGTCTAACCAAAATGCGATGTTTACCTTGATCATATCAGCTCATCCAAATTCTGCAATATATATATTTTTGTATAAATTGTTGTGCCTTTACACATAATTGCATCTTGAAAATATCCCTTTATAATTATGTCTTACTCACCAAATGCCTTGGAATTGATATCCGTTAGTTTCAACTCTCTATGCAACCAATATTTATTAAGAGTAACATCAGATAGAATGGTTATTGGCAAACCCAAGTCTGCCATGACATTGATAACAACACTGCCTATATCTACTTCACAGATGGGACCTTTGAACATTTACTTGTATATTGGAACCTTACCCACATCAAAAGTCAAAACATTGCTCACACCTTCACACAAATCATTTTCATCACACGCAATCTGATTCACTTTCAAATTTGTCTTCACATTACGACACACCACCTGAAAGTGCCCTATTTTCTTAGAAGAGTTTCATTTACAAGAGATAAACATCCAAGTTACTGCCAAATTCACATTTAGCAGCAAGTACTCTCAGAACGGCTAAATAGCCCTCCACAGACACTGCCATTTTTGGTTTCCTTTTAAAAAAACATGTGCCTTTCAAGCATTACAGAAGGCTCATCTGAAAATGTTTTGATCGAGCTATAGCCTCAGTCTATTCATCCCACGTTTCTACTTCCCCAGCAGGTGTAACAATATGAGACATATATCATACAATTCCTGTCCAGCATCTCCTAGATGATTAAATAATAAAGCCGTACATCTCACCTTATCACATTTCTTTGCATCAATAGCAAGTGTATAATTTTCAAAACCTCTGAGCCATTTTCTCCACAGTGTTGGTAGTTTTTCAAGATATTGCAAAAGCATTGTTTGAATTGGCTATGCCTGTAAATATATATTAATATTAAAAATAAACCTCTGTGGTAGAGGGTTGTAAATGGGGAATTTAACTCTGATATACCGGTGAAAGTTAAACACTCTGTATACTGTCAAACAGTACCATTGCTGAATCCTGTGCAGCGCGAAGACTAATTTTGGAATTTATGCGAAGCATTCAACGTCCATCTGACAAGATTGTGAGACAGTACATACGAAGAAACGTTATTATTCGTGATGGTCCCAATTCAAATGGCCACACGTTAGAGTTTGACGAGATGATGTTGTGATGCAGTCCGAGACTAAGACCTGTAGACACCAAAGAATCACAGTGCGCGTGCAGAACGCCAATGTACAAGGTCTCCCACTGATGCGCGCTGGCTGAATCCACCACACCGAAACCTGGGCTGAGGAAGGCTCAACCAGACCCAATGGGGGCCCGGGGCTAACACCGCCCGGAAGCGGGAAGCCCTCCCCCCTATCGCAAAGCCCACGAAAGGAGGGGTGAGCAGGATTGGTCGCCCCAGGATAGCCGACGCCACCCCAATCAAGGGGCGAGTTAGCAAGCAGCTGGGGGCCTTAAATAAGGGTGCGAGGACCTGAGTTAGCCTACAACCCCCCCTACAGGAAGGAAGTAATAGTTGAATTTGTAGTTTGCATTCACATGGTCAAATCCCACCAATGGTCTGCTACTGGGAGCAAGTGCTATAATCTTCCACAACTGTCAGCAAGTGCACTAGTGCAGCCCATCATTTTGCAGTACTACGGGAAATAATATGGGCACTAGAAGAGGTAGACTCCATGGAACTGGAGGTTAAGCTGTTTAGGGCAGCGGCTGCGCTGGCATTCGTTGGGGCAGGCAGGATCAGCGAGATAGTGGCCCTGCGGCAGATAACTCAGGAATGGCCTACATGCGCCGGGCAAACATGGAATTGGGGGGAGGTTATATGAAGATCCTCCGGCGTCGGTTGAAGATGCAGAGGGGTTTCTGGTGAGAAAGGAAGGAAAGGGAGAGTAGGGGAAGCTCCCTCCGATCGTGAAACCATAGGTAGCATGGCGGAAGAAACCCAGGAAAGATATACAAAAGAGAGGAAATTTACTAGAAGTGGATGGAAGGCTCACACAGTGTCCTTGAGATGCCTCACGGCAGGGGCACTGAGGGAGCTAATGACGGCACACAGCCACAGGCAGAGTAGATGTGATGCTCCCACAAGGCCTCAAGGCAGGGGTACTGAGGGAGCTAAACGAAAGGACACAGCCACAGGCTGAGTAGATAAGATGCTCACACAGGGTCCTTGGGATGTCACACGGCAGGGGCTCTGAGGAGCAGGCGAGGGGCCAACACAGGGTCCAGGGCAAGCGGAATGGCACTTGCAGCCCAGGCAGATCCTGATGAACACCCACCAAATTAAGTAGCAAGTTGAAGCGTGGAACCGCAGACACAGAGGCCCGGCAAAAGGGGCACCTCACAAAAACTAGACTGTTTGGGAGCAGTATAACCATGTTATGTCTGAATAACCTACAACCTTTTGAGGCACCAAATCATGTTGTCAGTGGTGTGATGTAAAGGTAAAAGGGACACAGTTAAGTGGGCAAGGGGGGAGGAGGACTCGCCCCCAGGAGGGGTTATGTTCTCGCACTGAATAGCCATTAGGATGCAACAGTAAGAACAATTAAAACACATCAAAAATAAACGTTCTGGGTGACAAACTTTTACAGTACCTTATGTAAAGACTCACTAGCTGTCCCATTTAAGATCCACTTTGAATTGTTGTACCAAACTCACTAAATATTGCTTTTCAAAATAATCCAGTTGTCAGTGAGTGTTCCAGACTCAATCATTGCCAATATGTTGAAAGTGAACTTCTTCGAAGTGAATAAACACTTCAAGAAATTGTATGAAGCAGTAGAAATAATCTGGTTTATTCCTCTAAGACCCACAACCTCTCCCATGAATGTATTCACTGTGGATGTCAGACACCATTCCAGAACATCCACAGCAGATTAATGCACAGCATTTTAACATATTTTGCCCACCTCCAACAGCAGCATGACACATCACTGTGCAGCCTCGCATTAAAATCTCCGCTGTGTGATGAATTTCCGACCCGGGACCCCTGCAGGTCCTTGGAACTGTGATTGGGCAATGCATCCCCAACACAAGACCTCACATCGCAGCCCTGCAGCTGCTCAAAACCACTGAATGGCACACATCCTCAATGCCGGACCTTTCATTAGAGTCCTGTAGCTTCTCTGAACCGCCGCTGCGTGGTGCTTCCTCAATGCAGGATCTTGCATCGCAGCTCGACTGCTCCTCGAAATCACGTCTCCCCGATGTGGTTTTAAGCACTATTTGTATCTAAACCTTTAAAACTGCTTATCTCCGGTTCTACTGATTGAATTTTTGTTGTTTTTATGTCAAATAATCTATTAAAATGTATAATATGTTTCTTAATTGGTATGGGATTTTTCTGCTGTTGTGTTTTCACTTTATTACAGTTTGTAGTGCTGCATAAATACTCTACACATTGCCTCTAGTTAAGCCTGACTACTTTTGTACCAAGCTACCAGAGGGTTAAGAACAGGTTACTTTGGGGTTTGTTTGTGTTTCACCCTTACAGGAATTGTAATTGCTGCTTGAGTGGGGTTTCACTCCCCTCAACCAGTAACCCAATTTCCTACAGATAACATGCGCTCACAGATCAACTACTTGAGGTGGAGTTCACTTTAGGGGTGACAGGCCATATGGCAGAAGGTGGAGCAGAATAGTTATTAATTGCGCTAGTCTGTATGACATGGCGAATGTATATGCCTTGTTCACTTGTTCAGGGCAACAATGTTGTTGATGTAACACTACTATCAGTGTGTAGGGTTTGTGTGCTGTTTGTAGTGGAGTTTGGGGCTGCGTGTGGTGTGCAAAGTCGCTGTTGTGGAGATTACCAAAATGACTGATTTAAGAGTCCTTGAGGGGATGAGATGATCTGCGTGCTGGATTTACAAGGGGAATGGGTATGAAGAGGAGAGTGTTTCAGGAGGGATTATTGGAACTGGGGTAGGAGTGAAGGAAAGATGTGTGAGGTTCTTGGTCTAGATAGGGTCTGGTTGATGGGTTTGTGTGGAATGTAGGACATTTGAGCCTACGTGTGGATTAGTATTTGGGTTGTTAGCAGGACTGATAACCAAGAATAAGGTCAGGTCTTGAATTTGTGTGCATGGGTTTCGCTATGATTATATCACTATTTACTTTGAGGCCACGGTATCAGTGTATTTATTTCTGTCACATATTGTTCTCTATGTTTATTACAGGCAATGCTCTAGAGTGTGGTGTTTGACTGTGGTATATTACGTAAACATGAATTTGTCATCTTCGTACATGTATATAAGCCTACTTGGTTGTCATCAGCATGTGCAAAAATATCTGGTTGCGCTGCATTCTCCACCACATCGCGATCATACGCTACACCTCCTCGTATGGCGATATTGTGGAGTATACAGCATACCAGTCCAACTTCACATGTAGAAGCAGTCATTCTATGCAGCCAATCCAGACAAAGAAAGAATCTTCAAGATAGCAACATTCAGCTGTCATGTGTTCCATGTCCGCACATGGACTGCATTGTGTAGACTTACAGGTCCTCTCCTGCAGGTAAGTTATAAGTCTTGTTTTCACTCTGCACAGACTGTCACCAGTTGGTACAAAAATATTTCTCATATTGTTTTGAATACATTGCTGCACATCAGTGACAGAAGCAGGTTTTAGTGCCAGGGAAAACTCCTCATGAGGTGCCATTGTCATTGGCGGCTGATGAGCTTTTAAAGTGGTGCGAAATAATAGAGCGCTGCTGTGAACAGTCCTGGATGGGAACTATAGGTAGTGGGCCATGAATACATTACCTAATATCACACTGCAACTAATAGCAGCAAGCAAACCAGAGTTTTCCCAATAGGGTTGGAAGGGAGCTCTTCGTGAATGAAACTGTTTGTAAATATGAGGTTCAGTAGTGAGTTTGAAAGCACATTAGATTTAGCAAAATTGGCTAAAAAGGGTGTGAAAGGATGGGTATGAAATATACCGATACATCCACGGAGTGCCTAGTCTGTCTCTTACTACCTAGGGATGTCGGGGTGCCATCCTTCCAAGTGTACATTAATCTATGGTTGTAAAAGCATGCACCTTCAGCACAACTTCTCTAAAAATTTGCTGTAAACCATAAGTATCAGAGGCAGTTCAAAGTAGGCAAGCAATTTAAATGACTATTCATTTTTTTCTTGTATATGGCACCTTTCGTGGCTTCTGTGTTCCACTTACTTGCATTTTGTTCATCCCGCATCTTCCATGTAGATTCTGTTTGGAAGGGGCCTGGTGGGTAAATTAGGTTACACCAAATTTAGTTTCATACCATAGATAGCAGAGGCAGCCACAACTTACAGACTTCTAAAGCAGGTTATAGCTCAGGCGACCTCTCCCCGCGCTCCCCGCAGGCACTCCGCCTGCGGCGGCCGCCGGTGTAGATCAGTGATCGGCTTCCCCCGTCCCTTCTCCCGCAGCTTGAGCGCTTCTCATTTATTATTATTCACTTTCCTGGTATGCCTCAGTAATATAAGGACCATAAGAGATAGGAGCCGAATCCCATGCTTAAAACTCCACAATGGTCCAGAAGTGCAAAACAACGAACGCGCACAAGATTAAGATGTCGATCTAGAGGGAGATCTACATCTCATTCCTGATCTAGATGATCCAGTAAAAGATCTCATTCTTGTCATAGAAGACTATACCCATGTAGGACACCTACTACATCTCGTTCTTCCATCAGAGACTATTTACCTACTCTGTCAGACTCATCTCCATCCAGTGTGTCACCCATGAACAACCTCACCACACTTAACAAGGATCTGATTCGAGGAGTAGTGAAATCAAATGACACATGGGACACTCCTACCATATCAATCTCTGTTGTTTTTGAACCCCTCCATTAGAAGACGGCATTAAAACATCTTATTCCACTGGCCCCTGGATTACTTTTTTCTAAACCCTGATACATGTTAACATTAAAATAAAATACAAACTACATGATCAGGACCGTCACTTCCTGAGAGCAGACCCTTCTTTGGACTAAGTCACTTTTACAGAGCAAATAAAAACCATGCAGAAGCTCCTTCTATTCCCCTGGACAAAAAGAGCAAAGGATGGACTCTGTTGGCAGGATAATGTGTGGGACTCTGTTGGCAGGATAATATGCGGAACACCAACGTCAACAATGAAAGTTGTCAGCACCACTGTACTTTTGGTGAGATATTACAAATCAATCTGGGATGCTCTTCAAAAATGTACTGACAAGATACTTAAGTAAGACAGAGAAGATTTTCAAGCGGTCCCCAACGAGGGCATACTTGTCTTCAACCAGAAAATTGGTGCATTGGCGGATGCTTCTGACCTGGTGTCTCATGGAGAATGCCACGGTATCTGTATGAGATGGAGTTCATGGCTCAGATTAACTTGACCTTGACCTACAACAACAAATCTAGAATCTTCTTTTTTCAAGAAATTATCCTTTTGGTACTCATGATTAGATGAGTAACATGAAGCCTAAAAAGGAACATTGAACGTTGTGGGTTTTGAGAAAGAGTCCAGGAGGAGATACAAGCTGTATGACAGGTGCCTCTTTCCACAGAGGGTTTAAAAAACATCTAAGTAGTCACACCAACATCAACTGCAGCAGAGGCAACATTACCACCTTTGTAAGCCCTCTAGAGGAAGAGGAGGCCAACAACCATCAGCTGCTTCTCGAAAATCTACTGCCAATTTGTTTTTTACTTCTCCCAACATGCCGTCAATCACTCAGGTAGAGGGAAGCATAGGTTATCATCTACAGGAGTGGTTCGTAATTACATCAGACAAATGGGTCTTGCATATTGTTCAGAATGGATATTCTCTTCAATTCAATTCCTCTACCCCATCTATGCCACCAAACTCTTCTTCCTATCAACAGTATTTGTTGCCAAAAGAACTGAACATCTTGCATCAGAAAAATGCAGTGGTGGAGATTCAGTATCACAAAAAAGATCACAGATTGTTTTCTGTTACCTTCTGTTTAAAAAAAAAAGGCCAAACGAAGAGTTCAGCCCTCCTCTTGATCTCCAGATACTGGGCAAAATCATAAGAATTCAGGATGATTGCATTACACCAGATTAACCCTTAATAACATCAAAGGGAATGGATGTTTGCAATAGACCATTTTGAATACAAAGTCCTACCATTATGTCTAAAATCAGCTTCTCAAATATTCACAAAGTATATGGCTGTTGTTGCAGCACACTTGAGGAGGAAAAATATCTTCGGGTAGCCTTATCTATAAGATTGGCTAATAAAATGTGCATCTTCAGAGGAGACTCTGAAATACTTTCAACTATAACTCAATATCCTGTCTTTACTGGGTTCCCAAGTCAACATCAAAGAATATACAATCTACCCAGTAGAAGGGCATTCTATCTTGGTGCAATCTTGGCTACTCAGGTCATAAAAGTGTATCCCTCAGAGGAAAGACATTTCATTCAGATCATCGATCTGTCTGAAATGTCTCAATCTTTTACAAGCTCCTCATCCTACGGCTCGATAGATATCATCCTTTCTAGGTTCAATGGCATCCTGTTTTTTCCTGGTACCGCATGCCATGATTTAGATGAGACCCCTACAGCAATGCCTCAAAGACCAGTGCAATCATTTTCCAGGCTGCTGGGAGAAGAGTTTGACTCTGTTGCAGTAAGCAAGTCTCTCATTTCCATGGCGGGTCACATCAAAACAATTACTGAAAGGAATCCCATCTTTGTCAGAGAAGAAAACTTCTCATATCAACCTTCTGGAGCTAAGAGCAATCCACCTAGCTCCGAAATTGTTCCTTCCTTCATTCACAATGAACTCCATTGTTGTTCAGGTGGACAGTACAATGTATTATCTGAACAAGTATCTTGCATTTTAAGCCATCTGGAAGTATCTAATAGCAAAAAATCTAAGCATCACTGCTGTTCACCTACCAAACAATCAAAATGTTGAAGCAGACTTCCTTATTCAAACATTTCAAGAAAATCTCAACTGAGTTCTAAATGTCAAAGTCCTGCAACCCATTTTCAAGATTGGGGCCACTCATAAATAGATTTATCCACAGATGCAAGAAGCAAAAAATACACAGATAACACCTCTAGGTATTAAGAACCAGAGTCGAAAGGGAATGCCCTTTTGATAGATTGGTCAAAGAAATTTCATTACACATTTCATCCGAATCCTTTGAGATCAAGTGTCCTAATCATACTGTATCATTTCACGACCTGGATAATAATGTAAGCACCAAAATAGCCATGTCAATGGTGGTTTACAGACATTCTTCACCTAGTCAAACAGGAGGCTGCCATGCAGACAAGATCTCCTGTTCAACTTTGGAGGACAGGTCCTACAACCCAAGCTTCCATCATTGAGTTCAGCCATCTGCCTCCTGAAATATTGACATTCAAAACTGTGTGGGCATCCTGCGAGAGGCTACACATCCTTCCAGAAGAACATCATATGCCTTCAAGTGGAAAATGTTCAAAACAACCATTGGGTACATTCAAAACAACCATTACACCTCAACATGTCAGGAAGAAGTAGTGATTCCTAATATACTTCATCAGGCACGGTGTGGTCTACAATTTTCATCCTTTAAAGTGCACCTTGCAGCAACAAATGCCTATTGGAAATCTCCTTCACAAACCTATTGCTTCCGAATGCTTGTGATAAAGGATTTCTTTGGAAATATAAGGACATTATTCCCTCCCATTAAGACTCTTTCACCAACTTCGGAACTTAACATAGTACATTCCAAATTAAAAGGACCTCCCTTTGAACCCATTCACAACGCCACTTTCAATCATTCTACTTGGAAAGCTGCCTTTTTAGTAGCTATCACCTTTGCCAATAGAGTTAGTGAAACACAGGTTTTATGTGCTACAAATCCATCAAAGTGTTCCGCTATAAGACGTGAGACATGTGGTGTCAGATGCTTGGCCCTATGCTGAATGGTATTCTTCTTATCATCACGGGATTTCCAGGTCACACAAGACGCACATACATCTGAGTTTTTCCCTTTTACAGGGAGTTCCCCAGGGCTCAATTCTAAGTCCCACATTGTTCAATCTATACATGGGGTCACTTGCCGATATAGTGGAAGGTCATAAGATGACCATTGTGTCCTACGCTGATGATACTCAGCTAATAAACACACTGTCCCAAAAACCGGATCTCACTACCCATATATTTTCCCACTGCCTGGAAGAGGTAACAGCATGTCCAATTTCCAATCATTGCCTGAAACTCAATGGCAGCAAAACGGAGATGATGATAGTGGGAAAGTTTCCATCGGTCTGGTCATCAGAATGGTGGCCTGAGATGCTTGGCCAACTTCCAACTCCTAAAAGTGAAGTCAAAAATCTTGGAGTGTGGCTCGACTCCAATTTGACATTTGAGAGTCAAATTCGGAAAGTCACAGGTAAATGCTTTGGGACTTTAAAGATCCTGAGGAAGGTCCTCGACCTATTACCTGTCAACGCCAGGAAAACTATTGTACATGCCGTACTCACCTCTCAGATCAACAACTAAAATGTCCCATATCTAGGCTCATCTTAAAAAAGGCTAATGAAGCTGCAGTCAATACAAAACGCAGCAGCCCGCCTAGTGTTGAATCTACACAAAAGAGCATCCATAACAAAAGCCCTAGCCAGACTGCACTGGCTACCGGTGGAAAAAAGAATATTGTTTAAGACAATGTGCTACTGCCACTGTATCTTGGCTAAAAAAGGCCCACTGTACCTTCAAACAATGGTTACAGCCTACACAAACAGCAGATACATGAGATTCGAAGGTAAATCGCTAGTAAGGGTTCCAAGAATCAGAAAGGCTAGGATGGGTGGCCGGCCTTTTAGATATCTGGCAGCCAAACATTGGAATACTCTACCAGTTGTAATAAGAGCAGAGCCCTGTGAGACGACTTTTGGCTTTTCCCACCAATCAATTCGATTACTCTCTCGAGATTGTCCTGACACTTGACTAGGTGCAGAGTGTTTCATCTGCCTTACTCTTTAATCGTGCTATCTGATAGTTTGGTTATTAGCGCGGGGACACACCGGAGGTGTAACCATGCACTCTATAAATGTATAAATAAATACAATAGAGGAGTGATGAGAACCCATCCAAGTTTCCTTCCAAAGGTGGTTTCAGCTTTTCATATTAACGGAAAAAAATATTTGCCTACTTTTTTCCCAAATCCTTATACACTGAATGTAAAAATAGTTTCAAAATTCTACCTGGATAAAACAAATGAACTAAGACAGTTAGACCAATTGTTCATAAATTGCAATCCTGTAAGAGCATGTTTACCTTAAACAAAATAATTCATCTCCTTATGTTACTTATGCCATACGACAAGTCACTAACACGTCTGACTGGTTGTCACCAGAAGCTTGCCTCTTGGGCTTCCATGGAAGCCCCAAAAAACAGAAGGTACAACTCAAGTTTGCGGACTTGGCAATACTCATTGCTAAGCGAGCGATTACAATGAGGTGGAAGTCTGCCTCTCCCCCTACGCCACTATGCTTGCACACAGAATTGATTCGATGTGGCATGACTGAAAGTGCTATAATCCGACAGGAGAAATTCTGGGGACTGTGTAAGACTCCCATCTCTTTGGAATGGGATCACATGTTAGAAATTTTCAAAGCTATTGATTCCTTTACACCCCCAGTGTCACCACTAGTTCGGACTCACTCCACCACTCCTGCATCCCCCTGAATGACTTGATTATCTCTAATTGGGAAACGTCAATTATTTATTCATGGTAATGCAAATCTATGGCACTTTTTGCCCACCACGGTTGTCGATATATGTTTTTATGCACCACTATGTACCACAATTTTTTAACATACCAGAGGTGGTCCCACAGTAGATTGGATTATTTCGCGGTATTTACGAACCAGCGAATGGGGGGGAGGGGGAGAGTTGGTTCTCTTCTTATTTAATATTTTGTTAGTATTAGGACTGCTGCGACAATATACAGGGCAATCTTGTTAATGCTCAGACTGTTTTCTTTCTCAGATGTTCACGATATGTAATTTGTGTTTCTCCTATTTTATTGTCATTATGTATTGATCGGATGTCTGACTCCCTTCCTATTTCTAATGGAAATGTGTCGATATATTTACTATGGACAATGCTTTTGTGTTTTTTGCTACTGCCCTTTGTAATACGCATTTATTATGGATATGGACAGTCGTCCATCTTATGTTGTACTATTTGTAAAACTAATAAAACTATGTTTAAAACAAAAATGAATAGTATCTTGTATGGCACTTTAATACCAAGAAGAGAAAAAGCCTCTCCCTTGTATAACTAAAGCACATCCACAAAAGGAAAAGCTGTGACTGTGGCTCTTCTGAGAAATGTTCCAATTTAGAGATGTGTAAAATCACTATCTGGTGATCAGTGCACACATTTACTAACAAACTACTGTCTGAATTCAGACTCCAGGAAACCTACACAAGTAGGACAGGTTTCTCAGCAGAACCTTTTTGAGTAATAGTTGAAGCTGTCTCTTTTGTTTCTGCTCTTTTTGGGTACAAGTTTGCTATTCTATTCAGTGCTTATGACTATTGATGAGGGTCCCATGGAAGAGACGAAAAAGTTACCTGTAATCCTCCTCCTTTTTCAGGGGAATCCTCATTGCATACCTATTAAACTATGGCCAGTAGGAGAATTGACCTTCCCCAGGGCCGGAAGGGTAGAGAGGAATTCCTAGAGGGGATACGTCCTCCCACCTAGAATGTAGGCAGTTGGGCTTGACCACATTTCAGGGAGCACTTAAGAGAAAAAGGCCAGGGCGTTTTAAAGATTAAAAGTCCTCCTACTACTACAGGTATCCCTTTATTAGCGGAGTTGTAGGGGATGTTAAAACTAGAAAAAAGGGGGACTCAAAAGGAAGTTATGGTCCTATGACCCTAATGCCAACATGTTTCAGCCCTTCAAAATGGCCCAAATGGGTCCTGGACTTTCTTCAGGGAAAAACGTTTTCCCTCCCTGGTGTTATTGACTAGGAGTTTTTTCTAACTTTTTATGTATAGTGCAGAAAGCTGCACTCATGCGAACAGGTAAGTAGATAGCTTATCTCTCATCCAGTTCCATAGTGTTTCATATCCATCTGTAAAAGAAACTTTCATGGGTATAGTTCTATTTATCCTATCCACGCTGCCCCTATGTCACCCAAACATTACATTCGGGATGGGTGTTATAGTGTGTTTATACTCCAACATACATTATGTGGTTTGTGATCGAAAAACAAACTCTCTGGATATGGTACTGACCCAGGACATTGCTAATGTGAGGTGGTGATGCAATTAACATTTCACCACCTATCCAGTGCAAACCGTTTAAACTGTGTAATATATATACATTACATAACATTCATCCTGCATCTCAATACTCATACGCATACTTCTGGGTGTATGGTGCCTGTGATTCTTCACTTGTCAAGCGATGAAGCATAACAATTCAGCCCAGGTAAGGGAAGGTGGAGTGGCCCGTAGACAACATTGGTTTAATCAAATGACCAATGGCTAAAAAATGATAATATGTAGAATTATAGATGGGTAACAGTGAATTATGGGAATGTTTTCCACTAAGGGGTTTAGAGTGACATCAAGTAGTCAACAAGAGCAACGCTTGAGTTCTCTATGATGTCACTCAGAACTCTGAGGTTTCCTCCCCACTCCTGCAGCTGTGCTTTCTGCTTTTAGTACAAGCAATAGGGCAGCACTGCCCTGACAGGCTCTCAGAGATGCCTGTCCACCTGACCTGGAAGGCCTTTATGACAGCACAACAGGGGTTATACTTATAAATAATGTAATAGCAGTATCCGACCTCTGTTACTAGAGACTCTGTACCCATTGGAGTCAGTTGTTATGATACCTTATTGCTGAATCTGGTTGCTCATTCAACCACAGAAGGGACCTCTGTGTGAACGCTCACAGGTTTAAGTCTTGATGGGTCCACTTTGCCTTTCATCCTTTCAAAGTTGATCAAATAAGTACCATTGACTAGGTACCAATAAATGTACATTCTCTTTCTTTATAAATACACATGTATTGTCTCATATGACAACTGCTTAGCGTGGTTAACTCTTAAGACTTCCTATTCCATGCCTCATCCTATCCTCATCAGTGTTATATCAGGGGTCCAACCAGCAATGAGTTCAAGAGCTTTATTGAAGCAATCTGACAGAGACAAGCAGTCAAATTTCATTTGCCTAAAAAGAACCCAAAAAACATGCCACATGCATAGATATCCCACTATTGCTACTACTAAAGATAACATTCACACCAAGAGAGATACTACACTGCTATTTTGTGTTCCAGAATTCCAAAATTGTGTTTTGGTAAAATGCTGTTTTCTTTCCTACTTCCCTGTCATTCATTCTTTTTCTTTTTGCGTTCCTTTGTTTTCTATCCATGCTTCTTTCTTGTTGTGAATTGCACAAGATTCCACCAACTGCATGATGTGTCCTGATGGAGAATGGCCAACTGAGAAGAGGGATGGATGTCGGAAGAAGTCTCTGGAGTTCCTGGCCTATGAGGATCCTCTGGGCAGCACTTTAGCCTCCCTCTCCTTAGCTGGAGCTCTTCTTGCACTCACCATCTTAATACTTTTCTTTAAGAACTCAGAGACTCCAATCGTCAGAGCCAATAACCGCAGCCTTAGCTACCTCCTCCTCGCAGCCCTCATCTTCTGCTTCCTGTGCTCTCTGCTGTTCATAGGTTACCCCACCACTGTCACATGCATGCTGAGGCAAACCACATTTGGAATCATATTTGTGCTGTGCATTTCTTGTATCCTGGGGAAGACTGTCTTGGTGCTCATTGCTTTTAAAGCCACAAGGCCAAACAGCAGCACAAGGATGTGGCTGAGTTCTGGGCTGTTAAATACCCTGGTCTTCATCTGCACCTGCATCCAGGTTCTCATATGTATAATTTGGCTCACGGTCAGTCCTCCCTTCCAAGAAATCAATCAGAAATCCCGGATGGGAAAGGTTGTAATTCAGTGCAATGAAGGATCCCCCTTTGCCTTCTGGGGCATGCTAGGATACATGGGGGCCTTGACTACTTGCAGCTTGGTGGTGGCTTTCCTAGCGAGAACTTTACCTGACAACTTCAACGAGGCCAAGCTGATCACCTTCAGCATGCTCATATTCGCAGCTGTGTGGGTGTCATTTATCCCTGTGTATTTGAGTACAAAGGGCAGCTATATGGTGGCTGTGGAGGTATTTTCTATCCTGTGCTCCAGTAGTGGCCTGCTGGGCTCCTTATTTTTCCCCAAATGTTACATTATTCTGTTGAGGCCTGAGATGAACACAAAGGAGGCCCTGATGGGGAAGCAACAAGCACGCCGGACAATGCACAAGAAATAACCTGTTTGCATGATTGTTCCCATTTAAATAGGGGGTAGTTATTATGTTAGGCAATATTTCCTAGGACAAATTATACTTGAACGTTTTACATTTTATAAACACCAACCATTTCTGTTTAAAACCAGATAAGCTTCATAGATCCACTGGCTAATGTCCACAATAATCATAATCAAAACTAAGAACGGCTTTCAAGTTTAAAAGAAGGACATTTTGGCTCCAAAACATAAGGCAGGATTGAACTCCTGACTGATTTGCATATAGCGTTGGTTTCGATCTTCTTGCCTCAACAGAGCGTCAGCAGCAGATTAGCCTCAAGCATCCTCAATTCTGGAGAGCCGACCCCGACGGTAAGGTCCTGACTTCATGCCTGGCTCTCTGCTGCTGGTGCTATAAATGTAGTGTGTGTGTGAGAGCTTCCTTTGCTACTCCCTGCGCTGTCTCACAAGTTTTGTACTTGCATTGCTGCGTGACACTTGTGTTTGTTCTTGGTACGCTGAGGAAGCTTTCACTGTTCCTAACCATGGAGTACCCAGTTGGTGACGTCCTAATCAGGCAGTGGCTCTAGTAGCAGTTAAGAAACTGCTGGCCACGACCAAAGAAATCCACATTATCCTCTTTGATAAGAATGTCTTTGTCAAAATAGGGCTGTAACTGTTCTGCTCAACAGAGCCTGTAGCGTTGCCCTTTAGGTGTTCCTTCCAAACTACTAGTCGATAAGGTCTGTATCAATCGTTTGCAACCGTAATTCTGTTTGAAAACCACTGATCTTTTACCAACCTCTAAGTTGTGGTGGTGAGGTAGGAACACTACACCCATTCTTGAGATGAGCAGAATTACATACAACCTTAGAGCCATGCTTATAGCTCCAGTATGATTTTCACCATCTTTAAGTGGGTCACCCTTCCATTCCACGCAATTCAAAAATCTGAAATGCCTCAAATCTTTAGTGAAGTCCTGGAAATTAGCATCCACAGAGCCTAGGCGCTCTACCCATAGCAAAGTCCCCAACCTCTGTAAAATATTACACAGTGGTGACTGCCACTGTGTAATGCATTACACTGACGGCGATAGCACCAGTGTAGTTAAAGTTAGGTCTGAGTTTCCATAGTAAAGGCACTTTTTGTTTTCTTATTAACATTGGTGCTATTCACCAAATCTGCACAAAACTTGGAACCCACTCTTGCTCCTTCAGGGAAAGTTTTGCCTCAATCTGTCGAATGGAGGCAAAGAAGAAGGGGGGGTCTCAGAATTGCTGTTTCCCATTTTAATTCCCATAGCAAATGTTACTCTCCGAAACAGAAAAGAACGACTGCACATAATTACACTATATTCGGCTCAAAGAGAGAACTTTACTTAAGGAAGTGCCTTTGTTTGGTTAAGTGTAACTTCATCCAGTAGTTTTCAAGAATTTACATTTTAAATGATGACCGGTGTCAGCATGAAGGTTTTCAAAGAGATAGTGCTATCTGGACTGCCAAATCTTCAAAGGATCCAAAAATCCAAAAATTCAAAAAGTAAAGAAATCCTTTTGGCTGAGAAAGCTTTTGCTCCTCTCTGCCTTTTCAGATCTGTGGCTCTGTATAGTATCTGCAGATCCCAAATGATCTGATTGGCTGGCCATAAAACCAGAAGAAAATGTTACAACCTCAATTTCAGGACTCTGGTACTCAGTATCCGAGGCCCAAAAATTCAAATGAAAGGGCACGTAAGGGGTAGGCTGAGCACACCCTGACACTCAGCACAATGTGTGTGTGCGAAGAAGAAAGGGAGGCAAAAGCCTCACTGTACTTTTTTTTTAAGTTACATTTGGTCATGTCATCCGTGGACCCAGTGACTGGATCAGTGGATCCCAGTGAAGCCCTACCATGCGACTCTGCAGATCTCCCGAGATCATTGAATCAGATTAAACAATTAAACAGCATTCATAATTTACATACAACTACTAGAACTCTATTTAACTATAGATACATATATTACAACTATATAGCTCTAACTATTATAAAATTTAGAAAACTTTTAATTGTAACTCAATAATAAAACTGAAACCTTCACTTCCAGTGGTTCCTCGTTATTCACACTTACAATTTTGTGAAAACCACACAACAAAACAGTTACTTTCATCTTGTGAAACTGTTTTGTTGTACCTTCAGGAGAGACAAAACCCACTGCCAGATATGCTGAATGTAACTTCTTAAGAACTTGTTTTGAAAAAATACAATGACCTTATCACCATATTGGAAAAGGTAAGGGAACGCCGCTTTTAATTTCTTTTTGTTTGGTTTCTTTTGTTGTAAAAGCAGAAGGACATGTGCTAATATCATACTTCTTAAAAAACATAAAGTTCCTCAAGTGACAGAGAAGCAGGAAGATGTACCATCAGCCATCCAAGTCTGAAAATAAAACTTGATCGATCAGCATTGAAGTTTAGGTAGTGGTGGTTACAAGACGTCATTTAAAAATATGAGGACGTTTTTTTGTTGTTGAAGAAACAGAAGAGTCCCTTTTGTTAATTTTTCTCCTTTTGTCTTACTATAAAGGTAAACCTATAATTAAGTATCTACATTATTGCAATCAATGATTCCTTGGAAATGTGATAAAATAGAGGAAACATAAAGATAAGGTAACGTTATACAGTATACATTTACATTGTAAAGTTTATTTTTCTGCAATATAAATACTTTTGTTAATAAAGAAACACTATAGAGCTGCCAGTCTCTAAAGCAATTAAAAATGTATCTAAAACATTTTTTTGCTGTTCTCAGGTTTCATACTGGTACACCATAAACAATGTACTGTATGAAGTTGAAAAGCAGGAAAAAAACAATCATATGGTTTGTGGAAAGAAAACAGACTTCCACAGCATAACATTGCAAATATATCATACTATGCATACACTCACTACTAAATATTCATTTCACTTCTACCTACTCAATTGCTATAAATGAACATAGCCAAAAAAAGTTAGTATGAATTTCGACTAGTTCATTTATGAAAATAGATGTAGCATATGTCCAATTGTAAAAGCCCATTTTGAAGACATCACCCTTACTAGAGTGAATGATGTCTTAAAGATTTATAATCCATACAGTAAAAACACTGTAAGCCACTTTAGAAAGAGAAATACTTCTTAGAACTTTTGTTGCAAAAACAAAAAGTATGAATGTGGAAGTTTGAAAGGCAGCTTATGTTTAAATGTCAGGTTACTGTCATGACATTCTGTCTATCCACTTAGAGTTTTTAAGTACACAGTGTAGTGTCCTGAAGTTATATGCACTCTTTCATGAAAAATGATAGCTAGTGTTGTGTAAGTTCTTCCAGAAATTGAAATTTGTCAAGCTTTAAAGTTAAAAATTTCAGTTTCTATTTTGGATCCATCTACTCTACATCATTGAAAGATCAATGTAATACATGTACCACTTTTGTGTATCTGTAACGTAGACATACAATCAGATCTACAATTTGAGCAGGTCATGTTCTGGTTTGCATTTTTTATCAGGTTGTCAAATGGTACAGTTTCTAAATCAGGTGAAGGTAAATAGATGAACCTTTCAGAATGTATAATAGTAGCAGATGTAAAAGAGCAATCCACACAATTATGATTGCATTTGTAACTTAGATCAAATAACTCTTCAATATTCACTTGTTCTTCTTCCAAAAGTCCAAGGACAGCCATAATAAACTCTTGTGCATCTTTCTGAGAGTTCTGAGAAAATATACAGATTGACTGATTGTACCCATTGTATGTCATATTCCTGAAGCAGAATGTAATACAGTTCTATCACTACATAAACGTTGCAGCAAACAATACATTTCTGAGCGTAACCTGCCTTCTCCTTTATGCTCAATTGCATTTACTAGATGTGGCAAATGGAAGACTACATTTAGAATTACATTAGCATAGCAGTGGATGTCATTTGTATTTTCCAACTGAAACCATATAATTTCTGCTTTAGTTTGCAGTTTTTTTGTTCTTCTTATCCTCACCTTTATCTTGCTTCTTTTACAGAGCATCCGTTGATTGCTTAGTAGGTTTCTGTTTAGGACAGATTGTCTGCTTCTCATAAATGAGATACTGTCCTAAGTGAGGAGCATATACACTTCTCTAACAATTATACTCTCCAGCACAACCAGTATCACCACAAACTTTGTTGTTTAATCAAAATCAACTAAAAATAAATCTAACAATGATCTAACTCACAACATATGACATAGCTTCTTTGAATACACTACTACCAATTTTAGTCAAACCTGCATCTACACTTAAACCCTAAGATTTGTTTATAGTTACAACATATGTTAGAGAGAATAGGAACTGGTGATGCCTCACATATAAGTCTTTAACAAGCAAACACCCTACAACGCATCAGCCAATCTATTGCATACCATCAATCTGACAAATTTTAGAGTTGCATATTCAACTTCATTTCTATTTAGAAAAATAATAAAATCAATTGCTTTATCCATTGCTCCATTTACTAAGCCTTCCTCAACATTTAAATTTCTCTGCAAATTACTCTACAATGTCTACAAACACGAAAACACTTTCCTGATCCAGCAGAATCCGATTTTGCTTGCAGTGTTTGAGTCAGCAGTATTGTTACTCCCTGGTGCTCCATTTTGGCAAAAGCTGTTAGTTCAAAAATGTCTTTTTTTCCAGTTTCACTTCTTCATCAGAATTACTTCACTCTTAATTTTTAGGCATTAAAGACAGTTTTGATTTTCTATCTTCAGTGAAATTGAACATGACCTGTACTGGTGTTTTCTTACAGGAGATTAGTTTTTTGATAAGTCAACTTTGTAAGGTACTCTTACCTTTCTTGGTTAGAACTCCAACTCAAATACCCTTCAAAATATTTCCATATATCTTATTAGATGATTGACGCATATTTTTCAACAATTCCTTGTATTGAAAATTCAGCCATATATTTACATTTCCAATACTTCCTAGTAAATTACCTGTTTGTTCATGGACAAGGGTCTTCAGAACAGGTTCTCCAGTTAGCTGCAACAGGTCACCAAACACAATTAAATGCTTTCCTGCAAAGAGACCATCGTACCCTATTCTTCAAATGTTTCGCATTTGTAGGTGAATAAAAGCAAGCATTACGTTTGAAGCCATGATTACCTCATCAATGATTAAAAGCTTAATTTTCTTCAAAATTCTAGCCACCTCATGACATGCTTCTCCAGATAACTTCTGTTATTCCACTTTATTGTCATGTTCCACAGGTAGGATTAGTAGTAGATGTAAAGTAACTCCTTTAATATTGTATGCAGCTAATCCTGTTGGTGCTGTCACTACACATAACAACTTTGATTCTGTTGTAAGCAGCCACCACTTTAATTAAACTAAGCTTTTCCCAATGGTATAAAGGAAGAGCAACTGCATTCTTTCTTGTCATGGAGAAATCCATGTTCAACTTACTCTTTTACTTCTATACCAATTCCTTTCTGTTCATTGTTGAGTTGTGCAACTAACTGTTCCAGATTTTTAGCTTCTGTCTAGCTTGTTGCATTGCAGTTTCCATCTCATTCATTACTATCGCAGCTTCATTTTGAATAATAGGTGCTCCAAGAGGATCTTGACTAAGTGGTGCAGAACTTTGACTGCTTTGAGAACTTTCCCTAGCTACCTCTGCAGCAAAATCTTCTTCTTGTTGAATGTCATCACTTAACATTTGTATATAATTTTTGAAGACTGAAGACTGTATTTCACAGCATTAAAGGAACCTTCATAGCAATCACAGCCTTCAAGTAATTCAGATTCTGTACACCAAGGTTTGAAAAGTTGAAGAAGTGCCAAAGAGAAAAACTCTCTTTTCACTGGAGTTTGGCAACTAAGTTTCCTGTGTTTAAAGAGATTTCTTTTTAAATGTTTCAGTAAACAACCATCACATTGGAGAGCAGCAAATTTGCCTTCTTTGTTTTCTTTTACATTGCTTCTGTCTCTGTAGTGCTGAAGTATTTAATATAAGCACATGTTTTCTAAGTGTACACTTTGTTTGTTTTTACTATGTCTGTACTTTCCAGGGTAAACTCTGCTAGATACTGAATTTTCTGAAAATACTTAAACATTCTATTTCATGTACTTGCAAGGCCTAAACTTACCCAAACTATTCCCCTAGACTTAGAGTACAAACTTGCTGAGCTCAACCAATCTGAGCATTCATAAGACCCTATCTCCCTATGCGACAACATTTTTAAACTGATGCTGCACAACTTTTTTGTTGGGCTCTTTTCTGCACTAATCTCTTGCCACATCTCTTTCATCTCAGTCTTTTCCAATTTTGTAAAATATGAATTGGCATATCAAGCAACAGCAAAAGAATTGTCTGCAACAAATTGTATATCATATTTGCATCCCATATTTTCTGAATGACTGCTTTGGAATGATAAATGTAGTTGGGCGCCTATGTTCTTCTCAGATTGTATGTCTTTTTGAGTGACGTTCGTGTTACTGTATGCCTCACTGTAGAGAAAAAGCTGTTCACTCTTCCTTGTGAAATAACAGGTCATGGGAATCCAAAACAACATCTTGTGTGATATTTTTATTTAGATCTGTATCTTCTACAGCAATATTTCCCACATATATGTTGGAAACCACATAAATTGTTCTCTCAGGCCTTTGTAAGTAGTGTGTTTCGAGATGGTGCATGTCACATACTGTTCTAAGAAAGAAAGCACACACTCATCACTCTCTGTTCCGAATTTTGAAGCATCTTTTATCCATAACAGCATGTGAATATGAGGAACACTTGTGGCTTGCTACTCTTTGCGCCAATATAAATCAGTTCCTACATGTAGCGTAGGATTACTTTTGTCACAGATGAAAGACTGCTTGGCTTGGAATCTGTGATTAAATTATCTGCAAACATTAGCAGGATCCAAAAAGCAAAGTTCTCCTGCTGTCTTTACATTAATGTCCTCAATATTTGAATTTGCCTCTCTCAAAAATTCAAGTTCATTGTATGCGTATTTAGCATATCTAACTGTAAGATACCAAGTAAGTGCTAGTAGGTTTCTTAAAATGCATTTGAGTTTTCCATGATGATGTTACAAATACTCATTTGTTCCCCCTTGGCATGGCATAAAAACCATTACATTATATTCCAAGTTTTCATTTTTTTTTTACCTTTATCAACAAATTCCCTTGCTGACAAATTTTCAAGGTTTGCTCCTGTTTTCAATATTTGATTCACAGCATAAGAAAGTCCATACAAATCACTTTCAAACAGACGATGAAATATATATGGAATGCAATGATGACATCTTGGATCTTCTGAGTATATTCGTGTTGAGCGGTATTCAGCTGCTGGTATATGTACAGGGCGGTCTCTTAACGTTCACCTACTCCAGTGGAAAACATTTGCGGAAATCAACAAGCCTCTAAGCTTTTTTCCCAGACAGTTAAGGGACTTCCTTTTGCTTGCTTCATTTGGAACAATTCAATAGCATCACCAATAGCTTCTTTAGAATGCAGAGGTTGGATGCTATAGTGTTCATAAATTTTTTCTGATTTAGATCGATCAACTTTTTTAATCTGTCGGTGTGATGGTAAGATATCATCTTGTATGCAAATTTCATTTTCAGCAACATCAGCATTCTATAGTAAATATTATTTTCAGCAAGGTATAAAGTTGCTTTTCTAACTTAATTAACATCTACTGACTCTTGCCAGATGTTTCTATTCTTTGTTACAACTCCATTTGCTAAAATGATAAGTGGTTCTTCAATCTCTCGATCTACTCCTACAGTTTCAATATTCTTCTAAAAATCTAAAGGTAAATTCACAACTCTTCCATTAAGTCCTCTGTGTAGCTCAGTTGGAGGTAATGACTCTGTCTTTGGTACCATATGAACTATTGCTTGAAAAGAATGTATGTGAATGAGTGGACAGATGAATGCCTACTATCGGATCATGAGTATTGCTACTTATGTGTTGATAATGCAAGATCTCCTTGCATTTATATGTTACCGAAAGTACATAAAGTGGGTGACTTTCCACCTGGAAGACCCATCATCTCTGGGGTGGGGTCACCCACGGAGAGGTTAGCTGAAGTTGTTGAATTACCCTACAAACATATGTAACCAACTTGCCCTCATACATCAGGGACAGTAAAGATATCCTTATGAAGTTCAATGACTTTCCCTGGTCTGATGACTTGCAATGTGTTAGGCTTGATGTGGTCAGCTTATATACTTGCATACAGAAAAAGTTTGAGCTCATGGCGATCCAATACTACTTAGATAAAGATTGAGCTGACCATTATGCACACAACTCAATAATATTGGACATGATAGATCTGATCCTTTCCAAAAACTACTTTATGCATGACGAAGGTGGTACCATCAACTGCAGGTAACTGCTATTGTTGGAGGACGGTGTTTTCTTACCCAGCTTAATTTGACCGGGGGGGCTGCTACCTCCAAATAAAAAATACACTTGTGTGAAATTTAGATACTGAAGTTGAAGTGGCACTTTTATTTTAAGGCATTTTTAAACAAGAAAGTATCAATGGCACAATAATATTTCAGCAAAAAATTTCTTATAGATTTCAATAAAAGCTCTGGTGCAAGAAAGACATCCTGAGAGATACACCTCAAATGATAAGGTACATCATGTTAAAACAATAAGCTGTCTGATCTATATTTCCTGGAAGAAGTGAGGGACAGGAAGAGAGAGAGAGAGAGAGAGAAATGCAAAGATTTCAATCTGCTATGAAGTGCTACCACCTCAAATAGACCAGGACTCAGATAGATCTTTTGGTCAACCGGGTACACACCAACGTGTGCAAGATGCTGCGAAAGGGTGGTTCTCCGAATGAGGGGTGGATCACATTCTTATACTGTTTAATGTGGAACTACAGATCACAGGGTTGGAACATTGACGTGCGCTCTGAACCGCAAGTCTTCGAAAATATAAAAAATGTAGAAGTGACATTATAATGAAAAAGGTGTTTTTAGTGGGGCAACATCTGCTAGACTGTAGAACAGAAAGAATTTTGAGATATTTTTTATAAACATTTTTGCACATTCTCAGAACTGCACAGAAAAGCGTAACTTTCTAAAAGGTCACAGGTTAGGTTCTCATGCCATGATGCCGCCTTGGTTTACTTTTGAGCATGCAGAATTACAATGAAAAAGCAAGTATGCCCCCACCAACAGGTATCTCGTGATGTTCCTCTTAATTTGAGGACTTCCATGTTTTTGTGGTTAGCTCTCTCTCAATAGGTGGGAGAGTTGACGAGCCCATCTTGTGCAAGGAGACAGTGAGGGCTCGGGAACTGAGCTGAAGCCTTGTGTCGCAGATGAAATAAGTTGAGCAGAGAAGCATTTTGGGCCTACTATATTAGAAAGACCAATTGAGACAGTATGGTCTGGTTAGCTTAACATGTCCCTATATACTGGCTGGCAGGGTCTATTCTGGCTGGCAGGGCCTATATTAAGGGTTTCATGCTGCAGGTGTAGGGCAAGAATTTATGTAGGGCATTTTATATTTTATATGTAAAACGGGACCCTGCTTCTTTTCCCTCCTCTTGTTAATTTTTGAACAAAACTCTTGAAGTGTACTTGGCTGGCCCTTCATTATTCTGGGGTATCCACGGGGTATAATTAATGTAGGAACATTTGTATTCATCATGCTTTTCTGTTCTTAATTCAACATATTCTCCTTTGGGCTGTCAACTAGATTCTCATAAGTATGAGTGACCGGATCTTCTCTCACTGTATTTCTACCCGGGGGAAGTGGGGGAGCTGTAGGCACATGTACTTCAGCTGTGGTCTGTAATAAGTGGGAGGCAGGTGTGGTGAGCTCTATTATTTCTAATTTTGTAGGCCCATCCCTATCCCCTGGTGGACTATCTGCCCATATTGTCATCCTGTAAATCCCTGCCTTGCATAATTCATTCCTATCACTTTAGTGCTAAACCTCTTTATACAGTGGCTCCCTATCTGAAAGATGCAACACAGCAACAACAACACTCCTACTATTGGAATTAACAATTTCAAGATGGCTGTCAACCATGAGGGCATCCAGCCAAGATCGAACCAGTCCAGGGCAATGTCTGCCGGAGTGCGCCCCTCTTGGGCCATCTTTATTCCTAAGTTTGTCAGCTCTTCAATGGCCTTTGTGATATATCCATTCTCCACATCGTTTGCCGGCACGATCATGCAGCAGGATTTGCCGATCCTGTGACATACTCCCCCTCCATTGCTGTCAGCATGTCTAGAGCATAGCGTGCTCTAGAACCATGAGTCTCAAGGGGCGTAGCTCTTCCTTGATAGCATTCAGTCCGTCCCTTGTGTTGTTAATAGCCTTCATGGCTTCAAAGCGGATGCCCTTGAACAATCATGCATTTGCTCCTGTCTGAAACAGTGGAACCAGGCCCCAGAAGAACTGCTGAGCATCGTTGAACAGGCGGAATTCTTGAAGAATTTCTTTATATGGGGTATTCGACTGCTCGCCGGTGACAATGGAGGAAGGTGACGTCACCAGTAATCGGTGCGAATGGATGTGGGAGACATTGGTGGCTTGGACGACCAGGTGCACTTCATGCAGGCTCACTAAGGTGCAAAGGCCATTCCATTGAGAAGGCAGTTGGAGGTAGAGGCGTTCTCCGCAGACCCAGTAGTAGTCCATCAAGCTGGAGGTGCCACACCGCATATCAAGATTAAAGATAGTGTTGTTTCAGTCCGTGTTACGCCCAACAGGTACGGAGCCATTGCCTAAGAAGCAAAGAAGAGGATTTTTCAGTTTAAATGCTTTTTTAGGTCTGGACGTCTTCTCCCCTCCCCAGGTGTACCTCCTGCCTTCCTGGGCCCATATTCCTTCACAGTCATCCTCAACTTCCCAGTCAATCCCATCCTCATAGTCTGAATCTATGAAGGGGGAGCCCAAAGATGCTGCTTTGCATACCACAAAGTTGGGATCCAGCCATTTATCATTATAATATGTCTGTGCCCATAGTTGCAGCACGGTCCTGTTCTGACATGGGCAATCTTGGGGGGGTGGTCATAAGATATGTTTATATGACATGCTACTAAAGGCATTGACACTACAATATATCTCCTTCGTCTTATCATTGGTGCCCTATTGTTCATGTTAGGTACTCCTCTCCTGTACATCCCTTGTATTACCTCCTCAATGTCAGATCTATCGGAAGTAACCTTGTATCTGGCGTAGTATATATTCACAAATGCAGTGGAGATCTCAACCTTAATGACTTGAATCAGCTGCTGTATGTGGCAAAGAAACAGATACAAGAGGCATCTGGCAGTGCTGGGCGGGACCTCTTTAGGGAAAATCAGTCTATCAGTGCCAACCGCATGGTGGATGTAAGAGCACACGTAGCAGGACTCATTCGTTACTGTTTTCCCTACTGCTGTCATGTCTTTTATACCATGAGTTATCTAATAGGAAAGAGTGGACCCAATGATCCCTTATTGACTCTTCTGGACCTGGTGTGGGTCCTAGACCCTTCTGTATTTCAGGAAGATGTTGAGATGTTATGCACGCATGCGGTTTGTGAGGGAACCATGGGAGGGAGGGAGTTCTGCGGGGGGCAATAACGAATTGACAGACTCTGTGTTGATGGGAAGGGCGTCGGCGGAATGCTGGTGGTGGCTGTATTGTGAGATCAACTGTACCATCCCATTCTGTGTTGTTCTCAATCGAGGGAGGAGTCAGGGGCTTAAGGTGTATATTAGTATATGTGTTGCTAATGCCTTTATCAGGGGGCTTGGGACTTAATGTGGTGCTCTGGCCTATTCCAGTATGGGTGTCTACTGGTACTGGGGGCGGTGTTGCAAGAAACCTGGCGGTGCTGGCAGTTTCATGTTGAGACACAGAAGTTCTTATACTGATACAATGAAAAATAATAATGTACCAACTAAGTGCTGTCAGTGCCACTACAACAATAGTACAACAAACTAAGACAGAAATACATAGCTTTGCATCATGACTACGGCATTCATGAATTTCCACACGGCTGTCGGTGTCCTCATCTTCGATGAACATGTCCTCGTTCAGTGGTAATAGGAGCATGTCGTTTCCTGCTATCCCGCTGTCTGGTGTTGTGGTGGTGCCGGATCGATCCTGATGGCGCTGCGGTGGATCCATGCCTTTCTTTCAGCTATGCAGACCGCTGCAGGTGATGAGTCAATGACAGCGTAGGGTCCTTCAAAGCGTGGATCCTTCCAACGTCGGACAGTTTTCCAGACAAATATCAAAGTTCCAGGACGAATTGGTGGGAGCTCAGGATCGGTGGGGCCCTTCGCCTTCGTCTTGGATACCTGAATAGAAAGGAACTGCGCAGCATGTGTTAGTGCACACAAATAGTCATATAGTTCAGCTTTTATAATGTCTGAAGAAGCTTAATTATCTGTTTTGGGCCTAGTGAATAGTATTGTTACATTTATGCCCTAAGTGGGATGGGTATTCCCAGACGTGGGACCCGTGCTCACTACGCCACTGGAGTCAAGCTATCCTGGCTGATGACGACTGATAGCCAGAAACCGGTCCTAGGATGCTTGATTCCGGTCCAGGGAAGACATGGCTTGGCAGTTCGGGCTGGACTGTTCCCATGAGGCACAGGGTCAAGACTGATTTGCATATGGCCATGTCTGAACTGGGGTGGCGTAGTGGGCAAAAGAACAATGGATTTAACCCAGATCTCTTGACTGGGGGAGAATGTCTGCATTGTCAGCATTCCGTCCATCATTTGTTTGTTGTAACGCTTTTCGCCCTAAGTGGGATGGGTATTCCCAGACGTGGGACCCGTGCTCACTACGCCACTGGAGTCAAGCTATCCTGGCTGATGATGGCTGATAGCCAGAAACCGGTCCTAGGATGCTTGATTCCGGTCCAGGGAAGACATGGCTTGGCAGTTCGGGCTGGACTGTTCCCATGAGGCACAGGGTCAAGACTGATTTGCATATGGCCATGTCTAAACTGGGGTGGTGTAGTGGGCAAAAGAACGATGGATTTAACCCAGATCTCTTGACTGGGGGAGAATGTATGCATTGTCAGCATTCCGTCCATCATTTGTTTGTTGTAACGCTTTTCGCCCTAAGTGGGATGGGTATTCCCAGATGTGGGACCTGTCCTCACTACGCCACTGGAGTCAAGCTATCCTGGCTGATGACGGCTGATAGCCAGAAACCGGTCCTAGGATGCTTGATTCCGGTCCAGGGAAGACATGGCTTGGCAGTTCGGGCTGGACTGTTCCCATGAGGCACAGGGTCAAGACTGATTTGCATATGGCCATGTCTAAACTGGGGTGGTGTAGTGGGCAAAATAACGATGGATTTAACCCAGATCTCTTGACTGGGGGAGAATGTATGCATTGTCAGCATTCTGTCCATCATTTGTTTGTTGTAACGCAGTCATGAGGGTCATCATCTCAGGTGGCAATGGGGTGGGCAAAGAACGTAGCAGGATTCAGTGTGTGGCATTTGACATCTTTCAGGGAAGGTAACGATAATATGACTTCATACCCTGATACTCTTTGTGTAGTTAATGTTGTCTTGGATATCTGTATTATTGCAAAAACTGTGTGCTCGGTGTACAGTGTCAAGGAAGAACCCATGACTATTGGAGTGCTTTTTTCAACAGCGAAAGCGGCTGCCACCAATGCTTGTTCACATGGGTAGTGCCCCTTCACTACAGAATCTAGCATGCCACTGAAGTAGGCAATTGGCTTGTGGTCCATAGGATATGTTTGTGTGAGGACAGCTGTCATGACTTGACCATTGCAATAGGTAGAATTCTTTGGTGTAGTCAGGGGATCCTAACACTGGTGCGTTTGTTATTTCATCTTTTAACTGGGTGAAGGCTATTTTCATTTCAGGTGTCCAATCTAGCTTGTTATGTCTATTCTTGGCCATTTAGACTGCTTTCAGTAGCGGGTCAGTGATTGTTGAAAAGCCAAAGACCCACTGACGCACATAATTTACTAATCCTAGGAATTTCTGCATGTCCTTGACTGTTTGAGGTTCGGGGGTGCTTTTTATAGCTTCAACTCTGTCAGGGGTGACGCGTCTTCCTGATGCTGACAGTAATTGGCCCAGATAGTGTAATTCTTTCTGGCAGTATTGAAGCTTTTGTTTGTCTACCTTGTACCCTCTTTGTGCTGATGTTGTGAGCAGAGCAACTGTATCTTTTCTACATTGCTGTTCCGTAGGACTGCAGAGCAATATGTCGTCGACATATTGTAGCAGGATGCTGTCACATTGGAAGTTTGCTAAATCAGTTTTGACAACTCGTTGAAGACACTGGGGGAGTCACAATAGCCTTGAGCTAGCCTTCGGTATGTGAGCTGGTGGATGACCCAAAAATATTGTGCGTCTTGGGAAATTTTGGTGAGTATCACTGAGGGGTCAGGAACGATGGGGAATTACGGAACTACAATGTTGTTAAGGGCGTGCAGGTCATGTACTAAACACCATTGGTTTGTCTGGGCCTTGCGGATAGGAAAAAGGCACATGTTGCAAGGCGAAATGCAGGGGTATCTCACTCCTTGATCTATTAAGACATGTATGGTGGGGGCTATACCTTCCTCTGCTTCTATAGACAGAGGATATTGCCGAACTCTTGGTAGTATGGCACCTGGTCTCAGTGTTACTCTAAACAGGGCAGCAGAGTGAATGAGTCCCACATCATTTGGTCCAGTTGTCCAAAGATTTGCTGGAACTTGTGCTAAATCTGCTTCGTGTGTAGAGTCAACTTGTTGCGGAACAGTTGGTGTTCTAATTTCCACTGTTACTGAGAGAGGTACTTCATTTAATCCAATTTCTGTTTTTGAATAATCTTCAGGATCGCCAAAGAGTTGGTCATCTGAAATGCTTCTCACCAATTGTCCACGCTCAATTAAAATGACGCAGGCCCATGTGTGGGCGTAGTCATCAATTGCTTGGAAAGCCCCATATGTGGATGTAATTTCAAGAGCATGTATGTCTAAGATCATATGTCTGTCGGGTACTTGGGAATTCTGGGACTGGGGGCGGAAGAGGAACTCTTTTGGGAGCTGGACAGTGCGGCCGTGCAGTTCTGGTGTGGTAGCAGCAATGATGTGTACCACAGTGGAGAATACCTGTTCATCCACTGGGCAGGCTCTTATTTGATCTTTCAAGGAGGAGTCCACAGTGAATGCCATCATCCTTGTCAAAGGTGTACCGGGAATGGAGCAAATCATTTTGCCGTTTTCATCAAAATGGATGGTCATATTTAATTTAGCCATGAGGTCACGCCCTAGGAGATTTACTGGAGAGTGTGGTGAGTAGAGCAATTTTTGTTCCACCAAGTGACCTCCTATCTGTATTGGTACTGGCTTTGTGAAAGGGACCCTTGATATTGCTCCAGAAAATCCCTGTGTGTCCTCTGTCTGATCTGAAATGGGCAGTGTTCCTCCCGTATTACAGGAGAAAGTAGCACCTATGTCAATAAGAAAGCTATATTGTTTATTGTTTATCATGACAACGACAAGAGAGTCCCCTTCATTATTCATTGTGCACGATAATACTGGGAACACAAGAGTTGTCTGTGGACTGTCCTAACCAGTGTACCCTCCTGCTTGATACTGCTGCATGGTGCCTTGTACAAATGGGTTGCTGGACGAGATCACTGTGCTTCCCTGGGGCATAGATGTTTGTGCTTGGGGCATTACCTGATATCCAGGTGCTTGTTGCTGCTGCACTGGGATGTGTAGTTGCTGGACTGGTGCTTGCATTTGGGCTACTGCAGGTGGCTGAAGTTACATTTGTTGCTGCATGGGTTGCTATTGTGTTGGTAAGGGATAGGAGTACAGTGCTTGGGGATGAATTGGCTGTTGCTGCATCTGCTGTTGTTGGAATTGAGGGGGTGGTCGCTGTGAGGGCCTCACGACTTGCTGGCCTTCGTTCTGCATTTTAGTATGGCAATTTCTCATAATGTGGCCCTGCTTTTGACAGAGGTAGCAGATTAGGGGTCCTGGTTGCGATGTGAATGCCTGTGGTCCCATTCCTCTACCTCTACCTCTGCCCTGGATGCCTGTATTTGTAGGCCTCATCTGTTGATTTCAAAAATATGATTGCTGCTGTGAATTGGCCTATGACGGTGTATTGCCATATGTCTGCTGTTGTACGTTGTCATTGGGGGGCTGTGCCTGTATGGGTGGTGCAGCTATCTGTGTGGTACCTGCTAATGCATTTAGAGCATTTTGTGGAAAATTGGTAACGGCAGTCATTTGGCTGACAGGTGAGGCGAGCATGACAGTATCTGGAAGATCTTTTTTCTAATTAAGTTTCTGCTGCACTGGATTTGCGGCTGCATTTTTAATAGCTAATTGTCTATTATTGTCCTTTTCCTGTTTCTTTTTGCAGAAGTGGATAATGTGGTCCTGTATCTCAGGCCATGGTTTGGCTTCAACTGCTACAATTCCATCTAACTTGTCCTGTATGTCAGTTGGTAGTCCTTTCTTTACCATGTGGTAGAAAAGCCTACTGTTCCCTCCTGCTGCGTTCCATTTGTCTCCTAACTCCCATTGCCATTTTTCCTTCATTCTTGAAATGAAGTCGGCTGGATCCTCATTTGCTTGCATTGACTGTGACATGAGAGACCTAATGTCCGGGACATCTGGAAATTTTCCACGCAGTTGGGCCTAGACATGTGCTCTTATTTTGTTAAATGTCTCCCTATCATATTGTGTTCCAATTATTGTAATTTTGTTAGCACTGACATTTTTGAATATATCTTCTGCTTCTTCCCCCATGATGAAGATGGGCAGGCTATTCATATCCCCTATTCCTAAGATGACACCTGCAGTGTTCTTTTCCAGGGCCCCTATCCATTTGCCAGCGCCCTCTGTCAGTGGGGGGAGCTGTTTCCTCAAATTGTCCTTGTCCATTTGAGACCATGGAACATAGACGGGCGGGGCATTGGCACTTTTGAACAGCAGGGGCATCTGGCGTGTTACCCTGGTGTCTGGTACCTCTTATGGTGCATGCAGGGTAGGGTCATATTCACATGCATGCTTCTGCCATACTTTGAGGCTCGCGGCCATGTAGACGTAGACCCAATCTTCATGTTCCTCTCTATATAAGATGCAGTCTCGGGCCATGGCCAAATGTTGTGGGTGGAAGGGCCCTCCTCTTGGCCATGGAAATGTCTCTTCATTAGTGCACTCTGCCAAATTATCAGAGAAGGGCTTGACATAAAAGTCGAACTCCTCTCTAAGTGTTAACGATTTCATTAGGTGTTAATTTGGTGTGGGGTGATGGCATTGATTTGCCGAGCAGTATCCAATTGCGTTTGCTTCTCTGTCTGACAGAGCGCAATGATACTGTACCTGTGACGTCATGGTATGTCATCCGGCCTACCTTGTGTCCCTAAAACTCGCAGTTGCTCTATTTCTGCCTTTTTCCTCCTTTTACCTTTGGCTCCCTCTATGTCATGGGGCAGTGCCTGTCTTGTATTGATCATTAAATCAAGGGTGGGCTTTGATGATGGGGGCGAGAGAAAGGGGTTCAGACTATTAGTAGGTGCTTGTGTCTGGAACACATTTGAAATGCGCTCTTCAGTCCTGTGTGGCCCTGTCGCACCCCATGTTCTTTCAGGAACATCTGCGTGCAGTCTCTGCTGTAACTGTGTGTCTGGTCCTGTGCCATCCTGAGACCGGGGAGCTGTGATGACCATATCATGTAACAAATGCGTAAGGTTGGTAAGTTGATGGCATGCTTTTTCTACTTTCTTTGACATGCGCCTCATAGCAGCAGCATCACCAGTGAGGCTAGACGACTGACTTTCAGGTATCACATTAGTGCTTTGGTCATCAAATCATCAAATGTGATGCCATTGGTACTTGTATTTATCTATCGCTCACTTCTCCATTGGTTGAAGTGCTCCTAAGAAAATACCTCAGGTGGGTCTTGTTGACTATCCCTATTGTGTATGTTAGTTACTGGGTGACCCAACAGTAGGGGCCTATTCTCACTTTGGGAGAAAGCAGTTGAATGCAATTTCTTATGTGGTTGACATTGTGGATTTGAAAGGTGCTGGTGTTCAGTAAGGGATAAGGTGCTGTGATCAGTGGTGGTAGGTTGCTTGGGGACAGGGTATGAGCTGTGCGAAGAGGGCTGTTGTGCGCGATCCTTCATCCATTCATTTATCTGCGATTTGTTTATTATTTCAGGTGACTCTTGTCTACCAGCCCTATATTCCTTATGAGGGCCTGGCGGCTGGTCATTTGGTGGGAACGGAAAGAGTTGCTGCTCGCCACTGAAGGATGTTATGTTATGTTATAAAAGGTTTTATAGCGCGCTCAATTACTCGAGAGTATCCTGGCGCGAGCAGTTATCGGAGAACCTGAGAGACGGGGAGATTGAGTAAGTTAATTAAAAAGAAAGGTTTTAAGTTGTTTCTTAAAAGGGCCAAGGTCCTGAATGCTCCGAATAGTCAGCGGGAGCGAATTCCAAAGCGACGCTGTTTTGACTGAAATGGACTGACCTCCCAGCCGAGATCTGCGAAAACGAGGAATGATCATCAAGCGTTGGGAGGCTGAACGTAAGGCTCGATTGGGAACATAAAAGCTGAACCTCTTCCTAATATACGCAGGACCCAGACCATGCAGTGCTCTATGGCCCACCATAAGAGCATTAAATTGCACTCTTTGCGCCACAGGAAGCCAATGCAGATCACGCAGATGCTTCCTCACATTGGACCTTCTAGAGATGTTGAAAAGAAGTCTAACGGTGGCGTTTTGAATTATTTGCAATTTACTCAACAGATAGCCAGAAATGCCACAATAGAGAGCATTAGCATAGTCTAAGCGAGAAAGAATGAGTGCCCAGACAACTTTTTCCTTTGCTTGGCTAGGAAAGAGAGAAAAAAATCTTCTAAGAGATTTAAGTATACCAAAGCAGGCACCGGTGAGTTTCCTAATTTGAACCGTAAAACGGAGATCGGTGCCAAACCATATTCCCAGGTTTTTAGCAGACGCACCCACAGTCTTTGGACGAGGAAAGTCATTTGGCCACAGATTTTCATAAAAGCCCGGTGGGAAGGAGCCATATAACAGGACCTCAGACTTATCCTCGTTACATTTCAATTGAGCACGTGCCAACCACTGAAACACAGAGAGGCAGTTCTGCGCTTGAAAGGTAGACAGGTCCCCATCATTCCAGGTGAATAACAACTGGGCATCATTGGCATACGTGATTACTTTCGCCCCCAACTCCTCTGCCAAGTAAATGAGGGGTTCGAGAAGCAGGGCGTGAGGTGTGCGAGGTGGAATGCGAAGCAGTGGATAGTCTTTCGCAGTCTTCGTCCTCTTCTAATTTTTGCGCTGCACTATTGTGCGCTGGTGTGAGTTTTATAGTAAAGAACGCGTCCATCTGGCCTGGCAGTCATGCTATTGCGGTCTCTATTGTTGAGTTCTGGGCGGTGAGGGATGGTGGGCTTTGGATGTGATCCATTGACTGATCACTGTGTGGAGGAAGGGTGTCTTCTGGGCATATGCCAGAGTGGCCTATGGCTGTTTTGTCATTCTATCTGGGCTCTAAGTCTATATTAATAGTTGTTTCAGGATACATCCCCACAGAATTTTTGCTATTTGATGCTAGCTCTATGTCTGAATCTACGGGAAGGGCACGGTACATCCCGCCTATATGGTACGCCGGTGGCGGGGAAATGGGCCTTAATGTGGGCTCAGCTGTTTCTTTGAAAATGCAAAATAATGTTAGGGTATTTTTACATTTTTTGAGTTTGGACCCGGAATACCTTGCTTCCAGGAATGTCGTGGCATGTTCTAGGGCAGCGTGGTCAAACGTACCTTCAAGCGGCCATGGGTGAGTCAAGTTTTTCGTGTGCTTGTGGAGCTCTTTACAGTGTTTAATTACGTGCTGCTCTTGGTCTGTAAAGTTTTGCAAGACGTATTGTAATGGGGTGGCCATAGTAATATGTTCAGTGTGTAAATGTAGAACAGGCTGTGTTGCTGGGGCACGCACCCTAATTATGTTCTGCCCTTCAAATACTTTGATCAAGGTCTCTCACAAGTTCTTCTCCTACTGCCTGAAGGACGGTTAGGTATATACTCTCTTTTCATTCCTGCTTCTGTGGTGCTGAATACACCCCTTCAGGAGAGAAATCAGGGAACTGAAGCTGGCTGCTTAAACAGGCAGCTGCAGTCTTACTTTGGAGTGGGTTCCTTGGCCATGAACTGGATAATAATGTGGGTATCTCTAAGCCTGGAGCTACTAAGATAATATGTACATTGATTTTATCCAGCGTTATGTACACTGTACTGCTCAAAATTCTGATCATGTGTCTGCTAGTGCGAAACCACCAATTGCAGGAAGACAATAGGGGCGCAAATGTGTGCGCTGCACTATTGCGCGCTGGTGTGAGTTTTATAGTAAAGAACGTGTCCATCTGGCCTTGCAGTCATGCTATTGCGGTCTCTATTGTTGAGTTCTGGGCGGTGAGGGATGGTGGGCTTTGGATGTGATCCATTAACTGATCACTGTGTGGAGGAAGGGTGTCTTCTGGGCATCTGCCAGAGTGGCCTATGGCTGTTTTGTCATTCAATCTGGGCTCTAAGTCTATATTGATAGTTGTTTCAGGATACATCCCCACAGAATTTTTGCTATTTGATGCTAGCTCTATGTCTGAATCTACGGGAAGGGCACGGTACATCCCGCCTATATGGTACGCCGGTGGCGGGCCAATGGGCATTAATGTGGGCTCAGCTGGAGTGGGTTCCTTGGCCATGAACTGGATAATAATGTGGGTATCTCTAAGCCTGGAGCTACTAAGATAATATGTACATTGATTTTATCCAGCGTTTTGTACACTGTACTGCTCAAAATTCTGATCATGTGTCTGCTAGTGCGAAACCACCAATTGCAGGAAGACAATAGGGGCGCAAATGTGTTTAAAGAGTAGTTGTAGGATGTAACTGAAAAGCAAAGGTGGGTACTATTGTGAGCGTTAATTGTTGTGGTTGTTCGTAGTCTAAACCAAAGACTTGGAATATAATGAGGAGGGCAGCGCTTGTTAGCGGCGTTGCCGGAACAAATGAGGATGGCTGACCTCCTGAAAGGCCAACAACGTGGTGATTGTGGTGGTGTGTAGTTGTCTGATGCTTCGCTCATTCCCTGGAGTTATCAGCAGGATTGCAGTGTACGTGGAGAGCAGGCATATGTTGTGAATCTTGTGAGTGATCCCGTAGGAGTTCTCTTAAAAGTGGTGCATAGCGGTCTGCTGGGTATATTATGCTGCTGGAGCTGGATGTGGATGATGTTGGTGAAGCTGGAAGAATATTATGTGGAGTATTGGCCTCCGCTGAGGATTCCACGGAGTAGGCAGAGTCGGTGAAGGATTCACCGTTGGTGTAAATGATAACTGGGGAAAGCAAGGGTAAAGAGGGTGTGGAGCGGGTAGTATGGTCTGAGGAGGAGGTGGGCGAGTAATTAGGCCAGACCAAGTCAGGGCGAGTAGTATCAGGGGGTGACTGCGGATGGGTGTGAGGAGTGCCTGGTGGTGGTAATTCAAGTAAATTGAGTATAGACAGGCCGAGGTGGGTTGTAGGGGTAAAAGTGATCCCTAGGACATCCCAAGCAATGGACAGAATGTCACTCTGATATTCGGTAAGTGGGATTATGCGGTTTTGATTCGCGTTGTATACTGCGGCAGCCCTACCAAGCACTAAATGGAGCACCAGTTCAATGGTGTGGCGGCGGTCAGTGTCCATAACAGAGAGACAAGGTGCACAGGAGGGCTCCCCCTCTTGCTACCACTTGGCTAAAATAGACAAGTGGGAGAGTGAGGGGCCAAGGGAGGTGGTGGCCTGATGTATGGGACGTAGAGAGTAAGTTAGTACGACCTAGCGGGGGTCAAACGCTAGTGAGGGGGGCAAGGGTCTGTGATGCAAGACCCCAGCAACAATAACTAGCAGGCCTTCTACTGCTAGTGCGGTGGTAGTGAAGACCAGCTACGAAAGACAAGGGGCAGTAGAGAGCAAAAAGAGAGCATTAACAATGGGCAAGGCTCTGGGACATATGTAGAAGGGGCCACATAGGTATAATGGGGACATACAGTCACCTAGGTATTCAAGCTCGCTAATGAGACATATGTAGAAGGGAAAACATAGGAATAATGGGAACATACATTGACCTAGTGATTAAATATCGCTAATGCAACCAAGAGAGAAGAATGCACAGGATAGCATGTGGCACCAATGTTAAAAAGGAGCACAGGAAGTGATATGGAGTGGAGGGAGAGAGAGAAGGAGCCGCAGAGAAAATGCGCGAGAGGGAGGTAGGCCTAGGGAGGAGAAAAAACAGAAAAAAACAATAGAGAGACGTTAACACATTAGAGAGGAGAGAGTGAGGCTGCAAAAAAAGGAAGCTAAAGAGGCCGAGAAGTAAACAGGCACAGAAAGGGAATCGTAAATTGTGAAGAGCCAGGGAGTGGCATCGGTGTGGAGAGAGCGAGGCACCCGAGAAAGGCAGGAAACCAGAGGCAGGAAGCCACCGCTAAGGGTGGGAGGAAGAGGAAGTTCCTTGTCAAGAGAAGTACTCAGTCTAAACAGTATTGTTTGCAGATAAACAGTAAGTATATTTTGGAGAGGCACAGAGAACGTTTGCAAATAGAATGACCCAGAAAGACAGCTATGGAAGGCGAAAGACATCAAAAGGTGACCTGCTGTGGAAGAGCAGGTACCACAAGAAGCGACACACACTCTCCGTCATGAGATAAACGTGAGGAGTGAGACAACGCCAGCTGCCACACAATGGCAGGCACTCATACGAGAAAGGGGAGTAGTGACACACACACTACTCCGGCTGCCACACAGAATGGCAGGCTTTTAATCAGAGAAAGGTGAGTAGGGACACACACACCACTCCTGCTGCCACACAGAATGGCAGGCTGGTTATGAGAGGAAAGTGAGTAGTGACACAGACACTACTCCAGCTGCCACACAGAATGGCAGGCTTTTTAGAAGAGAAAGGTGAGTAGTGACACACACACTACTCCTGCTGCCACACAGAATGGCAGGCTTTTGATGAGAGAAAGGTGAGTAGTGACACACACACACTACTCCTGCCGCCACACAGAATGGCAGGCTTTCATAAGAGAAACATACGAGAAATCATTGACCAGAGAGGGGAAAGTATTGATACCACAAATGGGAAATACAGAAGCCAGAAACCAAGAATGCCGTTGACAGTAGTTACACACAAGTGGTAATATATACAAAAAGGTTCAGTCGTGGCATGACGGGAGGCTGCAGGAAACAGGGATCTGGAACTGAGGGGTACCTTGTCTGAGCTCACTCCACCGCAGGCCACAGCGACACCAGAGCAACTCAAGGAAAAAAAGGAAAAAGTCCATGACTTACCCTGGGCAGCGCTGCTCTGCGTGAGAAAGAGGAACTGATGGCAGCCTTTGGCAGGTGTCCAGGTCCACACAGCTTCGAGAAGTCTGCATGAGGAACATTGGGCACCAGCTGTTGGAGGGTGGTGTTTTCTTACCAACTTAATTTGACCTGGGGGGGGCTGCTACCTCCAAATAAAAAAGACACTTGTGTGAAACGTAGGTACTTAAATTGAAGTGGCACTTTTATTTTAAGGCATTTTTAAACAAGAGAGTATGAAAGGCACAATCATATTTCAGCAAACATTTTCATATACATTTCAATAAAAGCTCTGGTGCCAGAAAGACATCCTGAGAGATACACCTCAAATGATAAGCTACATCATGCTAAAACAATAAGCTGTCTGATCTATATTTCCTGCAAGAAGTGAGGGAGAGGAAGAGAGAGAGAGAGAGAGAGAGAGAGAGAGAGAGAGAGAGAGAGAGAGAGAGGCAAAGATTTCAATCTGCAATGAAGTACTACCACCTCAAATAGACCAGGACTCAAGATAGATCTTTCGGTCAACCGGGAGCACACCAACGCGGGCAAGATGCTGCGAGAGGGTGGTTCTCCGAATGAGTGGTGGATCGCATTCTTATACTGTTTAATGTGGAACTACAGATCATGGGATTGGAACATTGATGTGAGCTCTGAACCTCAAGTCTTTGGAAATATTAAAAATGCAGAAGTGAACTTATGATGAAAAAGGTGTTAGGTTCTCAATCCATGTTGCCGCCTTGGTTTACTTTTGAGCATGCAGAATTACAGTAAGTTGAAAAAGCGACTATGCCCCCACCAACAGGTATCTTGTGATGTTCCTCTTAATTTGAGGACTTCCATGTTTTTGTGGTTAGCTATCTCTCAATAGGTGGAAGAGTTGATGAGCACATCTTGTGCAAGGGAAGAGTGGGGGCTCGGGGACTGAGCTGAAGCCTTGTGTTGCAGATGAAATAAGTTGAACAGAGAAGCATTTTGGGCCTACTATATTAGAAAGACCAATTGAGACAGTATGGTCTGGTTAACTTAACATGTCCCTATATACTGGCTCTGCGGGGCCTATATTAAGGGTTTCATGCTGCAGGTGTAGGGCAAGAATTTATGTAGGGCATTTTATATTTTATACGGTAATACGGGACCCTGCTTCATTATGGGCTCTCGGTTTGCTTTCTCTTATGCCGTCCTTTTTATGGGCTGGTTTGAGAGGGAGCATGCATGGGGTAAGTGTGCCTCCCCTGGAGTAAATACATAATATTTTGGGGGAGGTATATTGAAAACATCATCTGCCTTTTGGAAGGCCCAAATGGGATGTTACTGGAATATATGACTTACCACAATGACAACCCCTACAATATAACACTCACAATGCATCATCATAGGGACAAGATTGATTTTCTGGACCTCCACTTTTACACTAAGGATTGTATAATAAACAGTACCATGTTTCATAAAGGGACGGCGTGTAATAGTGTTTTACATGCATCTAGTGCACATACAAAATCGGTCATTAGGAACATTCCTTAATGCGAAATGGTTCGCACAAGACGCAATTGTAGCCAGGATACACACTTTAAGGACAACATATCAGACATCAAGAAACGCTTCCTTTGCAGAGGCTATCACCGCAGGACACTCTCAGAGGCTGATGGGAAGGCGTATCTCCTTTCCAGGGAAAATACATTACAGACCAGTTCTCAGGATAGAAAGAAGAATGTAAGCCTGGGCTGTGAACTCCGCTCACAGAGTTTGTGGAGATTTCCGTACTCCGTGTTACACGGAGTTCTGAAAAATTCTGCAGTATTTTCCCTAGCTCACGTTCGTCAACGTCAAGTGCGAGCAAGGAAAATCCACCTCCCAGATTTTTCCCTGTTCGCAATAGTCAACATCAAGTTTGCTAGCGTGGAAAATCAACTTCCCTGCAAGATTTCTCAACGTAGGCGGTCATATTTCTCATTGCGAGTGGTCGCGTATGCTCGCGACCTCTCGCTTTGAGAAACTGTCCGCTCATGTTGAGAACTCTGGCACTCTGAGCGGCAGAAAAGGAGCAGCACCCGCTTGCCCTGTGCATGGTGCCTTCCCTGATGATTGCACAGTGCAGGCAAGCACCTGGCACTTAAAATCACCACAGACAGCATTTATCCAATGCACTCCACTGCTTACGGAGCTCCGCGTAGCGCGGTGGAGTTTATTTTTTGCACTTCACGGTGTTCCGCATAGCAGAACTCCACCCAGGCTTAGAAAAAGATGGCCCGGAGTTCACTAATAGAAAATTGGCTTTTATTACCAAATACACACTACATAGTAAGAAGAACTTTAAAATCTTTAAAAAGCATTGGCATTTAGATTGGACATTCCGGAATTACGTCCTTCAATCGATGAATATCCTACAGTAATGTATAGAAGGGGATGTACACTTAGGGACTTATTGTGTCCTAGTTACGTTACATCTACAGTGGCAAAAAACACTTGGTTCCGATCGAAACCGGTTGGATTTCATAATTGCAACAGTTGTAATGTTTGCCAATTGGTGTAAGTAAGAAGAAAGATTTCAGATTTAATACATCGCAGATCCACAGAATAAGACACTTTATCAACTGCAACATGCGTTTTGTGGTATACATCATTGGTTGCAGTTGCAACATGATTTATGTGAGTAGTACATCGCATAGCCTTAAGATACAGATCCAGGAACATCGTAGGGCACTGATCAATATGGATCCTAAATACCCCATGACAAATCATTACAGAGTGGCACATGTAAATTATCCTTGTTTCTGGTTCTTTGGAATTGACTACATCACTGTGAATGCACGTGGAGGGGACAGGGAACTGATGCTTCGATAAATTGAAGCTAATTGGATTTTTCGGTTACAGGCAGTTACGCATGGCCATAATACTGATAATGAATTCCATTATTCTCTAAGATGAGTTTAGTCCGCCCATTAGGTTGTGTTCCTTTTTTGCTATTTGTCTTGTTGCTTTTGAAAACGGAATCCCTTTTAACAAGAATATATTTTTCTCATTCTTCTAAGGGGTTCATAATACACCTTAGTTTACCAAAGTTAGCATAGAGATCGTATTTTTAACTTCTGCTGGAAGTACGGTATTTCGACGGCCACAACAGTGGTAACAAATTAACTAGACCCTGGAATATTTGGTCAGCTCGATTTTCTATTAAGTAAGATTTATTTTTGACTCTTTCATAAGTCTTTGACCCAGTGACACCCTGACCATAAGGAGTATATTCATTTCGTACTAATAAATACAGCGTATTGGTTGCAGTTGCGGTTGTTGGTGAGGACTTTGGAATGTCCTTACCATTATAAGATGGCCGCTATTAGTATTAGCTGTGTGGTCGCATGATGTTCCATCACTATCCAATTAAAATATATGCAGCCTAGAAATATTTTAATAGTGTTTTTATATTTTTTCTTTTTAGTGTTGGGATTTTGTTCCTTATCACCAATATAGATGAATAGTTCAATATCACAGGGATACGTTTACGATTATTTTCACAATGTCGTATATAGTCATTTTGGTGGATTTGGCTCTTAGTGAATTTCGACTAGGCTGTTTTTATGTCTGCCCCATTTTTTGAATTATAAGTCTACATGAATATGGCTTATTATTATTTTCTTTTACATTCTAAGATGGCTGCCAATGTGGATGCAGCATGAGGGTGGCTTGGGATGACATTGCAGCACCCTATTGGGTACGGCTGCATTTAGTTGATGAATGGCGTGTGGCCATGTTTGTAGGTGCGGAATCCCACACGCATCTGTGGGTGAAAGCCTGGGGAGGGTACAAGATGACTGAAGGTGAATAGCATTTGTGGGGGGTTAATAGATGCAGTTGACCCCAGATTTGGTTTGGCATTATGCCTCACGTGGATTGGAAGAGAAGTCTAGGTGCCACTGCATTATATCATAAGTGTGCCTTAAACCCTGTGTTGTGTTTTTTCAATTTATTTTGTGTTGATATTAGTTTGCTCTTGTTTATAACATTTGAGACTCAACTGATATGTTTGAGCCCTTTGTTGGCTGGCCACACGTCTAATTGTAATGCCTTTTTACTTTAGAGGAATCCAGTTGTCTGATCTATAACTCCATTAAAGAAATTGGCACCACTTGTGATGCTGATTTCTAGTGTGATATTTTAACACGCAACATTCTGTGTCTTTACTTTGGTCCTCTTGACCTACTCAATATTTGAATTATCTTCTCATATCCCCACGCTGAGTAACAACTCTGATTTGTGAAGTCGATTACTATTGCTATTCATGGTGTTACATATTAACGCGTAGTACCCTGTATTCCAAATTTTCTTTAATGAAATACTTCTCCAGATTACTTCTGGTATTCCAGTTTATTGTCATGTTCCACGGGTAGGATTAGTAGTCTATGTAGAGTAACTCCTTTAATATTGTATGCAGCTAATCCTGTTGGTGCTGTCACTACACACAACAAGTTTGATTCTGTTGTAAGAAGTCACCACTTTAATTAAAATAAGCTTTTCCCAATGGTATAAAGGAAGAGCAACTGCATTCTTTGTTGTCATGGAGAAATCCATGTTCTGCTTACTCTTTTACTTCTATATAAATTCCTTTCTGTTCATTATTGAGTGGTGCAACTAACTGTTCCAGATTTTTAGTTTCTGTCTAGCTTGTTCCAGTGCAGTTTCCATCTCATTCATTACTACTGCAGCTTCATTTTGAATAATAGGTGCTCCAAGAGGATCTTGACTAAGTGGTGCAGAAATGTGACTGCTTTGAGAACTTTCCCTAGCCACCTCTGCAGCAACAGCTTCTTCTAGTTGAATGTCATCACTTAACATTTGTATATACTTTTTGAAGACTGAAGACTGAATACTGTATTTCACAGCAATAAAGGAACCTTCATAGCAATCATAGCCTTCAAGTAATTCAGATTCTGTACACCAAGGTTTGAAAAGTTGAAGAAGTGCCAAAGAGAAAAACTCTCTTTTCACTGGAGTTTGGCAACTAAGTTTCCTGTGGTTAAAGAGATTTATTTTTAAAATGCTTCAGTAAACAAACATCACATTGGAGAACAGCAAATTTGCCTTCTATGTTTTCTTTTACATTGCTTCTGTCTCTGTAGTACTGAAGTACTTCATATAAGCACATGTTTTCTAAGTGTACACTTCATCTTGGGCAGTATGTATCCAACATGTTTGTTTTTACTATGTCTGTTCTTTCCAGGGTAAACTCTGCTAGATACTGAATTTTTGGAAAATACTTTAACACTCTATTTAGTGTACTTGAAAGGCCTAAGCTTACCCAAACTATTCCCCTAGACTTAGAGTACAAACTTGCTGAGCTCAACCTATCTGAGTATTCATAAGACCCTATCTCCCTATGCGACAACTTTTTTAAACTGAAGCTGCACAGCTTTTTTGTTGGGCTCCTTTCTGCACTAATCCTTTGCCATGACTTTTTCATCTCAATCTTTTCCAATTTTGTAATGTATGAATTGACATATCGAGCAACAGCAAAAGAATTGTATGCAACAAATTGTATATCATATTTCCATCCCATATTTTCTGAATGACTGCATTGGAATAATAAATGTAGTTAGATGCCTATGTTCTTCTCAGATTGTATGTCTTTTTGAATGACTTTCGTGTTACTGTATGTCTCACTGTATAGAAAAAGCTTATCACTCTTCCTTGTGAAATAACAGGTCATGGGAATCGAAAACAACATCTTGTGTGACATTTTTCTTTAGATCTGTATCTTCTACAACAAAATTTACCACATATATGTTGGAAACCACATAACTTGTTATCTCAGGCCTTTTTGTAAGTAGTGTGTTTCGAGATGGTGCATGTCACATACTGTTCTAAGAAAGAGAGCGCACACTTATCTCTCTCTGTTCCAAATTTTGGAGCATCTTTTATTCATAAAAGCATGTGAATATGAGGAACACCTTTGGCTTGCTACTCTTTGCACCAAAATAAATCAGTTACTTCATGAACCATAGGATTACTTTGGTCACAGATGAAAGACTGCTTGGCTTGGAATCTGTGAATAAAATATCTGCAAACATTAGCAGGATCCAAAGAGCAAAGTTATCCTGCTGTCTTTACATGAATGTCCTCAATATTTGAATTTGGCTCTCTCAAAAATTCAAGAAGATCATTGTATGTGTATTTAGCACATCAAACTGTAACAAACCAAGTAGGTGCTTGTAGGTTTCTCAAAATGCATTTAAGTTTTCCATGATGATGATGATAATACTCATTTGTTCCCCATTACGTTATATTCCAAGTTTTCATCTTTTTTTTACCTTTATCAACAAATTCCCCTCACTGACAAATTTTCAAGATTTGCTCCTGTTTTCAATATATGATTCACAGCAATAAGAAAGTCCATACAAATCACTTTCAAACAGAAGATGAAATATACATGGAATGCAATGACGAAATCTTGGATCCTCTGAGTATATTCGTATTGAGCAGTATTCAGCTCCTGGTATATGTACAGGGCGGTCCCATAACATCCACCTACTCCAGTGGAAAACATTTGCGGAAAACAACAAGCCTCTAAGCTTTTTTCCCAGACACTTTAGGGACTTCCTTTTTCTGGCTTCATTTGGAACAATTCAATAGCGTCACCAATAGCTTCTTTAGAATGCAGAGGTTGGATGCTATAGTGTTCATGAATTTCTTCTGATCTTGATCGATCCACTTTTTGAATCTGTCTGCGTGATGGTAAGATATCATCTTGTATGCAAATTTTATTTTCAGCAACATCAACATTCTATAGTAAATATTATTTTCAGCAAGGTATAAAGTTGCTTTTTAACTTAATTAACATCTACTGACTCTTGAAAGATGTTTCTATTCTTTGTTACAACCCCATTTGCTAAAATTATAGGTGGTTCTTCTATCTCTCTATCTACTCCTACAGTTTCAATATTCTTCTTAAAATCTAACGGTAAATACACAACTCTTCCATTTAGTCCTCTGTGGAGCTCAGTTGGAGGTAATGTCTCTGTCTTTGGCACCATACAAACTATTGCTTGAAAAGAATATATGTGAGTGAGTGGAGAGATGAATAACTACTATCGGATCATGAGTATTGCTACTTACGTGTTGATAATGCAAGATCTCCTTGCATTTATATTTTACGGAAAGTGCATAAATTGGGTGACTTTTCACCTGGAAGACCCATCATCTCTGGGGTGGGGTAACCCATGGAGAGGTTAGCTGAATTTGTTGAATTACCCTACAAAAATATGTAACCAATTTGCCTTCATACATCAGGGACAGTAAAGATATCCTTGTGAAGTTCAATGACTTTCCCTGGTCTGATGACTTGCAATCTGTTAAGCTTGATGAGGTCAGCTTATATACTTGCATACAGAAAGAATTTGGGCTCATGGCTATCCAATACTACTTAGATAAAGATGGAGCTGACCATTATGCATACAACTCAATGATATTTGACATGATAGATATGATCCTTTCCAAAAACGACTTTATTAATGACGAAAAGTGGTACCATCAACTGCAGGTAACTTCTATGGGTTCTCAGTTTGCTTCCTCTTATGACATCCTTTTTATGGGCTGGTTTGAGAGGGAGCATGCCTGGGGTAAGGGTGCCTCCCCTGGAGTAAATACATAATATTTTGGGGAGGTATATTGACAACATCATCTGCCTTTTGGAAGGCCCAAATGAGATGTTACTGGAATGTTTGACTTACCACAATGACAACCCCTACAATATAAGACTCACAATGCATCATCAGATCGACAAGATTGATTTCCTGGACCTCCACTTTTACACTAAGGATGGTATAATAAACAGTACAATGTTCCATAAAGAGACGGTGTGTAATAGTGTTTTACATGCATCTAGTGCACATACAAAATTGGTCATTAGGAACATTCCTTAATGCGAAATGGTTCGCACAAGACGCAATTGTAGTGAGGATACACACTTTAAGGACAACATATCAGAGATCAAGAAACGCTTCCTTTGCAGAGGCTATGACCGCAGGACACTCTCAGAGGCTGAAGCGAAGGCATACCGCCTTTTCAGGGAAAATACATTACATGCTAGTTCTCAGAATAGAAAGAAGAATACAAGCCTGGGCGGTGAACTCCGTTCACGGAGTTTGTGGAGATTTCCGTACTCTGTGTTACGCGGAGTTCCGAAAAACTCTGCTGTTTTTTTCCCTAGCTCACGATCGTCAACATCAAGTTGGCAAGCGCGAGCGAGGAAAATCCACCTCCCAGCGAGATTTTTCCTTGTTTGCAATCATCAACATCAAGTTGGTTTGGCGAGCGTGGAACATCAACCTCCCAGCGAGATTTCTCAATGCAGGCGGTCAGATTTCTCATTGCGAGTGGTCGCGTATGCTCGCGACTGCTCGCTTTGAGAAACTGTCCGCTCGTGTTGAGAAATCTGCTGCTCGAGTAAAAATTTACTTGAGCGGCAGAAAAGAAGCAGCGGCCGCTTGCCCTATGCATGGTGCCATTCGCGATGATTGCACAGTGCAGGCAAGCACCTGGCACTGAAAATCACCACGGACAGCATTTATCCAATGCACTTTACCGCTTGCGGAGCTCCGCGTAGCGCGGTGGAGTTTTTTTTGCTCTTCACGGAGTTTAGCTTAGCAGAACTCCGCCCAAGCTTAGAAAAAGGATGGCCCAGAGTTCACTAATAGAAAATGGGCTTTTATTACCAAATACACACTACATAGTAAGAAGATCTTTAAAATCTTTAGAAAGCATTGGCATTTAGATTGGACATTCCGGGATTACGTCCTTCAATCAATGAATATCCTACAGTAGTGTATAGAAGGGGTTTGTCAAAAAGATACATTATTATCACAATTAGTCATTTAATATTTCCTATATATCTCTTCATTTATATAAAATCAATATTACATGCATTCAGTGTTATCATATATACAGTGACTGATACTTGATGTAATGCACAACAGTCTGTGTGACTTAACTCATAACAACAGAGAATATGGTGATAAAATCATATTGCAATGATACAACTGTGGATGAGCATTATGTACAAAAGCTAGCGGTATGTTGCGCTACGCGTGTTTAGGCATTGCCTTCATTAGGGCTCCGTCACAAAATTCACTGTTATAGTATGATGATTTTATATGTAAGAGAGATTCCTATCAATGGGAGGGTCATTTGCATGGTGGATCTTGTAAGAGTGTGTAACAACACTTGTTCGCTTTCTCAAAAAGATGTCAATGAACTGTTGAAAGGATCCATTAATGCTCTTGCGGTGGTGGAGAGGAGGACAATAGTGTTCTCATAAATAAAACTGATAAATCCAAAATACTGAATGCGATGTTCCTGTAATTCTTGAGGAACGAACGTTGGAAATGGTCAAAGGCACATAGTACTGGCGTCCTCGAAATAGGAACTGCCGTCGATATATATATCTAATCCATATAGCAAGAATCCATGGCCAGAGCTTAAGTGTACTGCCTGTGTCAGTTACGTGATCCGAATCACTCCATGCTGATAAGAAACCATCAATTATGCCATTCTCTGTTAATTTTGGGGTGACATGTTTACATGCAGCACCCATTGCCAGAACCTCTTATTATCTTTTTAACTTGCTTTATATACTACCTCCCACTCATAGTCCTATTTTCTGTTGATATTCATATCTATTATATGGACACTATTTTGTTTATCTGAATCTCTCACGTTAGATGATTTAATGTCAATTTTGAAATGATAGGATGCTGTTACTGTTCAATTATATGTGTTATTTTGGTGGACAGATGTTACCATTTAGTATTTAATAATAAAACGCGTGACACCCAGTTGATTGGTAAAACTGGGTTTTTTACTTTTAAATTATTTAATACAGTATATGACATTCATCTTTTATGTCATATAACTTACTTTTGATGACAATAAGTTTTAGGTACCGATGACGGGGAAATAACCCTCACTTCGGTACTTACGGACTAAGCTATTTTGAAATACTTTTAGAATCTTCTAAACCCATTTCAAGAAGGAGGACTATTTATGCATCCATTTATATAACGAACAATTGGGATACATTTTGAGTGATTTATGATTAGGATATATATGAGGTATGTTTGGATTCCCTCATTAAATACATGTTTTCAGAAGTAACAATCTTTATGTTTTTTTTAAATATTTCTATATTTTGGATGGGGGCTTTGAAAGTAGTCTGGCTGAGGAATTCAGCCTTAGCTTGAGGATGGGAGTGTCACATAGCTTGTTGTAGTTCTTTTTGCCATTTTGTGTAAATGTTATGTGTTTCATATGCATAGGGTAATGTGGGATGTTTCTTCTTGAGGACAGTGCCACTATCTACACTGTACCACTGGGCGTTGTAATCTGTAACTTGATTTTGGGCTGGATGATTTATGTATATGCATGGATTTCATATGAAAAATTATATATAAATAAGAAAGAAGAGAAAAACAAATAAAAAGGAATATTTATTAAGAATGTCTGAATGATTATTTGGAGATGAACAATTTCCCAGTGCACCATTCCATTTTGAATATTAACACTCTCAATATGCTGCTTTTGCTGAAATGCATCACTTCTCCTATATTTTTTTAATTCTTTTCTGCAAATTTTGTATAACCCTGATGCGAAACATTTTAGCTCTTACCTCATTTATTTGCTTCTGTCTCCATGACAAACTCTCTGATTTCTTGGAACATTTCCTACTTTGTGAAACACGTACTCCTTTCTTTTTTCCACTTGATGTGCAAATTCCATTTTGAAATAAGACTGTACTCTCATTCTGAATTTTACCACAAACTTTCTAAGAAATTGCTTAGTACACTTACCAGCTTCTCTTTGTTTCCTCTGCACATTTTCTACCTTATTTTGTTTGTCTGTCCCACTTTGAAGCTGATAATACTGTTTCCTCTGTTTCTTTCCTTTTTGTGTTTGTCAGGCATTGTAGATCTTCTTTTTCAAAACTGTATATCTGGAAAAGTAATAAACAATACATTAAAGTCAAGATTTAAACATGTAATTATTAATTCACTAAATAACTAGTTTATTTACTAAACAATAGAACATATTTAAAGAGAGTTTGAGGGTCTCTGTATGAGTATGAAAATAGGCATAGGAGTATCTGTATAGAAATGTGAGAGGGTGTGAGAATATCTCTAAGGTAGATGAATTATTGCGACAGTGTCTGTATAGGTATGTGAGAGGTTCTGTCTGTCTCTGAATGGATATGTGAGAGGGATGAGAGCCTGTATATGGGTATGTAAATGGATATAAGAAAGTAAGTAATAATTTAATTGTTTGGTTAATAAAAACCTTTCCAATTTCAATTTAAAAAACAGTAAGAAGCAGCATGGTTCATAATTAAAAAATCAAAAGAGCATATGCTAAAACATTAATTCTTTGTATAAAAATAGTTGGTGCAGTAATCAGCAATTATTGTTAGATACCGTGAATTGGCAGTCTTTTAACCATTCTTTGTATAAATGACTTTCCAAGAGATTTACTGATACTGTCACTTAAGGTGCCAAAAAAAGAGTTAAGAAGGGGATAAAGATCACAGAGATTAGAAAAGGTCAATATTTGGGTCTATGTTAGGGGGCAACAATACAGTGTTCGGATGGATTAAAAACAGCAGCAGTGATGTTATACAAATGAGTGTTCAAACGTTTGGTTGGCTTAAAAACAACAACAGTGGTGTGATACTGATGAGTGTTGTGGTCCAGCATCTGTCTTCTGGATGGAGGTTGTAGTGGATAAGTGATATTCACTAGAAGGTGGGACTATAGGAGTCTTTTGATCGTGGTGATAATGATTGCTGGTCACTTGATGCGAGAGCTTTGTCCCCTGCCGCTTCCATAAACTGCACAAAGCGACACAATAACTGTACGTCACCACCTCCGAGACATGCCTTCACTGCTTGCCTGCAGGGTCTTGTCCCCCCTGCTTAAGAAGATGGGCTTCAGTAGCTGCCACCGTTCAACTTGTAGTACTCTGCAGATGCACAATAAGTGTAATACACCCTCATCAGCTACCCCACATAAGCAGCATGTAGTCTGAGCCAGAGATCGTTTCCAGGGTGGAAGATGCAGCAGGGATGGTAGAGTGCCCATTCGATAATTAAGGTATTTTTCTTTCTTTCTCCTGTTGAATCCCGTGCCTAGATAAGGTTGCGGGGGAGACTTAACGTAGCTATGCACATCGAACCATCCATTGGGACCTTTCTGTGAGTGCTGCCTTGTCTTCTACTAGGGATAGTCTTTTCACAGACTTGTTTACTAATTGTTTGAAATATTGATGGATCCCTGAGGCCGACCAAAGTTCCTCAAAGTCCAAATGGTCTATTGATGCTATCTTGAAGCTCATAGCTGGGGATTCCTTCTTTAAGTGGATTTCAGTCCATAGATGGGAGTTCAGTGTTCCTCCTTTGGCCTTTTTAATCTTATGTCAGCACTTCAGCTCCTTTGCGGGCGATTTCTTGGCTCTGCAGGCCGAATTCCAATCTTACTTGGGTTGGTGAGGCGTACTTTGGTAGATTGAAAAATCATTCTAGCTGCTCTTGAGACAGTTCTGTCTAAATTGGACGCGTCACTTCCCCTCAGGCATTAGCTCCCATAAGTTATAGCTGTAATGAGCTTTGCTTGTCAGACGTGTAGCAGTTGGATAAGGTGTTTGGCCGGCAGTTTTGTATTTAATGGATTTTAAAGCTGCCGCAATTGCGTTGCCTCTTCGCTTGATGACTTCTTTTTGTTTATGAAATGTGCCTTTGTTGTCTATCACTCCCAAGTACTTGTATTCTTGAACTACTTCTATTGTTATGTCGGTCGATTGCCGGCGAAGATTAGAGGTTGTCTTTGAGTATATAATCGCAATACCTTCGTTCTATCATAGTTGATGGTTAGACCGTTGGCTGCTCAGTATCTACTAGTCGTATCTAGTAGGTGTTGAAGTTCAGCTAATCAGTACGAGGTCATCTGCGTACAGCAGGTTGAAAAGAAGGAGTCCTCCCATCCTTCGTGGATGTGAATTACACAGATGTCTAGTTCTGTTGATAGGTCAGCCATGTACAAGTTGAAGAGCATGGGGGCCAGCACACACTCCTGTTTAAGCCCCATTATTGTTGGAATTTTTCTGGACACAAAGTTTCCTTCTCCTAGCTTTACTTTGACCAACATCTTGGTATGAGGAAGTATTAACTGGTTTAAAAGAGAAGATGGTATTTTCTTTTCTTCAAGTCTATGCCAAAGTTTGTTCCTGTCAATTTTATTGAAGGCTGATGAATATTCGATAAAGCAAAAAAAGAGAGGGTAATTTGCTGATTTGGCATCATCTGCTAGATGGGACAGGGCAAGTATATTCGTTGTTGTTCCCATGCCTTTGCAAAAACCTGTTTGATTGATAGGGATAATAGATTTTTATTTTTGCCCAGGCGGTGAATCATCCATAAGGAGGCCAGCATTGAATTTGGCCTCAATGTCACTTATAGCTACAAGCCTGTAGCTATTTGCTATGATCTTATCCCCTTTCTTGTATACTGGGGATATAATAGACCCTCTCCAGGAGTCCGGGATATTCTCTCCTCCTGAGATGTGTACGAACAGCGATAGTAATGCAAGGGCCCAGTACTCCGGATCTTTTTTAAATAGCATCGGCGGTATGCCATTAGGGCCTGATGCACCCTCCAGCTTGCCTTTGGCTATCCTGTCCTTAATCTGAAGAGTTGAAAATAAAAGATGATCATTCACTATTAGGATAGATGGATCAGAAAGGGGTGCCTCAGAGATGTTGCAGGAACTCTGCTTCAGTAGTGAATTGAAATGAAGCAGCAGATTTGAGACCCAAGCTTCCTCTGTGAGGTGCGAGTTAACTCTTTGTACGTTCATGTTGTTTAGACTGTTAATTGTTCGCCAGAATCTTGCGCTATTGTTCGACTTTGAATGGTACAAAAGTCTAGCCCACAGATTCTCGTCTGATTCCCTTTTCGCCTGCCAGATTGTTTTTTCTTTTTTTCTTTTGATTGTTTTAGCTCCTTATGAATAATGGGTTCTTGGCCTGTATGCCAAGGTCTGCGTAGTGTTTTATTTATTGCTTTCTTGAGATTTTGAAGGTTGGGAATTTTGGAGACATAAAAGTGGTTCTCTTGATAGTCTGATGAACCATTGGACATTAGAGCTGAACGAGTGCTTGCTTTGTACTTTTCTCGTAGTGTTTTGATGAATGATTCCCAGCGCGTTATCACATCCCGATTTTCCCATAGTGACTATCCTGAGGCCAGCAGTTCTTCTGGATGGTTGGTTTTGCATTTGATCCTCTTGAAGTTGTCGATGTGTATAGACTCTGGGTCCTCAACAGGCTTATTTAATGATGGTCTCGATATTCTTATAGATGCTTCCTGTGACAGATGGTTGCTTTGATCCTGAGACCTTACCTGGAAGCCTGCAATCTTGCTGAACAGAGGTAAAGTTACGAAGGTTTAATCTATTAGCGTGCTTGCGGCTGCCCTATGAAATGTTGCCCCCGGTGGCTGATCTCACAGGAAGTGCCCATTTAGTGCCAAAAAGCTTAGATGCTCCAGGTCCTTTAAAAAGTTCCTAGCAAGTGCTGAATGTTGCTCTACTCCTGACATGGAATGCTCCAGGCCGTATGTTGGTCCTCCAGAAGATCGTCCCTCTTCTGTGGCCCAAGTAGTAGGTGCATGTTGAAGTTGTCTGTCAACAGTAGGTTGGACATTGGTCTTCAGATAGCATTCTGGTTATTTCTGATACTACCATTTTAATTCCTTTGATTTTGTCACGCGGATGTATGTAAATGTTTAGGAGTAATGTTTGTTGTTTGGTGTTACCATTCTGTATATTCACTCTGTGTGCTTTAATTGCATTAGTAGAAGTTGTGATAGTCTCAGCATCTTTGGTTGCCAATATGGTCTTTATTGATGAGTAAATTGTTCGACCGCCTTTTAGGTGCCCAAATTTAGATCCTGTTACTGCTGGAGTGTGGTGGATTTTGAAAGCAAGTAGATGAAAGGGTTCTTCTAGTCATGTCTCTTGTAGTAGGATGAGGTCGAAGCCTTGCAAGTAGCCCAGAAGGTGTGTATCCGATGTTTTATTACTCAACCCATTTATATTCCATTATATTCCAAGAGCGGATTTCTAGGGGATGATCACCTGATGGTAGTTGTTTTAGTCAATTGCCCTCGCTTTGCTGATTTATCGTTCCTGCGAGCCTGGTCCAATCTTCTGATCTAATTGTTCGGTGCTGGTCTTTTCATTCTGCTGGTTGTGCATCCGTGCTGCGGGCACCTTTAAGCACAGATTGTGACTGCATGCTTCATGATGTGGTAAATGGGTTTGCTTGTTCTCTTTTGTATGGTAACAGTGGATCTGGGTTGCCCGGCTTTTGATGGAGGAGTATTTTAATTCGCCATGCCCTTAGTTGAGGCTCTTTGTCCAGAATCCGTCTCGCTGTTTCCTCTGTGGACCAGTTTGTCTTTATTACTTCTCTATTATAGAGATCCTTGATGTTTTTAAATTGTATTCTTTCAAGATCATCTGAGCTTATATCCGCCAAGTTCCTGATTGTTTGAATTAATTGTAGGATGTTCCCTCTGTTGAAAATGTCTTCGCATCCTCTAGACTTATATTCAGGTATAAACAGGAGAGAGCAGTTTTTAAGTTGTGGCTGATTGGCGATTGGGAGTTTGCCTGGATGGTTAAATCTTCCTTTAAAGTGGGGGTTGGAAAAGTCCACTTGAGCTCTGGAGTTTCCCCTGATGGCGGTGATTATTTTTCTTGGAGTGCGTGGCTCTGAATATCTGTTCATGGTGGAACTAGCTGAAGTTCTGTTACTTGGGTTCTTTCACCCCCTAAGATTGAGGTAACCAAGTGGGTCACCTTGTTTTCTCCTTCTGGAGAAGAGGCATCCAAAATGTTACTGGCAGTTTGGCTTTTTGTCCCGAATCTTGTGCTACCTGTTTGGAAATAGTCCATTAAGTTCTTCTTTTTTTTCTTCCTTTTCTCCTCTGCTAACAAATATGTTTTGGATCCTCATTTCTCACAGCGTGGGACTGCTCGGAGGATTCTATTTCAAATTTTGTTGGTGATGATTTCTCCTGATGGAGATGATAACTGTGCTCTGGGTCCCTAAATTGTTCTATAGTATTATGTAATTCATTGTATCCTTCATCTCCAGCTTTCTCACATATTCGATCGCTGCTTTTGTGGAAAAGCTTGTCAGTCTGATGTTTGAGTGGTTAGGTTTCTGTGTTTCGTTGTGAGAAACGTTTTGGGAGCCTTCTCCTCATTCTTTGATGGCCATGTCCTCCTTGCTACTGACTGATCCCTTTCTAGGGCTGTTTATGTAAGCCTCTTGAGGTGTTGTACTTGGACTTATTGATATTTTCCTGATGTCTGCTAGGATGTACCCCATTACCGATGGAATGGTGGAAAGTTTGTCGACTATGGCGAAGCAGGTACAGTGACTTTGGGATAATTGCGTGTCTGCCTGAGCCCTTTTAATCAAATTATTCATGTCTGCTAGTCTGCTGTAGATGCTGGAAACATGTATAGCCACAGAGTTAAAAATCGGTAATTGAACGTCCATCTTGTCAGAATGATACTGCATTGACTTGATGGATAACTGCATGGTGTCGAATAAAGATTCCCAGAGCTTTTCTGAGTCTAATCGATAAGCACCTTTGGTGTGAAATTGGTGAGCAGGATTGATCTTAGCCTGCCTGGAGCCAGAAGAGTAGGGGAGTCCGTGCCAATCTGTTTAATGAGTTATTTGGGTTAACTCGCTGGCTGTATCACTGTTGGGATCCTCCGTGGTTCCCGTTTCTAAGACTCTAATGTTGGCTTTTGAGCAGCTAGGTGATTGATTGAGTTGTGTGTTAGGAGAGCCAATCGAGTCGGTGGTGTCAGTGCTGAAGCAATCGGTAATTGTTGGTTTACGCCCCTGTGGTCCTCTATTGTTATTGTCATTGCTCCTTAAACTCCTTCACCCGATGGGGCTGACTTGGGTACACTGTGATTCCAGACGTGACTCTATGCTGGAGTTGCTTGGGTCCTTCAGCTTCAGTGCCATTTGAAGCTGTGGCACTGATTGATCGGATTGTTTCTGTTCCTCATTGTGGGTGACATCATTGTTTAATGATATTGGGCCATGTGCCGGGCTTGCTGGAGACTCTACGAGTGCCTTGTTGAGAGTTGTATGTGCGAGGGTTAAGCTGGAGGCAGTTGCAAGCACCTTTTCAATTTTTGAGGGATGGTGTCAAGAGTATTGAGAGTCAAATGTGTTCTTCTTGGAAGAATGATGACATTTGGTTCAAGGGGTAGACCTGAGCCATGGTCTACCCGGTCAGAGAATACACCTGCTAATGTTGTCTGATTAGCTCTGGGTGCTTCTTACGTTATGGGTGCTTGGGTAGGTCTGACACGGTCTCCGTTTATTAGGCCAATGGTTTTCTCCTTGGGGACTAACCCCTCTTGTTGTCCTTCTGAACATGGAATGCATATAGCTCTGGTCTATTTTTCCTCTTTACCTTGGTCTGGCGTATCAGCCTTAAGGCATTGATGGTCAAATATCACTGGGCACAAGGGGGAGGGGAGACCATTGAGACTTTTGTTGCTTGTACAGAAGGCTACCCCTGCATCCCTCTTGAATGCAAATTTTGTACATATCTTTAGCTGGTAGCTTTTTGTGGTTCTTGCGTTCTGTTAGGGGCCTACTGGGCCAACGTCTAACAGAGACTGGAATGGTGTGGGTTTTCTTCCCTCGTTGAATTCTCCTTGCTGACTGTTTAATTTAAGCCTTTGCTGTTTTTCTTTTCTTTTTTTAATTATAGATGTTGCAGTCTGTCTCTCTCTGCCTGATCTCATCTCCTTGTAGCCCTTGTACACCTGTGACTCCCTACAGTTCCTCATAGTTCTTGGAGTTCTTTCGTTATGAGTTGCGCCTTGATATTTTGATTGATTGATGTATTGATTGGTTGATTAAAAAATGGTTAACGTTGCCTATCTCCTTTCTTCAGCTCGCTTGTTCTTTGTTGTTTGCCTTAGCTGTTTGCCCTTGCTTTTGTCTAATGCCCTTATGTATTTCCCTCTTCCATTTGCTTTTTTTTAAATGTTTTTTTACTTTTTTGCTGTTGGGTTGAGCAGAAGTGCAGACTGAGGAGGAGGAGGAGCAAGCCCAGGGTCATCCTGTTCATCCTGTTTGCCACCCTGTGCCTCCCCCTCAGAGGTTCACCCGGGTTTTCGGGCTGGCTTGGACTGTGTCCTACATTGGCATTGACATCCGTGCTGAGAAAGACTGAGGGGCACTGAGGAAGTGCACAGATAAATTTTAGAGAAAGACTGAGGGGCACTGAGGACGCGCACACTTCGATTTCAGGGCAAACAGGTGGCACCCCCTCACTGCAGCGTGGACACCAAGCCTGCTCTGTCTTCGCTACGCTCCGGCCACTCTGGCCACCCCAAATTCGATGCTTCTCTAGGTCAGGTCAGTGTTCGGAGCACAGTGAACACTGACCCTGCCTGGACCTGCCTTGCATCCCGACTACAGGGGTTCGCCTGACTCACCTGGCTCGCACCATGGCCGATGGGTGCAGCTGCCGCTGGGCAGATGGAGAGACGCTGCCACTCCGCTCTGCTCTGCACCACGCTCGCTGTGATCAGGGCCGGGAGCTGCGAGCCAGAAGCAGTCTCAAGTGGAGTGAGCATGGTGGGACTGGCGTGTGGCCCCCCGCAAGCCGCACCCAGTCTTGCACTCAGTCCAGCTGGATGCCTCAGAGGGAAGGGCTCGATCAGGCAGCCACGGACACAAAAACAGCACGGCTTCACAAGCAGGACCACCGCTCCGATGCTCCAACGTGGTTTTCTGAACCGGACACCAAATGGATATAAGGCTCTCTTCATGGGTATATCAGAGTGTTTGAGAGTCTGTGTATAGCTATATGAATGGTTGTGACAATGTATAGCTGTGTGGGAGGGTGTGAAAGTCTACTCATGGATATGTGAAAGGGTGTGTGAATTTCTGTATGGATATTTGAATGGGTATAAGGGTGTCTACATGGGTTTGTGAGAGGATGTAAGAGTCACTACGTGCATATATGAAAGGATGTGACGGACTGTATATAGGTATGTAAATAGGTGTCAGACTGTCTTTATATTTATGTGGATCGAAGAAAAGAGGCCTGAATAGCTATATGACAAGCTGTGACACTCTATGTATGAGTATGTAAAAGGTTGTCACAGTATCTCTATGGGTATGTTACAGAATGTCAGAGTCTGTATCAGTTTGTGTATATATATAACAGTGTCTGCATGGATATGTGAGAGGGTGTAAGAGTGTCTGTGTGTATGTCAATGGATGTTACACTGTATACGTATGTGAATGGAAATAAAAGACATGTCAATAGATATATGAAAGGGTGTGAGAGACTCTCTATGGGTATGTGAATGGTTATACAGGTACCTATATAGATATGTAACATGGTCTGACAGTCTATATATAGGTATGTGAGAGGGTGTGAGGGTCTGTCTATGGGTATCTGAATGGAGATAATCGTATCTACATTGGTATATGAGAGTCTGTGGGAGTCTCTGTATGGGTCAGTGTCTGAGATTAGGTATGTGAATGTGTATAAGGGTGTATGTTTGAATATGTGAGAGTGTGAAAATATCCCTATATGTATGTGAATAATTGTGACAGTGTCTGAATAGATAAGTGAGAGGTTCTCCAGTCTTGTCACATAAGTATTGAGACCTTATTTTTTCCTATCCACATATGGATACAGTTTCACATCTATTCACATACCTTACTGCATACATTAGCATTTCACTCCTTGTGTCACTCCCTAAATCGGTGTATACCTCTGTTTTCTTTTTCTTTACCAGTTTTTATTTATCGTTTCTGATTAGTACACTTTAATTTATTTTTGTTGTCTACTCACTTCGAACATTTCCTTTTACTATTTACTATTACATCGTGCTCACTTTCATCCACCTTACTCACACTCAGTCTTTCTGTATCAACTTTTTTATGCTACGTCTTAATACACATACCTGTTAAATATGATTGTTGGTGAGTATTTTTCTTTTTCAATATCAGGTCGTCAAAGTTGTCTCAAGAAAGCACAGAAAAACCAAGCTGAAGAATGGTACACCACTTTCATACAAGGCAACCAGTAATGGAACCCTATTCAACTTTGCTTTCAAGGTTACAGAGACTGCAAAGAAATAGAAACAGTTTGTTCATTTTATTTCATTTCCTTACTAATCATACAGCTCTTCTGAATGGTCACATTTCTTAACCCTTTGTTTAACTACTCTATAGAGAGCCTAATTCAGTAGCGAGTTTGGGCAGGAGCCGCATATTTACAAAGGGATCTGCGGGTGTCAGGGTGACCCTCCGTGTAACCTCATGGAGAATACGTGGATCCATTGGAAAAAACAAGATCTTCTTTTGAATCTTTTCCTAAACACTACTACTTACACACCACTTCCTACAAATCCCTAAATTTAGACCTAAATACATTTTATTCACTATTTCTTTTATAAACTATGTCTCCTCACATTGACATTCTAGCCTTTTCCTCGTCCCTTCCCCACATACCCTGTAGCACTGTTTTCATTGGTAAACATCAATGTAACTTTCTCTGTTAGCAGTAGGTCAGAAGTTCACAACTGTCTCAGCAGCAGCATGTTAACATCCAAGGTACATTTTGCAGGTGTGGTTAAGTGTATATAATTACAAACATCCTCCTCATAACCAATCACACGTTCTTATTTTAAATTTATTGCACTACCTAGATTTAATCACTACCCTACTTACACCTTCAAATCAAATGTGTTATGTTAAACTTTACACGCAAGAGTCATTTTTAACTGACTTCATTTAGAAAACTGCCTCATTAAGCTGCAGACTTCTGTGTGCTACTCCTCCATCCTTCAAAATGGTTAGAGTGTGGATTGTGGGTCATAGCTTTATGTTCTGAGCATGAGACTTTGCTAAAAACAGGGGTATTGACAGGGACCTAGGTTTGCCTAATGTGGGGCCTGATTCACAGAACTAACTTAAGTCAAAATCCTAAACTTACTACTTTTGGTATTCACAGAATGCACTTACTACTTTTGGTATTCACAGAATGGATTTACAACTACTAACTTTACGTCCGCACTCGGGCTGGAATTCCCGCACCCGGAGCGGGAATTCCGCTCTCGAGCTGGAATTTCTGATTTGGTGCCAGAATACCTCCATTTGGCCTAAAGTGCCTACCATCCCCCACCACGCTCCAGCTGAAGTCAATTAACACTAACTGCAAGATCAGCACCACAAAACATATAAAAGAAGCACACATTGAAGGAACAGGTTTGGCCACAGAGAGTACGTGTTTACAATCGCTGTACATTGCCAGAGGAAAATGGAACAAATGAGGATGAAGTAGAACTTTACCACTGAGGAGACCACCATGCTTGTGGAGTACATAGTGAGGCACCACAAACGCTGATATGGTCTCCCACCTTACTGCACCAGTGGCACACAGAAGGCAGCTCTATGGCAGCAATTAGCCACTGCTGTCACAGCATTGGGGAGGAGAGGCACACAGTCCAGGACATCAAGAAGAAGTGGCAGGATGAAAGCAGAGGGTGAAGGAGAAGTACTCCAGGATCGAATTGAACAGTATCCTCCCTGCCCCAAACTCTGGACCCCGCCTCCATCTCACCCCACTTGAGAAAGGATATCCTCACCACAATCCACTCCCACATGATCCATGGGCTGCCTGTGAGTGATGTTCGCAACATGGTACCAGGTAAATGGGATGGCAAGAAAAAGTGTATGAAAAGAGTGTCTGTGTTGCACTGCCATTGTGAGTAAGGAAGTTGTCCAAAGTTTATATAAAAATATAGTCAGTCTGAGACTCTTGTGTTACCCTCTGTATGTTGCACCACAAGTCCCAGAATCCTTTGTATTAGAAATGGCAAATCCCTCTCCCACTATTGAAAATATGGGCACAGTATTGCTGCCGTATATACCTGACCCTGCTAAGTAGCAATTGCCAAAGTGCCCTTTCCACTCATCCAGATGCGTCTGAGTCAGTCAAAAACGTAAGGGGTTGTGGAGAATATGAAAATCAACTGACAAATGAATTGGGAAAATACAAGGGGGTAGATTTACAAGGACTGGCGCATCCCTGCATATTAGCAGGGATGCGCCAGTACCGATGCGACACGCAATTCTACCCTTGCGCCACCACGGATGCGTCACATTTACAATGCTGTGCACTGTGGCGCATGGATAGACAGATGTGTGTCACATCTGATGGTGTAAGGCACTTTGCTGGAGTTGTGTCGCAAGTGAGACGCAACTCCAACAATGTTCATGGACCGCCTATACCTAACGTGCTGCACCACTGCTTATGTCTGCTTCAAGCAGGCCTTTGAAAAGTGACTCAGTGAAATCTTGTAGATTTCACTGCATCACTTTTACGAGGCATTTCCCAAAGGAACGCCCAACCTGCTTACATTAAACCTGATGCAGATTTAATGTTGCGCAGGGCTTTACAACGTGACGCATCTCCCTAGATGCGTCACGTTGTAAATAAGTCGCAACGTGGCGCATGGTTTATGCCGCCGCAGTGTCACAGAAGTGACGCAACGGCGGCTTAAATGTTTTGCAAGGGGCCTGTAAATCTGCCACAAATTATCCAAGAAGTAACTCACCCTGTGCCAGCCAAAATCACAAAGGAGGAGGTGAGAGAATCCTCAGATCAATATATGTCATTCACATATTCTGTTGTTCATTTCCCACCCTGCCACACCATTACATCCCCAACGCCCCACTGCTCCTACCTGCCCCGTCTGCGGCAGTACTTCACAACACTGTTAGCATGCAGAAGATATGGGGAAATGCCTGACAAGTTCCACATGTACATTTCCCATTTGGTTACTTTTCTCTATTCTCACCTATTGACACATTCAGCCAGAGCGCAGACTACCGCAGTTGCAGAGGTCCCTGCATCTTCTGGGAGGAAATAACATCGTCCAGAGAAAGGCATACCACCCTCACAAACTGGTAACTCAAACTGGCCAGGAGATGGTCAAAAGGCATACATTGTCAGGAGACAACAGAGGGACATATAGTGCCCGAATATGAAAGGTAACCAGAGATGAAAAACTAGCTTTATAACTATTGGATTTGTCAATGGACATTCCCCTTAGGCAAATGACATATGTGAATAGCGAAAGACAAAATATAATATGTCTTGGCTCATCATACCTTTGTAATTGGTGAACATAACATGTATTCCACCAACAGTCCCAGACCTGGGAACTCAATCCTGCAATCGAGTGCCACAACAAGTCAAAAGGGTGTCCAATGTTAACAAATATGACAATAATGAACAAGAAGTGAGATACCATTGTCAGTAGTATTGACAATGCCTCCACTGTCCAACTTAGAATGTTTTCACTATACATGAAATTACCCAGTCCACCCTGCTGGTCATGTACTTCTTACATTGGATGGCTTGTTTGTTGGCCATCAACAAAACACTATAGTGGACCTTACTTCAGGATTTGGAGTCATGTCATTTTGATATAAGTCGCATCTAGGTAGTGGGCCCATAATAAGTTATATGTTCGATCACTCATGATATTAAGTGCTACACACTTCTGCAACGGTGGTGCCTACAACTGCTTGTGCTTATCCTTTGGGCCTGAAATTGAGTGCATCACATGTGGCAGCAGAAATGTAAAGTTGCAAACACACTTATCAATGTAGGTACAATGTGGTCCTCCCAGAATCAAAGACACACACTGACTTCTGCTACAAGGTTGGCTGTGACATCTGGTCAGGGGGCCGGTGCTGGGCCATGGTAAGTAAACCCATTAAAAATGAACCTGAATGCTCATTAAATGTGCCTTTAATCTCCACCGTATGTTGTATGTGTTGTACAACACTGTTGTCCTGCATCACAATATGCTCACATATGGCATTTAATCACATACCAGATCAGACTTTGGTGGCTAATGAAAGGTTGACACAAAATGTATGCCAAGTGAGTGCAGAATGGACATAAAATAGTACAATGTGTCATATGAAGTGTCCAAAACACAACTGGCTTGCAATTCAATGATATGAAAACTACCTAGAAAAATATCTATGGTAAAATCATATTGAAATTGGTATGGATGAGGCTCACTCTGATGCCAGTTGTGTACCTTTGAGATGGGTGTATGGGCTTCTAAGCTGAATCTTCATGCATTTTCAAATCACTTGGCTGAAAAGCAACACGCTAATCCAATGCAGGCGGAAAGCATCAAAGCTTCTCAACTTAGCCGCAATGTGGGATCATTACCAAATGTTGCATTCTGCTTGCCTCTTCTTTTACTGTATTCACATATATAGGTGAGTGATTGACATATGAGGTTAGGATGTCTGCTGTACAAGACACCATCCGTTGTCAGCTAAATATTACCATGATGTTGGAAATAGGGTATGCAAACAGAGGACACTCAAAGGATGTACATAAGAAATCTGTGTTCTCTCATTCAGAAATGAGCTTTGTGACTTCATGGGTAGGGAAGCACAAATGACCAACATTATGTACCTGACTATTCCACTGTTACAGGGATTCTGCTTATGCACAGAACTATGCACAGGAAACCAGGACCTCAGTGATTTGTGGTGTACCAAAAACTCACCTCAGAACCCAGAACCCCTTATCCGACCAGCATCAGTGTCCCATTCGTTATCCGAGTTTTATCTCGGCTGTCCCAATGTATAGACAACCCAGGACAAGCGACTTAGGGTATTCTCAGGAATGGTGGGAATCAGAAATACCTGTTCGTAATTATTCTCATATCAGTCCACAACAGAAGACACAGTAAAGTTTAAAGGGTTTATTTTATAAACCTCGTGTCCTAAGATGCAGTACTTTGGCTAACATAAGCAGACAAATGATTAAGATCAAAACCATCAGCATAGTTACAATACCATAGAAAATGAAAGAAGTAATCATAATAAAATGACAGTGGATGACAGCCACCTTCCATTCACTAGTAAATTAATATTATTATTATTAGACTAATAAAAGGTCTCTAGGCTTGAATGGGGAACCCCATACCGTAAAGATCAGCTTAGTGGAATCACATCACAGGATCAGCTAGACCGGGAAGCTCTTCTTCCGAATGTGTCTAAAGCATGCAGCCCTGCAATATTAAAAGCACTCGACTTTCAGGTATTTGCAGCTGCGTGCGTGTTATGGCTAAATAGTGGGCCGATCAACCTGAACCCAACAACATGCACCGTCTAGCGACCCAGACTGTTTCTTTACACAATGTTCAGACCAAGGTCGCTGCTCACTGTTAGGGATGTGAACAACAGACAGTTCTCATGTGAAGCAAAGGCGAGCAAGCATTTCTCAATTAATAACATGTAACTACAGTGTCGTGTTAACTTAGCATTGTACGTATATAAATAGCAGTCTTCACTACAGCACCTGTCACACATGAACACCCTTTGACTTGTCAACAGACAACATTACACTCATGAAACCTGTTAATTCTTAATGGTGAAGGTGAAATCAGTGTAATGCAGAGGAGTCCGGTTCATTTATCCCCTTCCTTGAAATATCATTAACCTTCTCATACAAGTTTGTCTGTTGATGTGTCATCTTATTGATGTCAGTGCTGCGTGGAGATAAACAGCTGGCAACTGCTGCATTTGAGCAGGGGCCCACATGCAAAGTCCATGAGGGAAACATGCCGCACATTGTCCTGGATTATCCGGTCAATGGTTATTGAGAATGACATGCTAGCTCATAGCTACCATCAGTTGTACTGAAATATGGGCATGTGTGTCTCATCACAGCTGCTGACAGGATGACACCAGTGCAGCGTACACCATCCCGGGGAATGCATGACAACCTGGCAGAAGCAGTGAAACCCTCTTGCACATGTCCATCAAGTGATTCTGGCATAAAGTGTGTCACTAGCTTAGATTACTAAGCCATGACAGAGATCAATATCCCCTTTTGTATGGAATCAGCAGTTGTTGTTAACAAAGTGACATACATATTATGAGTGTCACATGTGCCTGTTTGTCAATTAGTAATGCAGATCATTGAGAATGTTGTCACTTCCCTCTACAGCTGCTGGATTGGGAACAGCTATGTCAACGACATCAATGAGGAGACAGGTTCAGCAGTTGACATAAGGGGGATCACGAAGGGACAGAAAGTTGTGGCTGGAGCTGGTGAGTTTGCTTGTATTACGTACATCTCCGTGGAACACCTCAGTGCTATGGCGTGAGCTGTCATTTGTGGTGGTACCCTAACCAGGTCACATGATCCTCATCTGTTGATGCAAAGTACAGTTAATCCAACCCTTGTGTTGCACCACATGTAATACCAGGTCAATCACTAATACGGTTGCAACCTCTGTGTTCCAGGGGATGATGAGGATGACGGACCTACAACCAGTGTGGGTCGACGGCAATCAGAGGGGAAAATCCACTGATCCTCCAAGCAGTTATGTCAGTAGCAAGTACTGCGCAAGAGGAGGAGGAAGTTCCTGAGGACGAAGACTTGGAAGATGATGGTGACTATATGTCCATCCACTTCGGATGCCATGGACAGCAATCTTATCACATTGCCAAAATCATTCACGGCATCACATCTTCCACCCAGCAACGTTTGTCAGCCTCCTCCAAAACAAACAATTGTCTGTCCCCAGCATAGAGCTAACCAGCCACAGCTCTCCCGCCGCCAAACACAGACATCATTTCCTCACAGCCCTCACGCCCAGGACCGAACTGGTGGTTCCCCTACATGCTCTTCTCTTTACAATGTATCCCCGGCATCCCCTCCACCATCTGGGGGAAGTACCAACCCTGTTGTGGTGCAGGTATCCCCTGGGCACCATTCTCCTGCCCACAGGCTTCCACCTGCCAGCCCCCCTGCTGTTGGACCTGCTGGTCCCATCCATGGCAGATACCTGCAGAGAGGGCCTGCACCTGGCTATGGTGGCCAGTGGGAGCAGGACTTCTTCCAACAGCAGACAGATGTGAGGCAGGACATTCATGCCATAGGGGCTACCCTGTCAGACATGTCTGAGTCCCTGCAGAACATGGTCCAATTCCCTCAGGTGGTGGACAGACTGAGCCATGTTTTGGATAGGATGGATAGAACTTGGCAGGAAATGTTCAGGAATGTGAGTGACATGATATCCATCCAAAGGGAAGAGAGTGCAAGACACCATGCCTTGGCCATGAAGATGATGGAAAGCCTGCTGAAAGTGATCCAAAGTCTCCCTTCACGGTCAACGCAGGGAGGGGAGCCATCATATCTGCCTGCAGGACAGCACATCCACACACCTGTACCAACAGGAGAGGAGTTGGCCTAACGGCTAGGGTGCTCGACCTCGGACCTGGGGAACTGGGTTCGAGTCTCGGTAACGACGCTGAGCATCCTGTGATTCGGGGCAAATCGCTTAATCTCCCCGTGCCTAACAAAAAATTAATGTGTGTCCTCATGTAATGTAACTGGTGCTATGTAAAGCACTCGGATACCTGATTGGATTCGGGTCAAGTTTGCGCTATATAATACAACTGCACAGTACCACAGCGAAGGTACACATTCACAACGGCGCCCTGAACTAGCACTCCCACCACCTGCACAACCACCACCAACCCCTGTACAGGCACTCCCACCACCTACACAACCAGCCCTTGTCCAGGCACAAACACCAACTGTGCATACACCATATGCCCCTGCACATGTAGATCACCCTGTACAGGCACATGGACAACACCCACCTACACATAGGCAACAAGCCAGACCTGATCCCTCACAGCGATCATCACCTCTGAAATTGCGATGTCGCAAGCACGATCGCCATTGACAACATCTCAAAAACAAATTGACCACTGTGAATATGTGTAAAGAAAAAGTAAAGATCTTCCCAAGTAAGATTCTGTTGTGTATCATGTCCTGTATAACTATGTAGGTGGCCTAGAGATGTGAGGAGGTATGTGTGTGACACAGTTACAAGTGTAACCCATCATTGCAACAAGCCATAATATGCATAGCAGATGACTCACCAAATACGTGTCAATTTTCTGTACCAGACATTCACAATGAAGTCAAACAAGTTAAAGTAAGTAGGATTCTTCAAAGATATTTATGAATGATTATAAGAACAACCGTCCGTTTGGAAGGGAGAAAGGAAAACAAATGATGATCTTAATGCAGATGGAGAAGGGAACTTAGATTGGGGTGAGGCAACAAAAAGATAACACGTCAGGGAGCGTCATGGAAACCAGTCTATTTACAAGGGGAAAATAAATGTTTGTACACAAATATGAATCAGTCAAAAAGTCAAGTGTCCTTCTGGTCATCCTCTACTACCACAATGTCCAGATCCGCCAAGTCCGATGCAGGCACACGGCTGGCCGGTGCAGGAACAGGCACTACATGGGTTTGGGAAACACGAGGAGTACGGGGGGAAAAAGTGTGGGCCAGCGGACAGGTGGAGACATTGACAGTGGTATGGGAAGGGAGTTGGAAGACAACAGACAACATGGCTGTGGCCATGGAATTGACGGTGGTTGTGAGGGTGGCCAGAGCTCGGACAATCTCCTCTCGCATCATGCGTATCTCCAGACACATCTGCAGCATGATGCGAGTGGCCATGTCTGGCTGACCCTCACATATCCACCTCAAGTCCTCTGGGACAGCCACAGGAGGAACAACACAGGGAGGGGCCGGGGTGGGACAGGAGGGATGTGGTGCCTCAGGTCCAGAGCCGATGTTGTGGTCGAGCAGGCAGCTACGATGAGGGGGACTGGTTGCAGGAGATGTAGCTGGACTCCCCAATGGAATGGGGGCCTCTGGAGGTAGGTAGGGGCTGATGGCAGGCCCAGGTTGGGTTTTGGCCTGCCCTGGGGACACCTTGACAGAACCCACAGGTGAATAGTCTGGGGGAGAGTAGCTCTCCACCAACCCCTGGCCAGAGGTTTCAGGTTCTCCCCCCACTTCAATGTCCACTACCTCCACCCGGGCTGTATCACCAGAGTTGTGTTCCTTGTCAGTCCGGGTGGGCGCAATCCCCTTGCCTCCAGATGTTGAGGGTCCCACCTCATCCTCTTCTTCCTCACTGGTGGAAAGAGGTAATAGCTGCCGGCGCACTGATGGGCTTCCGCTCCGAACCTGGTCCTGCTGTTCTGCCCACTGAAATGTAGGCAAAATCATGATGCAGTGGTTGTTTTATTCAGGACGAGACACATATATAGATGAGCCAAGGTCAGACTTTGTTTTCCTCTGATCACACTATACAGTTGCCAGTGTCTATGAGCTTACAGTACGTGTATGTTCACTGTCATCTCCTGAATTGAGTCTGACATGGACATCTCACATGAATATTTGCGGCTTACACAACTGTATTGGCCAACCCTCAACTTTGGCATTCTTGTGATCTGTGTGTCATGTCACTGCTACATGTGCAGGTTCCAAAACCAGTCCACCAAAGGAGAACAGAGAGAGTCCAGATTTAATTGAAATTGGCCAGTGATATGGAGTCGCAGCTCTTTTACGTCTGGACAAATGTCATCTGCTGTATAGCATTGTATAGGACAAGACAAATGACGAATGTGGGTCACACATCCACATAGGGTCTGGGCTATTTGTTTTGCTACATTGCGAGTCTAGCCTTTTGATGTCCCCTCACAAAATCTGACAATCCAGTGCCACATATGTGACTGATGAGGTAGTGCAGTACACCGGTGATCAGTGGTGGGTCATTGTGACAGCTACCTGTACATGTGAAATGCCATACAAGCCACTGAGGGTAAGACGTGTGTCAGTGGATACACTTTGCAGATTTAGAAACACTTAAGAGTGAGGCAAGAACCTCAAAGTCTGTTTTGACTCCATGGCACATGATGATCTGTCTCAATTAGAACCCAAACTCAACAAATGCAATGCAAATCACAGCATCCAATAGCCGTTAGCCTGCCATGCACACACTGGACAGTGTCTGTACCATTGCTCATCCAATGCACACATCAGTTATGGTAGTGGTGCTGGCGGAGCATATTTCAACGCAAATGCACAAGTGTGGCTCATTTACCTAGTTGTCATGAAGAAACTACAACTCCCAAAATGCACTCTGCCCTGTACAGTCCATATGCCACAGTGTGCCTTTTTATTCTAGATAACTTCTGTATGTACACAGTATAGGTGAATGGAGGCATGAGACACACAATGGTACAGCACTGTCTTCACTCACATAATACTCCCAGACACATATTGCATATAATGCACTTACCAGGTCTCTGCTGCTCATGCTCCTCCAGCTGAGCATGGAGGGTCGGCCAAGCTGCTCACAGGACCCTCCTGTACAGTGGGGAGAGGCGAGGACAATGCACATGGTGCTGGGAAGACTGGCCCACCAGCTCCTTAGCCTTGTGCCAGGACGAGGGTTTTAGGTCCTCTCATAGCTTGCGGCATGCCCTAGCACTCCTGGTGTGGACTCCCACTGCACTGCAGTCCTCCCCGATATTGGCCCATAGCCTGGCCCGGGCTGCATTGCTCAGCTGGTGTTCTGGGTCCCCATATAGCTGAGGATATTTGGACAGCACCCCCTCAGCCAAGATGTCTAATTCCCTTTCAGTGAAAGGGGGTGCTTTCTCCTCATAACCCTCAGCCATTTTGGGGCAAATACGTTAAATGAGAGCAGCAGGATGGCAGAGAATGAACACAAATTGGCTGTCAACAGCTTCCTGTTATGTATTTCCTGTCTCTCACTTCCTGTAAATCATTTCCTGTATGGAATATTGTGTTCCGGTTCATTTTAAGAGATTGCGGCCCAAGAACTTAGTTGAATGGATATGACGTTGAATGGATATGACGGTGTCTTTATGGGTTTCTCAATAGATGTAACAGTGACTATATAGGTTTGTGAATGGGTGTCACAGAGTCTCTTTGGGTATGTAAATGGGTGTCACAGTGTCCCTATGAGTATGTAAATGGGTGAGACAGTTTCTGCACGAATTTCTGAATGGATTTGACAGTGACTATATGGGTTTTAAATGGGTGTCACAGAGTTTTTATGGTTATATGAATGGGTATCATAGTCTCTCTATAGCTATGTGAATGGATGTAACTGTGTCGACATGGGTATCACAGTGGGTGAAAAAGTTTCTATATGGGCATGTAACTGGATGTGACAGTATCTATATGAATATCTGAATGGATGCGAGAGTAAGAGTGAGTGTAAACATGTATAGATATAGTTTCATTTTTTCCAATCCCACTAACTCTGCGGATCCCCTGCTGAGTTACACGGGGGACTGGCTGAGCCCCGTGAGGGGTCTGCGGATTTCGCAAGTGGGCCCCAAATTTTTTTTCTTCAGATTTCTAACCCCAGGACACATGTTCACCCCTCTATTATAACATGTACATGAGGTCAGGATACCTCTCACCTGACCCCTTCATTCAGTTTGCAAACACATTTTCTACCTTGGGGACCATTTCCCCGTCAAACAAAATGTCTGCTGCAACTTTTCTGTGAAAGTGTGGCGAGCCAATCAGAAGTTCATCAGTGCGCGTAAATCTGTGGATTACTCGAGGGTGCATCTGCGATTAGTATGTGTTGCCAGATATGCCAATTTATTTTCCAGTTAATATCTCCAACATTACTGAACGGATTTACACCAAATCACAAAAAGCACGATTTGCATACTAACATCTAGCGTCCTGCCAAATGTAGTGTAATTCCGTATAGCGGTTCAGGCTGTAGGCTTGTTCAAACGTCCTATGGAAATTAACATGGAGAAAATGTGCTTTGGGACCCCCTTTTTTTCCCGCCTCTTCCCCTTAACGGATCACCCCCAAAACTTTCAAGACAGCGTCTGAAGCACTGGCAAGATTTTGTTTGAAAATTTCATGAAGATTCATCACCGGGCGCCAAATAAAAATTGCACCTGAAAATTGACTTTTTGATCAAAACACGGTCCTAACTATAACTACCTACTGATAGACATATATTACCCACTGACGGTTGCCAGTAGATAGTTATAGATAGGACCAAGTTTCAATAGGGATGAGCATATTTTCACTTGCCAATTAGTTTAGCATCAGTTGATGGATCCTCATGAAATTTTCAAAACTAGTTTACCACTCACTTCCTCAACTGTGTTGAAAGTTTTGGGGTGATCCAACATGTAGGGGTCGAGTGAATTGGGGGGCCAAAATTCCATATGTTAATTTCTATAGGAAATTTTAGACACAGCTACAGGCCGAACTGCTGAACGGAATTAAACCACATTTGGCAGACAGGTAGCTGTTGGTCCAGAAAGTGACCTTTCTGTTAATTGGTGTAAATACATTCACTAGTTGCATAGTTATTCAAAGAAATTCAAATTTGTATATCTGGAGGATGTGGAGGATCCGCGACCCCTCCTGATCTCAAACAAGGAAGTGTTGGCAGCCATCTTGGGACATAACTTAAAACCGACTCCCACAAAAAATGTCCAAAAAGGCTCTCGGGAACTAGCCAAAATAATAGCCCTGAGATTACAACCCCTAATGCAGCTTTTAATTCTGCCAGATCAGTCGGGATTCATTCCAACACAATGGAAGGCATATAACCTGCATTCTAAATTTGCACTGTTCCACCAATTGCAACCAGAACTGCATGGAGCGGCCGCCCTACTAGACACAGCCAAAGCGTTTGACTCGGTGGAGTGGACGTTTATGTTTACTGTCCTCCGAAAAATGGGATTCCCACAACCATTCCTACACTGTATCAAACTGTTATACACAGAACCGTGTGCCCAGCTCCAGATTAATAATATTTAAGGGACAATGGTTCAAATGTGGCCTTAAAGGTCCAAAGAGGGGCACTATTTCTTTAAAAAAGAAATCTATTCAATAGGGAGCAAGAAAAAGGGTCTGTAAAGGGTCATGTAGGTCAAAGAATGACCGGCATTTATTTTCAACAAAATTCAATTTGAAGGTGCTCACACAATAAGTAAAAAGAAAGCATGGTGTGAAGTAGTGATAGTGAATTTTAAAAATACATCGCATTGACAACAATACAGTTGAACTCCATGAATGATTTTATACAGGTTATATGGAATTCATGTTGTGGGGTGGTCGACGGCGTTTCAAACCCAATTATTGGGGTTCATCTTCAGGACAAAGGTGAGCTAGATTTATTTAAACAGAGAAGCCCTTGAATAGCTGGGTAATTTCAGGAAGACAGAGTTCCAAGCCGTGAGTACGAAGATCCACGCAAGCAAAATTAATTAACTATCCAAACAAGAGTGGGAATATTGCTGCACACTCCTGCAAGCACTCACTGGAACTGGAACCTCCAGATTATCCATTTAAAATTCCTTCAACAAGCATTACACACCAGCACAACTACACAGTTATGGTCTCCGAGAAGACGATAGAGGCCTGCGCTGTAACGCTACACAAGCAGATATCTGGCACGTAGCCTAGGCATGCTCCCCAGTAAAAAGGTACTGGGAGAAGGTGACGTATGACTTGGGAACAATGCTTGCAGAGCCAATCCCCAACTCCCCACAAGTCTGACTCCTGGGCCTACATAAAATAAAACAGCCAACCAGACGCAAACCACTAGCCATAGCTTTATTGCTGGCCAAATGACACGTTGCTATGAAATTGGGTAGCAAACACACGCCACACATAAAACAATGAGTAGCGGATTTAAGGTATTGTAAGGAACAGTTCAGAACATATGCAGAGAAACCACAAAAACCCTCTCGCCCAAGGGAGTTCTGGGATCCAACAAGAGGCAAAATAAAGGTCAGCAATGAGCAGAAAGCGGCAAAATGAAGGTGAAAAAAGCGCAGAAAGAGGCAAAATAAAGGTCAGAAACTGGCAAAATAAAGGTGTGACATGGGCAGAAAGAGGCAAAATAGCAGTGAGAAACTAGCAGAAAAAGGCACGATAAAGGTGTGAAATGAGCAGAAAGAGGCAGACTACAAATCAGAAATTAGCAGAAAGTGGCAAAATAGAGGTCAGAAACGAGCAGAAAGAGGCAAAATAAATGTCAGAAATGAGCAGATAGAAGCAAAATGAGGTCAGAAACGAGAAGAAGAGGCAAAACAGAGATCAGAAATTAGCAGAAAGAGGCAAAATGAAGATCAGAAAGGAGCAGAAAGAGGCAAACTAATGGTCAGAAATGAGGAAAAAGAGGCAAAATAGCGATCAGAAACGAGCAGAAAGAGACAAAATGAAGGTCAGAAACTAGCAGAAAGAAGCAAAACAGAGATCGGAAATGAGCAGACAGAGGCAAAATAAAGGTCAGACATGAGCAATCATCAAATCAGGCACTCATACATCCAATCATACAGACATACAGATGCTTACACACCCACTCCTACACTCTTACAGCCAATCACACACCCAGATAATCACCCATACAAAATATCACACAGCTACTTACTCACCCATACAGGTACTCACACACCTACACACTCACCCAGACAGCCACTCACACTATCACTCACTCACAAAAACAGCTAGTTGCTCCCCACTTGCTTACCCATACAGCCACTGACACAAGCACTCATTCACCCATGCAAGAACTCGCTCACCCACAGAACCTCTTACATACCCATTCATACATCCTTACAACCACTCACACACCCACTCATCCTTACAGCCTCTCACACAGATATTCTTTCTCCAATATAGCCACTCACACCCACTCACTTACCTATACACATACTTAAACACATACTCACTCATCCATATAGCAACTCACACATCCATTCCCTCACCCACACATCCACTTATACAGCTACTCAATTCCCCATACATCTACTCACATACCTATACAGCCACTCACACAGCCACTAACTCACCCACACCCTCACTCACTCTCCAATACAGCCACTCACACACTCACTCACTTACCCATGTAGCTACTTACATACCAACAAACACATCCATACAGCCACTCAGACATCCACTCACACACTGTTACATACAATCGCACAGACACTCAGATGAGATATGTTTGAAATAGTATGATTAATGACTAGTACAGAAAGAATAGTAATTTAACTTAAGTTGTAGCTTAGTATATAATTTTAAGTCTCACAAATATTTAAGAAACATACTCACAGGATGATGTCATCAGTGATATCATCAGAGATGTCAATGGAGATGTCATCAGTGATGTCATCCGTGATGTCACTAACCATGTCATGAGTGACGTAATATGTGCGATCATAAGCAGTGCATTGCGGGGGCATAAGTTGTAATTAGCTCAGGTAACTATAACTGCAGAATTTCACTGGTTTTGTATGAGTGAAATTTGAGCCTGATTATAATGATGCTGTAAGCTTTATTTGTTCATTGAATTTATACGTTTTTAAAAATTCTCTTTTCCAACTATAACAACCCTGTAACCTTTGTTTTTTTAAGTACATTTCTAAGATTTTTAAAATGTTATTTCCTAACTATAATGCCCCTGTATCCTTTGGGTTTTTAAAGTGAATTTCTATGTTTTTTTAACTAGAAGCCACATTTGCAGAGTGGTGGAGAAAGGGGGCGGGCCCTCTGACCACCTCTCAGGTATCCTGGCATGTCAGACATACTAAAGGTAACAGGAGGGCTTCGGGGCGCCCAAGAACCCTCAGCATTCAAAAGGACTACATCCCCCAACCAGCAGTGCACCAGGAGGCATGTTTGCTGAGTGGTGGAGAAAGGGGGCGCGGCCTACAAAACCTCTCAGCAATACCACTGTGTAGGACTTACTGTAGGTAATAGGAGGGCTTGTTGGCCCCCAAGGGCACTCTAGATCCGAGCGGACATCATCCCCCAACCAGCAGTGCACCAGGAGACGCATATCTATAGTGGTGGTGAAAGGGGCATGGCCTTCGGCTATTTGCAGGTTCCTTTTTTTACATTTTATAACTATGGAAGGTGGGTTAGGTGCCCCCCCTTCCCTGGGCTGATTTCTGCCCCGGGGACCCAATCTCCCAGGTTCCGGCCTCTAGTGTGGGTACCCTGGTCCCACCCAGGTCAATCAATATGTTGGGGACCATGGGGGGAGCCTCAAGGTCCCCATGGTCCCTGCCAGCTCCCTGTCTCCTGCGGGAGCTGGTATTGCTTTGACAAAGAGGGAGCTGTGTAACATGCAGCTCGATCTATGTCAAAGCAATTGTGCTCCACTTCTAGCAAACAAGAGCATTTTGTCGAGCTTTTGCTTGCTAGAAGCAGAGCTCAGTTTGCTATGGCTTGGTGGGAGCGGTAAAGCTCCAACCAAGCCATAGCAAACAGCTATGTCATAAATGTATACATTGTAACAACATTATACTTGGTAGCACTGTTTCCCATTCAGAGAAAGAATACACTATTCCACTTAGATATTCAGCAGACTGCAACATCAGAAACATTTTTTTTTGCTAAGAGTGTCCTTGTAGCATTTTATATTTCAGCAAAATGGAAAGGAAAATTAAAGCAAGAATCACGGAACACGAAAGCAACATTAGGAATAAGAATATGAATTCCAGCGTAGCAACACATTGAGTTAAATATGGCCATAACATCTTCCAAGTAGTCTTTCCAATTTTAGAAGTGATTAAACTTCAACTTGACATCGACAATCTCAAGACTTTTACAAAGAGACATTTTTTAATCCAAAAATTGGACACTTTACAAACAAATGGCATGAATAATAAATGTAGAATATTTTTACGCTGTCTCTATTAAGGTGTATTGTGGGTTGTCACAATTTTTGAAGCCGTTTTTTAATTACGATCCTCAAAAATGACTCTTTGTTGACTGGGAATGATGCTCGGTTTGTTGTAACGCATCATTTATTTTCATGTATTGGTTAAATTTTTGGCTTCGAGAATTTTCTTTTCTAACATGGCACCTGCTGTGCTGTATGCAACAGTTCTTTTTTCTTCTTTTGGCAGCATGTGATCGCTGAGGTTCATTAATCACATAAGGGAACAGCGTTTATTTGTAATTTTAGCTTTAATCATGAGTTTACTAAACCTGGTGGTTCAGCTTGTAGTTTATGCTAACGTTTATGGTCACAAGTGGATTGACGAGATACACGATGGCGACAAATTCATAGTTTTTTTTTCGATATGACGTTTTTAATTACATATTTTTTAACAACTCACATAGCTGGCACAAGGTATTATAGATGTTCTCACCACTAGTATATTTTGGGATTATCTTTTCATGTATTTTCATTTCAATTTTCATCTCACTCTGGTTCATCACTTCTGATTTCACGTGATCTTAACCCTTTCTGTGCCAAGGATGTGATGGTCACGTCCTCAACCATGGTGGCCATGTGCCAAGGACGTAACCATTAGTACACGTCCAGGAAACTCCTCCACTGTTTACAGCAGTGCGATTTCATTTGTTGAGGGGTTGTTTTGTTTTTCCAGCCTTGGGAGCAGGAGAAGAGCTTCCCTGCCATTTGTATTGGGAGACCTGGGGGGATGCTGGGTGGAAGTATGTTTGTGGCTCCCTGCAGATTCCAGAACTTTCCAGAACAGAAATGAGAGAAAAATGTGGTTTTTATAGTCAATGTTTGAGGTTTGCAAGGGATTCTGGGTAAGAACACATGTGGAGAGCCACTCAAGTCAGCCCACCCTGGATAGCCCCGAAAATGGTGGAACACGTGTTATGATAATTTGTTTTGGGCCCAGAGAGCCTTCACCTGTGTGACAGGGTTCAGGAGCAATGACAAGGCCCAAGGGCCCAGCCAGGCCCTCCCACCTGGGCTCCGTCCTTCTGCCTGCCGCACTGTGAATGGCGGGGTTCCATTGGGCCTAAAAATGCTTCCCCTGCTTCTCCTGCTTGGCTGGGTTCAGAAGCTCTGACCGGGTGAGGGCCCCATCCTGGACTCTGTCTTCTGGCCCACCATGTGGAAAAGCACCTGGAACAGGACTCCCGAGCCCTGGGAGAGCCTTCCCTTCACGTCTGGGCCCAGGACCTCCGACCAAGTCCCGGGGTCCTGCCGTGACTCGTGGCGGGCACTCCCGTCCTATGCTCTATCCTCAAGCCTGCCGCCCTGACAAGGGCCCGGGATTTTGATCCGTCGGGCCTGTCAAGGCTTACCCTGTCTGCCTGGGTCCAGGAACCCTGACCTTGGCCTCGACGGGCCCTGGGGTGGATACCTCCCCATCAGGGGTTCCGTCCTCCAGCCCACAATGTGGCAAAGCGCCTGGGGCAGGGTCCTGCGAGCCCGGGGAGGCCTTTCCTTTGCGTCTGGGCCCAGGAGTTCTGACCGGGACCTGGGGCACCACTGGGCCACGGGGCAGGTGCTCCCGCCCTGGGCTCCATCCCAACCTGCCTGTCCCAAGGCCAAGATCCCGAGTCAGGTCCAATGGGCCCGAGGAGTCCTCCCCCTGCTTCGCCTGCGTGTGAAAGTACCTTCGGGCCCCGGGTGTGAGGCCCGTCGGGGCCCCCCTCTCAGCGCTGTGACTGAGGCCAAGGTGGGGCTCTGAGTCCCCGGGCGGCAGAGCCCTGGTCCCCTCCAAGGGAGTTCCTTTGCTCCCCCAATCACAGCTAGGGCTCTAGGAGGCTAGGTGGTTTTGCGGCTTCGGTCCCCTCTCTAACTCGGTGTGCACGGATCACAAGAAAGGGGGTTAGCCTTCCTCTGGATTACAAGGGATAGGGTACTCCAAACCCCTTTGGGGTCTGGGGGATCCCAGCCAGTGGCCCACTCAGACACTCACACACCCACTCACAGAACCCACTCAGACACTCAGGTACCCACTCAAATACCCAGTGAGGCACCTATGCAGCCACTCCCAGGCTAACATAGACACTCACGCACCCACTCACATACTCATTCAGAAACTCATGTACTCACTCCCACTTCCACTGAGACACTCATGCACTCACTCACACACTCTTTCTCAAAGGTTACAGGTTACAATTAGGAAATCAAATTTGAATGAAAAAACCTTAGAAAATCACTCAAAAAAACAAAGGTAACAGAGACGTTATTGTTAGGAAATAGAATTTTACAAATCATAGAAATTCACTGAAATAAAGGTTACAGGGATGTTTTAGTTAGGAAATATAATTTTTAAAAATCTTAGAAATTCACTAGAAAACAAAGGTTACAGGGATGTTATAGTTAGGCTCAGATTTCACTCAGAGAAAACCGTAGAAATTCAGCAGTTATAGTTACCTGAGTTAACTATAACTTACGCTCCCGCAATGCACTGCTTAGGACCTCACATATTACATCACTCATGACATGGTCAGTGACATCACTGATGGCATCATTGATGACATCTCAAATGACATCACTGATGACATCCACAGAAGCACTGACACACCCATTCATACCCCCATACAACCTCTCATACACCCACTCCCACTCCCTCAAAACCTCTCACACACCCATTCACAGACCCATACAATTACCAGCGTCATTTGTCTGATATAATGTTTCTGAGACACATCTTGAGTAATTGTGCGTAATCTTGTGTAATCTTATAGAATTTCTAGGTAATTCCGGGTGATTATGCTAAGCAGAATTACGCAAATGAAACCCACCCCTAATTGTCTTCAACCATGAAAGGGAGTACTCCACAGAGTAGTCAGAGGACTGCCGTGCAACCAGAGCTGGTGTGTGCCTAACAACCAGCTACCTATAGGTGAGGGAATATCACCTGTTGTCTGACCTGAAAGTAAAGGGTGGCTCCAATGTCCTGAAGTGCCAAGTTTCTGACCTAACTGAGAAGGAGGGGAAGGAGTACACTAATCCTAAGGAGGTGCGACCGTCCAGCATTAGCAGAAGTACCTAACCCCTGAGCTGAGGGTCCGTCTACCCAGAAAGATTTGAGACAGAGCAATCTGCATTGATCATATTGCACTGCTGTTAGTTTGAAGCTGTGCCTAAGCAGTCTGCACCTTGGCATTGCCCTGAAGTATCTCCACATGCCCTGCACCATGGAATTGTCCTTAATATTGTGCTGCTGCAAGCCCTGAATTTGTGGCTATAGCAAATTGTGCCACTGTAATGACTGCCTTGACCTGCGTGGACCATGCTGCTTTGTCATCGCTGTGAGCTGAGCTGGAGATGTACCATGGCCAAAGGAATGCCTGAGGTGGCCTTATGACCTCTGAACCACCAAATTACCACCTGACTCCCCCGAAGCACAGAAGTGGGCCATCAAACAGCCAGAGATCATCAACGATGCTGGAGCCTACCCAACAGAACAGACTCTAGGTGAACGCCTCTGCTGCTGCTTGCGAGGATTGGATCTGCATGCCAAAGCCCAGAGGAGGGAGGGAAAACCAGATGCAGGCTGTCTGTTGTGTGGGCTAGTACATTGTTGGGCTGTAGTCTAATTTTAGGGATGTAATTTGATGCTAAGACCTAGAAATATAATGGTAAATGGTTGTAGTGGGTTATTCAGTGTGGTAGGTGCAGTGCAGTTAGACTGTAGTACAGTGGTGGTGACATAATGCAGGGGTGGAGCATGGCAGTGTGGTGGTTATGGGTGATCCCATGGTGCTCTGGAGTGGTTTTGTGGGGAGGATGGTAAATGCATATCAGGTTAGTAAGTGTACTGCTCTGGGTTGGTAGTGTGCTGCTGTGGCTAAGGGAATCAGTACCTGGGAGTGTTGTTTTATAGGATGTATTATAATGATGGGGTGTATTTACATAAGATATTCGTAGTAAAGTCCAGTTTTAATATGGTGGATGGTAGTGAGGTACTAACATGAGGTAGGTTAAGTGTAGGGAATGTAGCACAATAGAGGTATGCAACAGTAGTGAAGGTGTATGGAGGTTATTTGATGCTATGGGGTGGGCATGAGTGTACAGTAGTAGTGTAGTAATGTTGAGGTGATAGTTGTATGGTTATGATGGGATGTGTCATTGGGTGTCAGTGCAGTGTTAGACTTGTAATGCCACTGTGAAGCTGGGAATCTGGTGTGTAGTGATAGCATAATGAATTGCATTTAACAATAAGTGTATGATTCGCTGTAGTTTTGAAATGTAAAATAGTCGCAGCTTATGCCTCATATGTTACAGTGGAAGCACTCCAGGAGGAATAATGCTCCTAATATCCAAGAGCATAAGGGGAGAAATAAATACTGCTTTGAAGCTCCCTTTTAGGTAATTTCCAACAATAGCTCTGGTAGGCAGCTAAATATAAGGCTATGTACTCAATTGGTTTCTGTATTTTTTGGATGAGTTGGCATGCTGATCGATTATGCCAGAGGATTGAAAAAAGCAGACTCACTCGATCTAGCTTCCATTGCTTTAGTGTGATCTTCAATGCAATTTTTTATTTTCATTTTCGCAAATGGTTTGAAAAAATTGTGAAAAATTGTACACAGATGCATTTGTGTGTTTTTGTCACTAGGACAAATTTTAAGTTGATTATCATTGCTGTTGTACATTAATGAAAAGTATTAAAGAGAATATTTGTGTTGTCAATTAGGAAATGGTGCCTAGTTGACTGCTGGAAGTTTATGATAAATACTATTATAAATTAAAGAAACTTCTATATTGTCAGAGCTAGCATTTGGAGGAGAGCTTTGGGGGGACAGAAAGATGGTAAAGGTGGTATTTTCCAAGTATTTAGACACAATCTATGAATGTCTACCGCTAAATGAATCCTACTGGACAACAGTGCGCAGTAAATTTGGGTCACCCTAGTCCGATCTGGGTCTAAAATGTTTAGGCCCTGACCAAAGAGCACAGGTCCTTCCACAGCAAACCAGTAGAAGCCCCACTCCATATATACGACTGTAAGGCAGTAGATTCTTCACTGTATGGGGTGGAACTGTGGGGATTTAAAAAAATGAATGGCCTCCTGACCACTGAGAATTAATTCTTGAGGGCCCTGGTTTCACTACACCAGAGTACCTCTCTCGACTCACTAAGGCTCGCCTTGGACAGAGCCACCATCACCGAGAGGGCCAAGTAACGCCCCTTTTTGTTCTGGCTGCTTTTAAAATCCATGCCTGAGCTGCTTCCATATGCTGTTGCCCTCTCTGAGGTCAGCGCACTTGATTGCTTTAAGAACATTGGCTGGATCTGAAGTGAAATTCTAGCTCACTGCAAAAGGGCTAGAGGGATTGTGGGATGTCAAGGACCCAGCACCGTTGTCTAGCAAAGACCTGGTCATAAAACAGTACTGGAAATGGGTGGCACAGTCTTCATTAGGATGCCTTAACATGGAGTTTATGGAATTTAAGTTGTCTCCTTCATATGGACAATACATGGAGGCTATCATGATTCCCCAGGACAGACAGCTGTATATGCAATTTAGATTTGGCTCTCCCCCTGTGAACTCTTTCACAGCTTCCTGGCAACAGTCTACTACTTAACAGTCTTGCTCAGGTTGTTCCCTTGCTACCTAGTCAATTGGTCACATATTATTTGCCTGCCCAATGTATCAGCGTCTGATAGGCAAATGGCTTGCTCCCATCTGCAAACATTTTGGCATCCTTTGGCATTGTGAAGCACAGTGCATTTTAAAATCTGATTCAAGCTGGTAGCCTTCGCAGTTTCCAAGTTTCTCAGCACTATGTGGGCAATTAGAAGGTCTGTGTTGAAGATGTAACATCATTACTCTTGCCAACGTGTATCCCTTGAAATGGCTTTTTATGGTGTTTTATCAGTTTTTTTTATCCTTGTGTAATTGATGATTTTTGATTAGTCCTGGCCATGGCGCTACCTTTACTACTAAGCCAGCGGTGCTGCTTACCCTTATCTTGGCATAGGCTTTTGTCGACTTAGACCATAGGCGCTTTATTGTTAATTTTATTTTTATAATAATTTTTAGATTAACCAATGGAGTATCACTTTTAACTGATTATTGATGCATTTTTGTACGCATCCAAGTCTCTGTATGATTTGCACACATTTGCACTTTTATGGTCTGAGGACCGAAATAAAGTTCATGATGATGATGATGTTTAGTCCATGTCCATGAATACTCACCTGTAAAGGGCGCACCAGCTCCGTGGACAGGTCTGAACTACTTACCCTTAATGTTCATGCAAAGCTTTTCAAATCCATCTTAATACTGAACAACAACCATATTTGTTAAATCTATACTGCATACCTACTCTATAAAAACTTTATATACATAGATGTAATTGTAGTTCTTTTGTGATCTTTCTGCTTTCCTTCACTTGGGCCCCTCCATCTTCCTAGATCTGCTAGTGCCATCATCTATCCTTGATGTCTCTTTAATGTGTCTACATCCCTGCCAGTGACCTTGGTCCTGATGGGCAACTCCTCCAGTTGTGACTATTTAGAAGGTTCATATTTGCTTTTCTACCATTGCAGTTTAGATATGACCTTTACCCGACTATTGATGAAGCATCAACAAACAGTTCTGACAGCTTGTAGAAGCAGTGGTAGTGTGGAATTCTGTCTTGCAAACACTGGTAGAACTAAATGTGGATCTCACTTGTCATCAGTTGTTTAGCCCCCAGAGATGAGCTGGTGTTCTGAGCTTGGCATGGCTAGTAATTACATCATTATTCATATCACCAATTAATTACAGAGGAGAAACCACTAATGATAGAGTTCTCACTACAGCATGCCCCAAAGCATGTCATCTATGGTTGTTATGCCAACACAAACATCACGTGCATGGTGATAAATGTTATCTTTACAAGGAAAGAGGAAAACCCGATGAAGACACTGCTGGGTATTCCTATGGGTGTGGAGAAGGTATCAAGTGGATGTTGATGGTCATTGATACCACTGTCTGTCAATAGATGGATTAGGAACAGGGGGCACTGATCTCCTTTGTTAATGACACATGAAGCATCATCAATGACTTGCAAGGTGGCTGTTTCAGGGCTTCACCGGTGCCCTCCTGTAGGAAGTCATCTGACTTGGTCCTCATTTCAATAATCTTGTTTATTTGTTTCTATTTAATATATGTGTTTGGGTAGTGCAGACCTAGTTTGTAGTCTCCCTTATACTATACACACTTTTTGACACAACCTAATGAATATGAGGAATGGCCTTTTGATACCTCATTATAACAATGAAACACTGTTAGATTTACATAATCTGATCTATTCCTAACAGGTGTGCAAAACTGTGACTGTGGTGCAACTCCATTCCCCTTCTAGTTTTACTATTTTGTCTCCTCCTGATGGTTTGGTGCATAATGTTCGAAATATAAATGAGTATAATGTGTTCAAAAGTTTTAAGTCTGGTTTTGATGCAGTTGTGTTCACACAAAGAAAGACCCTTCTGCAATCCAAGTTACCTTACTGGCTTGGTTTTAAGACTGCAGATTTTCCTAGTCAATTGTGAAGGAGAGTCCTAATTGTTTTAAAGACAAGGGGGCAATTGTTATGCAGTCTCTTTTCGCACTTTTTATTTTCACAGCCTTTTAAAGTACCACATCTGCCATCATGCATTTCTTCACAGGAAATGACAAAATCAATCTTCAATGAAGGACACAGTAAATAAGAACCGTTACCTCCACTCTCCACCTCTTTTTTGATACGCCTTTATAAAGTTTACGATCTGCGAATTACACTGAGGAACAAAAATGCCAAAAGAAATCCCAAACAAAACCAAATCAATCCATTTTGTGTCAGTCCATTCTCCATCTGAGTTGTCCATTGAACATCTGAGAAGAACTGTCCAACATCCAGTTCAGGCCTTACTGGTTTAGGGCGCTGTTTGTCTAGTTAAGTGTGGAAGTACATAGAACAGACTGTAAATCAAATTGCATTCCCAGGGTGGAAACATATACGGTGGTGGCATAATAATCACCTCCTTGTCTTTCATAAAGTCAGGAATCTTCTTCACTACTGGCTAGGATAATCTGATTTTCTTTGAGCATATTGTGATCATCTGACTCCAAGATGACCACCTAACACCTCAACAGATCACCAAAAAAAGGGTGGAATAGTATTAGACTTTGGGAAGCCATACTAGAATGAGGCCATCCTGATGAGGAACAGAAAACAAACATGTAAGGTTTTCCTGCTGCGGCTGGCCGTGCTATCCTTTCTCCCTTTGCAACTCAGAAGGGTATTGTTGGTATGAGAACTGCCATGAGCATAATAATGAGAGCTGGTCTTTTTGCCAGATTGGCCAAGCTCCCTCCAGCAGCACATTGAATACCAACCCTGGATGTTTGAGGAGTTGAACCTGCTGTATTCTGCCCTCCATCATCATATCTCATCAGGATCCACCATGCCCCCCACTCTATGACATGCTGTTGTGATGTACCAGCATTTCCAGGCTTCTGATAATACATACAAACTAGAATTGGAAAATGGGAGCAGCACAAGCTAACACCTCTCTGTGCAGGTTCTCTCTGAACACATAACATCATTTCCAATACATTTCTACTAAATATTTCCTTTTATAGAAACTAGTATTTGCGGCACAATTGTAAGTGTCAATTAAAAAATATGCAATCACAGCTACATGTTATTCAGAAAAGGTGCAGGAATGTTGCACTTTTAGGCCTGGCCTTTGAGGCACCTGTTGTTGTCTCACCAGACTATGATTTATCCCAAAAATACATACATAATTTACATACTTACAGGGGCTAGTGGTGAGCGGATTTTAACCACTGGCCCATTTAAGTGTCATTTTTATCTTGCTTCCGCCCCCCACAGTATGCATGGATCAATGGATCAGTTCACTTTCCTGCTAGATCCCTTCATTTACGTGGTTGCACAAAGCCTGTTCACATTATTCACATCCACATAAAACTAGTTTTTTACTATTCAGTGACAAAACTGGTTCAAAATGTGCTTTTAATTTGTTTTTTGTTTTACCTCTAAATACTGGCAGTTTATTTAGTCTACACATCAACTGTCCATTTAGACTGTTATTTATTTTCTATCTCCTTTGTAAAGTTGCTGCTATAAATTGACACTATAACTTTGTAGCTGTCTAAGTTTGGAATACTTATATGGTTATTTGTTTATACTTATCTCCTTCCGAAATAATAAACAAGCATTGTCAAAACTAATCGGTCTGGCACTGGCCCAGACCTATCAGGAGCCACAATGTTGGCTTATTTTGAAAACGTTTTTTGTAAAACTTTATTAGAAACATATTTATATAGCAGCATCTATTAGAGCATACACATGCATGCACACACAAGGGTAGAGTTGTGGAGTGCTTTTATAATAAATAAGTGCTGTTATAAATTGTGTAGTTGGTTGACTGGGGTGTAACCCTCAGTCACACAGCAAGCACAATCCTAGTCAGGGTAAGAGTCAGGCAAACCATAATTTAACCTTTGCTCACCCTCTGGGAGATTGCTACAGAGCAGTCAGGCTTAACTTAGTGGCAATATGTAAAGTATCTGTGCAACACTTTAACCAGTAAAACAGTGAAAACACCACACAAAGGGCCAGATGTAGGTGGCCAAATAGCGATTAGTAAAGCTGAAATTAGGATAATTCCAGCGTTACCGATTGCTATTTGGCTGCGAGCAATGTAGGCGAGTTTAAACCTACTAGCAAAATAAGGAATCGCAAAATTGCGATTCCTTATTTTGCTCTTCCATTTAAGGAATCGGGAATTGCGATTTCTTAAATGCAATGTAGGTAGCACAAAAGTAAGTGCACTTTTGCCATAAGGAATCGCTAATTACCACCAACTTCAAGTTGGTGTTAATTAGCGATTTCCTTTAAAAAAGGACTTTTTTGCTTTATTTAAAGTGCCATGTGGCACACATACATACCCTTAGGGCATGTTTGTGCGCCACATGTGCACACATGCATATTTCAGGGGTGCAACAAGGTGTCCTTTTGACACCCTGGCACCATTGAAATAGCGCCTGCTATTTGCCATTCTTTAAAACCGAATCGCTAACAGTGAATATCTTTCCATTCATTCCTATGGGCTTCCTAGCCCATAGGAGTGAATGGGTAGGTATTCCTTATTAGCTAATCTCAATTTGCGATTCGTTATTAAGGAATGTTAAGGAATCGCTAATATGTTAGCAATTCCTACCTACATTCAATTTTGCGAGTCCTTAATAGCGAATCGGTAAAATTCGCTATTAAGGATTCGCAAATTTGATTTTACCTGCATCTGGCTCAAAAAGATTCCACACCAGGGATAGATCAAGTAGAATTTAATTTAATAAATAAAACAGACCAAAATGATAAAAATCCAATAAATAGAACTTGGGATATGATCTTTTAAAGAATAAACTGTCAAATAGAGCTTAGAAGAAGTGAGTGCTTACTTGGGATATCTGGTCCTGGTGGACCGCGACAAAGTCAAACATGGAGTGTGGGCTGGATACAGGGGCTGCTAAGTCAGCCTCTATTGCCGAGTCTCAATTATCCCATTCTCTCAGTAAGCAGGAAAAGAAAAGACCGCAAGCAACTAAACAAATCCTGCTTTAACACCGTTCCAGATTCTCGCAAATTGTACCCACTGTTTACAACAAAACACACAGAACTCGGTCAATGCAGTAGTGTACAGCGTGTCTTGCAACAACATCTGCATTTCACAACACACTCTGCTGCAACAGCGACAGAGCAGGCCTATGTATCTGCAGCAACTTCCCCTTGTGGCCCCTGCAGTCGGAGGGCAGATGGCTGTTTCAACAAAGCCACAAACTTCCCCTGAAACCATTCAGGTGAATCTGTCTAGTCAGTCGGACATAAGGGTTGAAACAACAAGGATCCCCAATGGTACCACAAGCCCAAACGAGTTGCAGGTAGTCCATACAACCCCGCCAGAACAACAACAGCCCTTCTCACGGTCATCCAGCGGCTTCATCTAAGCTGGTGACGACCAATTAAGGGTAACAATAAGTAACATAACAAGGCCAATATGTGAAAACCAACCCGACTTCCATCAGTCTCGAGGCAAAAAGTCACGCAGCCCAGGAATCATATCAGGGCTACCTTTGGCAGGCCAAGGATTCAACCAGGGCATGTTATCAGCTACAGGAAGGACTCCCCCACTTTGTAAACATCAAGTTATTATTCATCCCGGGGTACCACTTGCAAGGCCTTCATGACATTTCAAACAGGAGCAATATCTTAAGACTATTAAAAACAACTCCTGGGCTTTGTACTCTGGAATCTCAAGCCATTGAGTACATCAAATTCCTCCCCCCCAGAGGTTCGCAACTTTCAGAAGTCACTTTAGTAACATTCAATTCTCCCACTGGGTACAAATTCTTCGATCCAGCTTACAAATTTTCAACGCATTGGGCAGGAAAAGGTTCCCTTGAGCTAACGAGCTGACGAGCTCTGGTTGATGCACCTGCACCCAGCGAGAGGTACTGAGACCTGAGAAGACTTTGGGCAGCATCTCAAGCACCCCCGAAAAATGTGTTGCTCTCTACTGAAGAAGGGCAATTATCCTGAAACACGTGTCTAGAGATACACAGCACTGGCTTCACCAACAAGGGTGAAAAACTAAAGCCTGACACCGAAGAAAGTGTTATGATGCACTGCATTTATTATGATGCATCGGGGCAAACTGAGTGCTGGAGTGTGAGGCAGTGTGCGCCCATCCCCCTCCTATTTGAAAAGGCTCCCTTGAGCTAACGAGCTGACGAGCTCTGGTTGATTCACCTGCACCCAGCGAGTGGTACTGAGACCTGAGAAGACTTTGGGCAGCATCTCCAGCACCCCCGAAAAAAGTGTTGCTCGCTACTGAAGAAGGGCAATATCCTGAAACACGTGTCTAGAGATACACAGCACTGGCTGCACCAACAAGGGTGAAAAACTAAAGCCTGACACCGAAGAAAGTGTATTGATGCACTGCATTTATTATGCTGCATCGGGGCAAACTGAGTGCTGGAGTGTGAGGCAGTGTGCGCCCATCCCCCTCCTATTTGAAAAGGCTCCCTTGAGCTAACGAGCTGATGAGCTCTGGTTGATGCACCTGCGCCCAGCGAGTGGTACTGAGACCTGAGAAGACTTTGGGCAGCATCTCCAGCACCCCCAAAAAAAGTGTGGCTCTCTCCTGAAGAATGACAATTATCCTGAAACACGTATATAGAGATACACAGCACTGGCTGCACCAACAAGGCTGCAAAAATAAAGCCTGACACCAGTTAAGTGTGAGAGTACATAGAACAGACTGTAAATCAAATTGCATTCCCAGGGTGGAAACATATACGGTGGTGGCATAATAATCACCTCCTTGTCTTTCATAAAGTCAGGAATCTTCTTCACTACTGGCTAGGATAATCTGATTTTCTTTGAGCATATTGTGATCATCTGACTCCAAGATGACCACCTAACACCTCAACAGATTACCAAAAAAAAGGGTGGAATAGTATTAGACTTTAGGAAGCCATACTAGAATGAGGCCATCCTGATGAGGAACAGAAAACAAACATGTAAGGTTTTCCTACTGCGGCTGGCCGTGCTATCCTTTCTCCCTTTGCAACTCAGAAGGGTATTGTTGGTATGAGAACTGCCATGAGCATAATAATGAGAGCTGGTCTTTTTGCCAGATTGGCCAAGCTCCCTCCAGCAGCACATTGAATACCAACCCTGGATGTTTGAGGAGTTGAACCTGCTGTATTCTGCCCTCCATCATCATATCTCATCAGGATCCACCATGCCCCCCACTCTATGACATGCTGTTGTTATATACCAGCATTTCCAGGCTTCTGATAATACATACAAACTAGAATTGGAAAATGGGAGCAGCACAAGCTAACACCTCTCTGTGCAGGTTCTCTCTGAACACATAACATCATTTCCAATACATTTCTACTAAATATTTCCTTTTATAGAAACTAGTATTTGCGGCACAATTGTAAGTGTCAATTAAAAAATATGCAATCACAGCTACATGTTATTCAGAAAAGGTGCAGGAATGTTGCACTTTTAGGCCTGGCCTTTGAGGCACCTGTTGTTGTCTCACCAGACTATGATTTATCCCAAAAATACATACATAATTTACATACTTACAGGGGCTAGTGGTGAGCGGATTTTAACCACTGGCCCATTTAAGTGTCATTTTTATCTTGCTTCCGCCCCCCACAGTATGCATGGATCAATGGATCAGTTCACTTTCCTGCTAGATCCCTTCATTTACGTGGTTGCACAAAGCCTGTTCACATTATTCACATCCACATAAAACTAGTTTTTTACTATTCAGTGACAAAACTGGTTCAAAATGTGCTTTTAATTTGTTTTTTGTTTTACCTCTAAATACTGGCAGTTTATTTAGTCTACACATCAACTGTCCATTTAGACTGTTATTTATTTTCTATCTCCTTTGTAAAGTTGCTGCTATAAATTGACACTATAACTTTGTAGCTGTCTAAGTTTGGAATACTTATATGGTTATTTGTTTATACTTATCTCCTTCCGAAATAATAAACAAGCATTGTCAAAACTAATCGGTCTGGCACTGGCCCAGACCTATCAGGAGCCACAATGTTGGCTTATTTTGAAAACGTTTTTTGTAAAACTTTATTAGAAACATATTTATATAGCAGCATCTATTAGAGCATACACATGCATGCACACACAAGGGTAGAGTTGTGGAGTGCTTTTATAATAAATAAGTGCTGTTATAAATTGTGTAGTTGGTTGACTGGGGTGTAAACCTCAGTCACACAGCAAGCACAATCCTAGTCAGGGTAAGAGTCAGGCAAACCATAATTTAACCTTTGCTCACCCTCTGGGAGATTGCTACAGAGCAGTCAGGCTTAACTTAGTGGCAATATGTAAAGTATCTGTGCAACACTTTAACCAGTAAAACAGTGAAAACACCACACAAAGGGCCAGATGTAGGTGGCCAAATAGCGATTAGTAAAGCTGAAATTAGGATAATTCCAGCGTTACCGATTGCTATTTGGCTGCGAGCAATGTAGGCGAGTTTAAACCTACTAGCAAAATAAGGAATCGCAAAATTGCGATTCCTTATTTTGCTCTTCCATTTAAGGAATCGGGAATTGCGATTTCTTAAATGCAATGTAGGTAGCACAAAAGTAAGTGCACTTTTGCCATAAGGAATCGCTAATTACCACCAACTTCAAGTTGGTGTTAATTAGCGATTTCCTTTAAAAAAGGACTTTTTTGCTTTATTTAAAGTGCCATGTGGCACACATACATACCCTTAGGGCATGTTTGTGCGCCACATGTGCACACATGCATATTTCAGGGGTGCAACAAGGTGTCCTTTTGACAGCCTGGCACCATTGAAATAGCGCCTGCTATTTGCCATTCTTTAAAACCGAATCGCTAACAGTGAATATCTTTCCATTCATTCCTATGGGCTTCCTAGCCCATAGGAGTGAATGGGTAGGTATTCCTTATTAGCTAATCTCAATTTGCGATTCGTTATTAAGGAATGTTAAGGAATCGCTAATATTTTAGCAATTCCTACCTACATTCAATTTTGCGAGTCCTTAATAGCGAATCGGTAAAATTCGCTATTAAGGATTCGCAAATTTGATTTTACCTGCATCTGGCTCAAAAAGATTCCACACCAGGGATAGATCAAGTAGAATTTAATTTAATAAATAAAACAGACCAAAATGATAAAAATCCAATAAATAGAACTTGGGATATGATCTTTTAAAGAATAAACTGTCAAATAGAGCTTAGAAGAAGTGAGTGCTTACTTGGGATATCTGGTCCTGGTGGACCGCGACAAAGTCAAACATGGAGTGTGGGCTGGATACAGGGGCTGCTAAGTCAGCCTCTATTGCCGAGTCTCAATTATCCCATTCTCTCAGTAAGCAGGAAAAGAAAAGACCGCAAGCAACTAAACAAATCCTGCTTTAACACCGTTCCAGATTCTCGCAAATTGTACCCACTGTTTACAACAAAACACACAGAACTCGGTCAATGCAGTAGTGTACAGCGTGTCTTGCAACAACATCTGCATTTCACAACACACTCTGCTGCAACAGCGACAGAGCAGGCCTATGTATCTGCAGCAACTTCCCCTTGTGGCCCCTGCAGTCGGAGGGCAGATGGCTGTTTCAACAAAGCCACAAACTTCCCCTGAAACCATTCAGGTGAATCTGTCTAGTCAGTCGGACATAAGGGTTGAAACAACAAGGATCCCCAATGGTACCACAAGCCCAAACGAGTTGCAGGTAGTCCATACAACCCCGCCAGAACAACAACAGCCCTTCTCACGGTCATCCAGCGGCTTCATCTAAGCTGGTGACGACCAATTAAGGGTAACAATAAGTAACATAACAAGGCCAATATGTGAAAACCAACCCGACTTCCATCAGTCTCGAGGCAAAAAGTCACGCAGCCCAGGAATCATATCAGGGCTACCTTTGGCAGGCCAAGGATTCAACCAGGGCATGTTATCAGCTACAGGAAGGACTCCCCCACTTTGTAAACATCAAGTTATTATTCATCCCGGGGTACCACTTGCAAGGCCTTCATGACATTTCAAACAGGAGCAATATCTTAAGACTATTAAAAACAACTCCTGGGCTTTGTACTCTGGAATCTCAAGCCATTGAGTACATCAAATTCCTCCCCCCCAGAGGTTCGCAACTTTCAGAAGTCACTTTAGTAACATTCAATTCTCCCACTGGGTACAAATTCTTCGATCCAGCTTACAAATTTTCAACGCATTGGGCAGGAAAAGGTTCCCTTGAGCTAACGAGCTGACGAGCTCTGGTTGATGCACCTGCACCCAGCGAGAGGTACTGAGACCTGAGAAGACTTTGGGCAGCATCTCAAGCACCCCCGAAAAATGTGTTGCTCTCTACTGAAGAAGGGCAATTATCCTGAAACACGTGTCTAGAGATACACAGCACTGGCTTCACCAACAAGGGTGAAAAACTAAAGCCTGACACCGAAGAAAGTGTTATGATGCACTGCATTTATTATGATGCATCGGGGCAAACTGAGTGCTGGAGTGTGAGGCAGTGTGCGCCCATCCCCCTCCTATTTGAAAAGGCTCCCTTGAGCTAACGAGCTGACGAGCTCTGGTTGATTCACCTGCACCCAGCGAGTGGTACTGAGACCTGAGAAGACTTTGGGCAGCATCTCCAGCACCCCCGAAAAAAGTGTTGCTCGCTACTGAAGAAGGGCAATATCCTGAAACACGTGTCTAGAGATACACAGCACTGGCTGCACCAACAAGGGTGAAAAACTAAAGCCTGACACCGAAGAAAGTGTATTGATGCACTGCATTTATTATGCTGCATCGGGGCAAACTGAGTGCTGGAGTGTGAGGCAGTGTGCGCCCATCCCCCTCCTATTTGAAAAGGCTCCCTTGAGCTAACGAGCTGATGAGCTCTGGTTGATGCACCTGCGCCCAGCGAGTGGTACTGAGACCTGAGAAGACTTTGGGCAGCATCTCCAGCACCCCCAAAAAAAGTGTGGCTCTCTCCTGAAGAATGACAATTATCCTGAAACACGTATATAGAGATACACAGCACTGGCTGCACCAACAAGGCTGCAAAAATAAAGCCTGACACCAGTTAAGTGTGGAAGTACATAGAACAGACTGTAAATCAAATTGCATTCCCAGGGTGGAAACATATACGGTGGTGGCATAATAATCACCTCCTTGTCTTTCATAAAGTCAGGAATCTTCTTCACTACTGGCTAGGATAATCTGATTTTCTTTGAGCATATTGTGATCATCTGACTCCAAGATGACCACCTAACACCTCAACAGATTACCAAAAAAAAGGGTGGAATAGTATTAGACTTTAGGAAGCCATACTAGAATGAGGCCATCCTGATGAGGAACAGAAAACAAACATGTAAGGTTTTCCTACTGCGGCTGGCCGTGCTATCCTTTCTCCCTTTGCAACTCAGAAGGGTATTGTTGGTATGAGAACTGCCATGAGCATAATAATGAGAGCTGGTCTTTTTGCCAGATTGGCCAAGCTCCCTCCAGCAGCACATTGAATACCAACCCTGGATGTTTGAGGAGTTGAACCTGCTGTATTCTGCCCTCCATCATCATATCTCATCAGGATCCACCATGCCCCCCACTCTATGACATGCTGTTGTTATATACCAGCATTTCCAGGCTTCTGATAATACATACAAACTAGAATTGGAAAATGGGAGCAGCACAAGCTAACACCTCTCTGTGCAGGTTCTCTCTGAACACATAACATCATTTCCAATACATTTCTACTAAATATTTCCTTTTATAGAAACTAGTATTTGCGGCACAATTGTAAGTGTCAATTAAAAAATATGCAATCACAGCTACATGTTATTCAGAAAAGGTGCAGGAATGTTGCACTTTTAGGCCTGGCCTTTGAGGCACCTGTTGTTGTCTCACCAGACTATGATTTATCCCAAAAATACATACATAATTTACATACTTACAGGGGCTAGTGGTGAGCGGATTTTAACCACTGGCCCATTTAAGTGTCATTTTTATCTTGCTTCCGCCCCCCACAGTATGCATGGATCAATGGATCAGTTCACTTTCCTGCTAGATCCCTTCATTTACGTGGTTGCACAAAGCCTGTTCACATTATTCACATCCACATAAAACTAGTTTTTTACTATTCAGTGACAAAACTGGTTCAAAATGTGCTTTTAATTTGTTTTTTGTTTTACCTCTAAATACTGGCAGTTTATTTAGTCTACACATCAACTGTCCATTTAGACTGTTATTTATTTTCTATCTCCTTTGTAAAGTTGCTGCTATAAATTGACACTATAACTTTGTAGCTGTCTAAGTTTGGAATACTTATATGGTTATTTGTTTATACTTATCTCCTTCCGAAATAATAAACAAGCATTGTCAAAACTAATCGGTCTGGCACTGGCCCAGACCTATCAGGAGCCACAATGTTGGCTTATTTTGAAAACGTTTTTTGTAAAACTTTATTAGAAAAATATTTATATAGCAGCATCTATTAGAGCATACACATGCATGCACACATAAGGGTAGAGTTGTGGAGTGCTTTTATAATAAATAAGTGCTGTTATAAATTGGGTAGTTGGTTGACTGGGGTGTAAACCTCAGTCACACAGCAAGCACAATCCTAGTCAGGGTAAGAGTCAGGCAAACCATAATTTAACCTTTGCTCACCCTCTGGGAGATTGCTACAGAGCAGTCAGGCTTAACTTAGTGGCAATATGTAAAGTATCTGTGCAACACTTTAACCAGTAAAACAGTGAAAACACCACACAAAGGGCCAGATGTAGGTGGCCAAATAGCGATTAGTAAAGCTGAAATTAGGATAATTCCAGCATTACCGATTGCTATTTGGCTGCGAGCAATGTAGGCGAGTTTAAACCTACTAGCAAAATAAGGAATCGCAAAATTGCGATTCCTTATTTTGCTCTTCCATTTAAGGAATCGGGAATTGCGATTTCTTAAATGCAATGTAGGTAGCACAAAAGTAAGTGCACTTTAGCCATAAGGAATCGCTAATTACCACCAACTTCAAGTTGGTGTTAATTAGCGATTTCCTTTAAAAAAGGACTTTTTTGCTTTATTTAAAGTGCCATGTGGCACACATACATGCCCTTAGGGCATGTATGTGCGCCACATGTGCACACATGCATATTTCAGGGGTGCAACAAGGTGTCCTTTTGACACCCTGGCACCATTGAAATAGCGCCTGCTATTTGCCATTCTTTAAAACCGAATCGCTAACAGTGAATATCTTTCCATTCATTCCTATGGGCTTCCTAGCCCATAGGAGTGAATGAGTAGGTATTCCTTATTAGCTAATCTCAATTTGCGATTCGTTATTAAGGAATGTTAAGGAATCGCTAATATTTTAGCAATTCCTACCTACATTCAATTTTGCGAGTCCTTAATTGCGAATCGGTAAAATTCGCTATTAAGGATTCGCAAATTTGATTTTACCTGCATCTGGCTCAAAAAGATTCCACACCAGGGATAGATCAAGTAGAATTTAATTTAATAAATAAAACAGACCAAAATGATAAAAATCCAATAAATAGAACTTGGGATATGATCTTTTAAAGAATAAACTGTCAAATAGAGCTTAGAAGAAGTGAGTGCTTACTTGGGATATCTGGTCCTGGTGGACCGCGACAAAGTCAAACATGGAGTGTGGGCTGGATACAGGGGCTGCTAAGTCAGCCTCTATTGCCGAGTCTCAATTATCCCATTCTCTCAGTAAGCAGGAAAAGAAAAGACCGCAAGCAACTAAACAAATCCTGCTTTAACACCGTTCCAGATTCTCGCAAATTGTACCCACTGTTTACAACAAAACACACAGAACTCGGTCAATGCAGTAGTGTACAGCGTGTCTTGCAACAACATCTGCATTTCACAACACACTCTGATGCAACAGCGACAGAGCAGGCCTATGTATCTGCAGCAACTTCCCCTTGTGGCCCCTGCAGTCGGAGGGCAGATGGCTGTTTCAACAAAGCCACAAACTTCCCCTGAAACCATTCAGGTGAATCTGTCTAGTCAGTCGGACACGGACATAAGGGTTGAAACAACAAGGATCCCCAGTGGTACCACAAGCCCAAACGAGTTGCAGGCAGTCCATACAACCCCGCCAGAACAACAACAGCCCTTCTCACGGTCATCCAGTGGCTTCATCTAAGCTGGTGACGACCAATTAAGGGTAACAATAAGTAACATAACAAGTCCAATATGTGAAAACCAACCTGACTTCCATCAGTCTCGAGGCAAAAAGTCACACAGCCCAGGAATCATATCAGGGCTACCTTTGGCAGGCCAAGGATTCAACCAGGACATGTTATCAGCTACAGGAAGGACTCCCCCACTTTGTAAACATCAAGTTATTATTCATCCCGGGGTACCACTTGCAAGGCCTTCATGACATTTCAAACAGGAGCAATATCTTAAGACTATTAAAAACAACTCCTGGGCTTTGTACTCTGGAATCTCGAGCCATTGAGTACATCAAATTCCTCCCCCCCAGAGGTTCGCAACTTTCAGAAGTCACTTTAGTAACATTCAATTCTCCCAATGGGTACAAATTCTTCGATCCAGCTTACAATTTTTCAACGCATTGGGCAGGAAAAGGTTCCCTTGAGCTAACGAGCTGACGAGCTCTGGTTGATGCACCTGCACCCAGCGAGAGGTACTGAGACCTGAGAAGACTTTGGGCAGCATCTCCAGCACCCCCGAAAAATGTGTTGCTCTCTACTGAAGAAGGGCAATTATCCTGAAACACGTGTCTAGAGATACACAGCACTGGCTTCACCAACAAGGGTGAAAAACTAAAGCCTGACACCGAAGAAAGTGTTATGATGCACTGCATTTATTATGATGCATCGGGGAAAACTGAGTGCTTGAGTGTGAGGCAGTGTGCGCCCATCCCCCTCCTATTTGAAAAGGCTCCCTTGAGCTAACGAGCTGACGAGCTCTGGTTGATTCACCTGCACCCAGCGAGTGGTACTGAGACCTGAGAAGACTTTGGGCAGCATCTCCAGCACCCCCGAAAAAAGTGTTGCTCTCTACTGAAGAAGGGCAATTATCCTGAAACACGTGTCTAGAGATACACAGCACTGGCTGCACCAACAAGGGTGAAAAACTAAAGCCTGACACCGAAGAAAGTGTATTGATGCACTGCATTTAATATGCTGCATCAGGGCAAACTGAGTGCTGGAGTGTGAGGCAGTGTGCGCCCATCCCCCTCCTATTTGAAAAGGCTCCCTTGAGCTAACGAGCTGATGAGCTCTGGTTGATGCACCTGCGCCCAGCGAGTGGTACTGAGACCTGAGAAGACTTTGGGAAGCATCTCCAGCACCCCCAAAAAAAGTGTGGCTCTCTCCTGAAGAATGACAATTATCCTGAAACACGTGTCTAGAGATACACAGCACTGGCTTCACCAACAAGGCTGCAAAAATAAAGCCTGACACCGAAGAAAGTGTTATAATGCACTGCATTTATTATGATGCATTGGGGTAAACTGAGTGCTGGAGTGTGAGGCAGTGTGCGCCCACCCCCTCCTAGTTGAAAAGGCTCCCTTGAGCTAATGAGCTGACAAGCTCTGGTTGATGCACCTGCGCCCAGCGAGTGGTATAGAGACCTGAGAAGACTTTGGGCAGCATCTCCAGCACCCCCAAACAAAGTGTTGCTCTCTACTGAAGAAGGACAATTATCCTGAAACACATGTATAGAGATACACAGCACTGGCTGCACCAACAAGGGTGAAAAACTAAAGCCTGACACCGAAGAAAATGTTATCATGCACTGCATTTATTATGATGCATCGGGGCAAACTGAGTGCTGGAGTGTGAGGCGGTGTGCGCCCACCCCGCTCCATGGGCCCTACAGGAAAAATGGGCCACTCAAAGCCTGTTCATAACCAGATTCATCAAATATTTGAAGCCGGTGGATAGAGATCACACATTTGGATGCCAAAGGGGGGCCTATCAATGTACATCTCTTGTAGTCTAGAAAAAAACATTGAACCAATATTATTCCAAGAGAGTTGGCTTCTAGGAATCAACATCACAATCTGGAGACCGCAGCATCGTTTCTTGAGTCTTAATGTATATATTAATCCCAGCGCAAGAAAAAAATGGACACCGATTAACCGGTTAATCTCAATCCTTTGAGACCAGGCTGGAGATTTCCCCTAAACTGGTTGCCTGATTACAGGGGATTTCAACACTAATCTCTTCCGGGGGGTCCCAGAGGACTTGGAAAGTTCTCCACCAGGCCTTCCACAGGACATTACGGATCGGGTAAAACCAAGGGGCCAACCGCGCAGAACGCTAGGTGAATTTCAGGTTCTACAGCGCCAAAGCTTTGGATACACTGTGCTGAACACCAGGTTCCTACAAGATATTCCATCAAACTGGACTAGGAAAAATGGTAATACATGCTCTTACTTAGACTACACCATCTGTAACACAGAAATGTTTTCACACATAGAAAGCTATATTATCATGGCCCATACAGAGAGTGACCACCGCCCTTAGATAACCACCATTACCCTTAACCCATCATCTCATGAACCATCAGAGGAAACACATTCTGACGTCCACTCTGATAAACTAAAGCTTCTAAAATGGAACACAGCTGTTGACAGTACCATCATAGAAGAGTGTGTGCAGCTTACCGCCCAAGCAAAGTCCAACACCAGCCCTCAGATAACTAACAGGTTAAACCTCTGTACGCAACTACTCGATAAGTTCCAACAGCCTGTTCACCAATATGTTCACCCAAAACAAAGTTGCACTTCTACACAGACCATGGCTTTAAAGAAATCCCCTAAGAAGGCCCTCAGAGTTCTTCGGAGGAACCCAGAGCCTGCAGAGTAAATCACTGCTTATGAAACAGCACAAAACAACTACAGGCACGCTCTTATGCGCAAGTAAACACCCAAATTCAAGAATGTTTTGGGCTTTGGTAAAGAGACAAATGAAGGGAAACTATGCTCTGGGTAGCACAAACATCACACAGCCAGAATGGACCATGTTTCTGACCAGTTACTTTCACTCAAGCGAAGGAAAAGACCACCTATCGAATTATACTGCAACATGTCCATCAGCAACACCTAGGAGTGTCTGTCCCAACCTCAAGACCATCAGCACCTTCTTAACGTAGAAGTCCACCCCACACCAAACCAGCTGCTCAAAATAATATCAAAGGCAAGAGCAGATGGATCTCCAGGTCCAAATGGTCTGCCACAGGCCCTCTTTAAATGTAACCCCTCATTCTTGGCCAATCAGCTAACCAGTCTCTTCGATTATTGTATGCTGAGCTCAACAACACCTGATTCATGGCGTGGGGCAATAATTCACCCCATTTACAAGGGCGGCATTCAAAATGACCCCAGTAAATACAGGCTGATAGCCTTACTTTATAACAAGGCCAAGTTTTTGTGTGAGCCTTCTTTTGAAGGACATGAGACAGTGGATGGAATAGAATGGGCTTGTTCTAAGAAATCGAACAGGGTTTGTACCGAAGTCAGATACACTCACCAATCTTTTAGCCCTATCAATTTTGATTGACAAGACAAAATTCTTGTTTTCATTATAACATTGCTGTTTTGTGGACTTCAAGGCAGCATTTGGCTGTGTGCCGAGGGAGGTGCTTTGGACCAAGTGAATAAAATGGGGAATCCCCCCAAAACTTTTGGATCCAATAATCCAGTTGCACACCAATACCTGGATTTCAGTTAAGCTTGAGTACGGCTTACACCTTTCTAGGAAAATCCCTCCATCACAAGGAGTCAATCAGGGATGTGTGCTAGCTCCCCTGCTTTTTAATGTATTCATAGCTGATCTCCCTCAGGTATTGGACACAGTTAATTGTCATCCACTAAAGATTGGCAGAGTTCAGATTTCTAACCTCTTCTATGCCGACAACCTTGCCCTCTTCAGCCTCACGAGGGTAGGGTTGCAACGGTTGCTTAATCAACTGTACACATATACAACCACTAATAATGTAGAAGATACCTTGAAGAAGACACAAGTAGTCACATTCGGCAGAAATGGCATCAAGGGGGTGGCTGGACTTACAACAACCATCAGATTTCAGTAGAACAATCATAGAAATACCTGGGGATGCACATTGGTGCAAAGGGCTCTTTTACTAAAGAGCGGAAATAAATAGTAGCAAAATCCATGGCTCTCCAAGTCAACGTATTCAAACTCTCAAAAACATTGTTAGGCCCCAGTGCATGAAGTTATGCGAGATAAGATTTCCCGTTCCTTATCTTATTACTTCGAAATCCTTCTGGACAAGCTCAGCAGTGCACTGAGCCAACATACAATAAAGATATATAAACGAGTGCTGTGGCTGCCAAAGACCTCGTCCTCCGCTCAGATCAGACTGGAACTCAGCCTCTTCGACCATCAAGCGGTAGATGCCGGTGCTTTCCTGAATCTATGCCATAAGTCGAGAAGGACCAGAGCAGACCCTCTGGAGGTCCTGCTATGGGCCGTTTTCAGCTCCAGTGGGCCAGACGGGTCACACTGTCTGTTTTAAAATGATTGTGTGAACCTACTGCACAGGTATGAACTGTGGGACTTAAATCGAAGTCGATTGGCCTTTAAATTAGGCATTTGGTAACATAGCCATCTTTTGTCTACCACACAGAGAGAGCAACTCTAGCCAAACGCATGCTACGATGGGCAGTTATTAATTCATACCATCAGTTGGTGTGTAAGTGGCTGTATGGGTTGGTGAGTAGGTGCGTGAGTGGCCGTATAGGTTATTGATTGGTTGTCTGAGTATCTGTATGGGTGTCTGAGTGTCTGTGTGGGTAGGTGAGGGTGTGTTACTGCCTGCATGGATGAGTGAGTGGGTGACTCAGTGGCTGTATGGGTTTGTGAGTGTGTCTGTGAGGGGCTGTATGGGTGAATGAGTGTGCATATGGCTGTGTCGGTGAGTGAACGGATATGTCAGTGGTACATGGGTGAGTAACTGCATATGTGAAAGGCAGTATAGGTGAGTGTTGAAGTATATCAGTGACTGTATGTGTGAATGAGTGTTTGTGAGAGTTGCTTTATGGGTAAGTGTGTGCTTGTGTCAGTGACTGTATAGGTGGGTGAATATGTGTTAATATCTGCATGAATAAGTGAGTCGGTGTGTGTGTATAACTGTATAGGTGAGTAAATAGCTGTGTGATTGACTCTATAGGTGGGTGAGTAGGTGTGTGAGTAGCTCTTTGAGTGACTGACTGTGTGTGAGGAGGTATATGTATGGCTGTATCAGTGGCTGTATTAGTGTGTGAGTTTTTGTATAAGTGGCTGTATGGGTAACTGAGTGGATGTATGTCTACACCTATGAATCCATGAGTGGGTGTGTAAGTACTAGCATGGGTGTGTCAATGGTTTTGAGAATGTTATTGTAGACGTTGGAGTGGACGTATGAAAGGTTATAATGGGGTGTGAGTAGGTGTATATGAGATTTTGTGAATTATGTCATCAGTGATATCATCAGTGATGTCACTGGCCATGTCATGAGTAATGTAATATGTGAAGTCATGAGAATTACATTGTGGGGGCACAAGTTATAGTTAGCTCAGCTAACTATAACAACTAAATGTGTCTGTTTTTGTGCAATTGAAACCTGAGCCTAACTATAACATCCCCGGAACGTCTAGTTTTTTCAATGAATTTCACAGGTTTTTTTAAATTCTATTTCCTAAGAATAACGGCCCTGTAACCTTTGGTTTTTTCAGTGAATTTCTAAGGTTTTATGAATGCTAATGCCTAACTATAACTTACCAGTAACCTTCCTCATGATTTTGCACTGTGGTGGCAATGACCTAGGCACATTAGCTGGAGTAGGACTGTAAATCCTAATGGAGGATACCTATGCTGAACTGATTATGCTTTTCCCTCACACTGTCTTGGTGTACTATAATGTATGCCAAAGACAGAAATGGAAGTGGTTCAATCAATTCTGCTCACAGATTGACAAAGCCAGGAAACACGTTAATAAATCTGTTTCTGCATTCCATCCTCAGAGACAATCTGTGTTTAGACAATTTATAGAAATGATGGAGTGCACTTTACAGATGAAGGCAACAGGGAATTTCTAAGTAACCTGAAACTCTACATCCGGTCTTATGTGTAGTAGCCATATACTCACAAGCAACACAAAGGCTCTATTCAGAGCCACCCTAGTTCCCCAAATATTGTTAATTTTCTTTAGTATCGCGATTCCGGCGACTACGTTGTGAGAACGGAAAACAAAAGCAGGCATTCAATTACCACCAACACATCTAAAAATATTATGTAAAAAAATCCATTCTGAACCTTGCACTACACATATTACATATTACTATGTACACACTTCTTTCAAAGCATGTTTGAACTCATATTTTTCTACTAAGTTTCTTTAAAAACCATATTTAAGACCTATTTTCCATTTTCGCGGCTATTCAGGTCATCGCAATGATGTCGTTAACTGCAACAATAGAGCCTTTTTCAAAAAGTCTAAAATACATATATACACACATATTACAGTATTTTACACACTAGGGGTTTCTTACAGTATTCTTTAAAGTCATGTTTTTTAGAGAGTTTCTATAAAAACTATCTCTAAAACCTATTTTATATTTTCGCGGTGACTTCGGAAATCGTGATGACGTCAGTAATCGCGATCCCCTGGACACATCACGAAAATGGAAACAAAAGCAGACATTCAATGACCACCAACACATTCAAATATTAAAACTATATAATTATTTCCGACCATCACAGTAGGTAACTCACTATTTAAATAAATCTATAAACACATTTATCAAAATCTCAATAGCTCTATAAAAATGCATATTAATGTTTCACTGATATATTTTTATATATTTCCATCTGAATTGGGATGAAGTCGATAGTCGGGATGTCCCTTCAAGGGTACATGGGGAGTCACACTGGCGGTCATGGCGTCGTTGTAAATATCGCTCGTGGTTAAAAGAAACAATTTTGGACACATAACTTTTGTCACTAACACCCCCATCTCTCAACCATGAGATCAGAGTATCTCCATAATGACCCCTTATGTGGGCTTTTACACAACTTTTCAGCCCGGGAACATTTCCCCATAGATATAGTTAGCAATGGCGGCTGCAACGTTCTATTAAGGTTGCGTCCAGCCAATCAGAGCATTCCAGATGGCGCGTGCATTCGTGACTGATCACAAAACCTTTGCGAAATATCCACGGCCGAGGATATCACTGTAATTTTTGGCTTGAATTGCGCAAAAACTACTGAACAGATTTACACCAAATAGGCAAAAGGCACTTCCTTGAAGCAGAATCTACTTCCTTGGCCAAATGTGGTTTAAGTCCATTCAGCGGTTCGGAAAAATTTCATTAAGAGTGATAAAACAACGCCAAAGTTATAGTCAAGTCCAAAAACTATTTTCCTATGGAAACTGGGTCCTAACTATAATTACCTACTGGTGACTGCCAGTAGGAAGTATATATATATGTATATATATATATATATATATATATATATATATATATATATATATATATGTATATATATATATATATATATATATATATATATCTTACTCAAAGAAGTACACGGCACACCTCTTGATGATGTTAGGTTTGTTTATTCAGTTCGTGACTGTCTCCTACGCGTTTCGAACCGTAGTTCCTGATCACGGTAGAGTGTAATTCTAGTCCTTTTTTAATTTCCACTTATATACACTGTAAATTTCAATAGTGCATTATGGGTTGTGTACTTTCTACAAACATTTGTTTTTTACTTTTTTCACATTTATTCAACAAACTTTATTGTTTTTTGCGCTATGCATTCTTTCACCTGTGTGGCGAGTTTGAGCATCAGAAAACACAGTGAATTGGATGAACTTTCATCACATGACCTCCATGTGCTGATAGGGCCTGGTCGCTAAGTAGCGTACATCCCGTGTTGGTAATTTATCCAATGCGTTTTATACAGTTGCACATGGGGTGGGTTTAAACTGAGTGTTTCGCAGGGTAGAGGGCTGAGTGCCCAATTACTGTGTTTTTGATTGCTCATGTCACCAGTCAGATGAAGAGTGTGCGAGCAACAGCGTTTTCAATGCATTCTCTGTCTGGTAGTTGTTGTCTTTCTCCACATAGTTCGGTTGTTTTTAAAAAAAAAAATGTAAAAAAAATTTTTTGTTGAAAATTCACTTGAAAGAGCAAATTCGTCGGGTTTCTTGATTTCCGATTTTTTATTATTCAGGCACCATCAGAGGTGAACATACATCTCCTCATCTCCGTTGAGACCCAGTGGTTGTTTTGTCTTGAATCTCATGATCATGCTGGACTCTAGGCGACGTAGTTTTTGAACTCTGTTCCCTCCACGTTCATTTGTTGGAACTGTTATTAATCCTGAGTACTTGATGTTAAGCCAGGTTCTGTCCTTGTGCATGGCCATATGTTTCGCGATAGCATATGTGTTATCCTTGTTTTGTATCGCTCGGATATGTTCTAGTATCCTTTTCTTCAGGGGACAAATCGTGCTGCCTATGTATTGTTTTCCACAATCACATTGGAGAATGTATACCACATGTGTGGATTCACATGTGATGGTTTCCCTTATTTCAAAATTTTTGCCCGTTGGATCACACAAGTTCTTTAAATTTTTGCCGATTTTGCATGCCTTACAGGATGTACATTTGGTGAACCCTTTCGATCTCTTTTGTAGCCAAGTTTCTGGTTTCTTTATTTCAAAGTGGCTTCTGATCAGATGGTCATTGAGATTTGGCGCTCTCCTATACGATATCAGGGGTCGTTCACCGATAGAGTTTCCTATGTCTGGATCTTTTTTGAGTACATTCCAGTATTTGGTTATTCTCTTTTGAATTTCATAGCTTTCTTTGCTGTAGGTGAGTATGAGCCGTGGTGGATCATTGTTTGATGTTGTAATACTCTTTTGGCTATCTGGATTATTCTCTGTGTCGGTACTGTTTTCTTCATCACTCCTTCGTGCTTTTTTGGGTAGTAGTGTATCCGCTCTGGTTTTTTGTCTTGCTTTCATTTCGCCACTTTTTATGTCTGCATATTTGTATCCACGTTGCTTGAAACGTTCTTTTGTTTCTTCAAACTTGACTTCCATTTCCTGTTCTTCCGAGCAATTCCTTTTCATACGCAGTAGTTCGCCGTACGGTATGCTCTTTTTCAGTGCTTGGGGATGGAAGCTTGAACCATGGAGTAAACTATTTGTTGCTGTTTTTTTGCGGTGGACTGTGCTGTGCAGTTGGTTATCCTTGACGTATATTTTTGTGTCCAGGAATTCGACCTCTTTTGGGCTTATGTTGTAAGTGAATTTTAAACCCACATCATTTTCATTTAGCTCCTCAAAGAAGTCTTGAAATTGTTTCTCAGTTCCTCTCCACAGAATAAATAGATCGTCAATAAATCGTAGCCAAAGGGCTACGTTTGACATGTGATGGTCGTTTCCCTCTCTCCAAGCTATGTTCTTCTCCCACCATCCCATCATGAGATTCGCATAGCTTGGAGAGAAAGAAACTCCCATGGCGGTACCGCAGCACTGGGCATATATTTTTTTATTAAATAAAAAAACGTTATTGTATAGACACAGGGTAATCATTTCAATCAGCATTTTAGAATGCTCTAATTCATTCATAGGCCTCTGTTTTAGAAAATATTGAATCGCATTGAGGCCCCTTTGATGATCAATTGAGGTGTAAAGAGACACCACGTCGATGGTTGCCAGTAGGTAGGTAGGTTGCCATTCAGTGTTCATGAGTATTCGCAGAAAGTCCCCAGTATCCTTTATGTAGGAACTCAGAGTTGTTACGAGGGGTGCTAAATAGAAGTCTACATATATTGATATGTTTTCGTACAGGCTTCCACAGCTGGAGATGATTGGACGACCTGGTGGTTTATTAAGTGTTTTGTGCACCTTTGGGAGGAAATAAATGGTTGGCATGATTGGGTATTCAACCAGTTTAAACCCACCCCATGTGCAACTGTATAAAACGCATTGGATAAATTACCAACACGGGATGTACGCTACTTAGCGACCAGGCCCTATCAGCACATGGAGGTCATGTGATGAAAGTTCATCCAATTCACTGTGTTTTCTGATGCTCAAACTCGCCACACAGGTGAAAGAATGCATAGCGCAAAAAACAATAAAGTTTGTTGAATAAATGTGAAAAAAGTAAAAAACAAATGTCTGTAGAAACTACACAACCCATAATGCACTATTGAAATTTACAGTGTATATAAGTGGAAATTAAAAAAGGACTAGAATAACACTCTACCGTGATCAGGAACTACGGTTCGAAACGCGTAGGAGACAGTCACGAACTGAATAAACAAACCTAACATCATCAAGAGGTGTGCCGTGTACTTCTTTGAGTAAGATTTTGCACGAGACCCTGTCCTGGTCTCGACGCGGGCACCAGCTGATTAAGGAGCTCCCACTGTCAAATGGACGCTTTTGCTCAGTGATATATATATATATATATATATATATATATTATCTACTGGCGGTCGCCAGTAGATAGTTATAGTTAGGACCCTGTTTCCATAGGAAATCCGCAACATTCTATTTGGAATAACTTTGGCGCCGGCTGACGAATCCTCGCGAAATTTTCAAAACTAATGGGGCGCTATGCTCCGCTCCTACCCTGAAAGTCTCGGGGTGATTCGTCAAGCGGGGGCTGAGAAAAAAGGGGGGTCCCAAAACGCATTTTCCCCATGCATTTTTCCATAGGACCTTTAGACACAGCTACAGCCTGAACGGCTGAACAGAATTACTTGTAATTTGGCAGAGAGGTAGTCCGCAGGTCAAGTAAGTGCCTTTTGTAGGTCTGGTGTAAATCTGTTCAGTAGTTTCTGAGAAAATAGCATTTAAATCAATATATATATCTGTAAGCGCGCTCCGTGCGCTTACGGTAAGCTTACCGTACGCGTACGGTGACGTGCGCGAGCGCGATTCTGATTGGTTGTTAGATCAAAGTAAACATTCGAATCGGTCGAAACCAGGAAGTATCGGCCACCATTTTCTGTCTCTCGCACTGAAAAACAAAGGTTGATAACATGAAAAGGGGGCAACGAAGAGAGTTGCAGACCCCCTAACTATAACTATAACTTGCGCGACCGCAATCCACAATGTGTCATTTGAGATGTCATCATTGATGTGATGAGTGATGTCACTGACCATGTCATGAGTGATGTAATATGTGACGTCATCAGCAGTGGATTGCGGTCGCGCAAGTTATAGTTACCTGATCTAACTATAACGTGGAATTTCATTGGTTTTTTACGAGTGAAATGTACAGCTAACTATAACTTGTGTGAAACCTATGGTTTTTTAAGTGAATATATATATATATATATATTCACTTAAAAAACCATAGGTTTCACATATGTTATAGTTAGGTGGATATTTCACTCGTAAAAAAACAATGAAATTCCCCCGTTATAGTTAGTTCAGATAACTATAACTCGCGCGCCCGCAATCCACTGCTGATGACGTCACATATTACATCACTCATGACATGGCCAGTGGCATCACTCATGACATCACTGATGACATCATCCTTGTGATAGAGTGGCGGCCGCGCGAGTTATAGTTATCTGAACTAACTATAACGGGGGAATTTCATGGTTTTTTTACGAGTGAAATATCCACCTAACTATAACATGTGTGAAACCTATGGTTTTTTAAGTGAATATATATATATATATATATATATATATATATATATATATATATATAATAGAATGTTGTGGATTTCCTATGGAAAATAGGTCCTAATAGGTCGTAACTATAACTATCTACTGGCGACCGCCAGTAGGTAACCTATATCTATATATATACAAAGTATATTTGTCAGGAAAATAGCAGATGTGAACAATATTGAAATATGGACAACAATACATGCATTTATGCGGATATGTGGGAAGAAATGGACACTGACAAAAATGCGGTCCTGTTTAAACAAATGTGGTCTGTTAATTAATAGGTATGCCCTGTAAGAATGACAAAAACCCATGGCGACAGTCACCAATATTCAGTGATATTTTTGAATATTTATAAATGGTTGTGTAAAAATATTTATTTATTCATTTATGTATTTTATACAAATACTGTGATGAGGTTTCTTTTAAAATATTTATCAAGACAAATGACAAACGCAACAGTACAACTAACAGAGAACAAGAGGATTAGTCTGTTTTTTATATTCATGAACACTATCAAGCACTGTGTCACTTTAAAAATCGGGAAAAATCAAGCATGTCATGTGATCAAGGGCTCTGGGAGGCTCGAAATGAGTAATGGCGGAAAAAACATAGTTTTCAGGGACATTATAGTTAGAAATTAGCATTTAAAAAACCTTAGAAATTCACAGAAAAACCATAGGTTTCATTGACGTTATAGTTAGTTGGACATTTCACTCGTACAAAACCAGAGAAATTCCGCCGTTATAGTTAGTAGAGCTAACTATAACTCGCGCCCCCGCAATGCACTGCTGATGACGTCACATATTACATCACTCATGACATGGTCAGTGACATCACTCATGACATCTCAAATGACATCCCTGATGAGATCACTGATGACATCATCCAGTGAATGTGTGTTTCTGTAAAGTTTAAATATGTTTTACATAAGTTAATGCCAAGGTGTATTGAAGAATGAGTTGGTGTATAAGTATCTTGGTGGAGGATTTACTTGGTGTGTGACTGACTGTATAAGTGAGTGATTAATTGTGTCTTACTGAATTCATGGGTTAGTGACTAAACTGAGTGAATGTCTGTAGCAGTCTGTCTTTTGTTGTATAAGATGCTGCATGGGTTGGTAAGTAGCTACTTGAGTGTCTTTATGGGTTATTTATTGGTTGCATGAGTATCTGTATGGGTGCCTCACTGTTTGTGTGGGTGTGTGTGGGTGTGTGACTTTGTGCATAGATGTGTGATTCACTGGGTGTATCAGTTCAAGAGTGCGTCTGTGAATGGCTGTATAGGTGGGTGAGTGTGTGTATGGGTGTGTTTGTGAGTGTTTAGATGTCTCAGTGGTACATGTGTGAGTAACTACATGAAAGGCAGTATATGTGAGTGTTGGAGTATAAAAATGACTATATGTGAGTGAGTGATTGTGAGAGTGCCTGTATGGAGGAGTGTGTGCTTGTGTCAGTGATTGTATAAGACAGTAAGTATGTGTTAGTATCTATATATAAATGAGTGAGGTGGTGTGTGTTTAACTGTATCGGTGAGTAAATGGCAGTGTTATTGATTATTTACATGACTAGCTAGGTGTGTCAATAACTCTATGGAGTGGCAGTGTGTGAGTGTCTGTATAGGTGTATGAGTGCGTATGATAGTACTGTATTGATGAGTGACTGCATGTATGACTGACTCTATGGGTGAATGAATGGATGTGTGTGTATACCAATGAATTAGTCAGTGGGTATGTAGTAACTGCTATTGGTTTGTCTATGGTTTCAAAAATGGTAGTCTGTATTTTAGAGTGGGTGTATCAAATGTTATGTCAGGGTGTGAGGAAGTGCATAAAATTATCACATGAATGATGTCATTTGAGATGTCATCAGTGATGCCATCAGTGATGTCACTGACCATGTCATGAGTGATGTAATATATGACGTCATCAGCAGTGCATTGCGGGGGCGCTAGTTATAGTTAGCTCTGGCAGAATTTCTCTGGTTTTGTACGAGTGAAATGTCCAACTAACTATAACATCAATAAAACCTATGGTTTTTTCAGTGAATTTCTAAGGTTTTTTAAACGCTAATTTCTAATTATAATTAGGGCTCCCGGTTTTCCGTTTCAACGGATTTTTACATATAAATGCAGACGGAAAACAAGTTTTCCTTTATCTCTATTTATATATAAAAACGGGAAAATACTACTATATTTTGTCATTGACATTAATAGAATCACACCCCCAACCATCTGGTGTCTCCCCCTCCTTAGAGGGTTAAGAGGTGTCAGCCCGTGCTGAGACAGCTTCCAGGGCGCACACATAGCCACCGCACCCGAGTACTTCACAGGTCTTTGAAAGATCGTTTACTTCTTAATGAGGCTTTGTTGTTCTTTGATCCCTTAGCCCCTGCCTCTTCACTCTGTCGATTACACCAGCACCCGTCTTTTCCTCGCAGACTGGGTTTTACAAGGGCAGCTTGCGATACGAGCACATACAGGTGGTAGGTTAAAAAGGGCTGGTGCGGTATATTAAACCAGCCAGTTTACAGTCCACGCCCACTCTGCGAACTGCTTCAGTTAGCCAGAGCAACAGCACTAAGCAAATCTAGCCTGGCGAGTGCTATATATGGATGGGTACTGTAAGGGTCGGACCCCTTCCCCCCTTTACAGGTCGGCCAAATCCCCACACCGGCACTCAGGAGGCGGGTCACACTCCATGCATGAAAAGCTGACCAAGGCTTTAGCCGTCCCACGAATGTCGAGAATATGAAAAGATTTGCTTGAGCTAAATGCAATCACAGTTGTTCACAGTTTAAGATCTTTATGATGTGTAAAACGAAGACAGCCTGTGTGCTGGAGGCGAAGCCCTGAATAAACATACTCTCAGTGTAGTCCAACCAGGAATGCGGAGGATTAAGAGAAGTTTTTGAGATAAGATTATTAAAAAAATGAGAAACAAACAAAGAGCTTTATTGTGTGTGGACTGAGAACGGAGACAAGAGGCGAGTCGGTTTAAGCACCACAATGAAATAGATCCAAAAAAGAAGAAACACTTTTGCTGCAAATGTCTTTGTCTGACATTTTTCTACTCCAAAATGCAGCCTCAGGAGGAGAGAAAAAAAGTTTTTAACATACAAACAATAAATACATAACTAAATAAAGCAAGACAGAGTAGTCGCAAAGTGGCCAGATTGGTTATCGCCACCTTACAGATTTTGCCAGTGAAGTGCTACTTTTCTTTTCATGTTGTTAGCTTTTCAAGCAAAAACACTAATTGATTTCTGAATAATGAGTGTAAAAGCTTTAAGTTGTATTCCCTATGAGTGTTTGCTTTTTTTTCCAGTATGTTGTTACTTTTTCAGGCAGCATATTACTGTAGTCTAGTGCATAATTTGAATTGAATTGCTTCCAGGTGTTTATAGCGGGGCACAATTGGGTTGCAGCTGAAGGCAGTGTGAGTTTCTCAGTGGGGCAGTATGGTGTTAAGTGGGGGAGAGGATGTGGTACTCTGCCGATGACAGAAACTGCAAGGCTCTGAGACAAATGGCTTGTGATAGCACTTTAAGCATATTTGGGATATTCTGCAAATGGCAAAGTTTTCAGATGAATGTATAGTGTTGACCAATAACAACCGAGCGCATGTGTGCATTGTCAATTTAAATAAATGTGGAAAAATACTAGCTGAAGCGTCGTCTTTTGCTTGTGACAAAAATAAATGTGGATAAATACAGAAAAAATGCCCAAAAAATAAATATGGATAAATACAGACAGAAATGGCAAAAAAATAAATACCATAAAACCGGGAGCCCTAATTATAATGTTCATTAAACCATTGTTTTTTTCACTGATTTTAAATTATTGTCCCATTCTCAACCTGGTGAAAACAGCCGATCTCGCCAGTTTTCCAGCGATAGCTTCCGCAAAAAACATTGCCACAGATGAGAGCAACAACAAAAGCTAATGATATGCAGAGTAGGCGTTCCCGTGCAAAAATAACATGAAAACACCACTTCCTGATATTGTCAACGACCAGCGAGATCTGTGATGCGATCCAAAAACAGGTGATAAGCCGCGTTAGCAGTAGGAATTTAACATCTGCCTTTTACTGGTGTAAATCAGGATGACTACCTACAGTGTAAAGGGGATCATGTAGCTCCGACACCCAAGAAGGACACAACACCCACTGCCACCACCCCCAGGACCTCCCGCTCGGCTCACCTCCCCTACTACCACTGAGGCAGCACAGAACAGAACAGCGAACCTTCCCAAAATGGCATGGCCCCTCAGCCACACAGTAGCTGAATGTTGGTAGACGTGGAAACAAAGTATGTGTGAAGGATGCAAGTCACCCATCAATAACAATGCACACAACGCCAAGTGTAGCGGTAATGTGCTCAACAGACCTCACTATGCAGACCACAGACCTCTCCATGTGCACATATATTGCTGGTGCTTGTACTGTTGTGGACAGTGGACGCAACCATGTTAACCTCAGGCAGTGGGGAAGATCTTGGTCATGTAGGTGTGTCCCCCCCCTGTAAGCGGAACCGGAAGTTGAGTGGGCTGGTCCAACGTATGCCACTCTAGCCTAGAAGTGTGAATAAATAGACCGGGCTCTGGGTGTGGTTCACTTCTGGGAAGGCCAACTCGTCTGCCAGAACGGCAGCCCACACTCTGCCACGAGGCCGTCGCTGTGACCGCGGGCCTCTTCGACACAGGCCCCTTGTGAACCCAGCGGCACAGCACCACAGAGTTATGTCTGTGCAGACTACTGCCTTTGATGTACACTGTGGACAGCAGGGCTCACAATTCAGATCGATTCACGATTGCAGATGACGCAGTCCAGTAGGCAAGAGAGATTGCTCCCAGTGCGGCCCACCCAAACCACGCATCATCGCAGGCTACGCACACACTGAGTGCTTCAGGTACCACTAACTCTGTGCACCACAAATCATCGCCATGTAGCCTTATTAAGGCAGAATTCATTAGACAAAAGACATTGCTACCAGTGCGGTCTGCCAAGACCACGCCTCATTGCAGGCTGCGCACTCGCTGAATTCTTCCAGTGCCACTAACTGTGCAGCTCAACTCTATGCCACGTGCCTGTGGGCCATTGCTGACTGCTGCCTCCGGCCTACACTGCGGTGAGCGGTGCTCACAACTCAAATTCAGTCTTGATTCATTATTTTAGAGTCCAGTAGTCAATTAACTATAACGTCCCCGAAACCTACACATTTTGACAATGTATTCCATACATATTTCATCTTTTGTTACCTACACTGCGGTCAGCAGAGCTCACAATTTACATTGAGACATGATTTATTAATTGCAGAGAGAATTTTACTCTATATCCTCGGATTTTGTCAAGAGAAAGTGACAAAAAGCATTCCTCGATGTCTCCGCTGACTACTGCCTTCCATCTATGCTGTGGACAGCAGGGCTCAAAATTCAGATCAACTCGCAATTGCAGATGACACAGTCCAGTAGGCAAGAGACATTGCTCCCAGTGTGGCCCGCCCGCACCAGGCATCATCGCAAGCTGTGCACACACTAACTGCTTCTGGTGCCACTAACTGGGCAGTTCAACTCAACGTCACGTGGCTGTGGGCCCCTGCTGACCGCTGCCTCTGGTCTACAGTGCAGTCATCAGGACTCACAGTTAAAATTGAGTCTTGATTCATTAATTGCAGAGTCCAGTACACAGCTAACTATAACGTCCCTAAAACCTACATAATATCCTTTTACTATCCTTGCTTCAAGAACTTGTTTTATGTCAGTTATAGCTTTAGTACAATGACCACATTCATCTTGCAAGCCCAAAGGAACACTGAATGGCAGTCTACACTGTGGACAGCAGAGCTCACAGTACAAATTCAGTTTTGATTAATTCCTTTCAGAGTGAACTGTACTCTATGTCCTCTCATTTTGTCAAGAGGAAGCGACAAAAAGCATTCCTCAATGTCTGTGCTGATTACTGCCTTCGATCTACACTGCAGATAGCAGGGCTCACAATTCAGATTGAGTCGCGATTGCAGATGACGCAGTCCAGTAGGCAACAGACATTGCTCCCAGTACGGCTCGCCTGGACCACGCATCTTCGCTGGATCTGCACACACTGATTACTTCAGGTGCCACTAACTGTGACGCTCAAGTGAACGCCATGTGACTGTTGGCCTTTGCTCACCGCTGCCTCCAGCCTACACTGCGGTCAGCAGGGTTCACAATTCAAGATTAGTACCAATACAAATTGTGTAAGAGACTATAATCGGTTAAGAAGACAAAATGCTCCCAATCTGTGCAGCTCAAGTCAACGCCACATGGCTGTGGGTCTGTAGGCCTTTGCTGACCGCTGCCTCTGGCCTACACTGTCCATTAAGCAACTAACTATAACGTCCCTGAAACCCACATATTTCGACAATGTAGTCCATACATATTTCATCTTTTGTTCCATATGCCTACACTGCGGTCAGCAGAGCTCACAATTTGAATTCAGTCTCGATTTATTAATTGCAGACAAAATTGTACTCTATGTCCTCGGATTTTGTCAAGAGGAAGTGACATAAAGCATTCCTCAATGTTTGTGCTGACTACTGCCTTCGATCTACACTGTGGACAGCAGGGCTCACAATTAAGATCGAGTTGCGATTGCAGATGACGCAGTCCAGTAGGCAACAGACATTGCTACCAGTGCGGCCCTCCTGGACCATTCATCATTGCTGGCTGTGCACACGCTGAAGAACCAGGGCCTTATGGGCCTGGCGGCGCAGGACACGCCTTAATCTCCTGAGTTCACCTGCTTTGTTGAACAGAGACATAGGACACTCTGTTGAGCGTAGAAGATCAGGTTTATTAGCTGCAGCTAAGTACAGTTGTCCCAGAAGTACACTCGGTATGTCCTTAGGAGACTGCCACTTTACTCCGTGGCGCACAATCTTTTATAGCACATAGATTCACCAAGAACACTCCCAATGCATACATGGTTAGCCAATGAGAAGAGTTTGAAAACAAGATATAACCAATGAGAAAAGTTTGAAAACAAGATATAACCAATGAGAAAAGTTTGAAAACAAGATATTAAGTAACCCAAATAAACCTCTCTTCTAACTGTTTTTGTCACCCCTCCCCACAAGTTAATCAGTGGTAGTGTCTACAACTCAACTTGCAGGTGGCAGGACACATTTGTATGCTTTGGAGGACAGTTGTGAAATGAGAGAATACAAGTAGAGAATAGCGAAGGCCAGAAGATAAGATAAAGTCAGGAAAGAATGGTGCGAACCAACAGACTGTCGAGACAGGGTTTAGTCAAACCAGACGAGGATTAGTGGACTCAGCCAGTCCCTGACATTAATTTCGTAAACAGAGGCAGGAGGTTATTTTGACATGTCGCAGTAAGATCAGCAGAAAAAATTTGTTCATTGTGCTGCCTGAGTGAGGGCAACAAAATGGCGACAGAATACAGAATGGAGTTAAAACTGAATTACCTCAGACCCTCCTTTTGCCATTACTCAGACAAATCCTAATTCATTGCTAGGTGAGCATTTTCCATTGTACACATTTAATTTAAGCAGGTATATGTAAGCTATCAACAGTGATACAAAGAGAACAAAGCATCGGATCATAATTAACATTCAGATAGCAGAAGAAAGTAATGACCACTATTACAAACAGGATTATAATTTTTTCACAACTCTAGGCAAAAACAAATCCTAAAATTATTTAGCGAAGCTTTTCAGGTCTCCTATGCATTTCAGTGACTATTGTATACTCAGGTGAAACAGTGGCGATCCTTATCAATGCTCTCAGGTGAAATGGGGATACTCTTCAACAGAGGATAGACTTCATTCTGCTTTCACTAAACAGAATACTACTCTAAAACAATGCCAGCAAAACAATAAGAATCAGTCTCCTAACACCCATTCTATGCAATTGCACGGGAACCGCTTGTGCAACCCTAACTATGCCCAAAGTCCGTTCTAAGCCTCTCTGGTAGGCTTCTATCGTCCATCAAATCTGATTCTGTTGTTTTCTTCCGCATTGGGCCTCTTCATTCAGGCCTTCCATGAAAATAGTGCTTCTCAGTATCCGTTGGAGTGCCCTCCTGGCAAACACTCACAGCTCACTCAAAAGTCTCAATGTCTCAAGGCAGTGCACCAACATATTTCCTCTGCGGCAGGCACTACAGATATTGTGCTCTTCATTGGTCATGGGCACAGATCATCTCGTGCAGACCCAAGTACTATTAATCAGAAAGAGACTTTCACGCTCAGCAACACTTTCAGGCTCCAACACTCGCTATTCAGTGTCAGAGGGTGTTCGGGCTGCTCTTTCATTTAATTTTCCTTTCATCATGTAGTGCCTTAGATCCTCCGGTGCACTGCCCTTCCGTTGGAGCAAAGAAAAGAGGGGGGGGTGGCCAAAAGTCAGGCCAAGGGGCTCAAGGGACTGCACACTGTCAGAGGTTACCAGCACATGAGAGGTAGAAAACCGAAGCCTCAAACCAGCCCTGCCATCAACAACAGGGATCCTTCTCTTTCGCTCTTTTACACTGAAACTCTGGTTTTGTGATGTCCAACGCCGTCTGATGGAGCAAGTACGATGCTTTGGAGATACCATTGATGGTGCGCTGGCGATCGCTGTACAGCCTTGCTACTTTCTGGGTGCTGGGACTGTAGGGCCAAGACGTCCGCCTTTCATCTGTAGCTGTCACTGATGGGAATTAGGCTTAAATCAGTGTTCTGCAGGTTATTATGACTTAATTCCCGCAGAATCTAGTGATGTAGGAAATGTGACACAGTTGTTAATTTCCTTCAGTTTAGTATAAAAACAGTTCATTGTATTTAACAATGGGACTGCAAGCAGGTGGCCTACAATCTGCAAGGGAGTGACCATATGCCATAGGACAACTCTGGTCTAGAATACACTGTCATTCTCAAAGGCAGTACTTCTAATCTCTTCAATTTGGGTACCCTTCATTATCCTCTGCCATCTGAGGGTAGATAATTACATGGACATTCTATCACATGGTGGCATTGCCTAATGGGGTAAACCTTTTTTTTTTTTTATTACGTCTAGGTGTTCCTAAATTCCTTATCTAGAACACCTCAAAAGAGAAATCACATGATACAGATTATCAGGGACATGTAGATACCTCCCTTTAATAACTGTGCATCAGGTGCACTATGCAATACACAGGCTAATAATCAAATGTGGAAACAAAAGACAAGAACTAGAGAGTCCTGGTATTTCCATGATTTAGAACACATCTGATCCCACCGAAAATTAAAGAAGCAGGAACAAAAGGGTAAAAAAAAAAAAAAAATTAAAATGGTCATTGAAAATTTGTCATATTCATAAAAATAAATGTAAGGTATCTCCTATTGAGGTGGAAAACTTGTCTTACTATAGTATTGAGTCAGTTAACCAGTCCATCACTACCCTGACAGTCAGACTGGAAAACATCGAAGTAGGCCTAAAGAAAATTCTTTAAAAACCAGTCTGGTCATAAAACAAGGTAATTATACATAATATGGGGGTCCCTGGTACATTACTACAGTCTGGAAGTGTGAACCTGAACAATACACCAATAATAATAAAAGGGCTGACTGTTGAAAGGAATACGAAAAAGAGAAATGGGACTAGGACATAGCTAAAATCCCCAATAACTAGGCACAATGCAACATCAATCAGGGGAGAAGCGGCAAAAGAAAAATCTATAGAAAGAACGAGAAATTACTCGGCTGATAGTCAAGTTTGTGACACAATACCAAGAGTATGGGTGATACACAAAAGTCAAAATAGTACACAAATTTTAACTCTACCGCTGGCCCCTACACCATATACGGTAATCTCAGCTAATGTTCCAGTTCCTCACAACACCATGTCATGTACTTTATGCACTATGAACCTGCAGCCCAAAACCCAATATTCGCGCCTGCTTAATTTGTCAGGCTTAAAATGAAAATCACACTTTTTTACTTTCCTAACCCTCCGTTTGATAGCTGGTCACCAGTTAGTGGTGACCGGCTGTCAAATATAACTTACTGTGTCGCTTCTGACACATAGGACCAGCAGGAACAATCCATAGAAGGACAAAATGCAAAAACATGGAAAACACACAAACATTTTGATTTGTTTTCAAAGGACTCATACAAAAAAAAAAATCATTTTGTTTCAACCTACTGCTGATACTTCACATAACACACACAATATCAATTGTAACCAACCATCTTAAATTAAGGCAACTACATGGACAGTATTTTTCAAAAGCAAAAAATATGAATGTATCACCCCCTTTGAGGCCCTGCTTTGAGCAAGGCCGTGCAGGAAGGCACTTCTCGACCTTGCACAGTTCTCCAAGACCTAAGAATAACACCTCAGCAGAACTTTCTGGGCTGCTATCCAGCCCCTGCCAGCATTCCTGGTCCCCGCCACTTTTCAAGGTTCCTATAGTGTGCAGGCATTAATGTCTTCTTGTCAGAGAAGCGTTTCCAAGCAATGGTTACTCCATCTGTTTACACTCACTCCTAACTCCCACCTTACTGACCTCAAGGTCAAAATCTGCCTCGCGCTCTGAGCTCCTCAGCCCTGTCTCTCTCCTCACCCTGAAGCTTGTCACAGACAAAAAAAACCTTCCTTACTCTTCCTAACCTGCAATAATTAACCCTATTTAAAAACACATGTTATATATATTACTTCTTTTAGGGGCTACAATTTATTTCTATTTTTAAATTATTAAAACATTTACTGTGAATAACTCACAGAACATAATAACATAACATACTAGCTTCAGAACAAATGTTTGTTACTACCCTATGCAACGGTACTTAGTTCATCAACCTTAAAAGGATGAACGTCTCAGTAGGTCTAGCTAGAGTTAGAACCTTCAATCTTGATATTAAACCCAAACCTCTGCACTGGGCACATTGGCTCACTGAGACATTAAAAGCAACCCCAAATGGGAACAACCTGCAAATTTGTATTATACCTAAATATATGCATTTACTGAAGCCTAAGGCACTTTAAAGCTATTGTAAAGGGCAAGAATGCTGTTTTAATAGTCTATTTTACCCAATTTCGACTTTGATATTTGGGGCACTTAAAAATAAATATCCTATAATTGTGCTACATATTAATCATCCTCAGAATGTTCTTTACAGATTGCAGATATTGGACATTAGACAGATCTCTTGCAAATCCTTTAGAAAAATGAGTTTTTTAAGCCTGCGCCAAGTGAAATTCCATATACAAATGTCCTCATTATGCAGTACAACACAACTTAAATGAAATTATAATGCTAGGAGGTCACAGTATGAGTATTAAGCTTTATAAATAGTAAAAAAATGAATTTAGAAGCGCTTATTTTTTATAATTTTTTTCATAATTAATAATTATTTTTGATAAACCCAATCATTTTTGATAATTTCACATATAAAAGCAAGCTGAATCCCTTGCCTAACTTAAAACATGGAAAAAAAAAATTCAGACACTTTTTTTTTTTTAACAGAATAATTATTTTAACATTAGAACCAAGAATATTCTTATAAAAAAAGAGAGGAAACCCTTAATTGAAATGTCTTCCTGTAATACAAAATAATGAACCTTAGTTTTGGAACCTTTTTAAAACAACATTTTGAAATGCAAAGTTTCACCCGTGTTCAACTGAGGGCGAAGTCCTGGCTGAGTAAACATTCCTGTCTATTAGAGCTGCTTGCTTAGCGACAATAAAAGCTTGTCTCTCAGTATTGCAACATGAGCACGGTGGCAGTCTTTTTCAAACTAAGACATATCAATGCGTGTTGCGTTTGAGTTCAGCAAAAATTTACTTCAGCCCAAGTGTTTGCCTGTTAATATCTAATACAATGTATGTAAGTAAAAAAATACTCTAAGTTTATTTTTCTACAAAACACACAATTTCGTTTTTGAGGCCATTGTATTCCTAGTGAATGTGAATTTTAATTTCATTTTTTAAGCATTTAACAGTTTGTACATGTGCATAATTGCTTACTCTATAAATTATATAGCAACATATAGCTATTTAGCATATCACATGGTTCATTTCTGGATTTTTATTTAATTTCTACTTAATATTAATTAACTGATATTTTGCTTAACAGACTGAAAACATCAAGAAAAACCACAAACACACATTGAGCTCATTTCAGACATAAAGAAAGGGGTCAAACACTCAGGACACATACATTTAACCCACAGAAACACACATTTTAACCCGCAGATCAACACTTAGGACAGAAACAAAGGACAGCCCACAGGCTGTACTTAAACCAAACCATTTGTAAATACTAGTTGCAAGTCATATTTACAAGAAACGCTTCTTAATAGTGTTCCAAAAGACTGCAAAAAAACCAGCCCAACAGACTGCTATATGTCCTGCCATACGATGTTGTCTATCTAAAACCTCAATTGTATAATCATTCTCATTATCTTTAAACTGCTGGGCAGCCTGTATAACAGTCATGCCCTTTTCCTTCCTATCTCTTTTTGCTTGTCTTATTTCTTTCTGTTTGGCTTCCTTGCGCCAAAGGCGGAAAGAGTCAAACATTGCCGGCCGGGCTTTTCTTTTAAACAAAATTGCTTCCAAATTATCTAATATGTCAGGCTCAAAGCTACCATTCTGTGGCCACTGCAGAACCCCATTGTTCTTCGTGTATCGGATCCATGCCTCATTAAAGGCAATGGGGCCAACACCATGTTTAGAATAAAGCTCATAAGTGGGAGTTCCAACCGGAGGAATTGGACAAGAGTCCTCCAGCTGGGAATCTCTATCACAACCAAAACAACAAAACTTTCTAAATTTACTCAGACCAGGCATCGTTATTTCACTGGACTGTTCACAAACATCAAGGGGTTAAATCAAATAACACAGCACAAATGTACTCACCCCTCGGCTTCTGCTTTTGCAATAGCCGAATCAAAGACCCAAATCAAAACAAAATAGTGGGAGCTACCCACCAATACTTAACTAAGTGTCTTCTTACGCCAACAGAGGCCCGTCTAACGTCTCGCGATACCATACATCACCAAAAGGGGGCCATAGCAAGGCGGCAGTCAGGGCAGCAGTCGTCAGCAGCCATCAGGAAGGAGAAACCGCGCTGAAAAAGACCTTCGGACCACTTCGACATACAGGGGTCGCTTGACGTGGTTCGCGATTCCTCCAGAATTTTCGTGCGGGGCTCCTCACGACCCTCAGGCAAAAACCGCTACCTCTGAAGCCGCCTCACAGAGGGCACCAATTGAAGAACCATGGCCTTATGGTCCTGGCGGTGCAGGGCACGCCTTAATCTCCTGAGTTCACCTGCTTTGTTGAACAGAGACACAGGACACTCTGTTGAGCGTAGAAGATCAGGTTTATTAGCTGCAGCTAAGTACAGTTGTCCCAGAAGTACACTCGGTATGTTCTTAGGAGACTGCCACTTTACTCCGTGGCGCACAATCTTTTATAGCACATAGATTCACCAAGAACACTCCCATTGCATACATGGTTAGCCAATGAGAAGAGTTTGAAAACAAGATATAACCAATGAGAAAAGTTTGAAAACAAGATATAACCAATGAGAAAAGTTTGAAAACAAGATATCAAGTAACCCAAATAAACCTCACTTCCAACTGTTTTTGTCACCCCTCCCCACAAGTTAATCAGTGGTAGTGTCTACAATTCAACTTGCAGGTGGCAGGACATATTTGTATGCTTTGGAGGACAATTGTGAAATGAGAGAATACAAGTAGAGAATAGCGAAGGCCAGAAGATAAGATAAAGTCAGGAAAGAATGGTGCGAACCAACAGACTGTCGAGACAGGGTTTAGTCAAACCAGACGAGGATTAGTGGACTCAGCCAGTCCCTGACATTAGTTTCGTAAACAGAGGCAGGAGGTTATTTTGACACGTCGCAGTAAGATCAGCAGAAATGTGCTGCCTGAGTGAGGGCAACAAAATGGCGACAGAATACAGAATGGAGTTAAAACTGAATTACCTCAACGCTGAATGCTTCTGATGCCCCTATGTCAGTGCACCACAACACATGGACCCTTTATGATAGAATCTTTTGTGTATGATTTCAGATCTGCTTCTCCTACCTCAGTGCACCACAAGTCATGGACCCCTTACGATAGAATCTTTTGTGTATTATTTCACATCTGGTGCCCCTACCTTAGTGCAGCACAAGTCATAGACCCTTTATGATTGAATCTCTGTTTGTGATGCTATAATTAATGTTGTACTTGTTGCCAGCACTAATCAATCCCTGAGGGCTGGCTTACACCCACCCCACACGCATCCAGCACAGACGTCACCGGACATGTGACCTTGGTAATAAAAAGGAGCCGAGTGCACTTGTCCGTACCCAGTTCCACTATCTATCTAACTGTGTCTGTGTGTTCATTATGTATGCATGATGCTGCCCCTGGGCCCTACCACATTACATTGTGCTGTGGACAACGCACGCAATCATGTTACCTATGGCAGTGGGGAAAACTTTGGTTATGTAACTTTGTCTCGGTCACTGTATAAGTACATGTGTATAGACTGGATCATTAGAGTACTGCAAGGAGAGTGTATAGTGAATTTATAAGTGCTTGGGTATTGGCGGAGTGATTGGATAAGTACATATGTTGGCAGAGCCTAACCCCCAAGCACGAGCTTGGCTAATTGGCTGCCCTCCATGTGCCAAAAACTGAAATTTGGGCTTTGCATGGCCCTGTATTGCTACAGTTGCAAAACGCCACTGAATGTGCAATAAACATTCATATCCACAAGGATATGTCATGTGCACGATCTTTCATGTGTGGAAGTATGGATGAATGTAGGGTCAGTGATTCCCCCTACCTTTCATGTTGGCCATGTTGTGGGATTTGGGTCACAAGGTGACACATTGGAGCCTGCGGCCCGGGTGGCGGCAGCACTACAACAGGAACACCCGCATCAGCTGATTCCTCATACAGCCCAGGACGGAACCACGCCCATAGCTCCGGAGTCATTGTTCACAGCCTCACGCAGGGCTGGCATACGCCAGGCCAGCCCACTCCGCTTACGCTTACAGGGAGGGACGACAATGCTACATGGCCCAAGTTTTCATTGTAGTAATCTGCTGGTCACAGGTCTAGTTCTCAGTATGCCACAGCCAGTCCCTCACGGCTGCTTTACATCCACACCACACCCATCAAGCACAGGCGTCACTGGGTGTAAACACTTCACATTTATGCAAGGCCGCTGCAGACACGAGGGGTGGGCTATGACGGAGATCCACGCCTCCGCCTAGCCCCAGGTGACCCGCTGCTCCTCCCCCCAGCGATTAGTGATGGCAATTCCTACCTTACTGGCGTACTTTGGGTGCTCGGAGGTTTTTGGCAATACGGGGGGATACGGGGGGATTTGACGAGGACGACGGTAGGTCATCAGGCTCCTTTGATCCCTGAAGCGGGCTGCAAGGAGTCCGACCTCCAAGGCAGCTGTTAGGAGTAAAGAGTGTCAGGGGCGCTGAGAGGCGGGACAGCAAGACACTGCAAGATGCAAGACTTTTTCTCCTCTGAAGGCTGCATGGGGAGCCGATGGGGAGCTGAGAGCGCCGAGAACGCCGAGTGGCTGGTGGCTGCTGGTGGCGCTATTAAGAGAGAGTGAGCGTCTCCTAAACAGCTTTTTTTGGAGCTTTTGAACAGGACAAAGCTCTCACACGTTCAGCTACTATGGTGCTAGGGATAACCGTGGCTGGAAGCTTGTAGTGAGACGAGGCTCCAGGTGAAAGGGGTGCGGTATCAGCGCTTGGAAAAACCAGAAGCTCACAGCTAATTACAAGGAACACCTCCCTGCCCCGGTGAGCATTATTGGGGCTGCAGTTTCCTCCTCTTTCAGAAGGTTTACTAGTGAGTGAGATATGCAGTGGCTCTGAGGCTCTGAGCGGCGGCGGTGGCGGCTCCTCTGTACCTCCTCTGTGCCTCTGTGGATTTTTGAGCACGGAAAACACTGGCCTACACTGGTGCCCCTTGAAGCTGTGCCGGTCCGCTGCTTTGGAGACAGCTGCCAGCCGACATGATATTCAGGTACGGAGGACCAGGGGGCGCTACCCCGAAGGAGAGGTAATCAGGGGGAAATAATTAATAAAAGAGAGACTTTGTTATACTGAAATTAAAGAGGGGCAAGAATAAGAAAATCTCCAAAGAACGTTAATGCAGCCACCAAACCAGATTCCGCGGCTCGCACTAAGGCAAAAACACGCCTAGCAATGGCAAAAGGCGCTGCACGTAGAGCCAAACAGGGAATAAATCTTAACCCCAATTCCAATTCTCCAGGGCTGGAAAGCACTTTTGAAAGTTCGGAGGAGGAGCTGCCTCCCACCACTTCTCCGCAACATGACGGATTTGTTGCTAATCAAGGGGCCGCCACATCGGAATGGGTTGAAGCAGCTGCTGTTCCTTTCCAGTCGCCACAAGGCAACTCCACATCAGATGACTCAAAGGAAAAACTAAAGGAGATGAAGGAATTTCCACTATTTCAAAAAAAGAAAGCCACTTCACAATCTCCCTCCCTAAGCCCTAGCTCAGTATCAAAGACATCTAAGGGTCCATTATCTAAAGTGGGGGAAGGACCGGTCTTCTTAGACCCAGCTAGTAAAGAGAGGGAAGCACCTCAAGCTAATCTAGAGTCGGAGAATTCAGAAGGTTTAATGATACATCAAGGTCGAACCCAAGGTCATGCACAAGACTTAGTGTTGTCCCCAATATCTCCAACCCCCTTGAGTCTAGTGGAGATGCCTACATCTACACAAATTTTAGCCCAGCCACAAGGAGCAGCAGGCGAAGAAAGGAGGACAGTGATTGATACTTCCTTGATAAACCCTCAAATGAAGCTTCAGGCTCAATCCCAACTCCAACTAAGACCCCAAGGGATAGAATTACCAGAAGCTCTAGCTGGTTGGGTAGATCCCAAGGTTGGAAGTACGAGTATTAGCGATGTGGATCTACAACGCAATATTAGTCAGAATACAGAGACTTTGGGTGTCTATCAGCTAGAGATAAGAGACATGCTGAATTTAATATTGGAAGAGGTCCGTGAAATGAAAAAAACACAACAACAAGAAATCGCCTCTTTACATCAACGGTTGGGGAAAATTGAAGAAGTGATGACATGTTTCCCCATTAAACTCCAGGAGGCGGAAGCCAGATTTTCAGTGTTGGAGGACCAAATGACATTGGTAATTGGAGAAGTAAAGGAGGCAGCTAAAAATAAAAGGCATCTGAAAAATGAACTAGAGGAACTTGAAAATCACTGTCGGAGATCCAACCTCCGGATTGTTGGGGTTCCCGAAGGGATTGAAAGCTCCCAAACCCTCCTTTGGTTTAACTCATTTATAAAGCAGAAAGTGCTTCCGGAGTTTTAGGGCAATCTCATGATTACAAGAGCTCACCGCATCCCAGCCCATCCTTTTCCCAATTCCACGATACCCAGAACAATTCTATTGAATTTCGCAGACTTTCGTATTAAGGAAAGAATCTTGACAAAAGCAATCCAGCAGAGGCAGTTTTTAGTAAATGAGACTACTAAGTGTCGCATTTTTTCAGATATGACTGCCGCTGCTGCTCGAAGGAGAAAGGAATTTGTCAAGATTTTCCATCTGCTTAAAGCCCATGGTGCTCAAGCTTCGATCGCTCAACAATCTAAATTGAGAGTGTTAGTAAAGGGGACATTTTTTATGTTCTCTGACTTAGAAGAAGTCCAGGTGTTGTTAAAGGAGATTTCGGCAGGATCCAGTGGGTAAGCAATGATACTTAGATAGATAGAGCATCATATGGCAATGGGGGGGAAATGGTTCCAATTTCTTTGAGATAAGATGTGTTTATTTACTAGCCAATTAGGATTGTTTTAAAGGTACTGCTGAATATTGGTATATATCTAGATTTTTTTTCTCTCTTTTAATATCTAGTGCCTAGACATCGGTATATATTTGGAGTTACAATTACCATATGGTAACATGAGGGGCTTCCTCTCTCCAAATATAAGTTGGGCTAGCCAGTCTATGGATTGGCTCGAAGGTTTTGCTGGGGGTTCTCGGGGTCAGCGGGGTCACCCAGGGTGTAATCTCATGACACCGATGAGGTTAGATGGGAGGGGCGAAATGTGGGCAGCGTGGCTGTGTTTCTTCCACATTTCAAGGGGTGGGTGTTTCTTTTTCGGGGTGGGAAGGGAGGGTTTGAGGTAGGGTTCATAGCAGAAAAAAGAGCATGTGCAGAAGTTACAGAAAACACACAAGTTAGAGTCAATTATAGAAACCAATAAATGTAAGATCCTATCAGTCAATGCCAACGGAATGCTAAATAAAAAAAAGTATGGTGCTCTTATTAGATGGCTTACATCACTAAATCCCCAAGTTTTGTTCTTTCAGGAGACACATTTGAAATCAAACTCCCCTAAACTATTTATACCCAAGGTTTTTTCAAAAGTTTTTTTTGCTTCTTCAGGCCTGGCGGTGAGAGGAGTAGCAATATATTTCTCGAGCAAACTTCCCTGGGAATTTTTACAGGTGCATAGGGATACACATGGGAGATGGATTTGGGTGGTAACTAGGCTATACGGGAAAACATTGAATTTTATAAATTATTATGGCCCTGTCTCGGATGATGTTGTATCCCTGGTCCAAATCAATGATTTATTGATAGGAGCTCCCGGGCAGGTGATTCTCGGAGGAGACTTTAACTTTATACAGGATGTAAGGAAAGATACTTCGAATAAGAACAAAAAACAACTAAAACCAAATACAAAGAAATAAGTGGGAACAATCAGACAAGAATACCAACTGGTAGATCCATGGCGGGACATGAATCCAGATAAGGAGTTCTATACCTGCTATTCGCACCGTTTTCGGACGGCGTCTCGGATAGATTTTTTTCTTGCCTCCAGATCCCTCCAGATTCAAGAGGCTGGCATAGGCTGTAACCCTTTTTCAGATCATGCTTATGTTGGGGGAGAAATGGTGTTTGGGGGAGGAAGTAGGGAAAGGCCCAGGTGGCAGCTGGATCGTCTCCTTCTGCAAGACGAGGATTGGGTGAAAAGGTTTAGAGAGTGGATTCTGGAATACTTCCAGATCAATGAGAATACAGCAGCCCCCTTCTCAGTGTGGGGGGGGGGTTTAAGGTAGCAGCCCGTGGGCAGATAATAGCCTTTACGGCTGCCCAGTCCAACACCCAGAGGGCTAAGATAGCTAAATTGCAAGCTACGGTGGATCAGGAATATGCTCTTCAACTTCAGCTTCTTCCAAATCAATACGAGCAGGCAAGAACAGAGCGGAGGGATTTTTTCATTTTAGAAGAGGTCTGCAATTCACAAATATTCCAACAATGGGTCTATGAAGAAAGCCAATTAATTGGCAAATTCTTGGCAAATTCGACAAGGAAAAAGCAAGAATCAGCAATAATATCTAAGGTTTTAGACCATCGGACTGGTCAAGAAGTAGTTAAAGGCAGCGATATCCCACAGATTTTTGTCGAACACTTTAGCCAGCTTTACTCTACTGAATACTTAGTGGAGGAGGAGATGATCCAGGAGTACTTCATAAATATGAATGTTCCTAAATTGTCAGATAACCGGATCAGTGAACTGGGTTCGGAAATGGAAGCCGCCGAGATCTCTGTAGCCATCTAAACAACAGCTTGGCGAAAAGCTTGTGGGCAGGATGGCTTCCCTATCGAGTTTTATAAAGTTTTTTCAAAGGTATTAATTACCCCCCCTAAAAAAATTATTTAACTTTGTTAAAATGGTGGTGCCGTTCCAGCAGATTTTAAAGAAGCAATAATTGTCTACTTTGTTAAAAAAAGACAAAAATCCGGTAGATGTAAATTCTTATAGACCAATTAGTCTTTTGAATTCAGACTAAAAGATTCTGATGAAAGTATGGGCAGAACGTTTTTTATTTGCCGCTCAAGAGTTAATCTATAGAGATCAGACCGGCTTCTTAGCAGGTGGATCAATGGCGGCTAATACTCAGTTTTTAATACATGCCTTGGATTATTTTAACAACTACAAAAAATTCCGGCAAGTATTGTAATGGTCGATGCGGAGAAAGCTATCGACCTCGTGAATTGGAAAACCCTGTTTGTTACCCTTGGTCGGTTTGGGTTTCCTACTCAGGTAGTTAATATGCTACGCAATATCTACCAGGGGGCCTCGGCTCTGGTAGTTATAAACTCGTCGTGCAGGAATCATAAAAATAAACCGTGGAACCAGGCAGGGCTGTCCGCTTTCGCCATTGCTCTTTACTTTTTTTATAGAGACTTTGGTAATCAAAATACGAAACACTGCTGCTATTCAATCACTGATCCCTGACATGGCCAAACTAAAACTATTTGCTGATGACATTATTTTATACCTGACTCCCGATAAAGAGAATTTCGAAATAGTTTTAAGGGAATTTTCGAACTTCGAACAAATAGATGGATATAAAATAAATGCGAATAAAACCGAGGTTCTGGCCCTCAATGCACATCTGAATTCTTTTCCATCTTGCTTGAAGACACAAGCGACTAAGGTGCCGATTACGATCCGGTAGAAAAAATCCCCGTGCGACTCGTATCCGGTCTTTTTACCGTACGAATCGTACAAGTTCCGTACGAATTGGCAATCACGATTCGCATGGTAAAAAGTCCATACGAACCGCATATGGAATCATTCCCCACACGTCCTCGGGTCGGAAAATGTGTCCGACACGTCCTCGGACGATTTACCGTACAAACGTGAAAAGTCAAGTCCGACCGAGGAATCACGATCCCACCCGTGCGTCCGAACTCACAACCGTATGGTTAAAACACCGTCCGCACCGAACTCCCATTGCAACCATGGAGATATGTGCCCGCATACGCGCCAAACACTCCCCCCAGCACCCATACGTTCGAGTCGTACTCCCCGTTAATGTACACCCCCCCTGTATGTACACCCGTGTACGTGTCGAACCCCCACCCGTGTATGTACACCCCAGTACTTGCGAGTCGCACCCCCACCCCTGTACGTGTCAAACCCCCGTGTACCTACACCCCAGTATGTTCGAGTCGTACCCCCACCCCTGTACGTGTCGTACCACCGTCTTAGTACACCCCAGTACGTACGAGTCGTACCCCCACCTCTGTACGTGTCATACCACCGTCTAAGTACACCCCAGTACGTTCGAGTCGTACCCCCACCCCTGTACATGTCCGACCACCGTCAATGTACACCCCAGTACGTTCCAGTCGAACCCCCACCCCTGTACGTGTCCGACCCCCATGTATATACACCCCAGTACGTTCGAGTCGTACCCCCACCCCTGTACGTGTCCGACCACCGTCAATGTACACCCCAGTATGTTCCAGTCGAACCCCCACCCCTGTACGTGTCCGACCCCCATGTATATACACCCCAGTACGTTCGAGTCGAACCCCCACCCCTGTACGTGTCATACCCCCGTGTACCTACACCCCAGTACGTTCGAGTCGCACCCCCACCCCTGTACGTGTCCGACCCCCATGTATATACACCCCAGTACGTTCGAGTCGAACCCCCACCCCTGTACGTGTCATACCCCGTGTACCTACACCCCAGTACGTTCGAGTCGTACCCCCACCCCTGTATGTGTCGTACCACCGTGTACCCACACCCCAGTACGGTCGAGTCGTACCCCCACCCCTGTACGTACACGGATGTGGGTACGCTCCATGCATTCGAGGTGGGGGTACGTGTCGTACTTACACTGTTGTGGTGGGGCTACGCTCCATGCATTCGAGGTGAGGGTATGTGTCTTACTTACACTGTTGGTGTGGGGGTACGCTCCATACATACGCGGGTGTGGGTACGGGTCGTACTTACACTGTTGGGGTGGGGGTACGCTCCATACGTACGCGGGTGTGGGTACGGGTCGTACTTACACTGTTGGGGTGGGGGTACGCTCCATACGTACGCGGGTGTGGATACGGGTCGTACTTACACTGTTGGGGTGGGGGTACGCTCCATACGTACGCGGGTGTGGGTACGGGTCGTACTTACACTGTTGGGGTGGGGGTACGCTCCATGCATACGGGTGGGGGTAGGGTCCGTACATTTCCGTCCCCACGCTATGTGATGCTTGTGCGGGCCGTACCCAGGCCTTTGCCACGTGGGTACGAGCCGTCCCGCCATTGTTGGAGTGACGTGGGTGTGGGCGTGGTTCGACTCGTACCCACGCTCTTCAGGCGTGGGTACGGGACGTACCTGCCTGGTTGTGTTGCCTGTTCGCGTCGTGACGGACTTCCGTTGTGGCGGTCGCTGGCTTATCTGGACACGCCGCCACCCCCTCGTAGTGACCAGGGCATGGGAGTCAGGTATGTCCAGGGCATGTGTGCTGTGTGACTTTGGTGGGGGGTTTGTGGCCTGCCCTGGTCCTGCCACCCCCACCCCACCCCACATTCCCCCCTCCCTTAGTTGTTCTGACTTTCTGCGGCGTCTGCGTCGGAACCTGTAGAGGAGGTCAACTGCTATGAGGGCCGGGATGACTCGTAGGTTCGGGTCCATGTCTGTCCGTCGCGTACTGGTCCTCCTTGTTCGCGTTGTCCTGTCGCGTACTGGTCCTCCTTGTTCGCGTCGTCCTGTCTGTCCGTCGCGTACTGGTCCTCCTTGTTCGCGTCGTCCTGTCGCGTACTGGTCCTCCTTGTTCGCGTCGTCCTGTCTGTCCGTCGCGTACTGGACGTCCTTGTTCGCGTTGTCCTGTCTGTCCGTCGCGTACTGGTACTCCTTGTTCGCGTCGTCCTGATTTCCCGGCAGTTTTTGGCAGCCGGAAAATATTCACCGTGCGGGATGACGTCGGTGCGAATCGTAATTCCTGGTTCGTGAATGGCAGGCTGCGTGCGTCCCGACGTCAGGTCGGCGCTTTCCCGGTTCGCATTTGTATGTTTATTTTGTTCGGTCGGGGTTTTTTACGATTCCTACGGAAATGGTGCTCCCGTGCGAATCGTAATTCCATGTTTGTAATTTTGTACGACCGGGTACGCGTCGGACGGAGAATATGCTCCGTCCGACGGTTCGTACCCGGTTTTTACAGGATCGTGATCGGCACCTAAGTCTGACCCCGTAAGATATCTTGGGATATTTGTATCCAACCAGTACCAACAGCTATTTGAATTGAATTATTTAAGAATGAAGGACAAGATTAAGAAGCTCTTGGAACAATGGATATTACTCCCTTTATCGATAGCAGGTAGAGTTTCATTGATTAAAATGTCCATACTACCATTGCTTATTTTTTTGTTCACCAATGTTCCCATCAAGATAAATCAGCCTTATTTTAGGGAAATCGACACCCTACTTTGGGGATTCGTTTGAGGCAAGAAAGCTCCTAGGGTCAAATTGCCTGTGGTGCAACTGCCTATAGTACAAGGGGGTCTAGCGCTGCCGCATTTGAGAACATACTATGAGGCCGCTTTTTTAGATTTGGGTGCCGATTCCGATCCTGTAAAACCCGGGTACGAACCGTCGTACGGAGCATATTCTCAGTCCGACTCGAACCCGGGAAAACCACCTTACAAACCAGCAAGTACGATTCGTACAGAAAGACCATTTCCGTACAAATCGTAAAAAACACCGACCGGCTAAAATATACCCACAATTCCGATCTGGGACACCGCGTACGTGACGTCCGGACGGAGTCAGGCAGCGTTTTACGAACCAGCAAGTACGATTCGTGTCTACGTCACTCCGCACGGATAATATTTTACGGCAGCCAAAAACTGCTGGGAAATTGAGGAGGACGCGAGGAAGGAGCACCTGTACGCGACGGACAGCCATGGACCCCATCCTACGTGTCATCCCGGCCCTCATAGCCTACGACCTGGTGCACAGGAACCGACGCAGACGCCGCAGAAGGTCCGAACAGCACCCAGGGGCAAAGGGGGGGGCAGGGGCAGGAAACATAACCCCTACCCAAGGCAAAATGTATACATGCCCTTTACATACCGTACCTCTGGGGTCTGGTCACTTCGGGGGGTGGGGGGCATGTCCACCAAGGCCTGCGTCCCGCCACAACAGAAATGGACGTGGACGCGTCCCGTCTCCACAACAATTGTGCTACGCACCGTACCCACACCTTAAGAGCGTGGGTACGGGTCATACCACGCCTACCACTACGTCACCCCAACAATGGTGGTACGGCCCGTACCCACGTTCTTAAGGCCTGGGTACGGGCCGTACCCCTACGGCACCCCAACATTGGGAGTACGGCCCGTACCCAGGCCTACAGAACGTGGGTACGGATCGCACCACGCGTACCCCTACGTCACCCCAACATTGGGGGTACGGCCCATACCCAGGCCTTCAGAGCATGGGTACGGGTCGCACCACACGTACCCCTACGTCACCCCAAGAATGGTGGTACGGCCCATACGTGGGTACGGGCCGTACCATCATTGTTGGGGTGACGTAGGGGTAGGCGTGGTACGACCTGTACCCACGCTCTTAAGGCCTGGGTACGGGCTGTACCCCCAATGTTGGGGTGACGCAGGGGTACGCGTGGTGCGACCCGTACCCACGTTCCGTAGGCCTGGGTATGGGCCGTACCACCATTGTTGGGGTGACGTAGGGGTAGGCGTGGTACGACCCGTACCCACGTTCTGAAGGCCTGGGTGGGGCACGGCCCGTACCCAGGCCTTCAGAGCGGGTGGGTGGGTGTTGTGCTACGATCCACATCAGTGGACAGAGACATAGGGGTGGGTGCCTATCACTCCCAGCAGTGGCCAGACATATGAGGGGTGGGTGCAGAGGACTCCCAGCAGTGCCCAGACATATGAGGGGTGGGTGCAGAGGACCCCCAGCAGTGCCCAGACATATGAGGGGTGGGTGCCTATCACTCCCAGCAGTGCCCAGACATATGAAGAGTGGGTGCAGAGGACCCCCAGCAGTGCCCAGACATATGAGGGGTGGGTGCCTATCACTCCCAGCAGTGCCCAGACATATGAAGGGTGGGTGCAGAGGACCCCCAGCAGTGCCCAGACATATGAGGGGTGGGTGCCCATCACTCCCAGCAGTGCCTGGACATATGAGGGGTGGGTGCGTATCACTCCCAGCAGTGCCCAGACATATGAGGGGTGGGTGCCTATTACTCCCAGCAGTGCCCAGACAAATTAGGGGTGGGTGCAGAGGACTCCCAGCAGTGCCCAGACATATGAGGGGTGGGTGCCCATCACTCCCAGCAGTGCCCAGACATATGAGAGGTGGGTGCCTATCACTCCCAGCAGTGCCCAGACATATAAGGGGTGGGTGCAGAGGACCCCCAGCAGTGCCCAGACATATGAGGGGTGGGTGCCTATCACTCCCAGCAGTGCCCAAACATATGAGGGGTGGGTGTAGAGGACTCCCAGCAGTGCCCAGACATATGAGGGGTGGGTGCAGAGGACCCCCAGTAGTGCCCAGATATATGAGAGGTGGGTGCCTATCACTTCCAGCAGTGGCCAGACATATGAGGGGTGGGTGCAGAGGACCCCCAGCAGTGCCCAGACATATCAGGGGTGGACGCCTATTACTCCCAGCAGTGCCCAGACATATGAGGGGTGGGTGCCTATCACTCCCAGCAGTGCCCAGACATCTGAGGGGTGGGTGCAGAGGACTCCCAGCAGTGCCCAGACATATGAGGAGTGGGTGCCCATCACTCCCAGCAGTGCCCAGACATCTGAGGGGTGGGTGCAGACGACTCCCAGCAGTGGCCAGACATATGAGGGGTTGGTGCCCATCACTCCCAGCAGTGCCCAGACATATGAGGGGTGGGTGCAGAGGCCTCCCAGCAGTGGACAGAGACATGGGGGTGTGTACATCATCCTCCGATGAGCAAAACTCCATGGGTGCATGAAGGCATCCACAATGTGCGACTATGTTGAGAGTGCCATGACAACACATCACTGACAGCAGTGTCCCACTCCCATGAGGATGGATGTCCTTCCCCCACTGCATTACACACCACATGTGGGTGTGATGACAAATTACACATGCATACCCACCCCTGGCGGTGAAAGCACAATACACACACTGAGATCATGCAACATGACTGTATACTCATGTTAAACCCCACTAAACTAAGAGAGCCTAAGGGAACACACACTGTCACCCACATTCCAGGACTGATAGGAATGTACAGGTGCTGGGGCAGCCAACAAGTTGTTGCCTCCCATGGAAGGAAAAGGGTGGAGTACCCACAGATACAATGCCCACAATTGTCAGTCAGGTGCCCAAATACCCTGCAGAACAAGTAACACATGTGTGCTAGGCTGGGAGTACACACATGCATAGTGCGGAAAAGGGACCATGTCCACATGAAGCCATGGCAACATACTCCATACACAAGTACAGTGACTACCAAGGATGGCACAGACGATGCAGGCGGAGACATTGCTGAGCAGGCATGGGCAAAGTTGAAGGGATCCCTCACACAGCAAGGAAATGTAGACACAGGTCAGCACAAGAATTGGTAAACACCCTGCAGGGAAGAAATCAGGTGCCACAGAGGAAGGAACACTCCTTGGGACAATGTCACCATACAGTAAGAGCTTACATGACCAAAGATTATTTGCAGAGACCTTGTGATGGCACGCAGATACCAGGGTCCTCCCCATGAGCAGCACACTACAACATTTCCCATACACCTAACACATTATCACCACCCCAACTCAGGGAGCAGCAGCACCAACAGCAATACCAGAAATGCATTCGTGTGCAAATGAAAAACAAAATGCTTTATTCTGCATAAGAAATGATTTGATTTGAAATGTACACTATATACAAGGCCCATAGGCCAGTCCATATGCGAATTCCTGGGGGGGACACATTGGGACGCGTCTCCCCTAGCTTGCCTGCACAGTTCAGAGTTCCTTTTCATCCACGGGGGGGGCATCATGTGGAGGGGAAGGACCAGGCACCGAAGGGACAGGAGGGGCAAGGGTAGCTGTTGTGGGTGCAGGGACGGACGACTCCACCACAGGGGGTGGGGCAGCGGCAAAGGTGGTGGTTAGGATGGCGCTGCACACGGTTGCAAGGTCTTCCAGCGTCTCCCCTGCACCCGAAGGAACCACAGGCCCCAAGGAGGGGGGGTCGGAGGGATGGGTTGCAGTGCTACTGGGGGAGGGTGTGGACAGGGGGGGGACTCAACAACTCTGCCCGGGGACTTCCTCGACCGCTTGTGGGGTGGTGTCACACTGGGGCTGAGGGACAGACTGGCCATGAAGGACTCTCTGTCCGACTGTTGGGCAGGGGAGCTAAGGGGAGTGGTTTTGGAGGAAGTGGGTCGTTAGGACTGCGGACTCCCATTGTGGCTGCGTGGCTGCCGTTTGCCCCCCGACCCAGTGGGTGTGCCTACTTCCCCCTGTGTGTGCGTGACAGGAGGTGTGCGCTTGGCCTTCCCTGTTGGTGTGCTGCCTGTGTCTGGTGGGGTGCGTGCATGGGGATGTCTTGGTGTGCTTGGGACAGGCATGGGAGTGGGAAGTGTGGATGGTGCAGGGGTAGGGCGGGACGGAGCGCTGCAGGAGACCCACTGCTGCAGTCAGTGACGAGTCCATGGACCTCAGCAACATCCGTTGGTCAGACATCGCTGCTGACATGCCCTCCATGTACGACACCATCTGTGTCAGCAGTCTGGTGTGGCCATGGAGGACATTAAGCAGCGATGTCTGACCAACCTGCAACTGCCGCAGGATGTCCACAGACTCGGCATTGACGGCAGCAGGGGAGACAGGGGCAGGGGGTGCGGTGCCTGGCACGAAGGAGACATGTTGTCGCCTAGCATGGACAGAAGGGACCCGAGCAAGTGGGAGGGCGGTGATGGGAATGGAGGGGGCGGCGAGAGATGTACTGCTGCTTTCAGCTGTGGGAGCAGCCTCCGCCCCCTCTGGGAGCTCAGCCTCGGACCCGTCAGTGTCATAGTCGGTGTTGGGACTGGACAGGTCCTCTGCCTGACTCCCCCCACCCTCCGTGCCACTTGCTGCGCCAGACTCCCCAGCACTGGTGGCACTGGTGCTGGATCCCTCCACCACGTCCGTGCCGGTGTCTCCCTCGGTGTCCCCCGATGATGCTGTGGGCAAGGTGAAGAGACAGGAAATAATCAGACACCTGTATACATATGACACATGAGTCCAAACTACATAGGTCACAGTGCATAGCATGAAAAGCATCATGAGTAACATCTACAATACTACGCACATATGTAGGCCCTGCACTACACAGTTGGTTGACCCACCATGCCACTTTGAAACAATGGAGAGCATGACACAACAGCAAATAACTTGATATCGAATTATACAGAGAAGCTAGTGTCTGTGGACAGTCGAGCACAGCATCTGGACCACACACCGTTGCCAAAAATGGATGAGCACGAACCATGTCTTTTAACTTTTGACACATGCTGCAAAGCACAAACATTAAACCCTGCACAACATGACTGGGTCAATACTTGTTGAGTGTCTGTTCAGACTATCATCACACACAGGCCAGACCTGGCAAGGAGACATAAGGTTTGGACATGTAGGCCTTGCCCGCACAACCCCCCCCCCCTACCTGAGACAATGTGATTGAGACAGAGGAAGGACTTACACCTCTTAATCAGGGATCACAAAAATGGGCTCCATTAAATCCTAATTGCACTCTAACTACCCCTTGTGGGGCTGACCACACATATTATTGACAAACAACCATCATCAGATAGTTGTACACAGACACACAGGCACTGGCCAGTGTGAGGATGCACACGCCACATTGGGTCACCCTGTACAGTGGACACATGTAGCACACTTTACGTAAATACAAATGAGGCCAGGGTACAATGCCACAGAGGCCAACCTATGCTGAAGACACTGAGAATGTCCACAGTGTTGGATGACACACATGATTCCTAGCAAAAGGTGTCTCAGGGGACTGTAGTGGCCACACTGCTCTATGGTCCTGGATAGATCTGACTGCAACAGGAGCAACCGTCCCCGCACTATGCATATCTCCCCCTCATGCACATCATGTCTGAGGCCACAACATCGGTCATGCATGCTGCAAGGCAGTTTATTTTAAGCCTCACACTCCTATGTTGAGACTCTGCATCAGTGCCAACAATCATGGACCCCCAAATGACTGAACTGGACAGGGCACAGGCAAGGTCCCAACACATGTCACAGACCACCCCCACACATGATGCTGAAGGCATTGGGCACTTGGATTAACTGCCAGCCTAGATTACCTTGTGCAAGAGTGACTACACACAGACCAGGGAACACTTGTCAAGGAGGGGAAGGGAGGAAGAACAGGACCGGTTGAATTTGGGGAACAGGATATGCACTGCACATATAAACCCTGGCAGTGTATCCAGGCGACTGAGCACTTCCAAAAGCTGGTGACACACAACAAACACACATGTACCTACCCCCTTGCTGCTGCTGCTTCTCCTGTAACCGCCTATCCATGTCAGGGAAGACCACCGCTAGGACACGCCTCATTTGGTGGGTCAGGCGCCGGCGCCCGTGGTTCTAGCCTTTTGGTGAGTCCCCCAGCAGGACCCGGGCGATCCTCCTGGTCCAGCACCGGATGTCCTGCCAGCGTTTCCTCACCTGGGCCAGGTGCCGACTGCGACCCTCCACCGACCTCACGGCCCTGATGGCCTGCTTCCATATCTCCCCCTTGGCGTAGGCGGCTACCTGTGAGGATGACAAAGTGAGACAACATCAATACATCTGCTCCATGTCACAGAGACACACATTAGAACAATTAGGCTTGTTTGAACAGGGCATAGAATGCAGCCAACTCATTGCACCTTTGTCATAGGGACATTATCCTCTGGGGAAGGCCAAATGCACTACGTGGCATTTAAAGTACACAGGTGGCATGAGGGGTGCGACAGAAGCAATGATCATGGCTCACACTGTGCATCAAAAGCAACACCAGGATTATGGACAGCACCTCAAAGCAGTCACATGCCCCAGGCCACTGACGCAACCTCAGCGGAGTACACAGACACACACAGGCACAGGACAATCACCTGCCATTGGCAACTGCGGGTACAAACATCACTCTGCACATGTGCCACTTGACTGGGGGGAGTCACAGGTGTGGGGCTAGCTCAGCACGTCAGACACACAGCACGGCTCCCTGCTCACATCAGATGGGTAGGGCATATGCATCCTCCATGCTGCTGGGGTGCAACACTCCACATAGACACTCACCCACATGACAGGGGACTTACACACACACCAATGTCCAGGGGCCGTACACATCATTTGGACACTATCACCACAGGTACACTCAACTCACACACATCTGTGGGTACAGTCACCTGTCACACTGGGGGGACCACAGAATCACATCAGGACTATAGAAACAACATTCCCAAGTGGATTAGCCAGGCTGAATGTGGCATGCACCATGCAGTGATTGTCACAGTAAGCACAATGCAAGTGAGGAGTGCAGATATGAACCACATCATGCTCAGCATGGGAGACATAAGGCATTCCCCCCTGGGACCCACCATGAACAACATTGCATGTCTGTCACACCTGGACACAATGCCAGAAGTGACAGACACAACAAAAGGGGCACATTCAAAGCTAGTGGAGTCAGCACTCACCTGCTCCCCTGGTCTCCCATACAGGCAAGGGTATTGTGGGAGGATGACGTCCAGCAACGCCTCATTCTCCTCTTGGGTGAAAGGCTGGGCCCTCTCCACAGACCTGGACATGGTGCCAGAGGAATCACAAGCAGCAGCAGTGGTGTGGAATGAAAGGTTGTGCAGGCAAGTGCTCTCTCATGGGTCCTGGCTGCCTTATATCTCCCTTGCTGGGCTGTTTCATTTACAGGAGTACAGAGTGATTGGTCAATCTCATTTGCATCCTACGTTTCCTCCAATCCCTTTAAACCTACCCCAGTGAGGGCCTTTGCATGGTTCAAAATTTGAGCATGATGTCAAGTCAACAACCACTTTGCAACATAGTATATTGTCTCCAACCGACTTTTGCTGGCCACCTGATGAAAAATTTTGAACTAGAAACTCGGTCTCCATGACAACCAGCATACATTTAGGCCCTTATACTTGTATCTCATGTGTCCCCTATGTAATTTCACTATCCACACACAGGTACGGTGCGTTCCACACGTACCCCTAGGGCACCACTACTCCAGTGATACGGTCCGTACACGCGTGTGTAGGGTCCTATCACTTTGGTACTGTTGCCGTAGGCGTACGCCATAGTGATAAGGTCCATACACGCGTGTGTAGGGTCTGTATCTAGATGGCGTACGCCTACGCCAACACTACCATAGTGCTACGAGCCGTACACATGCGGGTACGGCCTGTATCTCTATGGCGTATGCCTACGCCAACACTACCATAGTGCTACGGGCCATACACACGCGGGTACCGTCAACGGCATCTGATGTAGCTGCATCCAACATGTGTCTGTGTGTAGATGCCCATGTCACACTATTACGCACACCAGGACACATGTAGAATAACACGTAACGTGTGTCTATATGCATCTAACAGGGACTTGCGAGCTTAGGACATATCTGCGTAGTCTCAATGTCTGTGTGATCATATTTGACATGTACCCCTTCATGGCAAGGTGTGTGGTCTGTCCTTTTTCCATGACATGTGACCTGTGCGTCTAGCTTGCCGGCAGCTGTCTGTATGAGATGACATCCTTCAAATGCACATATGTGCACTCCTGTAATGTGTCTGGCTGTTCACTCACACTGGCCCACAGCTACTTTCATGGCATGTCATGTAGGCTTGACTATCCATGTTTGTAGCTGGCTCTTGGTAGGAGTATCACCTGGCTGGCATACGTGTGCAGGATGTATTGCACAGACCAGACTCTGTATGTAGCATATGTGTATTAGCTGTTGAACATGTGCTCAGTTCATTGACATTGGTGTAGTAATGTACTCAATCTTCGTTATTCCTTCCAATTTTCTGCAGGGCACCACCTCTCCGCCGACCAATGCCAGACTTGACTGCCATGAGGGAACGTGACTGCATACGCCGCTACAGATTCCCCCAACAGTTAATTGTGGACCTGACAAATAGGCTGGCACCACACCTCCAACCGCGACACAGTTATCCGACTGCGCTGACCCCCAAGATGAAGGTGATGTCAGCCCTACATTTCTTTGCCACCGGTACGTTTCAATTGACCATAGCTGATGTGGGTGGCATGTCCCAGACCATGTTCAGCCGTGTCCTGCATGATGTTTTAGAAGCCATGTTGGAGCACCTGGATGAATTCATCCATTTTCTTGAGCAGTTGACAGGTATCAAGGGTGAGTTCTATGCCCTGGGAGGGATGCCCCATGTAATTGGGTCTATTGATGGGACACATGTGGCTTTGGTACCACCACAGGCACAGGAGGTAGCCTTTCGTAACCGTAAACATTACCACTCCATTAACCTCTTCAATGCCCATGACGAGCTGGTCTCGTCATGGGCCGCGGTTGCGCTGTGCCCATGACGAGACCAGCTCGTCATGAACCCCGCCCGCTAATGAAACGGCCGGCACAGGGCGGGGAAAGGGGCGGGCACTGAAGGGGTTAATGCCCTTGTGGTGTGTCTTGCTAACATGGTGATTTCCCATGTCTGTGCCCGTTTTCCAGGGTCAGCACACGATGCCTACATCATGAGGCATAGCAGGGTGCCAGAAATGATGCTGCAGCTGCACAACGAACGAGCATGTCTTGTTGGTGAGTAGACTCTGTTTGTCCAGTATTCAGCTGTATCTCAGTATGTGACGGCATCTCCTGACCCACTTCTTTGCATGATGTTTTCATGTAGGGGACTCTGGCTATCCCAACATTCCATGGCTGGTGACGCCTCTCCGCAACCCGAGAACAGCTGCAGATCACTATTACAACAACGCCCATGGGCAGACCAGGCGAGTGATTGAGAGGACGTTTGGCCTCCTGAAGAGCCGATTCCGGTGCCTTCACAAGACCGGCGGGTCCCTCTCATATGCACCGGTGAAGGACTGCAGAATCTTCCTCGTGTGCTGCATGCTGCACAACATGGCAGTGGAGAAAGCTGTGCCACTTATCCTGGATCCCGATGAGCAGGAACATCCACCCGTGGAGGATGACGGCCTTGGTCACGAGGCAATTGAGGAGGAGGAGGAGGAGGAGGAGGAGTACATCTGGAGTCAGCTCATACACAACTTCTTCTCATAATGGTGAGTCCCTGGGTCTGAGTTTGCACGCTTGGAGCCTTGTGTGGCATGTGTTGCAATGTGTGTGTCCAGCTGACTGTATGCTAAGTGACTTTGAGGTGTGTGCTGATGTGTCACTCGAGTTCTGATGTCATTCCACACATTTTAGCTGACACACTCAATTGACAACTAGCGTGGTGTCAACCTTATTCATGTAGAGTACATGACCATGCATGCGGATGACAATGTTTTTCGTGACTTCTTGTGTGTCTCTCATCCCCAGGTAGTTGCGCATGCTGTCTGCTCGTGGCATCGTTGTGCTCCTGCTATTCCTCATGAGTAATGCAACGTGTGCTGAATCAGCGTTACATGCACGGACATGGTGAAAAGTCTCCTTTGGGTAAGGATTGCAGCAAGGCTTTTTGGGTGTGGTAGTTGTTTGTAATGTGTGGGCACTGCTCCTGTGCAGGTTTTATTACTATGCATACATGTCAACTCACCATGGGGCACATGACATGTGGCATGACTCACATGAATTGATAGTCACACTTCGTGACAGTCATCTGTTATGGGATTGTGGATTGTGATGAAGGCATCAATGTGTGTACAACTTCCCTCAGAAACATACGGGAGGCTACGGGTGGACATATTGCGGGACATCCCCATATGATGCTCAATGGTGAATTGCAGCCTCTCCGTGTGCAGCAGGGGATGTTTGGCTCAACCCCTTCACTTGTGTGCCAGTACAATGGATTTACAGTATCTGTGGTGCAAAGGGGGTGTCTGGTGTAGGTCCCACATGTTAATCCAATAGACCTGTGAGTCTGTTAATGTTGATGCTTTTGCATAGGTGTGAGCCTGAGTAATAAAGGTGTTCCTCAGCCTCCAAGGTGCCTCATCTCTGTCAATGCAGGTCTCTTGCCACTGTGCATGCGGCATCTCTGGCATGGTTGTCAAGGATTGTGCATATGAGTCTATGTGTAGATTAGCAACCTGCATGCTGTTCTTCATGTATTTGATTCTCTATTGTGCATGATGTCCATGGCTGTGTATGTGTTTTGGCATGTTAGTCCCCCCCACGGGCCATTAACACCTTCTGGGGTGTGTTTCCTGTGCGCAGCTCAGCCTTCAGTTTCATGATCCGGTGTCAGTCATCTTTGGTGATTGTGCATCCTTTGTCTCTGGGTGTGCCATTGCAAACCGGTAACTCCTTCCTTGACATACACCTGTTGCAGTAGTCCTTTCTGACATCCTAGTTTTGTGTGGATATTATGGCATGGTTCCCAGGACATGCCGCCTGCTGTTGCAGCCACTGCAGCAAGGGCACACGTAGTTTCCAGATTTGGCAACACACACACATCAAAGGTGCTCCTCCCTTCCTCCCTCAACACATTCATTTGGCTGTCTTCAGCTTGTCTGTGCCAGAGTTGCGGCCACGCGGTACCAAAGGCTGGACCGTCTGCACATGCAACGTGCACATTGCACGACCCTCAGGTCCTTGCATGACCCACATCACACTACAGTCTGATGTTGCAACCCCCCTCCAAGCAAGGTCCATCCACACATCTCCCGCCTGCTCTCAGGCATGCACTGAGCACACACACAACACCTTTGCATGATGGGTGTGCAACTCCGACTGCCTACACAGCACTGCCACACCTTCCAGGACCTGTCACACCCACCAGGTCATGTCCCTCCTACTCCCCACCGGATCTGTACCCCTGCAAGGCCATGGGAGTGGGACTCAAGGATTCGGCCTGTAGAATGCTTTCGTCGTGAGGCACATGGCACAGGTATCATCTTTCAGCGTGTCAATCTACAATGTGCCCAGGACCCCCCTAGCCACCATCACATGCGCACACAACCTCATCATCAACTCGTATGCCATTGACAGCCAGGCTCTCCTCACCCTCACCAAGGACGCAGACATTTCCAGTTACAATATTCAAGATTGCATGGGATCCATAGATGAATGGCAGAACAGCAGCCACCTGAGGCTGGACTTGTACAGGACTGAGGTCAACATCTGAGGATTGTCCCCTTACAGCTGGCTCAACTGCTTGTGTCCCACCAACAGAAGCCCCGCACAGGCACCCAGTGTCCACGCACACAAGATGTTGTGCATCATGGATTGCTTGCTCTAATTTGCCATGGTAATCATCAGCATCTGTACCTCACACTGCAACACCCTCAGCATTATGCACATGATCCCCATTTAGATCCACTCCAAGGTAAGACGGACCATACCCCTGGTCCACGACAACATCCGTGTCAAATACTGCCCTGCCCTCTACGGAGCAGCCACATCCAAAATCCAGGGACACTTGTCCACATCCAGACTGCACCTGCACACCTCAGCGTCAACATCCCGCGCCCCAGCCACATCACCGGCCAGCAGAGACAGCTGCAATGGATCACTGTGTGGTGCAGGATGACCTTCAGACTCCTCACCCACACTCAGGAGGCAGGCCACAACCCTGACCCAAAACCAACCTTGTACCACTGTCATCCGAGACCCCGTAGTGCCATCTTCGTGCATCCAACCTTGACCTGGCCACCATTCTTCAGATCCACCTTACTCCTGCATGCAGGACATAGTTCTCCCACCTGGGAACACATACCTGGGACTCCCTCCCCGGGAACCTCCAAATGAGGCATGACCTCTACGCCTTAATGTTACTCTTCCAAATAGGTGTGTCCTCACAGTTTCCCTAGCACCCCCTCAGCAGCTTGAGGCCATCACAGGTGAGTATTGTGCTCCATGTCTGCATTGAATGATAACTTGTGACCCATGTGTGTCCTGTACCAGACTCAGATCCCAGGGTATGGATGGGTGGAGTTGGTTCAACACTCAGGCATAGTTAGACATTTACACACACATATGTTGTGGACTAATGCCAAATGACAGCAACATCTCATGAGAAGAAAAAAAGAATTTATTTTTGGTGGGGTGAGTCTTTTGGTAGATGTGCTAAGGTGCTCTACCGGGTGCATAGAATCCAAAGTTCACAGGGATAGATGGCATCCTTGTCAGTTGGAGTCATCAGAGTCCAGACCACAGTGTTGATCATCATTGGTCAGACTGTGACCAGCAAGTCCATGTGGCAGAGAATGTCATTGGGTGAGGTGCTGCTGTTGCGCCAGAGGTCTAGGTGCCAGGCCAGGTGACCTGGGAGATGTGGATGGTCCGCTGACTCTCACGGTATTTTCCGTGGACGACCCACCTTCCTGGGGGGACCCTCAGATGCAGGCCTTGACGATGCTTGTGATGCTCCGTCGGCCGAATCCTCCTCCCTCCCTGTGGCTGGTGGTGGTCTTCGCTTGGTGGCACAGGGAGGGTTGCCCATGTTGTCGGCGATCCGACAGAGTGAACGGCTCATGTCCGTTTGCACCGCCAGGAGCTCAGTCAGTCATGCCTCCATCCGTCCTTGGTGTTGTTGTTGACTGGCATGTTGCTCGGACTGCAGGTTCTTCATCTCGGCGAGGGTCCCCTTGATGTCTGTGAGGCTCGACACAACCTGGCTGATGCCCCTGGTGTCACGCCGGTATGTGTCCAGGATGTGGCGCATGTGTGCCATACCGGTTCCCTCAGCTGGCTGGTCAGGTTCTCGCCTCCGCCTGCCTCCACTCCCACCACCCCTGCCCACATGAGCCTGGCCTGCCGTTGTGGGCACATCAGGTCTACGGGACCCCTGAGGGATGGCATTAGCGTGGTCGTCTGCCTCCTCCTGGGTGCCCGGAGAACCTTGTCCCTCCTGGTCAGACTGGCTGTGTTGTTCAGTGCGAGCAGGGCTCCCGGGTGTCTCCTGGGATGTGGCAGGAATGGGGATGGTGGTTGGCACAGATGTACCTGACAAAGGTGCTGCAGGGACTTGGGCACCAGAGGGGCCAGGTTGGTCGGGGTCATCCACGGAGTGGTGGGAGTCGTCGCTGCCGGTGGGATAATCTTCACGCTGAGCCTGGGACTGTGATTGTTCCCCCCCATTGTTGGGGGGAGGTCGATGACGTTGCCCTGTGTGTGAGAGAGAGACAATGTTAATGCTGTTTCATGCCACATCCATGTTTCATACATATTCAAGTAGTCACAGTTCCTCCAGGTGGTTGGATGTGCCTAGCATTCCTCTCAATGTACACTTGGGGATGGGTATGTTGCAGGGGCTAGATTGGTATGTGCTCCTGAGTGTTTGCCAGTAGATTTTTGGCTGTTATGCTTATTTGGCTATGGATTGGTCTTGTTGTGTCACATGTCCATTGTGAGGGTGGGTAAATCCGTTGCCTGCCCCGGGGGTGTGTGCTTGTGTGAGGGGGGGTGTGTGACCGGGCCTGCTGTTGGGTGTAGTGTGATTTATCATTGGGTCTCCCAGGTGATGTGTCTGTCCCCTCATGATGCATGCTGGCATGACAGTGTGTGTGAGTTCCTGTGCTGGGTATGTGAGCTAGTGGAGTTGTTGTTTGAGTGTACAGTGCTGCCTACAGCAAGGCCAAGTGTCAGCTACCTTTTCAGTACTTTGCCAGTCCCTGTGCATTAGGCATGGTGCATGGGTATGTACCTAGGCCATATGGGCTGTGGGCATTGGTGTCTGGTTCTGAGTTGCACAATGTGTTGTGTGAGCCCCACCCTCCCAGCATCCCGGACATCCAGTCTTGGGTTTGTGGTTGGTGTGGCCTGGGACATGGCATTGCCTTTATTTGTGAATGGGGCATGGAGACATTAGTGGCATGAGCGTGGTTTTTGGGTGTGGTTGTGTGCGGTGAGGGCTTGGGGGAAGTTGCATGCATTTGGTGTATTTGTGGTGTGGATGCCATTCCCCCATGCTACGTGAGTTGTTTGTGTACTTACCAGGCTCTGCAACTCCTTCGACTCCGTGTACTCCCACCGGCGGAAGCGTGGCCATCACCTTCTCCTTCCAGGGATGGTTATGTACGGGTCTGCAGGGCAGCCCACCTCCAGTGATGTTACTCTGGGCGTATTCCTCGTTCATTTTCCTCTTGACTGCCCTGCGCAGATCGTACCACCTGGCTTGGCATTCATGCCTGGTCCTTCGGATGGGCGCAACAGCATTCACCTTATCGACGATCCTCTGCCACAGGCTGGTTTTTTGGGCTATGCTGGTCTGTCTGACCAATGTTCCAAACAGCTGTGGCTCGACTCTGATGACTTGGTTGACAAGGAGCTCCAGCTCCGCCGTTGTGAACTTTGGATTCTTGTCTGTGGGCATGGTGTGGGGTGTGGGTGTGGATGGTTGTGGGTGTGTGGGTGTGAATGTGACGGTGTGTGTGTGAAGGTGAAGAGGGGGTGTTTGTGAAGGAGGTTGTGTGAAGGTGTGTAAGTTAAGGTGTAGTTAAGGTGTAAGTAAGGTACAGTTGTTTGTCTGTGGTGTCTGTGAGCAGTGGGTCTGTTGCAAAGGCTCATGGGTTGTGTGTGTGGGCCCTTTTTATTGGTCCATTTGTGGGTGTGGCTGTGTTTGAATTTGTGGTGGGTGTGTTATAAGAGGTGGTTGTGATTTAGGGCCTCTGTTTGCCTGTTTGGATGTGCCAGGTCAGTCATAGAGATGTATTTTGTCATGTTGACGTGTTTTGTGGTGTTGTGCGAGTCGAATTGACCCTCCTTGTGCTGTTTTACAGTGTCTTGGTTCTGTACGAGTCTTTCTTGCGTAGGTACGGTCTGTACATACACGATGCTGGGTGAGGGTGCTGGGGTACAGTGTTGGGGTATGGTGTGTACAGGTGCGGGGCTGTGCTACGGTGTTGGGGTATGGTGCGTACAGGTGCAGGCCTGTGCTAGGGTGTTGGGGTATGGTGCGTACAGGTATGGGGCTGGGCTACGGTGTTGGGGTACGGTGCGTACAGGTGCAGGGCTGTGCTACGGTGTTGGGGTACGGTGCGTACAGGTAAGGGGCTGGGCTACGATGTTGGGGTACGGTGCGTACAGGTACGGGGCTGGGCTACGGTGTTGGGGTACGGTGCGTACAGGTACGGGGCTGGGAGACGGGCCTGGGGTGCGGTGCATACAGGTGGGGGGCTGGGGTACGGTCCTGGGGTACGGGGCGTTCAGGTGCGGGGCTGGGAGACGGGCCTGGGGTGCGGAGCGTACAGGTGCGGGCTGTGCTACGGTGTTGGGGTACGGTGCGTACAGGTGCGGGGATGTGCTAGGGTATTGGGGTACGGTGCGTACAGGTACGGGGCTGGGCTACGGTGTTGTGGTACGGTGCGTACAGGTACGGGGCTTAGGTACGGTGCGTACAGGTACGTGGCTGGGCTACGATGTTGGCGTACGGTGCGTACAGGTACGGGGCTGGGAGATGGGCCTGGGGTGCGGCGCGTACAGGTGGGGGGCTGGGGTACGGTCCTGGGGTACGGGGCGTACAGGTGCGGGGCTAGGAGATGGGCCTGGGGTGCGGCCCATACAGGTGCGGGGCTGTGCTACGGTGTTGGGGTATGGTGCGGAGGGGGGGTACGGTGCTGACATACAGGGTACGGTGCTGACATGTGCGGGGTGAGGGGGGCTGTACGACTCGTATCTGGGCACAAGTTTCCCGTGTACATGTAGGCTACAGCGTTCGCTCCGTACGGGGCCTTTTACATGCGGTTGTGTATTCGGACGGGCGGTACGGATCGTACTTGCACGCTCGGACTTCTGTTTTACGATTTGCACGTAAAAATGTCCGGCTCCCTATCGGACACTTTTCCCAACGCTATTCGGACGTAAAAATTTACGACTCCCTCTCGGACCATTTTCCCGACGCAATTCGGATGTATTTTTCACGTACGAATCGTACTTCGCAGTTTGTACGGTACTTGTACGATTCGTACGTGAAAATATACGGATACGATTCGTACGCAATTTTTTTTCACGGATCGGAATCGGCACCTTGGTGTCCGGCTTGATGGGATCTAAATGCACCAGCGACAGCTTTTTTATAGATAAAATGTCGCAAGAAATTGGATCACTAACTCAAGTGTTTTTAAAAACTTCCAAAACACGATACAAGACTCTAAAAGACTACTTTTTTAGACTTCAGTCCTTTTTTAGAAAGACGGGCTCCTCAGGCCTCAAGTACCTAAAATTGAGCGAATGTACTAGTCTCGGTCTCCAGCTGCAATTAAGGCATATAAACCTCTGGGAAGGCTGTTGATTATTCGACTTACAACATTTTATAATTCAAAATAGGCCGATTTCCTGGCAAGAAGTAATGGCAAGGGTGAAGAGCCAATGGAAACCGGCCTTTTTTGAATATCTACAAGTTGTTCATCTGCTAAAAAACACCAGCGGTATATTGGGCGCCCCCTAACCAACTTGTGATAGCCCTTTATGGGGCTAATGTTAAAGGGGGTGGGAAACTGGTATAGGCTGCTACTTAAACAGGGTCAAGCTCCTGTGATAGAGAGCCACTAGGACAAAATAGCTCAGGAGACAGGATGTAGGCTGGCTTCAAAGGAGTGGGAGGCCATCTGTTATCTAGGAAGTAAATCCTTACGTGCCACAAATTTTAAAAGGATGGCCTTCCTATCACGATGGCTCTCTTATTTAACTCCAGCTGCCTTAACAAAAAGATTCCTGGGAGTTAAGAACAAGTACTTTCGCTGTCAGACAGATGGGGAAGGTGGATGGCTCCATACTTTTTATGTATGTCCAGGGCTGATGCTCTTTTGGGAAGCAGTCTTTTTTGATATCAGGCAAGCAATTGGAAAGAATGTCTTGTTCGAGGCCGAAGCACCTTTGTTTGGATTTTGCAGAGATGGAACGATGCTATCCGAGGCCGAAAAAGCCTTTGTATTTATTTCTTGTACGGTAGCTCGCTCTCTAATTCAGCAAAATTGAAAATCTAGTGAAGCTCCCTCTCACTTGAAATGGTTCAATAAAATGAAAAGAACCCGTAAATTTGAAGAAGCTTATGCTAGATGGGTGGGGGCTACTAGGAAATTTGAAAGAAATTGGAAGCTTTTTAGTGTATTAGAAAAGCTTAAGGAGGGATCTTAACACTCGGGTTGGTAAATTGATGTAGCAGCTCTCATTATAAGGCATTAGCACTTTCTTCGGGGCAATTTAGAAGCACTAGCACTTTTTTAGTCGTTGCACTTTATAGAATGATGAATTCCATATTCTGTTTCATTAGTCAACGATGTTATCAGTCGCTTTATTCAAAATTTCTTCTTTTTAATAAGATGTTGTAGTTATGACGGCTTTAGGCGATAAGAAGGCACTAGCACTTTATTGGTATTGCACTTTAGATGCACGAGAAACTTTTTTCAGTACTGGTGCTCTTTAAGATAAATTTGCACATTGTTAATTCGTGAATGAGTAAATAATTATTTGCTCCTTATTGTGTTTTGAGAGGCTGTCGCTTCAGTTTTTGTACTAACTGGTCTTTATAATGATTTTAAATATACCATATATTGTATGAACCTAATGCTCTGCTCAATAACAAATGTAAATAAAAAAAAAAAGCACAGGCGTCACTGGACACATGACCCTGCCAATAAACTTGAAGTACACAGAGTTGGTGGCAGCCGAGGCACTTTGCCCGACACTAGCATCCCGCCACGTGGCGATAACTTGAGTTCCACTGAGTTTGTGCCACCAGAGCTGAGCGGGTGTGCAGTCTGCGATGATGCGTGGCCTGGATACACCATCCTGGCAATCAAGGCCCAATTTGAATTGTGAGCTCAGCTGGACCGCATGTACGCCAAAGGCAGCTGGCTGTACAGACATGACTCCTCGGCGAGGTGCAGCAGCATGCACTGGGGGCCTGTGCCACGGAATCCAGCGACAGCTGAGGCGGTTGCTTCGGCACGTGGTGGGCCCTCTTACACACATGCCGGTGGCGGAAGGTGAGCAGAGAGGCTTGCTGGTGGTTCAATGGGCAGTTACCTCTGGGTGGTGGGAGTGGATGGTGTGCAGCAGCCTGGGTGCGCAGGGGCAGGCAGACACCTCTGAGCAGCGGGAGTGGATGGGGTGCAGCAGCCTGGGTGCGTTGGGGCTGGACAGCGATGAAGGCCTGTTCAGTTTTATGTACTCTACCATTTCTGATTCTATTCTATGTTTCAGATGAGTGAGCTTGAGAGCTGCAGTATGTCCAGGCACGTGGTTGGAGACACACCGTTGGCGGAAAAGTGAGCTGTGAGGGTTTTGTCTGGAGTGTCGGCACTCACTCTCCCTCTCCATCTCTTCCTTTCTCTCTCTCACACTCTTTCTCTCTTTCTTCCTTTCTCTCTCACTCTTTCTCTGTCTCTTCCTCTCTCTCTCACTCTTTCTCTCTGTCTTCCTCTCTCACTCTTTCTTTCTTTCTCTCTCTTCCTCTCTCTCTCACTCTTTCTCTCTTTCTCCCTGTCTTCCTCTCTCTCTCTTTCTTTCTCTCTCTCACTCTTTCCCTCTCTCTCTCTCTCCTTTGATGGGCGCATGACGCACAATCTTATCTTGCTTTTTGTCTTGCAGGCTGTGATTCACAGATTGTCGAACCCCCAACCCCCCCGACACGGGCCTCCCACCATGTGGTGATAACTTGAGTTCCACTGAGTTTGTGCTACCAGAGCTGAGTGGGTGTGCAGCCTGTGATGATGTGTGGCCTCGATACACCATCCTGGCAATCAAGACCCGATTTGAATTGTGAGCTCGGCTGGACCGCGTGTACGCCACACACTCCTCGGCGCGGTGCATTGATATGTTCTCAGCTATTGTGATATCAAGACCCAGAATCAAATGTGCGACCTTCACCTCATGGGCCATCTTCGACACACGCCGGTGGCGGAAGGTGAGTAGAGACGCTTGCTTGCACAGCGGCCGGCAGTCACCTTTGGGCGGTGGGAGTGGATGGTGTGCAGCAGCCTGGTTGCGCAGCGGCGGGCAGTCACATCTGGGCGGTGGGAGTGGATGGTGTGCAGTAACCTGGGTGCACAGGGACGGGCAGAAACCTCTGGGCGGCGGGAGTGGATAGTGTGCAGCAGCCTGGGTGCGCAGGGGTGGGCAGACACCTCACGGCAGCGGGAGTGGATAGTGTGCAGCAGCTTGGGTGCGCAGGGGTAGAACAGCGATGAAGGCGTGTGCAGTCGTATGTACTCATTACTGGTTCTATACTATGTTTCAGATGAGTGAGCTTGAGGGCTGCAGTATGTCCCGTCACGTGGTTAGAGACACACCGGTGGTGGAAACGTGAGCTGTGTGGGTGTTGTCTGGAGTGTTGGCACTCACTCTCCCTCTCCATCTCTTCCTTTCTCTCTCTCACACTCTTTCTCTCTTTCTATCTCTCTTCCTCTCTCTCACACTTTCTCTCTCTCTCTGTTTCTCTCTCTCACACTCTTTCTCTCTTTCTTTCTCTCTTCCTCTCTCTCTCACTCTTTCTCTCTCTCTTTTGATGGGCGCATGTGTGGCAGGCTGTGATTCACAGATTGTCAAGGGATAACATGCCATGGCTGTACCTACCTTTATTTTGTTGTTTTTGTTTAAATAAAATGTTCTATATGTAAATCCATAGGTGGCTATGATTGTCATTTGTCCAACCTCACACGCATCTTGATTTTTATAATTGTGCGACATCAGCCGTTACGTTCCAGATTTCGGAAGGTTGCTATCACATTTGTTTGTGGTGGGTGGACGGGGGGGTTCGCGACTCCAAACCTTTTTTTTGTTTTTTTTTAAACGTTTATTTTCATTAATTTTTATTATTTGTTTTTTTAAAGGGGAAGGGGTAGAGTAGCCCCCTCCCAGGCCACTTCTGGCCCCTTGGACTCCATCCCCCAGTGCCTGGCCTTTCTGTTGGGGACCGTGGGGTGAGCCCCAATGTCCCCACGGTCCCGCCGGCTCCCAGACTCCTGCGGAAGCCGGCATTGCTGTGGGCAACGGGAGCTGCTAACATGTAGCATCCCTTGCCCAAAAGCAATTCTCCTTCCTTTATTGAAGCGAGATGAGTTTTTCCTCCTCGCGCTTCAACGAAGCAAACCACGGTTTGCTATCACAGGGTGGAAGCCATGCTCCCGCCCTGTCATAGCAAATGGCAATGTCCCAGGGGTGCACAACGCAGGACATTGCAGGAGCTGGCCCTAGGGGGTTGGCGGTCCCCAGGGCCATCAAGCGCTCCAGAAGGGGGATCGCACGCCCCTCTCCCTCTATTTTCAAAGCCCTGGGGAGGAGGTGGTCCCCAGAGCTTCGGGGGGCCTGCAAGGCCCACTTTGCTTATTTAATTAAAGCCCCTAATTTACATGGGAGGTGGCGGTCCCCAGGGCTGCGGAGGCCCCGCAGGCCCCCGTAATATAATTATAGGATTGTCCCCGGAACCTGGCCCACCCGGGGGCTCGTTTAAATGAAGTGGGGGAGCACCCAGAGCGCATTCTGACTTTTTTTAATAAAAAAATAATAATCTATCTATCTTTCTATATATATATATCTAAGAAGGATTTGTAGTCAGGAGGATGAACTAAAGAAGGCACAACAGGCTTGCGCCTGCAGATTTAGATCCAGGGGGTATTCCAACAAATGTATTGACCAGGCCATTAATAAAAGTATAGAGCAGACAAGAGAAGATCTGATAGGTGGGGCCAACGAAAAGGACGAACAATCCCTAAAACCTCCTATGTTCAGATTTATCCTCAAATACAGCAAACAGGACAAACCATTAAAGAAGATCATTAGTAAAAATTGGCCTTTAATCCTAGATGATCCTGTCATTGGCCATACTCTACCCAAACAGGCGTCCATAACTTACACTAGAGTCACTTCAATGAGGGACATCCTGGTCAAAAATGATCCTTATATGCAGCCTAAGAACACCTGGCTATCACAAAGGAAGGGCTTTATCCGCTGCAAGGCATTTCAACATGGAGTTAACAAGTCGTCCTATACTACCCCCTTCTGTGCAGTAGAAAGACCTATAGAGAACCGAGTCTCAAGAAAATAGAAAAACAAATGCGTAAAACAAGAAAAGGGGGCAGGGTAGAAACACCCTGACCCCCTATGCCTGCTTAGGGGGTCCCACAAGGACCCCCAGGGCCAAAAAAAGCATTTTTATTTTTTTTAATTATTCGAAAATAAAAAAAACGAAGTGCGGCTCCCGTTCTTCGTTATTATTTAGCCCCCGGGTGGGCCAAGATCCGGGGACATAGTATATTGTGATTATGGGGGCCCAGGGGGGCCCCACAGCCCTGGGGACTGCCACCCCCGGGGCTTCTTTTTAAAATGGGTGGGGGGGCCTCCAAGGCCCCCCAAGCCGTGGGGACCACCACCCCCGGGGTTTATTTTAAATATTTGTGGGGGGGAACATGGCCCCCCTGCAGCTCCCGGGGACCGCCACCCCCTGGGCCTTTTTTTTTTTGGTAAACAACCTGTGTGGGTGGGCTCGAGCCCCCCCCCACATGCCCCGGGGACCGTCACCTTCCGGGGCACTAACTATGTAAATTCGGGGGTCCATTACGGACCCCCGAGCCCCGGGGACCACCACCTCCCCGGGGCTTTGCCAATGTTGGGAGGGGGGCCGTGTGGCCCCCCTCCAGGATCCCTTGATGGCCCTGGGGACCAGTGTTTGCGATATCTACAATTTAAAAAAGCAGAGACTGAAAAATGGTCAATACTTGGCCATGCATACAGCTCTATGGTGTTTGGCGATAGAGCCTGCTTTCCTTTGGACACATTGTGATCATCTGACTCCAAGATGAGCACCTAACATCTCAACAGATCACTAGAAAAGGCTGGAATCCTATTAGATTTTGGAAAGCCATACTAGAATGAGGCGATCCTGATGAGGAACAGCAAACTATCCCTTTAGGCTTTCCTGCTGCTGCTGGAAGTGCTAACCTTTCTCCCTCGGCCACTCAGAAGGGTATTGTTGACATAGGTATTACCATGAGCATAAAAATGAGAGCTGGTCTTTTTGCTGCAGGTTCCAGATTGGCCAAGCTCTCTCCAGCGACACCTTGCATACCAACCCTGGTTGTTTGAGGAGTTGAACCTGCTGTGTTGGGGCTGACATCATGGATATGGAGATGTTATTCCAGATTATAATGTCCTGGCTGCAGGTGTGCTCAGAACCACCAGAGATGGTGAGGTTGAAAGATAAGCAGGGTTCGTGAGTGCAATGGTTTTGTAAATTATGCATCTGATTTTGAAGATGGTGTTGGCGAGCAAGGGGAGCCTATGGAGTTTCATCAACTGGGGATGATGTGATCATATTTCTTCACACCCTCGATGATATGTGCTGTAGCATGTAGAATTCTATGAACGGTTCCAGTGTGGAGTCCGAGACGTCATGGAGCGCAGCATTTCTTCAGAAGTTGAGAACTTCTGGAAGAAATAGTTTCACTTTCCTCAAAAGTGAGAGGTGGTACTGGGCCTTTTTTGGGCAATTTGTTCCTTGAGCTTGTTTAAAGCCATCAAGGTTTGTGTCATTGAAGTAGGTTTGTACTCTTTCTTGTCTGTGGTTCTTCGCAAATAGCTGGAATCCTGTCACTGTCTGCATGATGTGCAAGCAGTGTTTGAAGCACTCTATTTCGAAAGAAGAGGAGACTTTCGAGTTGAATTGACTATCAGCGGCATATTGCTGAATCTTGATACTATTATCTATGAGTACAGCACCAAGCGGCTCCATGTAGAGGGTGACAGGGGACGATATGGAACCCAAGAGGACTCCACAGTGATAGAGATCTTTTGGGATCTGGAAATGCCCATGTGAATAAACTATTGTTGGTTGAAAAAGTAGGAGACACAGTGTATGACATTTCCATTGAATCCTGTTCCAGGGTACATGTGGCGGTGGTACCATTGACTGTCAAATACAGCTAAGACGTCCCAAAATATCAGGAGGCAGAGGTCATTTTCATCCTCTGTGTTCACCCTTGATTTGATGTCAGAATGTCAGTAACACTAAAGATAGAACATAGAATATCATGAGTGTAACTATCTTGAGGTAAGTAATATTGTTGTTAGTTATATCGTATTAGTGTTTTGTAAAAAAATATTTAAGCTTAAATTATCAACACACATGCTTTTATGTTTTTTTAATTTGATAGAATTTTGTTTTATTTAATTTTTAATAATGATGTATTTTTTTGTTTTTAGAGTTTAAATTTTTTATATGGTAAAGTAATATTTGGGTAGTATTGGGTATTGTAGTGTAATAGGGAGAGCAATGTCTTAAACAGCATTTTTATTATAATTTTGTGTATGTTTTATTTTTGGGGGATTCTTTTTGATAATAATTATTTTAAATTGGCGTATACTTGATTAAAAATATTTGTATTTATTCAATATTATATTTAAGCGTCATTATATACTTGGGTATTTGAGATATTTTTAAAGCTTATTTCATATTTTAATATAATAATTTTTTATATTTAGATTACATTATTTTTAAAAAGCAACTTTTCAATAAATGTTTTGTTTGTTTCATATGCTAAGATAATGTTTAAGTGAGTTTTCTTTGGGTTGTTGGGCATCAAATGGATGTATAGTGGGTAGTCTTTTTAGATAATGTATATGAATTTAATTATAATTTCTTATTCATTATAATGATTTTTTATTTATTAGTATTCTATTTTCAAATGTATTAATATTTGATAAGTGTTTATAGTGATTTTTATTCACTTGCTTTTTATGGATTTAAACTTATTTTTATGTCATATTTTTATTACATTTGAAATTAATGAAAACATTTACTTTTATCATTTATTTACATTTTGTTATTGTTTAATTTTTAATTGAATATAATTTGAGAAATGTGTTTATGAAAACTTGAAGAATTAAATTAATTCATAGGATTGTGTTAATATTATGCTTGTTAATAACCTTTTTATTTTATTTTTCTTAATCAACATTTGAAAATATTTGGTAATTGTAATTAATGTTTATATGAAAAAGAAATATAGATTTTCATTTTTCAATTTAATAATTATTATTATTTTTTTTTTTTTTTTTTTTTTTTTAAACCTTTATTACAGAAGTCAAAAGAGTTACAAAAATGGGCCTACAACCTTTGGGCCGGCCGCTAGCAAACGATAAATAATTATTTATTTTAATACATATTTAAATTACTAAACATTTATTATCAATGTAAAAATAAAATTACTATGGGATAAGTAATTGACATGGGAGCACATTGAAGTTGTGACAGCAATGAGTGGCCAGGTAGAGGACAATCCAGCAGGCCAGCTATGGAAGAACAGCTGAGGAGAGAGACAGAGAAAGAAATAATTTGGAGATTATGTGAAAAAAATATAGTGGGAGAAAAAAGAGACTGTAACAGAGAATTGTGAAAAAGATGCTGAAAGGAGGGAAGATGTAGTATGGAGAAAGAGTTGGGCTTTTCAGGGGGCTAATAAGGGAAGATAATAAGGAAAATGTGTGCCATTAATATTGGACTTTACTCAGTGGATGCCTAATGATGGATATAGTTCTGCTATTGTGTGAATAGTTGGCCTTTTTCACTGTGTGGCAATCAATGTATGTTGCACCATGACGTTCAATAGTTGAAAGGGATTTGCCACATATTGCCTTGGCAGTGGAGGTGCATGATGCTTGACCTTTTCCGATCTGAGCATGTGATAGGGAAATTAGCACAATTACTAAGAGATGCTGAGAAGTGCTTTTTGTAGATACACATCCACCACCGTCCTAACTGCAGGAAACATACAACATGCTGGTTCATAGGAGTACTGTTATTTACAAGTGTTACAAGGAGCAATGAGCAGTGGCAGTCCTTGCAGGAACAATCCCAACATTGTTTAATAGCCATAGGATATCCAGACAGAGCCCATGGGGGATACATGTCAGATGAGATGTTGAGGAGAGGAGTCTTCTAGTGAGGAGGAGGTCCAAATTGTCATTAGGGAAGGTAGGCCACATCGGCCGTCCACAAATGGATAAGATCAACAGGTGGAAAAGCTAATAGGAGACAGTAACAGTTGGCAAGTGCTGTGGCATGATCATGAACACAGGTCCAATAAGTAACTGGCCAAGTGGTACAGGCAAATGTTACTGGGTGGATTTTCACTGGAAAATGATGTGTGTGGTGCCTCCCCTGAGGGGGTGCTATTGGTGCATGAGGCAATAGAGGCACACACACTTCAGGGGCACCCAGCAGCATTTATGTGTGCCAACAAGGAAGGCAGCACAGAGCTGAGAAGGGCCTGATGGCCTGCCAGTACTACAGCAACGTCGCAGTGATAGGCACCCATTGTTGCAATGTAGGAGTGCTGCTTCCAATCCATAGATTTGAGGGTGGTGCAGATCACCCCAGCTGGTTGGCTACCTAACTGGTGCCACTTCTGGAGGGCAGTTGTTCATGCTTATGACTCATGACACCAGCGATGTCAGCCAGGGACTGATCCAATCCGTGAAGCAGAGGTTAGGTGCCTCCTATTGCCTCAGATGTGTCCTTATTGGGACTGAGGCACCTACAGACTCTCTCTAGGATGCCTGCCATGGTCTCCATCATGCCCACATCTCATCTACCCGCTGCCGCTGGACTCCAACCGCATGTCGTTGGAAGTCAACTTGGGGGTCCTCAGAGTTGTGGGCTGGGCTTGGGTTGGTACATGGGGTATATTTCGTGATAGGGGGATCCTCTGGAAACCCTGTGATGCTGTCCACACTTCCTGTGACCGGAGAGGATGAATCGAAAGAGGCCAGTATTTGCTTGGGGTGTCTTGGTCTAGGGTTGACAGGCTGTCATCCCCAGCAGGTTCCTCATCTGGGACAGACAGCTTGCCAGGAGGTGTTTCTCCCTCTGTAATGAAAGAGACATATTAATGGTGGTCTATGTTAGATATTGACATGAGTTATCTGGCTGATATACAGACTTTCTTCTCATTGACTTTCAGTTCAACGTTGATGCGTATGACATATGTTACTCATAGGAATTTAGGCCAAATTGCACAGTAGTTGCCTTTCAGATGCCAGTATCTCTGCATTGTACACACAACCACCGTGTGGCAAGGGTGAGTTTTTGTTTCATGACACACATTACAACACAGTTACAGAGCTTGCTGGACTGCCATGCCTGTGCGGGTAAGTTGAGGTAAGGTCTACATCTGCCTTGGTGATTGCCTTACTTTTTCAGTATGGCTATACTGATTGTGGTTTCACGTATTGACACCATTACTGTGCACAATGCACCAAGTCCCCAGGATGCCTGCATTCTCTATGGCCAGTACTCAGCCCACAGCTCCTGGAAAGGTGATGTGGGTTAGGTCATGTATTTGATTTGATCCTGCACTCTGCATGTCACATAGTATACCACAGCACTCTGCCTTGTTGTGCGGTCTTGCATGCACATTGTGCATTCATGTGGCCGAGGTTTCATTTTTAACATGCATCCACACACCTCTACACAGTTAAAAACCTTGCTACACTGCAGGAATGTGTGAGGGCATGTACTTATCATGGTGTTCCTATTTGGGTATACTCATGTGATTTCATTCACACACAGTTAGCTCCATAGTTGGGGACAGTGGGCACTGTGCACTGACTCTGAGTGGATGGGCCCAGTCAAACTCGTGGATTGCTAGCACTGATGCTCACACTATTTTATCATTGTCTGAGTTGGTTATCTGCAGAGTATCACACATCGTTTCACTCAGGCCGCACACTTATACATGTACATGACTCTTCTGGCAATTCTCATTTCGTCCCAGGGACTCAACCTACTGTCACACACTGATGGAATACAGATCATACATTGATCCTCCTGTGATTCCAACACCAACAATATGCGTGCCCATATACAGTTGGTTGATTTGGCTTCCTGTATTTGAGGGCTATGTGTCAAGCTGTAGCCCACATGCTAGTCGTGCTGGAATTGGTGACACTTACCGATCCAGGTTTGCCACACACCTCACCCTCCACCATACATGACTCCTGCTCTTGGCAATCTAGTTCATCCTATAACTTCACAAATCCCTGTTTCACGTCCTCCTACTTTGACATATATAGCATGGTGAGACATTTTTTCTTCAGACTCCCTCCTACTCTGTGCTACATCTTCACCCAGATCCACATTACATGGAGGATATAGTACATCAGTGGGATCTTCTCTGTCATTCCTTGCCAGTTGCAAAACAAGTGTGGCACTATCAGACACAGCAGTGCAGGTGTGTTGGTCAGGCTATCTTCCAATACACATGTCCCTTCGCACCTCCTTGCTATGCAATGTCTCCCCATTCAGACACAGTGCCAGTTCAATGTGCTCAGCCACACATACATATGTATTGCACTATCAGGGGCCCACCGGGCCCACACACCATCTGTTCTTTCAACACACATTGTCCTCTTGTGTGCATCACTTGCATTCACCACCATTGTTAGAAGGCGACCTCAGAGGGGCCCGGAGGGGCCCTGACTATCCTGAGACCCACCCTCGAGATATCGTAGCCGGCCACTGGCGGGGGCCTCCTCAGGAGATGACTCTCGTACCTAGGATCGTACACTCGGCACCACACGACAGAGGGACACCACACAGGGAGTTCTTAAGAGCAAATCTTTATCAGATCAGAGTGGTAGGATCTTTATGACCAGCAAGGCAAATATATACAAGTAGAGCGTGGGCTCACAGAGTCTTGGAGGGGGGTAGGAGGTAGCGGGACAGTCTTTGGGTATATGGATCAAATGCAGGAGCGTACCCGGCCCACAGCTCACAATCCTCGAGCTGGGGGATACGCTTGTCGTCGTGGGGTCCGGCGGGACCAAGAGAGTCTGTGGGAGCCGCGAGTCACTCAGCAGGGCTCGGATACAAGTTCGGTGGTCTTACGATCTTCGAGGAGCCGCGAGTCACTCAGCAGGGCTCAAGCACAAGTTCGGAGGTCTTACGATCTTCAGGGAGCCGCGAGTCACTCAGCAGGGCTCAAGCACAAGTTCGGAGGTCTTACGATCTTCAGGGAGCCGCGAGTCACTCAGCAGGGCTCAAGCACAAATTCGGAGGTCTTACGATCTTCAGGGAGCCGCGAGTCACTCAGCAGGGCTCAGGTGTTCCAAGGCAAATCTGCCGGACAGTCCCAGAGCACCCCTTGTTATAGGGTGACTCCTCTTTGATGTCCGGAGTCTGTGTAGGTAGGGGTCTTGTCACCTGGGGGGTCGCTTGTTGGGGGTTTCCTGCCAATGTCCTTTGATCCTTTCAGGGCCGGGTCGAGAGGAGTCCCAGACACCCAGCAGGCGTGGAGCCAGCCCTCGGGGAGGCCGGCGGGTCGATCGAAACCCACCTTCCCAGGGAAGCGCAGAGGTGTGATGGAAACTGCTCCTCCCTTTCTCATCGCGATGTTCTCCAGCCGGAGTGGCGCCTCTAGGCCAGGGTCGCGCTGGGGCCGGGCAGCCATCTTGGTGCATGAAGTGGGCACGCGGGCCCGGTGTGGCCGAAAGGAGGAAGGCCACGGACGGGGAAGTCCGGGTTGGGTGCGTGTGTGTTCTGGTGGGAAGGATCGGCTAGGCCATGGGCTTGGGGGCTGGTGTGAGGTGCAGGGGTCAGGTCTAGCTATGTTACGAGGGCCGGGTCTAACACACGTCCCCCCCAGCTGAAAGCCGGAGAGAACTACCCATCCTCTTGGGGGTTCTCTTCGCTGAGGCGGAAGAACCGGGAGAGGCCATCGGCGTTGGCATGGTCCGCACCAGGGCGATGTTCCACAGTGAAATCCATCCCCTGGAGGGAGATTGACCACCGCAGTAGCTTGGGGTTTCCTCCTCGCATCTGCATGAGCCATCGCAAGGGGCGATGGTCGGTTTGGACCTTGAAATGGGTGCCGAACAGGTAAGGGCGTAGTTTCTTGAGGGCCCAGACTACGGCGAACGCCTCGCGCTCGATGGTGCTCCATCTCTGTTCCCTGGGCAATAGCCATCGGCTGAGGAAGGCTACAGGCTGGTCTAGGCCCCGGTCATTCACCTGAGAGAGGACTGCCCCGATGCCATGCTCGGAGGCATCAGTTTGTACCACAAACTCTTTGGATTAGTCGGGGGCCTGGAGGACGGGGGCAGTGCACATGGCCGCTTTCAGGGCATCGAACGCCTCTTGGCAGGCAGGGGACCACTGCACTTTCTTGGGCTGCTTCTTGGACGTGAGTCCCGTGAGGGGACCGACCAGGCTGCCGTAATTCCGGATGAATCTCCGGTAGTAGCCCGTGAGGCCCAGAAAGGCTCAGACCTCCGTTTGGGTAGTGGGGGGTTCCCAGGCTAGGATGGCGTTGATTTTGGGCTGTAGAGGGGCGACCTGCCCGCTTCCGACCTGGTGCCCCAGGTAGGTTACCGAACCTTGCCCAATCTGGCACTTGCTGGCTTTCACGGTGAGGCCTGCCTGGTGCAGGGCGGTCAGCACCCTCCGAAGGTGCTGGAGGTGCTCACTCCACTCAGAGCTAAAAACTGCGATATCGTCGAGATATGCGGCACTGAATTTTTCCAGCCCGGCCAGGACTCTATTTACCAGTCGCTGGAAGGTGGCCGGGGCATTTTTCATCCCGAAGGGCATCACGCGAAAGCGATAGTGCCCATCCGGGGTGGAGAAGGCGGACCGCTCCTTGGCTCCTTCTGTGAGCGCAATTTGCCAGTAGCCGCAGGTGAGATCGAAGGTGCTGAGGAACCGAGCAGCCCCGAGCCGGTCAATGAGCTCGTCGGCTCGGGGAATGGGGTGGGCATCGGCTCGGGTGACTTCATTGAGTCCCCGGTAGTCCACGCAGAAGCGGAGTTCTGGTGCGACCCCGGGGGCAGCTGCTTTTGGGACCAGGACCACGGGGCTGGCCCAGGGGCTGTCTGAGGGTTCGATCACGCCTAGGGTCAACATTTTTGAGACTTCGGCTTGGATACAGGTCCGGACCCGATCAGGGACTCGGTAGGCCCGGTGTCTCACTGGCGGACTGTCCCCGGTATCCACGTCATGGACACACCAGTCGGTGACCTTAGGGACCAGGGAGAAGAGGTCCGAAAACTGCCCTAGGAGCTGGCGGCAATCTTCACGTTGCTGGGGAGTGAGAGACGGGGAGAGGTTCACTCCCTCTACGGAGCCGTCCTTCTCCTTGGTGCACAGGAGATCAGGAAGAGGATCTGACTCCTCCTCGGACCCATCATCAGTGGCCAGTAGGAGGCTCAGCTCCGTTCGCACAAAGTGGGGCTTGAGGCGGTTCACGTGGAGGACCCGGAGGGGGTCCCGGGGGGACTGGACGTCCACCAAGTACGTGACCTGGCTCTTCCGCTCAACCACTTTGAAGGGCCCGGTCCATTTATCCTGGAGGGCACAGGGTTTCATGGGGGCCATGACCCATACCTGCTGGCCCGGCTGGAACTTGACCAGAGTGGCGTTCTGGTCGTACCAGCGCTTCATCTCCTCCTGACTCGCCTCCAGGTTGGCCTCGGCCATCTCTCGGAACCTCCTAGTCTGATTTCGGAGGGTCAGGACGTAACGGAACACATCTCGGGGGGGGCCTCGGTGCGCAGCCTCCCAGCCTTCCTTGACCAGGCTGAGGGGCCCCCTGACGGGGTGCCCGTAGAGTAACTCAAAGGGGCTGAACCCCAAGGATTTCTGGGGAACTTCGCGGTATGCGAATAGGAGGCAGGGGAGCAGGATGTCCCACTTATGCCGGAGGGGCTCTTCCAGGCCCGCGATCATCCCCTTCAGAGTCCGGTTAAACCGCTCTACCAGGCCGTTTCCTTGGGGGTGGTACGGGGTGGTGAACTTATAGGACACCCCGCATTGTTGCCATAAGGACTTCATGTATCTGGAGATAAAGTTGGTACCGCGATCGCTCAAGACCTCGCAGGGGAAACCCATGCGGGAGAAGATTCCCATCAACGCCCGGCCCACCACGGGGGCTGTGACGGTGCGTAGGGGGATGGCCTCAGGGTAACGGGTGGCATGGTCCACCAGGACGAGGATGAACCGGTGCCCTTGGGAAGTTGGGGGGTCCAGAGGCCCTACAATGTCGATCCCGACCCGCTCAAAAGGGGTACTGACGACAGGGAAGGGTTGGAGGGGAGCCTTGCGCTTCCCTCCGCTCTTCCCACTGGCCTGGCACGTGGGACAGGACTTGCAGTGGGCTTCTACATCTGCTTTCATTCTGGGCCAGTAGAAGTGAGTCACGAGGTGACTGTACGTTTTGTCCTGGCCCAAGTGGCCTGCGAGGGGAACGTCGTGGGCCAAGCCCAGGAGGAGGTTTCGGAAGCGTAGGGGTACCACCAGCACCCGGCCGGACCCTAGCTCCACCGACTTCTGTTCGCTGTACAAAAGGTCATTCTCCCAATACACCCGGTGCGTCCCCGTCTGGTCGCCTGCGGCCTGGGCCTCTGCCTGTTGCCGGGGCCCGACCAGGGAGGGACAGGTAGCCTGCTCTCGGCAGAACTCTTCTCGGGAGGGGCCCCCCTCGTGGCGCCACTGGGCTAATTCGGGCAGATCGCCTAACTCGGTGACTTGGGTGGAGTCGGAAGGCGGGGGTTCGTCACTTCCCTCAGGGGGGTTAGTCGAGCCGCCATGGATCGAGTGGTGGCGCACACCCACTCAGGGAGGCCCATCATCCCTAGGTGGGTCTTGCGCTCGACTTGTCTCCAGGGGGAACTTTCCAGGTCGTTCCCCAGGAGACAGTCGACTGGTTGGGAGGTTCTAACTGCGACCTTCAGTTTACCGACCACCCCTCCCCACTCAAAGGGCACCAGGGCTACCTTACATAGGCTTTCTGTGTTGTCGGCGGAAATGACAGGGCAAAATACGTTGGGGAGGACCTGGTCTTCGTGGACTAAATGGCTGAGGACACCGGTGATGCTGGCCCCAGTGTCACGGAGGGCGTCTACTTGGTGGCCATTGATCGTTACGAGCTGCCCATATTTCTTTGTGTTAGAGGGCAGGAGGCTCCCAGGGACCATCTCTCTATCTCCTAAGGATACTAGGGCCATGGCTGCGGGTTCCCACTCCTCGGCCTCCTCAACCTCCTCCCCCAGTACTACGTTGGCTATCTGTCTAGCGGGGGGTGCTGCCTGGGTGCTGCGTGGGGCCATGGGGCATTCAGGGTCGTTGGCGTAATGCCCGGGCTTCTGGCAACGGAAACAAGTGATGGTTACCCGGTGCCCCCGTCTCAGGGGGGGGCCGGACACAGCTGGTGGGGGTGCCGGGAAAGGTGGGGGTTGGGACTTCGGGGGACTAGCCTGGGACTCTCTCGGCCCTCCCTGGTTTCCCCCCCCTCTCTGGCGGGGTGGTCCCTGACTGGCTCGGGGGTACTCTCCTACAGGGCCCCGGGAGACCCGGGTGTTGGTCCAGCGATCCGCTTCGACAGCCAGCTTCCTCGGATCCGTGAGCTTGCTGTCGAGCAGATGCTGGCGTAGTTCCACAAAGCAGTTCGCAGCCAGGTGTTCCCACAACATAAGCTCTGTTAGTTCTTCCAGTGTGGTTACCTTGCTGCCCTTGATCCACCCATCGAAGGCGTGGCTGAAGAAATTTACATATTCCACCCAGGTGGTACCCGGGATCTTCCTGCAGTCCCGGAACCGCTGGCGGTACATCTCCGGGGTGAGGCCGTACCTTGTGAGGAGGGCCGCTTTCATGTGGTCATAGGAGGTCTGCATGGAGGTGGGTAGGTCGAGCAGGGTGTCTCTCCCTTCGCTCAGGAATCGTCCCCACAACCCAGCCCCCCAATCCTTCTGCGGGACCCGATGGGAGGTCATGGCGACTTCGTAGGCCCGGAACCACTGTTGAATGTCATCATTTTTGTAATATTCTTTGACCACATCCTTGGGGATGTGGACCTTCTGCTCCGCCGGGGCGGCCGCCTCTCGGTTCCCCGGGGGCCGCGCTTCTTCGCTTCTTGCTTTTAGCTCTATTTCCTTCAAGCTGCGTTCATGTTCCAGTTGAAGTCTCCTTCCCTCGTGTTCTCGTTGGAGTTTCTTCTCCTCTAGTTCTCCTTGTACTCGCATTTGTTCTACTGCTAGCTTTTTCTCGGCTAATTTCAACTCGCCCTCAATTTTGAGCTTGGCTAATTCGAGCTCGTGATGGCGACCTCTTTCTCTGTCTGCGAGTTCCTCCGGGGATAGGCCCCCGTCTGGTACGAAGCCTCGCACCTGGTTGCTGCTGTGTTCTCCTTGGGAGGGTCCAGCTTCGTCGTGGGGCTCCCCCGCTCCTTCTGGGCGGGAGGCTCCTGAATCCGCCCAAGCTTCCAGTGCCTTTTGCATGTCTTCTTTGGTGTTGAGACCAGTGGTAGCGATTTTGCGTTCCTTACAGAATTGCTTTAGTTCTTTGTGTGTGTACTCTTCCAGCTGTTCCACCTGGAACACGGTACTGGTGTCGTTTTCTGTGAGAACCACGGCGTTTCCTTCTGCCATCTTTGTCGGTAGTGCGTCAGCCGTTCACGGTACGATCTCTAGATTATGGGCCCGAATCCCGTCGCTTGCCACCAATGTTAGAAGGCGACCTCAGAGGGGCCCGGAGGGGCCCTGACTATCCTGAGACCCACCCTCGAGATATCGTAGCCGGCCACTGGCGGGGGCCTCCTCAGGAGAGGACTCTCGTACCTAGGATCGTACACTCGGCACCACACGACAGAGGGACACCACACAGGGAGTTCTTAAGAGCAAATCTTTATCAGATCGGAGTGGTAGGATCTTTATGACCAGCAAGGCAAATATATACAAGTAGAGCGTGGGCTCACAGAGTCTTGGAGGGGGGTAGGAGGTAGCGGGACAGTCTTTGGGGATATGGATCAAATGCAGGAGCGTACCCGGCGCACAGCTCACAATCCTCGAGCTGGGGGATACGCTTGTCGTCGTGGGGTCCGGCGGGACCAAGAGAGTCTGTGGGAGCCGCGAGTCACTCAGCAGGGCTCGGATACAAGTTCGGTGGTCTTACGATCTTCGAGGAGCCGTGAGTCACTCAGCAGGGCTCAAGCACAAGTTCGGAGGTCTTACGATCTTCAGGGAGCCGCGAGTCACTCAGCAGGGCTCAAGCACAAGTTCGGAGGTCTTACGATCTTCAGGGAGCCGCGAGTCACTCAGCAGGGCTCAAGCAGAAATTCGGAGGTCTTACAATCTTCAGGGAGCCGCGAGTCACTCAGCAGGGCTCAGGTGTTCCAAGGCGAATCTGCCGGACAGTCCCAGAGCACCCCTTGTTATAGGGCGACTCCTCTTTGATGTCCGGAGTCTGTGTAGGTAGGGGTCTTGTCACCTGGGGGGTCGCTTGTTGGGGGTTTCCTGCCAATGCCCTTTGATCCTTTCAGGGCCGGGTCGGGAGGAGTCCCAGACACCCAGCAGGCGTGGAGCCAGCCCTCGGGGAGGCCGGCGGGTCGATCGAAACCCACCTTCCCAGGGAAGCACAGAGGTGTGATGGAAACTGCTCCTCCCTTTCTCATCGCGATGTTCTCCAGCCGGAGTGGCGCCTCTAGGCCAGGGTCGCGCTGGGGCCGGGCGGCCATCTTGGTGCATGAAGTGGGCATGCGGGCCCGGTGTGGCCGAAAGGAGGAAGGCCACGGACGGGGAAGTCCGGGTTGGGTGCGTGTGTGTTCTGGTGGGAAGGATCGGCTAGGCCGTGGGCTTGGGGGCTGGTGTGAGGTGCAGGGGTCAGGTCTAGCTATGTTACGAGGGCCGTGTCTAACAACCATACTCAGTATAAATTAGTACATGACAGGAGTTTGTGTGGTCCCTACTATGGCAGAAGACACCTGTGTGCTCTCACCCTGCACATCGGGACAGATGTGTGCAATGTAGTGCTGATGACTATACACATGGCTGATACTTCACATGCCCCACACCTGACCCCCCCCCCCCCCCCCCAGGTAAGGAGTTCATACTCTGACAAGCCCATTTCATTCCTTTGCTTTACTGTCCTGATTTGGGTACCTGGGCATAAGTAAGTCACACTAGCCACAAGGCAAAAGGTGGCCTGCATTGTCACTTTCTGGTTGGGCAGGATTCAAGTATCTAAAGATGATGTGCTGTTCCAGTCCATGTTTTTTGCTTTGTATTGTGGGACTACTACAAATATGAACCTGGACTGGTGCCTCACATCACACATGAAATGGACAAACTTGATGGAGCTGGACTAAGCTATGCAACATGTTACTTTGCAGTGTGACTTACATTTATGTGATGTATAACTGTACATGAGTAAGATTCTTACCCTTTCACTTGCACACAGTGCAGCGAAGGGACATAGCTTGCTGCACTCCAGAACATGACTTTTTTGCCTATAGTAACCCTTGTTGTCACTTACCATGGAGGTCTTGCTGGTCCTCGAAGCCAGCACTCTCATGTTCGGAAACGCCTGCCACTGATTCCCCTGGGATGACAGCTGCCACTTCTTCTACAAGGCATCCAGCTCCTCCTAGTCGGCAGGTCCTCCTCCTCTGATCTGCATGGCTGCCTTCAGGTTGTTGGCCAGTTTCTCCTTCATCCTGTACTTATAATTGTGCCAGCGCTTCTTACGGTCACTGCTCTCTTAGCTTGTCCGACAATGTTGATCTTGGCCACTATGGACTGCCAAATGTCCTATTTCTTCCCTAATGGTAATTTGGAGGTGGCAAAGAGCTGATGCTCGTGCTTTGTCACCTATGTAATCAAAATGTCATTTTCCTCTTCACTGAAATTACACTTCCTCTTCCTCTTCCCCTGGATGTTTCTGAAAATCCTTGCTGCGGTTGTTGGGGTTGGGGTTGCTTTTCCAAATGCTACTTTTTTTAATGGAATATTTGATGCTTGAGGCCCTCAAAAGTGATACTTAGGTGGTTTGCTTTGCGTGGAGCAAACCAGCCTTAAGTCACTTTGCCTGCACATCAGCCAGTTTTCATTACGGCAGCCATCTCACGGATGCACCAATTTGTTTTGAGTGGCCATCTGACCTACACCATGGTGTGCCATAAGTTAAATAAGACACATCCACAGCATTCCAAAAATGGCATACGCAGCGCAACCTTTTCTGATGCATCGCTGCTGTGACACAGTGATGAGTCAGTTCATGTAAATGAGGCCCTACTTGCTCAAAATTAGACAGCAAACCAAGCGAAGGCGCTACCTTGAGCAAAGTTCTACTTTGATGCCAAGTCCGGTGTAATTTTTTTCATCCATTTTTTTCTATATTGGAAAGTGAAGAATTGTATGTGAATCAAATTGACAACTCATTTTTTAATCCCCCTTTGTGCCCTACCCTTGACCAATCTACAATTTTGCCTATAACTTTGGCACCATTTGACGAATTTCCACAAAACCTTTCAAAAAAGTGTATTTTTTGTTTAATGGTGCATGAAAAATTTCGGGGTGGTCTGTCAAGCTGGGGCTGAGAAAAAATGGGGGGGTCCCAAAACAAAATCCCCATGCATTTTCCACAGACTTCTTGATGCAGCACTACCTCAAAAACTGCTGAGCGGAATTACACTATGGCAAGAAGCTAGATCTTGGTTTGGCCCCAGGGATGGGGGTACCTATAGCCTAATGCGGCTTGGGTAATGGAGCCACATGGCCCCCCTTTAAAATAACACACACCCCCCCACCTATGAAAGCTCAGGGAGGAGGCCTGGCCTACCCTCTCCTTTTTTATTTATCATATTTGGTCCAAGGGATGGAGGTCCCTGTGCCCAATAACGCTCATGGAGGGGGGAGGGGGGGGCTGCACACACCCCTCCCCTTTGAACTAGGGATGGGGTCCCACAACTCTTTAAGGCTTGGGGAGGGGACCACGTGGCCCCTTCCCCCTTTTATTGGAATTTGGCCTGGGGGATGGGGCCCTCGTGGCCATTTTAGGTGCAGGGGGCTGCATGTCCACTCCATTTAATATATATGTTTTGGGCCTCGGGGAATCAGGTCCCAGAGGCTGCACATCGCCACCCCTTAATATATATGTTTTTGCCCAGGGGGATGGGGTCCACGGGGGCTGTCGGCCAACCTTACACCTCGTAAGCCAAAGGCTATGCAAGGCGTGGGTCTGGCTTTACGTATGGTAATAAAATATAACTTAAAAAAAACTAGAAATTGGCTGAAATAGCCAAAGGTAAAAGTAATGTTATGGTGAAGTCTGATAAATAGATTAGTTTTGTTTGAGAAAAGCTTTTTCACCAAAAAAACACAGAAGAGAAAGTAACATTAAGGGGCGGATTCCGATCCTGTATTTTTTTTTCCTGTACGATAAATTTTTCCATACAAATCGTACAAGTCCCGTCCGACCCGTGAAGTACGATTCGTACGGGAAAAATACAACTTTTCCTGATCCGATTTGTACGGATCGGCCCGATCGTACAAATTGGATCGGGAAAAGTTGTACGAGACGGACCCGGACACTTTTCCGTACAAAGTGTAAAAATGCAGTCCGACCGTACTAGTACGATCCGGACCAGCTGTCCAATTTACGATTTGTACGGAAAACGTCCCGTACACGGGGATTGCCATCACCCGCTACGAAGCAAACGTTGTACGACTCGTATCCCGGGAAAAGTTGTTCCCGGGGTGCGAGTCATACAGGGGTACGAGTCGTACAGGAATACACCCCCGTGCGTTGTGTATGTACAGTGCATACCCCCAGTGCACATGTACTGTGCGTACCCCCAACATCGCATACCCCAACATCGCGTACCCCAACATTGCGTATGTACGGTACGTACATACGCAATGTTGGGGTACGCGATGTTGGGGGTACGCACAGTACATATGCGATGTTGGGGTACGCGATGTTGGGATACTCGATGTTGGGGTTACGCACGGTACATGCGCACTGGGGGTACGCACAGTACATACACAACGCGCGGGGGTGTATGCCTGTACGACTTGTACCCCTGGGAACTCTGCTTTTACGGCTGTTTTTGGCTCCAGTAAGAAAAGAGCCGTACTGAGTGCCGTAGGGACGAATCGTACTTGCTGGGCCGGAAACCGCTGCTTAAATACGTACAAATGTCGAGTACAAGCTGTTCCGGATCAGAATCGTTGGTTTATTTTAGCCGTATGGTCTTTTGTACAATTTGTATGGAAAGAGGCTTTCTGTACGAATCGTACTTTCTAGGTTGTAAGAAAAGTTTACCGGGTACGAGTCGTACGAGAAAAACGCTCCATACAACGATTTGTACAGCCTTTTTCCAGGATTGGAATCGGCCCCTAAGTTAGATGTGATAAAAAGATCTGTTTTTGTTTAAAAAGAAATCTTGGATATTTACATTTACCTTTTTGTTTTGTAAGCACCTACATCCATTAGCTGGACACAGGCAGCACAAAATTAGGTAGAGAAGTAATATGTCGTTTCCCACCATTATGTAAATTATAAAGCCAATTAACACTCATTGGAATGTGCAGTAATGGTCTGGGGTACCATTAAAACTTTGCGCCCATTTGACGAATCTTCACGAACCTTCGCAGAACTATATTTCTTTCAACAATGGCAGATAATAAAAAGTTTCGCAGTGACTGGTGAAGGAGGAGCAAAGGTAAAAAGGCTGTTCCAAATCGCGTGTTACCACCAATACATAGACTTTTGTATCTCATGTAGTTCGAAAAGGGTTGGACGGCTTTTACATGAAATTTGGCAGGATTACACATTATGGTTCTCAAATGTTCCTTTAGGCTACTACAGGGGAGTAGGGTAAGTGTTTTTTTAAGTTATAATGCATTTTTTCTGACTAATATCTGTTGTTGCTGTAGTTTTATAAAATTATTCGGTACTTCAAGTGAGTTACAGCAGTACATAGCGATGTCAAGTAGGTATGGAAAAATATTTATACATTTCTATATATTTTTAAAAAAGTGAACGGAGTACCACAGTACCAAATATAGATAAATATATGTCAGAAAATTAAAAATACACTGTTGTACCCTATATTTGACAAATATTGTGTACTACAGTGTATTTTACAGTTTTAACATATATAAATCTTCAAGAAAAACTCTAGGGAGTTCCAAGTTGATACCTACAAATTACTGCGCTACCTAAAAAAATGTGCAGTTCTGCCTAAACTGATGTAAGAATATATAGAAAATGTAAATATATTTTTCGACCTGTCAGCACTTTACTAAAGTGGTAATAGGTAGGGAGCAATAATAAAACCTACAAGATAACTACATCTAAGATCCTAACCCAGAATGCAGTGAAACGCAGGTTGCTGGCAAACTGTGCCTTTGGCAGTATATGATTAGCCCATCACATACTGCCTCATCATGTTCATATTCCACTGTACACAACTCCACTCTATGACACTACACTCTATGATGTTCCACTCCATGCCTCCCCACTGTATGCCACTTCACTGTACTCCACAGCACTTTCTGCTATTCCTCTGTAATCCACTACACTTTATCCCACTTCACTGTACCCTATTCCACTATACACCACTCCACTGTGCGAATATCACTTTACGCTATTACACTGTACATAACTCCCCTCTATGGCACTGCACACTATACCACTCTTATCTACACCAATCCACTCTACCATACTGCACTCTACACTATTCACCTGAAAGACACTACACTTTACACCACTCTATGCTATTCCACTATATGACACTCCCCTTCTACGTCACTACACTGTGCGCCAGTAACACTCACCATTAATCCAGTCTACACCACTCCACTGCATGCTACTCCACTATATGCCATTCCACTCTAGCCATTTCACTCTCTGAACCTAAACACTCTATGCTATTCCAAGGTATTCAGACAAAATACACAAATATCGAGTTGTAAATATTGTGACACAGAATTATCGACAGCAAATATATCGCGGTCGAGAATATCGATTTTAAGGTAAAAAATATTGTTTTTAAAAATATACAAGTCATTAATATCGTTTGTGAAAATATAGTTGGTTGAAATATCGATTTTTTAATTAGTGTTATGTATTTTAGTATATATTTTAAATGTATGTGATGTATTTTTTTGTATGAGAATTGTTTATGTTTTTAATATATGTGTTAAATGTTTAGCAGTTATCAATTATATTTTAAATAAATTTTGAGTTTTTCAGTTCCGTAGTGGATTGTGGGTTTATAGGGGAATATGGTGGGAAGTAATTTAATTATAACAAATTAATGGTTATTTTTTATTTATTAATATTAATTTAATTGAGATGTTATAGTGTTAATTGTGGGAAGTAAGTTATTATTAATTAATTATTAATTGGTTGTTAATTAATAATAATTAATTAAGTAGTAATTAACTATGGTAATTGTGTAATTTTATAGGTGCGGATTGGGGGGGTTTATAGGGGTAAAGGGTGGGAAGTAATTTACTTGTAATTAATTAATAATAAGTTGTTTATAAACATGAATTAATTAACAGAAAATTTAATATGGAAATTGTGTCATTAATTTTAGGTTCGGGTTGTGGGATTTATAGGGGTAAAGGGTGGGAAGTAATTTATTTTTCATTATTTTAATAATTAGTTGATAATTGATATTAATTATTTGACTGAAAATGTATTACGGAAATTGTGTAATTAATTTTCGGTGTGGGTTATGGGGTTTATAGGGGTAAAGAGTGGGAAGTAAATTATGGTTTATTAATTAATTAATTAATTGAAAATTAAATATGGAAATTGTGTAATTCATTTTAGGTGTCGGTTGTGGGGTTTACAGGGGTAAAGGGTAGGAAGTGATTTATGTTTAATTAGTTAACAATTAGCTGATCATTAATATTAATTAATTAATTTATATTTAATTAGGGCAATTGCTTATTTTTTGGTGTGTGGGGTTTACTTGTATAGGGGTAAAGTGTGAGGAGTAAATTCATGTTACTTTATAATTAGTTGTTAAATACTATTAGTTTTTTCATTGAAAATAAGTTTTATTTGTGTAATTGATGTTTTTACAGTTTAATGTTAGCTGTGGGTTGTGAGAATTATAGGAGTAAAGTGTGGATAATAATTAATTTTAATGAGTTTTAATTTGTTTTTAATTAATAATATGTATTTAATTGGTAAGTAATTATGTTAATTACAGAAATACTTTTTTTTTAAATGTAGATGTGTGTTGTGAATTGTGTGGTGTTATAGGGTAGGATATTAAAAAACGAAATTGATGTAATAATTAATGTTTTTATTTCTTAATAATTTCTAATTTTTATCTATTTGAAAATATAATTTTTTTATTTAATATAATATTTGTAGGTATTTGTCATATGTATTTAACATTATAATATGTTTTAGTTCTTTTAGTTTTTAATATTAAATATATTTGTATTTTACTTTTTGACAAATTTATATATATATTTATATATATTTTTTTGTTTCTTAAATATTTTTTTGTTGTTAATATTTTGTCTGTTTTTAATTTTGAACTGAGTGGAGTGGGAATATTAATTGTTCCCCTTTGCAATCCAACACTTTCCCTACCGTTGCACTGATTGAAGTGGGAATAGTACATTTTATCCCGCTACTATCCAACACAATGGTGCCGATCAAGATCCGGTAAAAAATTCCCCCGTGCGACTCGTATCGGGTCTTTTTACCGTACGAATCGTACAAGTGCCGTACGAACTGGCAATCACGATTCGCATGGTAAAAAGTCCATACGAACCGCACTGGGAATCATTCCCCACACGTCCCCGGGTCGGAAAATGTGTCCGACACGTCCTCGGACGATTTACCTTACAAACGTGAAAAACCAAGTCCAACCTAGGAATCACGATCCATCCCGTGCGTCCGAGGTTACAACCGTATGGAAAAAACACCGTCCGCACCGAACTCCTACAGCAACCATGGAGACATGTGCCCGCATACGCGCCCAACACTCCCCCCAGCCCCCGTACGTCCGACACGTACCCCCCGTATATGTATACCCCCACCCGTCTAGGTACACCCCAGTACGTTCCAGTCGAACCCCCACCCCAGTACGTGTCGTACCACCGTCAATGTACACCCCCCCACCCCAGTACGTGTCGTACCACCGTCCATGTACACCCCCCCCCTGTACGTGTCGTACCCCCGTGTACCTACACCCCAGTACGTGCGAGCCACACCCCCACCCCAGGACGTGTCATAGCCCCGTCTACCCACACCCCAGTACGTTCCTGTTGTACCCCCACCCCAGTACGTGTCGTACCACCGTCAATGTACACCCCCCCACCCCAGTACGTGTCGTACCACCGTCCATGTACACCCCCCCCCCCTGTACGTGTCGTACCCCCCGTGTACCTACACCCCAGTACGTGCGAGCCACACCCCCACCCCAGGACGTGTCATAGCCCCGTCCACCCACACCCCAGTACGTTCCAGTCGTACCCCCACCCCAGTACGTGTCGTACCCCCCGTGTACCTACACCCCAGTACGTGCGAGCCACACCCCCACCCCAGGACGTGTCATAGCCCCGTCCACCCACACCCCAGTACGTTCCAGTCGTACCCCCACCCCAGTACGTGTCGTACCACCGTCAATGTACACCCCCCCACCCCAGTACGTGTCGTACCATCGTCCATGGACACCCCCCCACCCCTGTACGTGTCGTAACCCCCGTGTACCTACACCCCAGTACGTGCGAGCCACACCCCCACCCCAGGACGTGTCATAGCCCCGTCTACCCACACCTCAGTACGTTCCAGTCGTACCCCCACCCCAGTACGTGTCGTACCACCGTCAATGTACACCCCCCCACCCCAGTACGTGTCGTACCACCGTCCATGTACACCCCCCCCCTGTACGTGTCGTACCCCCCGTGTACCTACACCCCAGTACGTGCGAGCCACACCCCCACCCCAGGACGTGTCATAGCCCCGTCCACCCACACCCCAGTACGTTCCAGTCGTACCCCCACCCCAGTACGTGTCGTACCACCGTCAATGTACACCCCCCCACCCCAGTACGTGTCGTACCACCGTCCATGTACACCCCCCCCCTGTACGTGTCGTACCCCCCGTGTACCTACACCCCAGTACGTGCGAGCCACACCCCCACCCCAGGACGTGTCATAGCCCCGTCCACCCACACCCCAGTACGTTCCAGTCGTACCCCCACCCCAGTATGTTCCTGGCGCACCCCCAACACAACCTCCTAAGTACGGAGCGCACCCCATGCCCCAACATCACAACCGCATGTACGAGTCGTACAAAGCCACACACAAGGACCAAATCGTACAACCAAATGGCCCATGTACACACCGTACACACGCTCAAAACGCACGTACACAACAAGGACAAAACAAAACAACTCAACAATACACCATTCGAAAGGCACACAGCCACTAAACATGGCCAACAACCACTAAAATAACACAATCACTGACCTGCAACTGTCAAAAACAAACAGAGGCCCAATACACCACCACTCCTTATAACACACCCACCCAAAATTCAAACACTGCCACACCCACCCATGGACCAATAAAAAGGGCCCACACACACAAACCATGAGCCTTTGCAACAGACCCACTGCTGCCAGACACCACAGAACCAGACTACAAGCGACACCACATCTTACACTTGCACACCTTCACACGACCACCCTCACAAACACCCTCTCATCACATTCACACACACACACAACCATCCACACCCCCCCCAACATCCACACACCCCCCACACCCACACCATCCCCACCCACACCCCTCACCATGCCCACTACCAAGAATCCAAAGTTCAGTCACCGAGAGTTGGAGGTCCTTGTTGATCAAATCCTCAGAGTCGAGCCACAGATCTTTGGAACATTGGTCAGAAGCACCAGCCAGGCAGCCAAAACAGCCATGTGGCAGACCATCGTCGATGCTGTGAATGCTGTTGCGGACACCAGGAGGACCAAGCAGGATTGCCAGAACAGGTGGTACGATCTGCGGAGGAGGGTCAGAGCCAAGAGACAGGAGGAACACGACCAGGCCAACGCCACCGGAGGAGGGCCCTCCCGCAGAGCCGTACAGTACCATCCCTGGGAGGAGAGGGTGATGGCCATACTGCCGGTGGAGGCAGTTGAAGGAGTAGAAGGATTCCGAGACCCGGGTGAGTACACAAACAACGCACCTCACATGGGGGGAACTGCAACCACAACCAAAATTAATAACAGGCACTGTCAGGTCCCCAACCAAGAGGTCACATGTCAAGAAAGGAATGATGGTGGCTGTGTTGTCAAGACTGTGCAAACAGCATTTGGTGCGAGGTCGAATGCAACATGGCGGCAGAGCGTTCCATAATCCGAAACGGGTTAGCGCTCTAGTTGATCGGGCAGAATTGCGTGATACCGGTGAGGCGCGCGGAGAGCTGCGCACTTCACCTGAACCGTGAGAGGAGTAGGAGGTACCTTCAACGCGTCGCGTTTAGTCAGGGAAAAGAAGATACGCGTCGCGAGAATTCTGAGGAGAATTAGAGATTGGAAGCAGCCAACAACCCCAAGTAAGACTGTTCCATATTTTCTACCACAGAAAACGTTCCGAACTTCGCAGCAGCGGAAGTTTAACTGAAGCACCGGTTCATGTGAATGAAATTACAGCGTTCAAAAGACAACACAAGTTCTGACGTAGCATAGTTTTTTGGGTTCGAGTTGAGTTAGCTCAAGTCAAAGAATATAACAGGTTTTCAGGTACACTGAGTAGTTCCGATTCCTGTCAATAAGAAAACATAGGGAGTGGATACTCTTGAGGGCAGAATACAAATGACACAGAAAAGTAAGAACAAAACTACAGAGAAGCAACAGTAGTTAGAACAACCAATAAGAGGTGAAGAAGAATAAGAAAATAAACCAAGGCTTCCGTTCTCTGTCCAGTAAGTGAGTTTAGAGAAAAAGGGGCTAGAGAGAGATCAGGAAGGGAGAAGGAAATATAATAACACCAGATTTTTATCTTACAGCGAAAAAACATAAGAACAGAAGAACGAGTAGCATAGAAGAGAAGCAAAGGCACACAGCAATCAGGGTGGGTACAATAGAGAATAAGGAAAGACACAGGAAGGAAGAAAAGGGAAGTAGAAAGTGATTTACATGTAATTGTTTATTACAGCTCACGAACAACAGCAAGAGCCTGAGAAAAGATAGACTACATAAGAAGAAGCAGAAAAGAAGACCACCAGTGTGTGCATTCTCTTCTCTGTCCAATTCCCCTTTCCCCCTTGGGGCTCTTCTGGCTACGCATTTAGAAATTGTGGAGGCCGGGGAGTTCAGAGGAGGAATTGGGAGCTTGCGTCATCCTGCTCCTGTGTCAACCACCAGCGAGAGAAGAGCTGGTTCTGACAGAGTGAAGTGCCCACGAGGTATTGGCACCTGAGCAGAATGGCGGAAGGTTTGGATTTGAAGAAGCTAGGAAACATTTTGGATGAGATACAAAGAGAACTAATTACCGTTAGAGAAGAAAACAGGGAACTCAAAAAGGACACCACAGAATTGGCGCAAAGAATAGGGAGTTTGGTTGCGGGAGATGAGTATAAGATATCTTCCCCAGTTTTGGGTTCATTTGAGGAAGCAACTCCGTCCCAGTCAAGGGGTAACACACAAGTAATACATTCTTTATCCCCGGTGATTCCCTTAGCACCTCCAGAACGCTTTAGTGGAGACCCCCAGAAGGCCCAAGTCTTTTTAACTCAATGTTCCTTGCACTTTATGTGCAGACCAGCCTTGTTTCCTGATGCTCAGTCTCGAGTGGCATTTATCCTTTCCTACTTAAGTGGGGATGCCGCAGCTTGGTCAATGCCTTTGGTCACCAGAAACGACCCTGTGCTATTCAATTTAGAAGACTTCAAGAAAGAGTTCATGCGAATTTTTGACCGTCGGAAGGTGTCTCAAGCTACCGACAATGAACTTTTAGAGATCCGACAAGGAAACAGAGAGTTAGTTGCATACTTGGCCCAATTCAACAAGTTGGTGTTAGAAACGGAATGGCCAGAGAACAAACGAGCCGCAGTATTTTATCGGGGGCTAAAGGATGAGTTAAAGGATGCCTTAGCACAAGTTCCCAATCGTCCCACAGACATCTCTGCTTTGGTGGATCTAGTGTTGGAGATCGATTTTCGCCAGAGCGAGAGAAGAGGCGAGAAGAAACGAGATTATCGACCCAGTGTACCGCGTTTTGATAGAGCCAGATATGAACCTCACAAGGAGCTAGATACCAATCGCGGAACCGAGCCTATGCAAATAGGAACTATCCGTGGACCTCTTACAAAGGAGGAGAAGGAGAAGAGGCGGAATAATAAGTTGTGTCTCTATTGTGGAGGAAGTGGGCATTTTGTTCGAGATTGCCCCAAGAAGCCCAAGACGCAGTCGGCGGAAAACGCCACGCGCCACCAGTAGCTGGAGTTGGACTGGTGGTTGCAGAAACAAAGTCAGCTCCAATGAATCATGCTTTGGCAAATACGTTACAAGCAGACACTCCTCATTTGGTGATATCTGTCACTCTGAGCTATCGAGAACAAAAGAGAAATCAAATAGCTGTGATGATAGACTCGGGAGCGACAGGTAATTTCTGCGATTTACAATTCGCAAGGAGAATTGGATTACTAGCAATCCGAAAGGAGAAGAGTGAGCCCGTCAGAGCAGTGGACGGTACTAATCTGTCATCAGGCCCCATTGTGAGTCACACAGAGCCAGTGCATCTAGAAACCACAGAAGGTCATCATGAAATATTACAATTCAATCTAATAGACGCTCCGCAATTTCAATTGATCTTAGGGTTACCATGGCTCACGGAGCATAACCCCACCATAGATTGGGCCGCAAGAACAATGACCTTGAACTCGGATTACTGCAAGGAAAATTGTTTCAAAGACTGCAAAATTGAAATAAAAGAATCACCTGCTTATCATTTAAGTGTAAACGAAAATTCAGTTTGTTTGATAGACACGGTAACCTTGCCAAAGAAATATGGAGAATATCAGGATGTCTTTAATGAAGCTGAAGCAAAGAAATTACCTCCTCACAGGGAGTATGATTGTAAAATAGACTTGGAACCAGGAGTGAACTTACCCTGCAGTAGAATCTATGCTTTGACCGAACAAGAGGATAAACATTTAAAGAAGTATCTGGCGGAATACTTAGAGAATGGGTTCATCCGACCTTCGCAGTCTCCAGTATCCTCCCCTTTGTTTTTCATTCCAAAGAAAAATGGAGAATTACGCACGTGCATAGACTACAGGGCAATAAATCGAATAACAATCAAGAATCGTTACCCTTTACCTCTGATTTCCACTCTTCTGGACCAGGTGAAAGAAGCTAAAATCTATACCAAGCTTGATCTGCGAGGGGCTTATCACCTGGTTCGAATCAGAGAAGGCGATGAGTGGAAGACGGCGTTTAGAACGAAGCAAGGTCTATTCGAATACCAGGTGATGCCATATGGGCTATGCAACGCGCCAGCTGCATTTCAACATTTTATCAATGATGTATTGAAGGATTGCATAGACCAAATAGCAATTGTGTATATTGACGACATATTGATTTACTCGACAGAAGTAGAGACACATGAAGAACATGTCAAGAAGGTACTACAAAGACTTCGTGAGAATGGGTTATTTGTCAAATTGGACAAATGTGCATTTGATGTAACCACAGTCGAGTTCTTGGGATTTGTACTTGCTCCAGGAGGAATCACCATGGATGAACATAAGATAAAGGCTGTGACTGAGTGGAAATCCCCTACCTCAGTTAAAGAAATCCAAAGTTTCATAGGATTTGCCAACTTCTATAGAAGGTTTATTCAGTCTTTCTCAAAAAAGTTAATCCCAATCACACGTTTATTGAAGAAAGGAGTTCCTTTCCAGTGGGATGCGGAAGCAGAGGCAGCATTTGAGCAATTAAAGAAGGATTTCACCACAGCGCCTATTTTGTTGCATCCAGATCCTGCAGAACCATTCTTTGTTGAAACGGATGCGTCAAATCTGGCCTTGGGAGGAGTGTTATCGCAGAGACACAAAACTACAGGTCAGCTCCATCCAGTGGCCTTCCGCTCTCGAAAATTAACACCTCCAGAAATTAATTATACAATCACTGAAAAAGAATTACTGGCCATAAAGGATGCTTTCAAGGAGTGGAGGCATTATTTGATGGGAGCTCGACATGTAGTAACAGTGTATACTGATCATCGAAATTTGAAGTTCCTAAAATCAGCCCGAACTTTAACTCCCAGACAGCTACGCTGGTCCTTGTATTTCTCTGAATATGATTTTGTAATCACCTTTCGACCTGGAGCCCAGAATGGAAAAGCGGATGCCCTATCTAGATTAGAGACGGAAGGAGTCACGGAAAAGGTTCTGGATCAGGCAATAATTCCAGCGGAAAAGGTGATCAATGCCGTCTTGCAAGAAACCGTAGAAAATCAAGAGAAAGAAGATCCTTTGAGTTGCGAAGAGATGAGGAGTTGGTTAAAAGAAGATTCCAAAAGAGAAATTCGAGAAGGACTACCCTATCACCATGGAGCATTATACTTGCCCACTCCAGAGATGCAGTTAAAGGCCTTAAAAGAATGTCATGATAGCATCTTATCAGGACACAAGGGAATTAACAAGACTAAAGAATTGGTACGCAGACGATTCTGGTGGCCAAACATGATCAAGGATATACATCAGTATGTGGCGACTTGTGAGACTTGTGCAAGAGGAAAATCAGAAAGGAAACGTCCACAAGGCCTGTTACAGCCCTTGCCCACCCCTCCGTTTCCCTGGCACACTGTGACCTTAGATCTCATAGTAGATTTACCCTCTAGTCATGGTTATGATTCCATTCTAGTGTGTGTGGACGCCTTTACAAAGATGGCGCATTTTGTGCCCTTGAAGGGGGTACCTTCTGCCCAGGAGTTAGCAGATGCTTTCAGTCAGCATGTAGTTCGTGCACATGGTATACCTAAGGTTTTGGTGTCAGATAGGGGCTCTCAGTTTCTGTCACATTTTTGGAAGGCATTCACCAAGCGTTTAAACATAGAGAATCGATACTCCACTAGCTTCCACCCAGAGTCAGATGGGCAAACAGAACGCACAAATCAGGAACTGGAGCAATATCTGAGATTGTGTCTTTTAGAACAGGAGGGAGATTGGCCTGATTATTTATGGGCAGCAGAATTTGCACATAATAACACTACAAATGCATCAACTGGATACACTCCATTCTTTCTGAATACAGGTAGACATCCACAACATTCCTTAAACTTCCAAGAAGTGGGTGTTCCAGCAGTATCCAATTGGGTAGAACAACTGACACAAGCCCATAGTAGAGCTATCAAGAATCTGACAGTAGCGAAGGCAAAATATAAACACTACGCAGACAAAAAGAGAAGAAAAGAACCAGAATTGTTGGTAGGAGACAAGGTTTGGTTAAGTACAAAAAATATTAGATTAAAAGGGGTTAGGAAGTTCCAACCACGATACATTGGACCTTATCCAATTGCAAAAAAGCTTAGCACCTTAAATTATCAGCTAAAATTACCTAAGAGGTTGCGGATACACCCAGTTTTTCATGTTTCTTTATTAAAGAAGGCAGAACCAGAAGTTAGATTGAGTAAGACCCCAAAGCCAATTCAGACTGAGAAAGGAAGCGAGTTTGAAGTTCAACAAATTTTAGATTCCAAACTACAGAATGGAAAGTTGTATTACTTATTAGATTGGAAGGGTTACGGTCCGGAGGAAAGATCCTGGGAGCCAGAGTCTGAAGTGAATGCTCCACGACTAGTAGCAGAATTCCACAGAAGATTTCCAAGCAAGGTCCGGAAGGAAGGAAGATCTTTGAGGGAGGGTACTGTCAGGTCCCCAACCAAGAGGTCACATGTCAAGAAAGGAATGATGGTGGCTGTGTTGTCAAGACTGTGCAAACAGCATTTGGTGCGAGGTCGAATGCAACATGGCGGCAGAGCGTTCCATAATCCGAAACGGGTTAGCGCTCTAGTTGATCGGGCAGAATTGCGTGATACCGGTGAGGCGCGCGGAGAGCTGCGCACTTCACCTGAACCGTGAGAGGAGTAGGAGGTACCTTCAACGCGTCGCGTTTAGTCAGGGAAAAGAAGATACGCGTCGCGAGAATTCTGAGGAGAATTAGAGATTGGAAGCAGCCAACAACCCCAAGTAAGACTGTTCCATATTTTCTACCACAGAAAACGTTCCGAACTTCGCAGCAGCGGAAGTTTAACTGAAGCACCGGTTCATGTGAATGAAATTACAGCGTTCAAAAGACAACACAAGTTCTGACGTAGCATAGTTTTTTGGGTTCGAGTTGAGTTAGCTCAAGTCAAAGAATATAACAGGTTTTCAGGTACACTGAGTAGTTCCGATTCCTGTCAATAAGAAAACATAGGGAGTGGATACTCTTGAGGGCAGAATACAAATGACACAGAAAAGTAAGAACAAAACTACAGAGAAGCAACAGTAGTTAGAACAACCAATAAGAGGTGAAGAAGAATAAGAAAATAAACCAAGGCTTCCGTTCTCTGTCCAGTAAGTGAGTTTAGAGAAAAAGGGGCTAGAGAGAGATCAGGAAGGGAGAAGGAAATATAATAACACCAGATTTTTATCTTACAGCGAAAAAACATAAGAACAGAAGAACGAGTAGCATAGAAGAGAAGCAAAGGCACACAGCAATCAGGGTGGGTACAATAGAGAATAAGGAAAGACACAGGAAGGAAGAAAAGGGAAGTAGAAAGTGATTTACATGTAATTGTTTATTACAGCTCACGAACAACAGCAAGAGCCTGAGAAAAGATAGACTACATAAGAAGAAGCAGAAAAGAAGACCACCAGTGTGTGCATTCTCTTCTCTGTCCAATTCCCCTTTCCCCCTTGGGGCTCTTCTGGCTACGCATTTAGAAATTGTGGAGGCCGGGGAGTTCAGAGGAGGAATTGGGAGCTTGCGTCATCCTGCTCCTGTGTCAACCACCAGCGAGAGAAGAGCTGGTTCTGACAGGCACGCAACCACCACAAGCCATCGCATTACTCAACCACACTCCATGAGCAGGCACATGCCACTGCTGCCACCATGCCCCATGCACCAAGCTGGACAATGTCAAGTAACAGGCCACAGAAGACAACAACACATGACACGGTAACCCGGATGTCGGGAGGCTGGGCACCAAGAATCACATAGTGCGACTCCAAAGCAGACAACAATGCCCTCTGCCCATATGGCCTAGGTCACAGGCAGACAAACACTGTGTCCCAACACAGGAATGACTTGCCAGCAAATGGCGGACGCCTTGCATCAACACATGGGGGTGAAGGCACTGTTTTGCACATGCCAGCAGCTAATGAACAGCCAACAGTGTGAAAGAGTGGCAGCACACACCACCACAGCAGCAGCGCACAGACACACAGCAGACAAAATGGGTGCCTGGAGATCAGAAACAAACTCACATCAACAGGCCAAGGGCCACTCAAAGATCTGCTAACAGTGTGTGCCCAGGAAGCTGGGCCAAGGTGACAGAGGGTGACACACGGAGGGAGGGAGAGGGGGACACAGAGGGAGGGAGAGGGGGACTGAGAGGGAGGGAGACGGACAGAGGGAGGAGGCTGACACACAGAGGGAGGGAGAGGGGGACAGAGAGGGAGGGAGAGGGGGACAGAGAGGGAGGGAGACACAGGAAGATGGACAGAGGGAGGAGGCTGACACACAGAGGGAGGGAGAGGGGGACAGAGAGGGAGGGAGAGGGGGACAGAGAGGGAGGGAGACACAGGAAGATGGACAGAGGGAGGAGGCTGACACACAGAGGGAGGGAGAGGGGGACAGAGAGGGAGGGAGAGGGGGACAGAGAAGGAGGGAGACACAGGGAGAGCAAATCAGTCCTGTGGTGTGTGGGAATGTCTGCTCGTCAGCAGGTGGACTGCGTGCATGTAGACAAGGGTGGCCAGTGCCAGAACCCCCCCTCTTCATCATGGCAAAACGCAGGGCCATGTCACAACCTGTACACGAGCACAAGGACAGCCACCTGCATCATATAAGTGTGTGGATCCACTCCATGTGCACATGTACAGTGCTACAAGGAAGGCGCAAATGCATAGCTCGGCACACATGCACACTCCACTGCTGACTGCAGTCACACTTGACGCAGCAAGTAAGACTGTGCCACACATAGTTAAAGGGGCCAAATTGGTGCCCAAGGGACACACACATGCACAAGTGCACTGTGAGTGGAATGCAAGACAGATCCTAATTCCAAGAGGAAATGTGCCAACTTTGTAACGGATGAAACATGGATGTTGCATGGATCAAAATTAACATTTTCTCTCTCACACACAGGTCAACGTCGTGCTGCACCCCCCAACACTGGGGGGGAACACTCACAGGACCCGGATCTGCAGGAGACCGATCCCACCGGCAGCGACCACTCTCACCACTCTGCGGACGACCCCGACCGACCTGGCCCCTCTGGTGTCCAACCACCTGCAGCACCTGCGTCAGGTACAACCGTGCCAACCACCACCCCCACTCCTGCCACATCCCAGGAGACACCCAGGATCCCTGCCCCAACACCACAATGCAGCCAGGCTCGCCAGGAGGGACACGGTGTCCCGGGCACCCAGGAGGAGGCAGGCGACAACGCCAATGCCACCCCTCAGGGGTCCCGGAGACCCGATGTGCCCACAAGTGCAGGCCAGACGCAAGTGGGCAGGGGTGGTGGGAGTGGAGGACGGCGGAGGCGCGAGCCTGACCAGTTGGCTGGGGATCCGGTATTTTCCCATGTCCGTAACATCCTGGACTCATACCGGCAGGACACCACGGGCATGGCCCAGGTTGTGTCCGTCCTCGAGGGGATCAAGGTCCAGCAGGCCCAGCAACATGCGGAGCTAATAGCCTGTCTACAGCTACACCAACGGAGGATGGAGGACAGACAGGCTGAGCAAGTGACGGCGTCCCAGGGGATTCACGCTGAACTCCGTCGGATGGCCGACACCATGGCCGACCCTCCCTGTGCCAGAAGGCGGAGAACATCACCACCCACAGGGAGGGATCATGAGGAGGAGGAGGAAACATCCGACGGAGCATCCCAGACGTCGTCACGGCCTGCTGCTGAGGTTCCCCGCAGGAAGCCGGGTCGTCCACGGAAAGGACCGTGAGGGTGGCTGCTACATCACCATCTCCCAGGACACCTGGCCTGGCACCTGGCCCACTGGAGCAACAGCATCACAGCATCAAGAGACATTCTCTGCCACATGGCCCTGCTGGTCACTGGCTGACCAATGTTGACAAAGACTGTGGCATGGACTCTGAGGATTTCCAATGGCAAGGACACCAACTCCCCTACTGAACTTTGGATTCCCTAATCCCGGAAAGCCCCTCACTTTGTCCCCCCCCCCCCCCCAATAATAAATCACACTATTAAGAGTAGATGCCTGCTGGTAGCATTATTACCTAACATGTGTCTTGTACAGTCTAAACATGCCTGAGTCATCTGTTCACTTCAACCATCCACACCCTAGGGCCTGAGTCTGGCACAGGACACATGGGTCACAGTTTATTAGGCAAGACAGACATGGAGCACCATACACACCCGTGATGGTCAGAACCAGCTGAGGGGGTGGCCGAACAACCGTGCTGACAGACACATTGAGTACAGCAACAGTCATGCGCAGAGGTCAGGGATCCTGGCCCGTGTCCTGGGGGGCACCCAGGTACGTGTAGACAGGTGGCAGAACCATGTCCTGCAAGCTTGAGTCCGGTGGATGCAGAGAATGGGGGCCTGGACAACGTTGGATGCATGGGGATGGCACATGTCACACTACCCACACAGTCATGGACATCATGCCCAATACACAGTCTCAGCACACACACACAGCTTGCATCTTGCCACTCGACACATTGACACATAGCCACAATCTGGGAATACCATGCCAGACATGCAGGATGCACCGTGCCAACACACCAGCATTGACTGAGAAGAGGCACCTTGGAGGCATAGGGACACCTTTAATAGTCATGTTTTTGGGATTGCAGAGGCAACTTGAAGTACACATGAACACATCATGTGGAGTAACATGTGGCTCAAACACTGGCACCCCCCTCCTGCAGCACAAATGCGTGATAGCCATGGAACTGGCACACAAGTGTCGGCTAACAGCTAAATACCCACAGCTGCTCACGGAGAGACTGCCATACACCATACATCCGCTGATGTGGAAGTCCCACGCCATGTCAAGACAATGTTAACCGTATGTGTCCGAGGGCAGTGTCACACACATTGATGCCTTCATCACAATCCACTATCCCATCACTGATGACTGACAACCAGGCAGCCCATCTATTCAGGTGTACCCAGCTGCATGTTGTGTCCCATGGGGATGCCACATGTCTGCAGAGGAACCAAACCCCGACCGGGCCAGTGTGCACACATCGTGAACAACTGCCACACCCAATACACCCCAGATGCATCCCTTACCCCATGGAGACTTCCAAACGTGTCCGTGCCTGTAACGCTGAGTCAGACCACGATGCCATGTCCATGAGGAATAGCAGTGCCACAACAATGCAACCAGAAGACGGCATGCGCAGGTACCTGGGGAAGAGAGACACACAAGAAGTCAGCCACAAAGAGCACAGCCACTTGCATGTGCATTGACTCGACACATGTATGGATGAAAAAATGCTAGGTCACAATTATGAGTGGGGAAATACTACCATCACTGCCACCATCACTCCAGTGACACACCCACGCACACCTCTGACTCACGTGCCATACATGCAGGTGGAGACACGCATCACAACACATGCCACACGGGGACCAAGGCGTGCACACTCAGACACTGGTACTCACCACTAAGCAAAGAAGTCGCGTATGAGCCGAGTCCGGATGTCCTCTTGCGGCTCCACATCCTCCACATCACTAGCCCCATTGCCAAGCCCTTCGTCCTCCACGGGTGGATGGTCCTCGTCATGTTGATTCAGGATGAGTGGCACAGCTCTTTCAACTGCCATGTTGTGCAGCATGCAGCAGACCATGAAGATCTTGCAAACCTTTGCCGGGGCATATGGGAGTGCGCCGCCGGTCTTGTGGAGGCACCGGAATCGGCTCTTCAGCATGCCAAACGTCCTCTCTATCACTCGCCTTGTCCGGCCATGGGCGGTGTTGTAGCGGAGCTGGGCCGGCGTGATGGGGTTGCAGAGAGGTGTCAGCAGCCAAGGCATGTTGGGATAGCCAGCGTCCCCTAAATGGAAAGCACATGGATATCGTTAGAACTGGCGAAGCGGTAGTGCTGCTCGGCCAAACAGAATACAGGACAGACAGACTGTACCCACCAACAACACATGCTCGTTCGTTGCGCAGCTGCATCATCATATCAGGCATCCCGCTACGCCTCATGATGTAGGCATCGTGTGCTGATCCTGGGAAACGAGCACAGACATGTGAAATCACCATGTTGGACAGACACACCACAAGGGCATTGATGGAGTGGTAGTGCTTCCGATTGCGGTACGCCACCTCCCGTGCGTGTGGTGGTACCAAACCTACATGTGTCCCATCTATGGACCCAATGACATGGGGCATCCCTCCCAGGGCATAGAAACCACGCTTGACCTCAGTCATCTGTTCAGGGTTTGGGAACTTGATGAAGTCATCCAGGTGAATCAACATGGCCTCCAAGAAATCATGCAGCACACCGCTGAACATGCTCTGGGACATGCCACCAACATGAGCTATGGTATTTTGGAAGGTACCCGTGGCAAGGAAATGTAGGGCAGCCATTACCTTCAGCTGGGGTGTCAGTGCCGTAGGATACCTGTGCTGCGGTTGCAGGTGTGGTGCCAGTCTCGCCGTCAGCTCCAGAATCAACGGTTGGGTGAAGCGGTAGAGCCGGATCCTGTCATTCTCCTGCATGGTGGCCAAGTCTGGAATTCTTCGGGCAACAGGAGGCGCTCTGCAGTAATTTGGAAGTGACAAGGAAGAGTGAGTGCACTACGAGAACAACTCATGTCTACTGAGCACATGTAAATCTGGCAATACACACATGCCACATAGGGAGTCAGGCATGTGCTACATGCCCAGGACACGTATGGATGCAAGGTGACACTCCTTCCAAGACCCAGCTACACACGGTGATTGAGAACCTCCCCATGCCACGCCATGGAAATAGCTGTGTCCCAGTGCAAGTGCACTGCCCGACGCAAGACAGGAGTGACATACACCCACACATCAGCAGAAGTGTGATGCCGATTGCAGAGACTGGCAGCGGAACACTTGAGCCACAGGTCACATGACATTACACTAGGACAGCCCACACACCTTGCCATGAAGGTGCACATGTCATGACTCACCACACATTCCTTGTGAGTTTGCTGACATGGCCTTGTCACGCTACTCCGTGTCCCTTGCATACATGTGCACCTCACATCCGAGAACACATGTGGCATGGTGTTGGGAACAGTGTGCAATGACAATCTACACACAGCCACATGTTGGTTGCTGCAACGGCTGCAGCTTTTGAGGGTGCTACAACATCAACCTGATGTAAATCCCGGACACATATATGGCATAGTCACATTGTGCACTGTGGGTAGTGATAAGTCATGTGTCATGACCCCTGTACCTGGCATCATGGGACACTTCCGTGTGTTGGTGTCGGTGCCATGCCAGTGACGCTCACCCCAAGTGCGCAGTCCCACATGCACACATGTCAAAGGAGTCAAGGGCATGCCTGGCACACATTGCACCCTCACACAGTACACATGTACACATCTCATCATACATCTGGTGCCTTCTCCACTCAGGAGGCATGTTCCACATCACAGCCTGTGACACCTGTGCCCCACACATGTGGTAATGCACAGACGATGCCTTGATGTCCATTCCTGGACAAGTATGTCCATCCATGGACAAGTATGTCCGCCCTATTCCTACATGTGTGTCGCCTATCACCACAGTGATGTGTAAAATCCGCCGTACTGCTGCTGAGAGGGCCTGTGCATGTTCCCAAATCACTGTGGGAGTGCTGCCGTATGTGTACCCATCGTGATGGCGAGCGTAGATGCGAGTGTACGGTCCGTGCCACTACGGGTACGCATACGCGTGCAGACCCATAGTGATGGAGAGCGTAAATGTGAGTGTACGGTCCGTACCACTACGAGTACGCATACGCGTGCAGACCCATAGTGATAGAGAGCGTAGATGCGAGTGTACGGACCTATCACTATGGGTCTGCACGCGTATGCGTACCCGTAGTGGTACGGACCGTACACTCGCATCTACGCTCACTATCACTATGGGTCTGCACGCGTATGCGTACCCGTAGTGGTACGGACCGTACACTCGCATCTACGCTCACTATCACTATGGGTCTGCACGCGTATGCGTACCCGTAGTGGTAAGGACCGTACACTCGCATCTACGCTCACTATCACTATGGGTCTGCACGCGTATGCGTACCCGTAGTGGTACGGACCGTACACTCGCATCTACGCTCACTATCACTACGAGTACGCATACGCGTGCAGACCCATAGTGATGGAGAGCGTAGATGCGAGTGTACGGTCCGTACCACTACGGGTACGCATACGCGTGCAGACCCATAGTGATAGTGAGCGTAGATGCGAGTGTACGGTCCGTACCACTACGGGTACGCATACGCGTGCAGACCCATAGTGATAGTGAGCGTAGATGCGAGTGTACGGTCCGTACCACTACGGGTACGCATACGCGTGCAGACCCATAGTGATAGTGAGCGTAGATGCGAGTGTACGGTCCGTACCACTACGGGTACGCATACGCGTGCAGACCCATAGTGATAGTGAGCGTAGATGCGAGTGTACGGTCCGTACCACTACGGGTACGCATACGCGTGCAGACCCATAGTGATAGTGAGCGTAGATGCGAGTGTACGGTCCGTACCTCTACGGGTACGCATACGCGTGCAGACCCATAGTGATGGAGAGGGTAGGCATGCATGTACGGGCCGTTGCCATGCATTTGGGGTGCCCTAGGGCCCCCACACGCACCGTACCTGTGTGTGATGCTCCAAATTACATAGGGGACAAGTATTAAGGCCTACATGCATGCTGGTTGTCATGGAGACCAAGTTCAAAATTCGAAATTGTTCTGGAAGGTGCACAGCAGAAGTCAGTTGGAATTTGTCTACTTTGTTGCAATGTGTTTGTGGGGCTGACATCATGCAGGAGAATGAAACCGATAGAGAACCCACAGACTGCTAGGTTTGTAGGGATTGGTGGAAACATAGGATGCAAATGTGAGTGACCAATCTCTCTGTACTCCTGTGCATGAGACTGGGCAGAAGGGCACATATAAGGCAGCCAGGTCCCATGAGGGAGCACTTGCCTGCACATCTTTGCATTCGTCGACCCAGCTGCTGCTACTGATTCCCTGGAACCATGTCAAGGGCTGTGGAGAGGACACAGCCATTCACCCTGGAGGAGAACATGGCTCTGCTGGATGTGATCCTCCCACAGTACTCCATGCTGTATGGGCGACCAGGGTATCAGGTGAGTGCATAGGCCACTGCCACAGACTGTCCCTATGTTGTGACTGTGACTTCTGCCATTGCGTCCAGGTGTAACACACATGCCATGTACTGTCGGGGGGGTCCCAGGGGGGGGGGTGCCTGATGTCTCCCAGCAGTGCCCTGAGACAGGAGGGGTGGGGGCCTATCACTCACAGCAGTGCCCTGAGACAGGAGGGGTGGGGGCCTAGAACTCACAGCAGTGCCCTGAGACAGGAGGGGTGGGGGCCTAGAACTCACAGCAGTGCCCTGAGCCAGGAGGGGTGTGTGCAGAGTCCTCCCAGCAGTGCCCTGAGACAGGAGGGGTGGGGGCCTATCACTCACAGCAGTGCCCTGAGACAGGAGGGGTGGGTACAGAGTGCTCCCAGCAGTGCCCTGAGACAGGAGGGGTGTGTGCCTATCACTAACAGCAGTGCCCTGAGACAGGAGGGGTGGGTACAGAGTGCTCCCAGCAGTGCCCTGAGACAGGAGGGGTGGGTACAGTGTGCTCCCAGCAGTGCCCTGAGACAGGAGGGGTGTGTGCCTATCACTAACAGCAGTGCCCTGAGACAGGAGGGGTGGGTGTGATGCACAGTGTGAGCCTTGATCATTGATTGTGACATTGCCATCATTCCACCTGTGTACCCACTATGGCACGTAGTGCTTTTTCCCCTCACCAGGGGATGATGTCCCTATGACAAAGGTGCAATGCGTTGGCTGCATGACATGCCTTGTTGTAACCAGCTAATTTGTACCCATATGTCTCTCTGTGACATGTGGCTGGTGTATTGATGTGGTGTCACTTGTTCTTCCTCACAGGTAGGCGCCACTGCCAAGGAGCAGATCTGGCTGACCGCCGTCAGTGCCGTGAGGCGTGTGGATGGTCGGAGGCGGAGCCTGTCCCAGGTGAGGAAACGCTGGCAGGATATCCGGTGCTGGACGCGGAGGATTGCACGGCTCCTGCTGGGGGACTCACCTGAGAGCCACAAGAACCGCGGCCGCCGCCGTCTGAGCCACCTCCACAGGCGTGTGCTGCCGGTGGTCTTTCCAGACCTGGAGAGGCGCTTACAGGCGATGCAGCAGCCGGAAGGGGGTAGGTACATGTGTGTTTGTTGTGTGTCACCGGCATTTGTAAGGGCACAGTAGCATTAATTCACTGGCAGGGTTTAAAGGTGCTGTGCAGATCCTGTTTGCCCCAGTATAGCGCTGTGCCCCTGCCACCCTTCCCCTCCTTGCAATGTGTTCCCTGGTCTGTGTGTAGTCACTCCTTCACAGGGTAATGTAGGCTGGCGCTTTGTCCACGGGAACAATGTCTGTAGCATCATGTGTGGGGGTGGTGTGTAACAGGTTGTGGGACATTGCCTGTGCACTGTCAAGTTCACTGCATGTGGGTTCCATATCAGTTGGCACTGATGCTGACTCCAGACATGGGAGTTGGTCTCTCATGTGTCATGCCTTACAGCGCGCATGTCCCATGTAGTGGCCTGTGACATGATGTGCATGAGTGTGCGATACACATAGTGCAGGGATGGTGACGTGTGTTGCAGTCATTACCATTCAGTAGCATGTAGTTGCGTGCCCACTACTGTCCCCTGGGGCACCTTTTCCTCAGTGGTGTATGTGTCATCATAAACGTGGCCACTGTCAGTGTCTACAGCGTAAGTTGTGCTCTCTGCCATTGTCCCCTGTCACCATGTATATAGACGTGCTATTTTGTACAGGTGTCCACTGTGCAGCCTGACCTGATTGTCCTTCTTCATACTCACAGTTGCCAGTGCCTGTGTGTCTTGCTATACTCATCTGAGGATGGCACTGGTACCTCATTATTTGTACAGGCGCACCTTGGCTGTTTGGCGTCCAATCTCGCTTTTTGCCTGCCCCTGTGTGTATCACCCAGACTATGAGATGTTGGTGCCACCTGTGTCTCAACAATTTGCCTCGTGTAGGGTCTTGTTGGGGCGGGCAATGCCTATGTGTTAAATCCTGATTACCACTTGCTGGGTCTGGGCAGTGTGTGATGTGTCTGGACACACACGCAATGTGCAGTGACAGAGTCATGTTGTGCATGTTTTCAGCATTACCTATGCAGCATGTGTCTCAAGTTCATGGATATGGTCCCTGGTCATCGGTATTTTCGCCAACGCTGTGTGGTGCACATGCAGTGCTGGATTGTCCCCAGGGCCTGGGTGCTATGTCAGACTCCTTTTCCTGTGTTTAGCTATTGTCTCATGCTCTCCATGGTATTTCAGTGGCATGGTGGCTCAACCAACTGTGTGTTTCATGCCCTACATCGGTACCCTGTTCAGTAGATGTTAGGGATCTTCCTTTTCAGGCCATGCAATGTTACCTATGTAGATTGGACTCATGTGACAGATGTGTACAGATGTCTGATTATTTCTGTCTCTCCACCCTGCCCACAGCATCGTCGGGGGACACAGAGGGAGACATGGACACAGACCAGGCGGAGGGACCGAGCACCAGTGCCAGCCGTGACATCGGGTCTGGCACATCGAGTGGTACAGAGGCGGAGGAGAGTGTGGCCGAAGACCTGTCGACTGGCACATCAGACTACGAAGCTGACAGGTCCGGGGACGATGTCTCCGAGTGGGCGGAGGCTGCACCAGCAGCTGACAGCGGAACAACACCTCGCACCGCCCCCTCAGTTTCCACCAGCCGCCTCCCACTTGCTCGTGTCCCTTCCCAGCGTGCCCGGTCACAGCATGTCTCCTTCCTGCCAGGCACCGCACCCCCTGCCCCTGTCTCCACTGCTGCCGCCAATGCAGAGTCTGTGGACATCCAGCGGCAACTGCAGCTTGGTCAGGCTGCGATCCTTAATGTCCTCCATGCCCACGGCAAAACCCTCACCAACATCGAGGCTTTCTTGGAGGGCATTCATTCATCGCAGGCTGACCAACGCAACTTGCTGAGGTCCATCGACTCCACACTGACTGCAGCAGTGGGTCTCCTGCAGCGCGACCTCCCCCCACCTACCCCTGCCCCATCCACACTTCCCACTCCCATGCCTGTCACACGTACACCCAGACGTCGGCATGCACCCACATCAACGGACACGGGCACCACACCAGCAGGGAAGGTCCACCGCACTCCTCCTGACACGCACACACAGGGTGAGGTAGGCACACCCACTGGGTCGGGGGGCAAACGTGTGACACGCAGCCATAGTGGGAGTCCGCATTCCACCCAGTCCACTCCCTCCAAATCCCCTCCCCTCAGCTCTCCTGGCCACATCTCCCCCAAGGACACCTTCATGGCCGCTCTGTCCCTGAGCCCCACAGTTACACCACCACGCAAGCGGTCAAGGAGGTCCCCGGTCAGGGTGGTTGAGTCTCCCCCCCTGTCTCCACCCTCCGCCGGTGGCGCTGCGACCCATCCCTCTGACCCCCCCCCCCTCCTTGGGGCCTGAGGTCCCTTCGGGTGCAGGGGACTCCCTGGAGGACCTTGCAAAGGTGTGTAGTGCCATCCTGGCCTCCGCCTTTGGCACTGACCCACCCCCTGTGGTGGAGTCCTCCATCCCTGCACCCACAACGCCGCCCCTTTGCCCTGATGTCCCTGCGGTGCCTGTTGCTTCCCCCCCCCTGATGCCCTCACCAGTGTGGAAGACGATGCCATTTGACTGTGCAGGCAATGTAGGGGACACGCATCCCACTGTGTCCCCCATCCAGCTGAGAATCATTGACTGCCCTATGGGCTTTGTGAAGATTGAACTGCCTGCGATCCACGGACATTGTGCTCATGCTGAATAAAGCTTAATTTTGTTTTCATTATCACACTACTGCTATGCTGGTATTGGTGTTGGTGGGGCTGCTACATGGTTTTGGGTGGTGTGTAAGGGTTTGGGTGTGTGGGATATGTAGTAGTGTACTGCTCATTGGTGGGACCCTGTGATCTGTGTGCCATCACAAGGTGTTGGCTAACTTTCTTTGTTCATGTAAGCAGTTACTGCATGGTGCACTTGTCCCAGGGTGTATTCCTTCCTCTGTGTACCCAGCTTTCTTCCCTGCAGGGTGTTCCCAATGTTTAGCGCAGAGCTGTGTCTACATGAGCTGTGTGTGTGACGGAGCCCTTCTACTTTGGCCATGCATGCAGGGCCATGTCTCCACCTGCGACAATCGTGGCATCCTTGGTGATCACTGTACTTGTGTGTGGAGTCTGTTGACATGAGTTCATGGGGACATGTTCCCTTGTAGCCAGTATGCATGTGGATAATTCTGGCCTCACACACATGTGTTACACCCCTCCTGTCTCAGGGCACTGCTGGGAGTGATGGGCACCCACCCCTCCTGTCTCAGGGCACTGCTGGGAGGACTCTGCACCCACCCCTCCTGTGTCAGGGCACTGCTGGGAGGACTCCACACCCACCCCTCCTGTCTCAGGGCACTGCTGGGAGTGATAGGCACCCACCCCTCCTGTCTCAGGACACTGCTGGGAGGACTCCACACCCACCCCTCCTGTCTCAGGGCACTGCTGGGAGGACTCCACACCCACCCCTCCTGTCTCAGGGCACTGCTGCGAGGACTCCACACCCACCCCTCCTGTCTCAGGGCACTGCTGGGAGGACTCCACACCCACCCCTCCTGTCTCAGGGCACTGCTGGGAGGACTCCACACCCACCCCTCCTGTCTCAGGGCACTGCTGGGTGGACTCTGCACACACACCTCCGATTTCAGGATATGTGCGCTTGGCACATACACGGTGGGGGTACGCACAATGCATTCGAGGTGAGGGTACGAGTCTACTGACACTGGTGTGGTGGGGGTACGCTCCGTACGTCCGCGGGTGTGGGTACGGGTCGTACTTACACTGTTGGGCTGGGGGGTACGCTCCTTGCATTCGCGGGTGGGGGTACGGGTCGTACTTACACTGTTGGGCTGGGGGGTACGCTCCTTGCATTTGCGGGTGGGGGTACGGGTCGAACTTACACTGTTGGGGTGGGGGTACGCTCCGTACGTCCGCGGGTGGGGGTACGGGTCGTACTGACACTGTTGGCATGGGGGGTACGCTCCTTGCATTCGCGGGTGGGGGTACGGGTCGTACTTACACTGTTGGGCTGGGGGTACGCTCCTTGCATTTGCGGGTGGGGGTACGGGTCGAACTTACACTGTTGGGGTGGGGGTACGCTCCGTACGTCCGCGGGTGGGGGTACGGGTCGTACTGACACTGTTGGCATGGGGGGTACGCTCCTTGCATTCGCGGGTGGGGGTACGGGTCGTACTTACACTGTTGGGCTGGGGGGTACGCTCCTTGCATTTGCGGGTGGGGGTACGGGTCGAACTTACACTGTTGGGGTGGGGGTACGCTCCGTACGTCCGCGGGTGGGGGTACGGGTCGTACTTACACTGTTGGGCTGGGGGGTACGCTCCTTGCATTCGTGGGTGGGGGTTCGAGTCGTACTTACACTGTTGGCATGGGGGGTACGCTGCATGCATACGCGGGTGAGGGTACGGGTCGAACTTACACTGTTGGGGTGGGGGTACGCTCCATGCATACGCGGGTGGGGGTACGGGTCGTACTTACACTGTTGGGCTGGGGGGTACGCTCCTTGCATTTGCGGGTGGGGGTATGGGTCGTACTTACACTGTTGGGCTGGGGGGTACGCTCCTTGCATTCGTGGGTGGGGGTACGGGTCGTACTTACACTGTTGGGCTGGGGGGTACGCTCCTTGCATTCGCGGGTGGGGGTACGGGTCGTACTTACACTGTTGGGCTGGGGAGTACGCTCCTTGCATTTGCGGGTGGGGGTACGGGTCGTACTTACACTGTTGGGCTGGGGGGTACGCTCCTTGCATTCGTGGGTGGGGGTTCGAGTCGTACTTACACTGTTGGCATGGGGGGTACGCTGCATGCATACGCGGGTGAGGGTACGGGTCGAACTTACACTGTTGGGGTGGGGGTACGCTCCATGCATACGCGGGTGGGGGTACGGGTCGTACTTGCACTGTTGGGCTGGGGGGTATGCTCCTTGCATACGGGGTGGGGGTAGGGTCCGTACATATCCGTCCCCACGCTATGTGATGTTTGTGCGGCCCGTACCCAGGCCTTTGCCACGTGGGTGCGATCCGTCCCGCCATTGTTGGGGTGACGTGTGTCGGCGTGGTCCGACTCGTACCCACGCTCTTCAGGCGTGGGTACGGGACGTACCTGTCTGGTTGTGTTGCCGGTTCGCGTGGTGACGGACTTCCGTTGTGGCGGTCGCTGGCTTATCAGGACACGCCCCCACCCCCTCGTGGTGACCAGGGCATGGGAGTCAGGTATGTCCAGGCCATGTGTGGTGTGTGACTTATGTGGTTGTTTTGTGGCCTGCCCTGGTCGTGCCACCCCCACCCCACCCCACTTTCCCCCCTCCCTTAGTTATTCTGACCTTCTGCGGCGTCTGCGTCGTAACCTGTAGAGGAGGTGTACTGCTATGAGGGCAGGGATGACTCGTAGGTTCGGGTCCATGTCTGTCCGTCGCGTACTGGTCCTCCTTGTTCGCGTCGTCGTCTGTCCGTCGCGTACTGGTGGTCCTTGTTCGCGTCGTCCTGATTTCCCGGCAGTTTTTGGCTGCCGCAAAATATTCACCGTGCGGGGTGACGTCGGTGCGAATCGTGATTCCTGGGTCGTGAATGGCTGGCTGCGAGCGTCCCGACGTCAGGTCGGCGCTTTCCCGGATCGCATTGGTAGGTGTTTTTTGTTCGGTCGGGCTTTTTTACGAATCGTACGGTAATGGTGTACCCGTGCGAATCGTAATTCCTTGTTTGTAAAAATTGTCGACCGGGTACGCGTCGGGCGGAGATTATGCTCCGTCCGACGGTTCGTACCCGGTTTTTGCCGGATCGTGATAGGCACCTATCTCTACTGATGCACTCACTGGAGTGGGAATAGTAATTTTTACCCCTTCGCTATCCAACACTGTGTTCTGCTCGATTTTCCTGGCCTTCTTGTGTTAACAAGTGATTGAATGTGACTTCAGTCTCTTACCATTCAAGTCTAAGGGTTAGAGTAGTGAATGGAGCCTATTTACTAGGCACTTTGACATGATTCTGTGCTCTTCCCCGTAGATCAGGGCTTGCACATATAGCCTAGGGGATAGATTCGTTAGTATTAGGGATAACCTGTCCTGTAGTGAGGGTATTTCATGGAGCCGTGCTGAATTGCGGCCTGGTAGGCCTCAAACGGGAGGGACTCCATCTTTCTTTCTGCTCCGGCAGCTTGGGATTCTTCTAGGTCAAATACAATGTTTTAGTTATGAGGTGTTATTCGCTTGGAGAGAACCGGTTCAGGCCGGCCCTTATCGAAGGATTGTATTTTTCTTCATGCCGAAGACACTACATCAGGCCGGCCGGCTGGGAACGTGTCCTTGGTACGGGGAGGTACAAGAATTTGGTGGGCGGCAGGTTACGGGCCGGAATTTTCCATGAGGAAATGCACCTCTATATTAGTGAAAGTTTGAGGCAGTTACATGTTCAGTCCGTAGGCGGCATCTAGCCGTTAGCAGTAGAGCTACTACTTATTCCAGGGAAGACAGACGCCATCTTGAAGGCGGAGAAGAACTGAGAGACAGATGCTTTCCTAACAGAATAACCAGAGAGTAGAGAGTAGCCGATAAGGAAGAGGTCCCAGTGACTCGGAGAAGGGTGATTCCAGGCGAGCCGAGGCACAGACGAGAAGGGAGCCTAGATGGCCACTGAGTGCAGGCTACATACTACTAAGGTGATGTCGACCCTTTCTTATTAGAGTGTACAATTTAATCTTTCACTTTTCTTTGCAGGTTATGTGTTATATCGTAATGTTATGTGATTGTATGTGCAATGAGTAATAAAGTATCCAGTTTGTAGTGAACCAACATATGCTGTGTGTTCTTGTATAAGAGGGTAGCCTATTCTTCTAGTCAGCTGCGGCTACATGAACAGATGTTAACCCTGATCAGGTAAGTGGTAACTGAATAAGGGAAAGAGGAGCCCCTCAAACCTGAGAACAGGCTATGCCCGAACTGGCAATCCTTGTGTGATCTGATGAATAGTGAGACTGATTCCCTTTTTGTATGTTATGGTGATCATAGGATGAACTGTCGTATGAGACTGCCGTCTAGGTAGAGAGGTCTGGGTTCGTATGGGACCGCGAGGCCGCCACTTGTGATACTGTCGTATGGGCAGAGAGGTCTGGGTTCGTATGGGACCGCGAGGCCGCCACTTGTGATACTGTCGTAAGGGCAGAGAGGTCTGGATCCGTATGGGATCGCGAGGCCGCCGATTGTGCTGAGACTGCCGTCTGGGTAGAGAGGTCTGGGTTCGTATGGGACCGCGAGGCCGCCACTTGTGATAATGTCGTAAGGGCAGAGAGGTCTGGATCCGTATGGGATCGCGAGGCCGCCGATTGTGCTGAGACTGCCGTCTGGGTAGAGAGGTCTGGGTTCGTATGGGACCGCGAGGCCGCCACTTGTGATACTGTCGTATGGGCAGAGAGGTCTGGATCCGTATGGGATCGCGAGGCCGCCGATTGTGCTGAGACTGCCGTCTGGGTAGAGAGGTCTGGGTTCGTATGGGACCGCGAGGCCGCCACTTGTGATACTGTCGTATGGGCAGAGAGGTCTGGGTTCGTATGGGACCGCGAGGCCGCCACTTGTGATACTGTCGTATGGGCAGAGAGGTCTGGATCCATATGGGATCGCGAGGCCGCCGATTGTGCTGAGACTGCTGTCTGGGTAGAGAGGTCTGGGTTCGTATGGGACCGCGAGGCCGCCACTTGTGATACTGTCGTATGGGCAGAGAGGTCTGGGTTCGTATGGGACCGCGAGGCCGCCACTTATGAGATCTTGGTATGCATAGTAGGAATCCCCTGTCCTTAGGTGATAGATATATGTGGTTGTAGGATTGTAAACAGGTTCTAGGGAGGGGGTAACGTTCTGGCTGGGTTAGTGAGGCTCTGATGAGCGGGTTCTATCTGATCCGAAAACCCAAGCAGAACATTTGGCGTCACGAACCGTTTACGAAACCTGTGTGCGTTGTGGTTGTATTGTGTTTGCCTTTGGCGCGTGCGTGGTTTTGTTTGTATATTATTTGTATCTACCTGCGTATAATTTTCTTTTCTCTTTCTTCTTTTTCTTTTTCTCTTTTTCTTTCTTTTCAAAAATGTTTTCTAGAAAGTCGAAATCTGCTTTTAAGTTGCCCGTTGATATTCCCGGTTGGGATTCAACGCCTTATGAAGCCTTAGCCCGTGAGTGGGCTGATTCTACTGGTTTGAGTGAGAATTGGAATTCTTTTTTGGAGCTGGCGGAGCCGGCTAATGTGATTACTTGCTTACAGAAGGCGCCGGTATCTAAGGGTGATGAGCTTCCCGTTTTAGGGCGCAGAGGTTGGATTGTTCTGTCTGCGTACAGGCTTCTCCATGAGAGGTTGTTGAAGTTGCAGAACTTGCATAAGGATTTGGAAGCGAACTTTGTTGAGATTCAGAATGCTCATACTTTGTTACGGTGTCAAAATAAGTTGCTTGCTGACAAACTTGAGACGTACCAAACTATTGCCGAGAGAGCGGCTGTGCGAATTGCTCGTTATAAATACAAGAATCGGCGTGGTCGGGTTTCGACCCGGAAGGTGCGTCTGGTCGTGGCGAAAGCCGGACTGGATTGGAATCCTGATGAATGGGATGGTAATATCTGGAACTCGAGTGATTCTCCTTCCTCGGGTGAGGAGTCTGCCAAGCGCGAGTCCTCTCGCTCCGGCCGTGCTTGTAAATCTGCTTCTTGCGCCTCTGATGGTGCACCCCGTGATTGCGCTCGTCCTTCGAGCGGGGTCGACGCTTCTTCCACTGATTGTTCCTCTACGTGTACTGGTCGAGCTCCTTGTGATGCTCATCCCGCGGTCTCGGCGCATCCAGTTTTTCGACGGAAGGTGCAGCAGGCTCCCGGTGCTCCGAATGGTATTGCTTTAGACTCTTTGGAGGATTTTACTCAACAAGAAATTAGTGATATTTTGCAGCGATTTCGGCAACGAGTTGGTGAGCCCTTGCTCACATGGATGGTGCGCCTTTATGAACTGGGCGCTGCTGGCATTATGTTGGATGCTGGCGATTGTTTGAAGTTTTGTTCCTTGAGTTCGGATTCTACTGTACAGGATCATTTTCGTAACTTTAATGGTGGTGGTCAAATTTCTTTGCTTCAATTGGCAACTGAGGGTTGTAATCAAAAATATCCTACTGAGTCTGACTGGCCTGTGAATGACAAACCGTGGTATACTTTGCGCGATGCTGCGCAACGTCTCAAAAAGGAGGTGATGAAAACGGCAATTTTTCTGAATACTGCTGACCGGTTACTTGATGCTTTCTTGACATCTTCTGTGCGGAATCGTATTATTCGTTCTTCCGCTGTTGCTTATAAGCAGGTCATGATGACTTTATTGATTAATCAGACTGGTAACATGTTATCTGTGGTGCTGGAATCGGTGCGCCAACTCGGTGAGTTGGGTGAGTGGTTTAAACCTGAACGGCAGTCCCGGCCTGACACTCGTACTCCTGGTGAAAATAAATTTACTAGACGTGATATGTTTCTTGCTCTTCTGGCTGATGGTGTGCGTAAGGAGGACATTGATGGTGAGACTACTTCTCGTTTGTGGGAAATGTTTCGCAAACGTGGCTTGGATCGAAAGGAGGGTGCCCGGCGTGTTCGGACAACTGAGTGTGATCGTGGTTTTTCTGACGGTAGCGGTGATGACGACCGCCGTGGGTGCTCTGATCGTCGTGATGATCGACGTTATGCGCGTGATTTGTCCCCCCGTCGTGAAAGAGACAGGGAGAGAGAGGGCGAAAGAGAGAGGGGGAGAGATGATTATGTTAACAGCAGACGTAGAGATGATAGGGATCAATCCCCTGAGTTGAGAAGGAGAGAGGATCGACACATATTGGCCGATCGAAACCCGCAGTACAATGCAGGGAACAGTAATCCATTTCGTAATGGAGATGGATATGAACAGGAGGTATCGATACCTAGGAACCGTGAGAGTCTTTATCCTGATTTATCCTGGTACACAGAACACAATAAAAAGGACTAGGAAATAGGTCAAGCTCCAGTACACAGATGGGCTCACAGAGATAATAGACCCTATGTAGATATTGATATTTATTGGAGACATCGTAATATCCAAAGGGCCCGAGCATTGGTAGATACAGGAGCGGAGGCCACTCTTATTCATGGAAAATCAAAGAAGTTTAAAGGTCAGCCTTTTACAATTACCGGATTAGGTGGAAAGGAAACTCCCGCAGTTCAAACCTTACTTGAAATGAGAATAGGTAGAATTCCTAGAAAAGAATACTCTGTATTAGTGGTGCCACTCTTAGAATTCATAATTGGAATTGATATTTTGAAAGGAATGACTTTGCACTTAGATGATGGATGTTACCAATTTGGAACTAAACATTATATATCGTCCAGGCCTGTACGGGTTGGTCGTTTAAGAATGCCCCCCATAAAAGTTCCTCAGGCGACAAAAGTGGTTCGTCAGAAGCAGTATCGTATTCCAGGTGGTCATGAAGAGATTAGTACCACTATTCAGGAGTTGGTGGATGCAGGAGTTATAACCCCAGTTACTTCTGCTTGGAATAATCCTGTTTGGCCTGTACGTAAGAGTGATAATTCTTGGCGCATGACTGTTGATTATCGAGAATTGAATAGACACACACCCTCTTTGACTGTTGCAGTACCGGATGTTATTACCCTAATTGAAAGAATCCAGAAACATCCAGGTACATGGTATGCGTCCATTGATATTGCTAATGCTTTCTTTTCGATTCCGATTGCCCCTGAGTGTCAGGAACAATTCAGTTTTACGTGGAACGGGCGTCAGATGACGTTTAGAAGTCTTCCTCAGGGCTATGTGCATAGTCCTACGATATGTCACCGGCTGGTGGCAGAGCATCTGGCTGAGGTACCAGTTCATCCACAAATTCAGATATGTCACTATATTGATGATATTTTGATCCAAGGTGAATCACAAGAGGAAGTTCAGACCCAATTGGATAGAGTCATTGAGTGCTTGCGTGAGAAAGGTTGGGAAATCAACCCGGATAAATTACAAGGTCCGTCCCAGGCTGTGAAATTTTGGGGTATTAATTGGCATGAAGGGCACCGAGAAGTGATCCCTCAGGTTAAACAGAAAATTCTTGATTTTGCAGTTCCGAGAAATAGGAAAGAAGCCCAAAGCTTCATTGGTTTGTTTGGATTTTGGCGCCAGCATATTCCTCATTTGAGTCAAATATTGGCCCCTTTGTACCAGGTCACTCGTAAAAAGAATGCATTTGAATGGGGTAAACCACAGCAAGATGCGTTCAGTCTGGCAAAAGAAGCAATTCAGCATGCTCTGGATTTGTGGCCTGTATGTGATGGTGATGTGGATTTGAATGTGTCTGTACAAGGCCTTTATGCGAATTGGAGTTTGTGGCAGAAACAAGGTAAGAGTAGAGTACCGTTAGGTTTCTGGACCAAAAAGTTACCTGATGCTGGTGAGCGTTATACACCTTTTGAGAAACAGCTACTTGCATGTTATTGGGCTCTGGTGGATACCGAGCAATTGACTTTGGGACATGATATAGTTTTGCGACCTGAAATTCCTATCATGCAGTGGGTTATGAGTTCGCCGAAAACTCACCGAATTGGACACGCTCAAGAGGCGAGTGTGATTAAATGGAAATGGTATATACAAGACAGGGCACGTGTGGGACAAAAAGGAGTTGCATCTTTGCATGAGCAGGTGGCACGGGCGCCATCAACTGAAACTGAGAGTGAATGTTCCGTACCCTTAGTACAGGAGTCTCCTGTTAAGTGGGGTAAACCTTTTGATGATTTGTCTGCAGAGGACAGAAACCATGTCTGGTTTACGGATGGTTCAGCAAGGTTCATAGGGACGAAACGGCATTGGAAGGCAGTGTCTTATAATCCGATCACACAAAAATTGCTGAGTACAACTGGTGAGGGTAAGAGCAGTCAATTTGCTGAACTCTATGCTGTTTATCAAGTTCTGAAACAAGAGTTACCTGGCACATGTCATATTTTTACCGATTCTTGGTCTACTGCCAATGGACTGGCAGTTTGGTTACCGACTTGGCATTCCCATAGTTGGAAAATCCATTCTAAGGAATTGTGGGGAAAAGAATTATGGCAGGAGATTTGGGAGATGCTCCCACAGAGTACTGTTACAATCTTCCATGTGGATGCTCATACCCCGATAGACTCTCTTGACAAATTCTTTCATAATATTGCAGATGAGAAATCTAAAATTGCTGAGGCAGTGGTGGACACGCAAGATTCTGATATTGCGGGATTGGCGAAATGGGCCCACCAGAAAGCAGGACACTTTGGAGAGAAAGCCACTAGCAGGTGGGCTGCTGATCGAGGAATTTATATTCCCCTAGATTTAATTAAAAATGTTATTCTACATTGTCCCATTTGTCAGCATATCAGGCAGCGCAAAGTGCCCCAAATTGTTAAAGGTCATTTACATCGCGGGAAATTGCCCGCTCAAATTTGGCAGATTGATTACATTGGTCCACTTCCTATGAATAGGAATTGTCAATATGTTTGCACCATTGTTGATACATACAGTGGCCTGTTGGTGGCCCTTCCCTGTAAGCAAGCTACCCAATTGAATACTATTAAAACATTGGAATTGATTATGATGTATTATGGTGTGCCATTCCAAATTCAATCTGATAATGCATCCCATTTTCGTGGAAGATTGGTACAGGAATTCTGTGTGGAAAACAATATTGAATGGATATTTCATATTCCATATTATCCACAGGCCTCGGGTCTTGTGGAGAGGTTGAATGGCCTGCTAAAAGACCAACTTCGCAAATTAACAGATGACAAGTATAAGAATTGGCGAGATTTTTTGCCTCAAGCGCTATTGATTTTGAATAACCGTCCTTTTCTAAATGCTGAATCCCCACTTATGCGTTTGTTTCCTCCTAATGTTGATGCTAAACCTAACGAGATCAGAGAGACTGTGATGTACTGGGAGATTACTCCCGGAGCTTTGGCTCCATGCAGAGCGACCCCAGGGTCGGCAGGTTTAGACTTGCATGCCATGGATGACACCATTATAAAAAGTAAAGATCGAGTCATCATTGAAACAGGTGTTGGTGTTCAGATACCACCTGGAAATTTCGGATTAATTGCCCCTAGATCGGGGCTGGCTGTAAAAGGTATTCAGGTGCTTGGAGGAATCATTGATAGTGATTATCAGGGAGAGATTAAGGTGCTCCTGCTGAATAGCAGTGAGGTTGACTTACTGATACATAAAACTGACCGAGTGGCTCAATTGCTAATAATGCCTGTCTTCAGTGGTGAGATGGTAAAAGGCACTGCCCCAACGTTGCTAACTGTACGAGGCCAGAAAGGTTTTGGCTCCACAGATAATCCTGGGGCCAGAGTTTGGGTGCAGTCGCCTAAGAATCCCCCTGAACAAGCAGAGGTCATTGCAACCAGTCAAGATAATACCATTTTAGTTATGAGACCAGGGAAAGATAGCTGGGAAGCAGTCCCGGCTGACAAATGTTACTTACGAGAATGAATAATGCCTGTATTTGATTCTCTTTCAGATCATTCTTTGGACTGTTGCTGCAGGATGTGTCGGCGTCGGACTGTTTTCGGGCTGGTGCGACGAGAGAGGAGGGATCCCATCAACCCGGGATGAGTTGAAAACCCGAGTGTCGCGTTCCTTTGCTGCGTGGGATTCGTCATCGAACTTTTGGACTTCACTAGCGAAACGGGTGACTAGCGCCCCTCATTTCTGCTTGACACCGATGAGATCAGTAAACGACATTTTGGCAACTTGTTTGGTTGCTGTCCCTGCATCGTTGGAGACTTTGACGCATATTTTCAATATATCAACCGCTCGCCCCAATGTTCTTCTGGGCGATTTCGCTACCCATCAATATTGCCCCTTGTGTACTGAACTGTCAGATCCGCTACCCCCCATCCAGTCCCAAATAGTTACTTATAATATCACACAAGGTGATTTGTGTTTCTTCCTTACGTGTAATCCTAGTGCAATTTCGGAATGTATGCGTTTAAAATTGAAAGGTGCCACCTCATTCACCACTCATGAACGGACTTTGTGCTTTCAAAGGACACCGAAAACACGTACTTCTGTTCAGAACAACATGACTTGTAAGAGTATGGTAGTTACCCCCAGTCACTATCGCACGATGTTACTACCTGCTGGATGGCTTTTCTCATGTGGTAATACTTCCTGGCCATATGTCCCCGCAAATATTTCTGGAGGCCCTTGTGCTATTACTAGACTAAGCCTGCTCATGTTTTCGTCACATCCGAATGCCAACTCTCGTGTGATTCGAGATACAGTGAGGTTACAGGAGGATTGTGACTCATCTTTGCATTTATATTCTAAGTCCGAATACCTTAGCCTGGCTATTTCAAATATTGGTGTTCCTGCTTTGGCAGTTTATAATGCAAAATCTATTGAGAAAATGGCCTGCTGGATGGTGAAATCCATTAATAATACTTCTACAGTCCTGTCTGACATGCTATTAGACGCCCAGGGTGAACGTAGGGCTATCTTGCAAAATAGAGCGGCCATTGATTATCTTTTGCTTAAACATGGACACGATTGTTCTGATTTTGAGGGTCTTTGTTGTTTTAACTTGTCTGATCATACACAATCCATTCGAGCTCACATTAATAAGCTACATGACTTAACACAAGAAGTTAGAAAACACATTGACCAGGGCTGGTTTGACTGGCTCTTTAATTGGTTACCTGATTTGCATTTCTTACGTCAAATATTAGGAGGTATTTTGATTACTATCGGCATTTTGATTTCCATCTGTTGCTTTATTCAGTGTATTCCTTCACTACTTCAATTCTGCACACCTGGTAATAGACATAGATCAGTTAGTTTTGTTTCATATTATTCTTACACAGATGTTAGTTCTGTTTAATGAATGTATAATAGACTGAAGTCAAGGGTGAAATGTTCTGCTCGATTTTCCTGGCCTTCTTGTGTTAACAAGTGATTGAATGTGACTTCAGTCTCTTACCATTCAAGTCTAAGGGTTAGAGTAGTGAATGGAGCCTATTTACTAGGCACTTTGACATGATTCTGTGCTCTTCCCCGTAGATCAGGGCTTGCACATATAGCCTAGGGGATAGATTCGTTAGTATTAGGGATAACCTGTCCTGTAGTGAGGGTATTTCATGGAGCCGTGCTGAATTGCGGCCTGGTAGGCCTCAAACGGGAGGGACTCCATCTTTCTTTCTGCTCCGGCAGCTTGGGATTCTTCTAGGTCAAATACAATGTTTTAGTTATGAGGTGTTATTCGCTTGGAGAGAACCGGTTCAGGCCGGCCCTTATCGAAGGATTGTATTTTTCTTCATGCCGAAGACACTACATCAGGCCGGCCGGCTGGGAACGTGTCCTTGGTACGGGGAGGTACAAGAATTTGGTGGGCGGCAGGTTACGGGCCGGAATTTTCCATGAGGAAATGCACCTCTATATTAGTGAAAGTTTGAGGCAGTTACATGTTCAGTCCGTAGGCGGCATCTAGCCGTTAGCAGTAGAGCTACTACTTATTCCAGGGAAGACAGACGCCATCTTGAAGGCGGAGAAGAACTGAGAGACAGATGCTTTCCTAACAGAATAACCAGAGAGTAGAGAGTAGCCGATAAGGAAGAGGTCCCAGTGACTCGGAGAAGGGTGATTCCAGGCGAGCCGAGGCACAGACGAGAAGGGAGCCTAGATGACCACTGAGTGCAGGCTACATACTACTAAGGTGATGTCGACCCTTTCTTATTAGAGTGTACAATTTAATCTTTCACTTTTCTTTGCAGGTTATGTGTTATATCGTAATGTTATGTGATTGTATGTGCAATGAGTAATAAAGTATCCAGTTTGTAGTGAACCAACATATGCTGTGTGTTCTTGTATAAGAGGGTAGCCTATTCTTCTAGTCAGCTGCGGCTACATGAACAGATGTTAACCCTGATCAGGTAAGTGGTAACTGAATAAGGGAAAGAGGAGCCCCTCAAACCTGAGAACAGGCTATGCCCGAACTGGCAATCCTTGTGTGATCTGATGAATAGTGAGACTGATTCCCTTTTTGTATGTTATGGTGATCATAGGATGAACTGTCGTATGAGACTGCCGTCTAGGTAGAGAGGTCTGGGTTCGTATGGGACCGCGAGGCCGCCACTTGTGATACTGTCGTATGGGCAGAGAGGTCTGGGTTCGTATGGGACCGCGCGGCCGCCACTTGTGATACTGTCGTAAGGGCAGAGAGGTCTGGATCCGTATGGGATCGCGAGGCCGCCGATTGTGCTGAGACTGCCGTCTGGGTAGAGAGGTCTGGGTTTGTATGGGACCGCGAGGCCGCCACTTGTGATACTGTCGTAAGGGCAGAGAGGTCTGGATCCGTATGGGATCGCGAGGCCGCCGATTGTGCTGAGACTGCCGTCTGGGTAGAGAGGTCTGGGTTCGTATGGGACCGCGAGGCCGCCACTTGTGATACTGTCGTATGGGCAGAGAGGTCTGGATCCGTATGGGATCGCGAGGCCGCCGATTGTGCTGAGACTGCCGTCTGGGTAGAGAGGTCTGGGTTCGTATGGGACCGCGAGGCCGCCACTTGTGATACTGTCGTATGGGCAGAGAGGTCTGGGTTCGTATGGGACCGCGAGGCCGCCACTTGTGATACTGTCGTATGGGCAGAGAGGTCTGGATCCGTATGGGATCGCGAGGCCGCCGATTGTGCTGAGACTGCCGTCTGGGTAGAGAGGTCTGGGTTCGTATGGGACCGCGAGGCCGCCACTTGTGATACTGTCGTATGGGCAGAGAGGTCTGGGTTCGTATGGGACCGCGAGGCCGCCACTTATGAGATCTTGGTATGCATAGTAGGAATCCCCTGTCCTTAGGTGATAGATATATGTGGTTGTAGGATTGTAAACATGTTCTAGGGAGGGGGTAACGTTCTGGCTGGGTTAGTGAGGCTCTGATGAGCGGGTTCTATCTGATCCGAAAACCCAAGCAGAACACACTGTCCCTACAGTTGCACTCATTTTGAGTGGAGTGGGAATATTAATTGTTCCCCTTTGCAATCCAACACTTTCCCTACCGTTGCACTGATTGAAGTGAGAATAGTACATTTTATCCCGCCACTATCCAACACTATCTCTACTGTTGCACTCACTGGAGTGGGAATACTAATTTTTACCCTTTCGCTTTCCAACACTGTCCCTACTGTTGCACTCATTGGAGTGGGAATAGTAATTTTTACCTCTCCGCTATCCAACACTTTCCCTACTGTTACACTTATTAGAGTAGGAATAGTCATTTTTACCCCTCCACCATCCAACACTTTCCCTATTGTTGCACGGACTGGAGTGGGAATAGTAAATTTTTACCCTCCGCTATCCAACACGTTCCCTACTGTTGCACTCACTTGAGTGGGAATAAAAATGTGTACCCCTCCGCTATCCAACACTTTCCCTACTGTTACACTCCCTGGAGTGGGAATAGTAATGCTTACCCCTCTGCTATCCAACACTTTCCCTACTGTTGCACTGACTGGAGTGGGAAATTAAAGTTTAAAGTTGTTTAAATAGTTTAATGTTTTAATCTATAATAGAATGTTTTTTTATTAGATTTTATGTTATTGGTGGGTGTGTATATAGATAAATATTTTCAGTTTTTATATAATTTTAAAATTAATATTGTATTAATTGTTTTAAAGTAAATATATATTAATTAGTATGTATGTGTGTTAAACTTTTCTAATTACGTTTATTTGTTATATTTCTTATATTTGTTAAAATGTATATTAAATCTAATTTTAGTTTTTTTAATTAATTTAATCTTTTTATGTATTTAAAATTATTTTATTTTATATATATTTAAAAATCAATATTTTGTTCAACCATATTTTTGTCATCTATATTTTATTCTCAATATTTTGTACTTACCTGTTTAAGTACAGAGAGTCGATATTTTTGCATTCTATATTTTTACCTCGATATTTTTGACATCTATATTTTTGACGTTGATATTCTGTCAGTGAACCCTATTCCACTATATGCGACTTGATTCTACACCACTTCACTCAACGTCACTTCACAGTACGCTATTACAATGTACGCTACTACAGTCTAACCCACTACACTCTAAACCACTTCGCTCTACAACACTCCACTCTACGGTTTTCCACTCTACAACACTACACTCTCAACCACAACACTGTACACCACTCCACTCAATACCACTCCAGTTTAAGCTATTCAACTGTTTGCCACTGCACTGTACCTCACTCCACCCTATGCTCTTGACTCTATGTTACTCCACTGTACGCCATTCTACTGTAGGCTATTACACTCTGTGCCTCTCCACTCTACGCTACTACACTCTACCCCACTCCGGTGTACACTATTCCACTATTTGCCAATCCAGTAAACACTCTCCACTCTACATCACTCCCCTCTACACTATTCCAATGTATGCCACTACAACATACATCACTCCACTCTATGCTGGTCGACTCTACAGCATTCCACTGTATGCCACTCCACTCTATGCCACTGCACTGTATGCCACTCTACGCTATCCTACTGTATGCCACTCAAGTGTAACACACTCTAGTGTATGCCACTGCACTGCACACCACTCCACTCTACGCCATTCCACTGTATGCTGCTCAAATGTATGACACTCCCATCTAAAACACTCCACTGTACGCTCCTACATTATACACCAATACAGTCTACACTCTCTATGCTATTCCACAGTACACAGCTCCACTGTACAACACTCCACTCTCCACTCTATGCCACTCCACTTTACATCCTCCACTGTGTGCAACTCCAATATATGACATTCCACTGTATGCCACTCTGCTGTACACCACTTTTCTCTACCCCACTCCACTCCACTCTTGCCACTCCAGTCTACACCACTGCTCAATATGCCATTCCACTACACACCACTCCAATCTTTGACAACCCTCTCTATGCTATTACACTGTACATCACTCCATTTTATGTCACTCCACTGTACGCCACTACACTATAAGGCACTCCATTCTACACCACTCCACTCTTTGAAACTCCACTCTATGCCACTCCACTCTATGCCAATGCACTATACGCCAATCTACTCTACTCACTCCACAAAACTCCACTCTATACCACTCCACACCACTCCAGTCTATATTACTGCACTGTACTCCACTCCATTATACAACATTCCACTCAACGACAATCCACTGTACACTATTACACTGTACATCACTCCATACTTCACCCAACACCACTCCACTCTATGCCAATCCACTCTACCCTACTACAGTCTTCTCCATTCTAGGCCACTCTAGCGTATGCTATTCCATTATGTGCCACTCCACCCTATGTCACTGCACTGTACACCAGTGACACTCACAAATATTCAACTCTATGCCTCTCCATTGTACTCTACTTCACTGTATGCCACTCCACTCTACGCTACTCCACTGAGTGTACGCCACTCTACTCTAGAACATTTTACTGTATGCCACTCAACAGTACATAATTACATTGTACACCACTAGAGTCTACCCCTCTCCACTCTACAACACTCCAATCTACAGTATTCCATTTACAACACTTCACGCTATGGCACTACACTGTATTCCACTCCACTGTACGCCACTCAAGTCTACACTATTCTGCCGTACACCACTACACAGTGCCTCACTCCACTGTACGAAACTCTAATGTACTTCACTGTACACCACTCCACTGTACGCCTCTCCACACTATGCCTCTCTACTCTATGACACTCCACACTACCCCACTCCAGTCTAGCTAATCCACTGAATGCTGCTCCTGTTTATGCCACTCCAGTCTTCGTTATTCCAATGTATGCCACCACACTGTACCTCACTCCACTCTACACCAGTGCACTCTACAACACTCCACTGTATGCCACTCCACTCTATGCCCCTCTACTGTGCTTCAGTCTATGCTATTGCACTGTATGCCACTCCACTCTAACATACTCCACTGTACGCCACTGCACACCACTCCACTGTTTCCTGCTCAACTGTATGACACTCCAGTCTATGCCACTCCACTGTGCGCTACTTCACTTTACTCCAATACACGCTACACATTTCCACTGTACGATATTCTACTCAATGTCAATCTAAAATATGCTTTTCCACTGTACACCATTCCACAGTACACCACTCCATTATACACCACTCTACTCTACCCCACTCCACTGTACGCTATTACACTCTACAGTTTTCCACTCTGCAGCACTCCACTCTACAGCACTACACTGAAAGCCACTCCACTCTATGCCACTCTACTTTACGCTACTCTACTCTACACCACTCCACTCTCCGCTTTTACACACAACTCCTCACCATTCTATGCCACTCCACTCTACCCCGCTCCAGTGAACATTATTCTACTGTATGCCACTTCAGTATACGCCACTCCACTCTACGCTATTCCAATGTACACCACTTCACTTTGCAAGTGCACAACAACCTCCTTTGTCAGTGTAAGCCCTGGCTTCAGACACACCACAGGGGGGCGCAGTCATTGTGGAAGGCAGGCACAGCCCTATTCAGGTAAAGATGCTACTCCTCCCACCACTCCAAATGCAGACCAAGCCTATTCAGCCCAGCCCTGACTCATCAGACTTCTGGAGCCACGGCCCTCCTCCAGCCCCTGTCATCCAAAGCCAGACATGCAATGCACAAACCTAGCAGAGGCACACTGGATGGTTAGGCAAGAAAATACCTAATTTATAAAAGTGGTATTTTCAAACACAGAGGGGTCGATTCCGATCCGGGTTGGACAGCTCTCCGAGAGCTGTTCGTAGCCTTACCGTGAGACCGACCCGGAGCCGGAGCCGGTCCGTCCTGTTGATGAAGCACGATGCACATAACTGCCAAAAACCCGACTGACACGTAGGCTGTGACTCAAGCTCCATTCTCCGTCCGAGCCGTAACTCCTAACGCCGAACCGAGTCGCCCGGAAGCAGTATCCATAGCAGTTTCCGCCCTGACAAGTACGATGCTTACTTCCTACGCGCCGGATGGGTCGCCACGTACGGCACATCACAGCATCCAGAAAAGAAGCATATCAGCTACGATTCGCACCACAACTCAATCCACGGCTACGAGACAGACCAGCTTGCAACGGGTATGAGACGGAGCAACAAGCAGCATGTATGAGACGAACACATCATGAATCCCATCGCGGAGGTCATACCAGTACTCTACATCTATGACCGGATCAGGAACAGACGCGGACGGTGCAGACGGTAAGTCAGACACCCACCACACAAACAAACAACATGTACCCGCAAACTGTCACACACACACGCAGGGGATCCATATCCTAGCCACTAACAACAGGCCACCATAGGGGTTGTATGGCCATCACCACTACCCCCACTCATAGGGCTCCTGTTGCCCATCACTACTGCCACCCCCACCCATAGGGCTTATGTTGCCCATCACTACTTCCACCCCCACCCATAGGGCTTATGTTGCCCATCACCCCTGCCACCCCCACTCATAGGGGACCAGTTGTGCATCACTACTGCCACCCCCACCCATAGGGCTTATGTTGCCCATCACCCCTGCCACCCCCACTCATAGGGGACCTGTTGCCCATCACTACTGCCACCCCCACCCATAGGGGACCTGTTGCCCATCACTACTGCCACCCCCACCCATAGGGCTTATGTAGCCCATCACCCCTGCCACCCCCGCTCATAGGGGACCTGTTTCCCATCACTCCTGCCACCCCCACCCATAGGGGACCTGTTGCCCATCGCCCCTGCCACCCCCACTCATTGTGCACCTGTTGCCCATCACTCCTGCCACCCCCACCCATAGGGGACCTGTTGCCCATCACCCCTGCCACCCCCACTCATAGTGGACCTGTTGCCCATCACTCCTGCCACCCCCACCCATAGGGGACCTGTTGCCCATCACTCCTGCCACCCCACTCTTAGCTGTCCTGTTGCCCATCACCCCTGCCACCCCCGCTCATAGTGGACCTGTTGCCCATCACTCCTGCCACCCCCACCCATAGGGGACCTGTTGCCCATCACTCCTGCCACCCCACTCTTAGCTGTCCTGTTGCCCATCACTCCTGCCACCCCCACTCATAGGGGTCCTGTTGCCCATCACTACTGCCACCCCCACTCATAGGGCTTATGTTGCCCATCACTACTGCCACTCCACCCATAGGGGACCTGTTGCCTATCACTCCTGCCAGCCCCACCCATAGAGACCTGTTGCCCATCACCCCTACCACCCCCACTCATAGTGGACCTGTTGCCCATCACTCCTGCCACCCCCACCCATAGGGGACCTGTTGCCCATCTCTCCTGCCACCCCACTCTTAGCTGTCCTGTTGCCCATCACTCCTGCCACCCCCACTCATAGGGGTCCTGTTGCCCATCACTACTGCCACCCCCACTCATAGGGCTTATGTTGCCCATCACTACTGCCACTCCACCCATAGGGGACCTGTTGCCTATCACTCCTGCCAGCCCCACCCATAGAGACCTGTTGCCCATCACCCCTGCCACCCCCACTCATAGTGGACCTGTTGCCCATCACTCCTGCCACCCCCACTCTTAGCTGACCTGTTGCCCATCACTCCTGCCACCCACACTCATAGGGGTCCTGCTGCCCATCACTACTGCCACCCCCACTCATAGGGCTTATGTTGCTCATCACTACTGCCACCCCACCCATAGGGGACTTGTTGCCCAGCACTACTGCCAACCCCACTCATAGGGCTTATGTTACCCATCACTACTGCCACCCCCACCCATAGGGCTTATGTTGCCCATCACTACTGCCACCCCCACCCATAGGGCTTATGTTGCCCATCACCCCTGCCACCCCCACTCATAGGGGACCTGTTGCCCATCATTACTGCCACCCCCACCCATAGGGTGTAGGAGAGTAGGATCTGCTTCACCTGGGTACCCCCACTTTTTGCTGGTGTTTCGCTGTTTTTCGACCGTAGTCTGGCTGTGGCCCTGCTAATCAGGACCACAGCCTAGCTGCTTCCTCTCTAACATGGTTTCCATGTACATTAGGTACATATCTAATTGGATTCTGGAGTGCCTTATAAGCCCCTAGTATATGGTATAATATGTACCTAGGGCATAGGTACCTCAGAGGCCTACCAGGGGCTGCAGCATATATTATGCCACCCCTGGGAAGCACTCCAAAAGGACACCACAGGTCTGCTACTGCAGCCTGGGTAAGGGTGTGCTTGCACCCCTTACTGTGGTATAGGCTACCTTTATCACTACCCTATACAGACACATATAAACCTGTAAGCCACTCCTATGGCAGGCCTTAACAATCCTGAAGGCAGAGTGCTTGGTTTTGTGTGAGAGGGTGCATGAGCTGAGCCCCTCTGCAGCTTTCGGAAATACTTCCTTATAGCTGTTCTGTGATACAGTCATAAGATATACTCTTAAATGCATTAGACCTCGCAGTAAATGCTAACTTTGGGATGGCTGCATCAGAACATGTCGTGTTTGGTGTCAAACGCTTTGGAATACTAAACCCCCGCCAATTCTGGCGGCAGGGGTACCATTCCACCCATCTAGAGGGAGAGACATGTTCACACTGGCTAAACCCTGTAGGACTTTCCTGAGCCCTGGCATCACAAAATGGATGCCTCTGCCACAGACACGGGTCTGGCCTGCTGCTGCTGACCAAAACTCCGGCAGGGGAGGCCTGGACAGTAGGTTTCTTGTCGAACGCAGGTGTGACCACCTCCCCAGACAGGCTGATGTGTATTGGGGCTGGGTGGGAGCACTCTCTGGTGCTTTGAAGTCCTGCACTGGGGGCACGTTTGCTGTCCCTGTGGATTGCCCAGTTCAAACCGGTTGCAGGGGCTACCCCCCCCTGCTCTGGCGTGAAACTGGACAAAGGAAATGGGTGTAACCACCCCTCTTTCCAAGCCCACCCATAGGTGGGGCCTTAGAGTTAATCCATCCGCTAAACTTACTATGAGTATGGGAATCTGGTCCCTAGGACTTTAGATTAACCTGGACGAAACTCTGCAACATATATCCTGGACCTTTGATGTTCTATCCTGACTAGAAGACTGAAGAAATCTCCCTTGGGGTCAAGGAGTGACTCCCCTGCTTGGCAGGCACCAAAGAAGCAACTGACCGGTCTGCATCGCTGAAGCTCCCACCGGACGCTGAAGTCTTTGCATCACCAGAGGTGGATTTCCAGACTTTCCCAAGGCTACCCTGAGTCCACAGCAAAGCTGAGGCCCTTGGCTATCGTGGGTGACGTGGAACCGTGACCCCTGGACATCGTGATCTTTTGCAGCAACACTATCTTCCTGATCCTCCTCGAAGTTGTGCTTTGGGCTCCGAGTAGCCCCGGCCTAGAGCACCTCCTGCACTGAAGATAGTTGGCCTCCACTCCACGAGTGACCCGTGGGCCAGCTTCAAGTGCGACCACTTGAGGCTCCTTTGCGATCACTAGCCCATTGGCTAGCAGGTCCCCACAAAGGCAACTCCTTTTTTGCGTGGGCTTTCCTGGTTGCTCTAGACGTGCCCTTACTTACCCTCGCTGGGTGAGTCCATCAGACCTTGCTGGTCTGCATCGCAGTCCTTTCTCTGATTTCCAGTGACTTGCCGTTGCCAAGGCTTATTGGGTCTATTCTGGTCGCCGATACCGCAGCATTCGACAGACTTTGTGGGACAGCTCGAATCTGGCTCATGGACTTTGTTGATGCCTCCTGAACCTCATGGCTGAAGAATCAAGAGACCCATCAACTCACTTGAAGCACCTGACATCTGTGGGCATTGGTCCATCCTGCCCTAGGTCACTGGCAAGTGACCCAGACTATGTCCCCTCTGCTTTCAGGTTCCTTACATCGTAGATCCAGGCTTGGATCTCTCCGGACACTTCTCCTCTTCACGGCAGCAGCAGTTCTTTGCAGGCTCCCATTGAAATCGACGACGCGACCCGACACCAAAAGACACCTATGCACCCGGCTTCCCTGGGTGAGGTAACTCGAGTACTCCGGTGCTCTCATGGGTGCTAGCCCTAGAACTTCCTAAGTCCACAAGGGTTTGGTCCTGCCTCGATTAGAAGTGTCCCTAATCTTTAAATTTCCAACCGCGACATTGCTCATAGAAGATAACGGGAACCCACGGTTGTGTTTACACACTGCATACAGTCCCCGTGGATCCCCTGTGTCACTACCTTGGGTGGTTCCTTGGGGTCCCAGCGATTCTAGAGGCTATAGGCCTAGTGTCTATTCCAGTTGTGGTTCTTATACCACTTTTTTGGTATATGGTTTGGTACGCCCCTAGGGCCCAAACGCGTATTTGTGTTATTACTGATGATTGCTATCTTGTAACTTAAGTACTTCGAACTCCTGTCTCATAAAGAGACTAGAGGGGTGTGTGTTAACCTAAATACATATATTTTAAATATATACCTGGTGTGGTTGTCTTTTCATTTGATCATTCAAGAGATTATAGACTGGTAAAACAAGCTGTTTTACATTCCTTCAAGACTTAGCCTGAAGGCTGCTCTCCATAGCTACCACTAGGATAGCTTTCAATAAAGGTTGTCTTTAACCTTTCACCATAAGGGTTTGTTTGGACTGATACAGGGTGCCCACTATAACTAGTGGATATATCAGGCCACCTTCTCACATAGGGGACCTGTTGCCCATCACTACTGCCACCCCCACTCATAGTGGACCTGTTGCCCATCACTACTGCCACACCCACCCATAGGGCTTATGATGCCCATCACCCCTGCCACCTCCACCCATAGGATTGGTGATGCGCCACACATCCATCATATCATACACCAACATTAGGTATGTCAGCAAAATACATCCCCCTATCATCATGACAACAGTGTGTAGTCTGTGACAAATGCCCACAACAGTGATTATGACTTCAAACATACAATGTAACTGCCATCACATGTGTGACCAAAAACTGAGTGTGGCCTACACAAGGCAAGCATCACTATAGCACTGTGTCAATGTAAAAATAACACCCCCTCACTGTGTAGAACAAAAGTTAAGTGTGTGGTTCCAAACTGCAGCAAATGTTGAGCATTGTGGTGATGGGGTCTAAAGCCCCCCTCATCACAGTGACCAAAAGGTAAGTGTCATCATGGTCAAAGCTGCAAATGCCAAACAGCATGTATGATGCCGGTCCCAACACATGAAACACTTTTAGGGCAAACTAGTGGTTGTGTCCCATACCCACAGAGATGTAGCTAACAGTGCTGTGAAAACCTAACATACTCTCGGCCATGTGCAGACAAGCACCACCCATGGGGGCTGACAATGCATACAGTGTACAATGACACAAAAGCAGAAGTGACCATCACAAAGCATACATACATCTCGAAAATAGACACACAAATCAAAACAACCTGTGTAGACTGTAGGTGTCAGGTCACAAACTCCCATTCCATGACAGCAATGGGACCTAACAACCTGGATAAATGTGCAGAATGATGTGATATGACTCACAGGGACAGCAGGGTAAATCACAAAAACAACATCCAGACAATCGCCCACAACAGCAATAACAATGCACTGGTGCAGATGCACAAACACAAACAGGCAACCTCACACTGCACATCTGACACAACATGTGTGTGTGTGTGTCTCAGTATCCCCAGGCAACTACACAACACATGAGGGGGGCTGAACCACAGTGACACAGATGTGGACACAGTGCCATACAAAAGTAAACCATCATTGGGACCCCCTTAGTGGGCAATCAGGCATTGTGAGATGAGAGGGAGCACAACAGACACATGTGACACAAGCTGGAATGAACACAAAGGAACACAGCAAGACCACCTGTTCTGGATATCGTCCTTTGTGCGCCTTGTTGGTGCTTGTGCGTTCACCTTGTCCACAATCCTCGCCCACATCTTGGTTTTCTGTGACATGGGGGTCCTTTGGACCAATGTACCAAACAAATGTGGCTCTACTTTGATGATCTCGTCTACCAGCACTTCTAACTCACTATCTGTGAACTTTGGATTCTTCTTTGGGGGCATGGTGATGAGTGGTGGTGGTGAGTGATGTGTGTGTGAGGGTGCAAGTGAGGGTGGGTTAGTGTTGGTTTAGCTAGCTGTATGTGTGAGTGCTTTTGGTGAGGTGCTGATGGTGTCTGAGTTGTGTGATGGGTGAGTTGTGAGTGTCTGTGGTTGCTGTGTGATGGTGTTTGCTGCTGGCTGTATCTCCTATTTGCAAAGGATCATGGTAGTGATTGATGTCCTTTATATAGGTGCAGTTGTGGGTGTGTCTTTGTCCCAGTTTTTTGGGACATTTATTGGCTTTGTCATTGCTTGTTTGGTCCTTTTTTTGTATTTTTTCCTTTGGGTTTTCTAGGCATGAAGGAGACGTTCTTCTGACCGAGACGGACGCTGATGTTGGCTCGTGCGGGCTTCTCCACCTCGTTCACGCTGACTATCTTCTGTGTTTCATATGCGTCGGTCGCGGAGATCTCTATTACTTGTGGACCCGGTTTTCTGTGCATGTCGGTCATGCGGCTTGGGCTCCGTGTGAGTCAGTCTGGTTTTACACGCACTGCATCGTGTGGATCGGACATCGCGGGTACGTGTCGGTCGGGTTCATTCCGGGTTCGTGTTGGTCGGTGAAACTCGCGTCGGTTTTCTGGCCGGATCACTATTTTCCCTACGGCTCGGTCATACGGCTTGTATTCCGTACGTGTCGGTTATAATTCACACGCGTTGCATTGTACTGCACGGGTCATACGCCGCTGGTCCGTGTCGGTCGGTCTCTGGTCCGGGTCCGTGTCGGTCGGTACGTTTTGCGACCGGAATCGGAATCGGCCCCAGAGTGTAAAAATCACCCTCACTAAAAGATGCATCTTAACACTCTGAGTTCAGGCATACTAGACTTTATTTTTCAATCTTGTTCCTAGGGTCAGTTATGTTTATAAGATGTTATAAACAAACTCCCCATTCTGACCTATGGGAACAGATAGCCTTGCAATAGTGAAAAACGAAATTGGCAGTATTTCACTATCAGGACATGCCACACACATCAGGGCATGTCCTACCTTTCACATACAATGCACTCTGCCCACGGGGCTACCTTGGGCCTACCTTAGGGGTGACTAATGTAGAAAAGGGACGGTTTAGGGATTGGTAAGTGTGTGCCCGTGCCAGGTCGACATGGCAGTCCCAGATTGCACACAGGCTCTGCAATGGCAGGCCTGAGTCATATTTTACAAGCTGCTTCTGTGGGTGGCACAATCAGTGCCGCAAGTCCACCAGCAGCATTTGATATACAGGCCCTGGGCACACATGGTGCACTGTACTAGGGTCTGACAAGGAAATCAAATAGCCAATCATGGAATCACTAATCCGTAACAATAATTTACAGGGAGAGCATAAAAACTTTAGCACTGATCAACAGTGGTAAAGTGCGCAGAGACATAAAACCACCACCAACAGGTCGGAAAAAAAATACAGGAGGAAGGCAAAAAGTTCTGGGATGACCCTGCAAAAAGGTCCAAGTCCAACATCCACTCTACAACACTCCACTATATGCCACTCTAATATATGGTATTCCATTGTACGCCACCTGACTCCTCTGCCTTACCCCACTTCACTTTACACCACTCCACTCTATATCACTTCACTCAATGCTCCTGCACTGTATGCTACTCCCCTCTATGCTACTCCACTTTACGCAGCTCCAATTTCATCACTACACTCCTAAAGCTGGAACCTGCTTTTTAATTTAATTATAGATAAACCAAAAATTCTCAGAGACCGGAAATGCTTGAAGACGTTATCTGAGTTAATAAGACATAGCTGCATTTGTATTATAGCCCCTGTCCTTAAAGGGATTGGAGACTCAAGTGTAGTAGCAACGCACTGTCATCTTCAGGGACATAGAATCTGTGTGACTGAACGGAAACCCTGTTGATGTGTGCACAGTGCAAATGTGAAAAACTGAAATGCTCCTTTGCATAAAAACATCTGGTCCATAGAGTTTCGTTAAAGAGGTCTGTCCATGGGGGGGCGTGGCTATGCGGCATAGCAATATGGCCGCGAGCTAGAGTTTCTCTGACACTGTCCACTTCCCATAACAGAATCCGTCTCACATATCCTGATTTCGAGGTGAGATCTGGCCGTCGGAAGGTCCGCTCGTTCAAACAAGCCTATTCTGAGCACCGGAGGATTCCACTGACCGGAGATAGGTCGAGCTGAGGTTGCGGTCTGGAACAATCACGGAGCCGGGCGCTCGATTAGACGTTGAGCGGGGCGGCACTCTACCGTGGCGGACCCGATAGCGGAGACCAAAGGACACCCGGGGCTCCGGAGGAGTCCACACGTTGCAGGTGACCCTGATAACAGGCGGCACAGCGGGCGTGCCACACCAATGTGCCCTGAGGAGGGGCAGAACACGCTGCAAAGACCGGTGAGGACTCGCGCGCCTGGCCGGTGCCGGGGGAGGGGACTTGATACAGCGGCGGCCGAACGCATAAGTGGGAAGAAAGAGATAGAACCCGCCCAAGCCCATCTCGACTGGGTGAATTTGTATTGCACTGAGAAGGTTAGCACTGTGGCAAACAGCGGCCCAGGAAGTGGGACGTTTTGCAGTGACTCGAGCTGCCGCCTTGGAAACATTGTAAGGGCACAGAAGAGACGCCATCATAGTAGACACAAACAAACCCCCACCAAGGCTCTGGGGTTGCAGCGGCGACTCGGGCGAGGCACCGGTGGCGTTACTACCCTTCCTCCTTCCCCACCCGGTCGCACAGATAGCCACAATCGGCAGCCTTAGGATCCAAATAGGTGCGCAGCACGAGTCCACCCCGGTAGTGTTGAAAGACGGCCACCCGGGAGCCCAAGACACCCGCAGAGACGCCTTGCGGTGGTGGAGCCGCACCAGACAGGGCACAGAGGCGGGAGGGGGCTGGAGTTCAGCAGGCCCCCTGAGATCTCTCGAGGGGTTCCCTTCCCTCCCGCTACCTGGCGGTAGAAAGCCCTAGAGACGGACAATTGGGGATGCAAACTGAGGGGCGATAGACGACAGAAGAGAAGAGCCCAGATACCCCACCCATCGGGCCCTGGCGACTCCAGGTTGGCGCGAGGCTGCGACGCCATGGCTTCTAATAAGGGCTCAAAGGTCACCCAGGAAAGCAAACTCGACCGCTAAACCTGTTTGAAAATGGTGATCGAGCAGCAACTCCCCAAAGACAAAACGGCCACAGGAACGGAGAGTGAAGGTCTGGAGCTCTCCTCGAAGGACGTCATGGATGCCATCTCAGGGGTCCGAACATCCATGGAGCCACAGATGGATGCCATTTCCTCGGAGGTGATGCTCATAAGAGCCGACCTGGCCACCAACAGAGAAAATATTGCACAGCTTGAAATAACAACAGCCAGTCTGGTGAGCGACACTTCAGAGCTGCAAAGCAAAATCCAAGAATTGAAGACCATCCGCAAATTTGCCAAAGATAAACTGTTCGATTACGAAGGGCGCTCAAGACGCAATAATGTGGATATCTTGGGAGTGCCGGAGCCGGCGGAGGGGCAGGCCACTGACCTCTTCGTTGAAACTCTCATTACTACTCACCTGCAACCCAAGGGTCTGTCAAACCTCTTCGTAGTTGGAAGGGCACACAGAGTCCCGGGAGGATGGGCAAAACCGGGTGCACCTCCGCATCTGATCCTGGCCCACTTACTAAACTATTGAGATAGGGACACCATCCTGATGACGTCCAGAGTGGCTCCTCCACTGAAGTACGAGAACTCCGTTATGACCTTCTTCCCAGACTTCACTCAGGTGGTGCAGCGACAGCGGTGAACCTTCCTGGCCATGAAGAAAAGACTCCATGACAAAGGCCTGAAATATGCGATGCTATTTCCGGCCAGGTTTCGTGTGGAGGCCAAGGGAAGGTCTCGGTTTTTTGACTCACCGGTGGATGCATCAGAGTGGTTAGATGGCTGGAGGGCTGCAAAGGAACATAAGGGTCAGGGACATTGACACCGCTAGTGTGGAGCCGCCGCAGTGCGGCACAGGAGAATCAGACGATGAAAAGAGACTGCTGCATGGCACAACAAAGGCCAGGTTGATCCTGGTCAGATCGGCTAATACCTCTCCGGTACTTGTGGACTCATCCTCCTGAACGATAAGGTATTATAGTCAATTTTACTCGGAACATTGATTGAAGATCAGTAAATGGGTGGGGGAGTTAGAGCAAAACACTCCTCAACTTTTTCTGTTAGTCAAGTTTGGGGCGACAGGCACTCTGCATTAAGTAACATGGGCATTTTAAAGCCCAGAGTGCAGGGCAGCAGGGTGGGGGGGAGTTGGGTAGGGTTTGAGTTGTGTATGTTGGTTATCGCAAGCAATAAGGTAGTATCATTTCTGTGCATGTGGGAATGGACATAACGTAAGAAACAATGCATACGGATTGGGAGAAAAGCATTGGGGTGATGAGTTGGAACGTGAACGGATTGGGGGACAAAGTCAAAAGGTGTGTGGTACTTCAGCGTATTAGGAGTCATGCCCCTGACGTGGAAATGCTTCAGGAAACGCACTTAATAGGTAATGCATGCAAAGCCCTCAACTGATGGGGGTATTAGCTGGTGGTGCACTCCGGCTTCACCACGGGATCGAGGGAACAGGAATTCTGCTAAAAAGATCCTTCCCAATGACAATCAACACCGTGCTGACAGACACGGAAGGCAGGTATCCGGGGATCACAGGGCAGTGGGAAGGGCAGCCATTAACTTTACTATCAGTGTATGTACCCCCAGGCCTCCAAAACATGGTATTCAGAGACCTGAGCTCATTACTACTCTCAGTACCAGACGGCCTGCTCTTTGTGGGAGGGAATTTCAATTCTGTGTGCTCTGGTACACTAGACCGACACCCACACGGGAATTGGGTCCCTCCAACAGGTGGCTCCCAGATTTCTTAGACACAATGGGTCTGGTGGATGCTTGGCTGTCTTATCACCCTGCAAGCATTTAACATACATACCACTCTGGGGCCTCAATAAAGGTTGTCTTTAACCAATAACCAATAAGGGGTTGTTTGGACTGATACAGGGTACCCACTATAACTAGTGGACAGCATATATCAGGCCAACTTCTCACATTGGTGTGCAGCGTGTGGGATTCCATCTTGCTATTGTTTTACCAAATAATCTCAATTGAGTGATTAACTGAAAACCACTAAAGGTACCCTAGGTACATATAATACAAGCTTTAGAATACAGTAAGTTTTACTGAACTTAGAGGTGTGTGTAAGGGGCTAGCACACCCTTTCTACAACTCAAGAGAGTTTAGTAGGCCACACTAGAGTAGGTAGTGCAATACACTACACCACACTAGTAATGTCTTCAAGGCCAGGAACCAGTTCGTCCTTGCCAGAAGCCAATGGGCTTCAAGATTCCCAGTATAATAGCCTCCCATTCATGGAACTGAGGGCATTATGTACAGCTAGGAAACTGAAGACAGGCAAAAGTCCAACTACCTAGCATCTCATAGAGGTACTCAGGCTGGATGACCTTAGCAGATCTTTAGGATCTGAAGGGTTAGGCAGAGTGGGTGGGACAGCACCTGAGGAAAGGCCTAGGGGTGTAACTCCCCATGACCTGACCTCTGAGGCTGGCCAGGCAGATAACAATGATCTGGACCTGGGAAATCCAATTCCCCTAGAAAGTGATGGAGAGGACCAACATAGACCCCTCTTTGTCCTTCCTGGGAGAGTTGGTGGTGGGCATAGAAGGTCAAGATCTTCCTCCAGGGAGTCTAACCAGTCTAACTCATCTGTAGGGACCTCAATCTCCTCTCAGGAGAGAAGGGAGAGACTGCTTATGTATGAGGAAGCTCAGCTTGAAATCAGAAGAAAGCAGGTAGCCCTAGATAGGGAGGCCCTAGAGCTCTACAGAGCTAGAAAAAAGGTGGGACTAGAGTCCCATGGTGGCAGCAACATCCCTAGAGATAGGGAGAGGTCTTATGACCATATAAACCTGAATACGATTGCCCCTTCCTACCAGAGTGGGGATGACATCCACAAATGGATAACTGCACTGGAAAGGGCCTGTAAAGTACAAAGGGTCCCCAGGAGCAGTGGGCAGCAATCTTATGGCTCTCCTTTGCAGACAAAGGTAGAGGTAAGCTCCTCTCTGTTAGAGAGAAGGAGGCAGATGATTACAACAGTCTGAAGAGTGCCTTAATTGATGGGTTTGGCCTAACCACCGAGCAATACAGGTTAAAGTTCAGGGATACCCAAAAGGCACAGACTCAAGACTGGGTAGACTTTTTAGATTGTGCTACTAAGGCTCTGGAAGGTTGGTTACTTGGCAGTTAAGTGCATGACTATCAAGGATTGTACAATTTAATTATGAGGGAGGAGATCCTTAATAATTGTCAAAATCAGCTGTTGCACCAGTAACTGGTAGACTCAGATCTGACCTCTCCCCAAGAATTGGGAAAGAAGGCACACAAGTCGGTCAGAACCAGGGTGAGGCAGAAGGTACAGAACCAAGGTAGTGAACCCAAGAAGCAAGATCCTAAAAACTCTGACATAGAGGATGTTTCCATAGTCCAGTCTGCTGGTGATCAGTGCTTGAGTGACGATGTTTAGCGTAAGCCAATCTAAAAACGTTCTTGAGGACTTTGAAGGTGTACAAGCAGGAGGAGGTGACCATGTTGAGCTAGTTAGACATCAAGACTTAATTGCTGTTTATGATTCCTAGCTTCTTTGCTAATGTTGATGGAGTGGGTGTTGTTCATAGTTCTGAGGGCCACCAAGCTGCAGACCGTAGTATAATGATGTTATACGTACTAGGACCCTCCTGGTCCCGGGGCAGACTCTAGACAGGTTCTGAGTCATAGCTGGGAGGTGTTAGAGTTTGATTAATTGTAAAGTCTGATGTAATGCGCTGTGATTCTAGGCAAATCAGTTAATCTCCCGTGCCTATGGACGATGCCTCGAGACCATCATGGGTGATTAGCAGTGCAATACAAATCCAAGTATTATTATTATTATTAATGTGCTGAAGAATGAATTAAGGTTTAACCATAGCTCCTGTGTGGCGCATTTAATCTGCATGCTGCAGGGCTGGGGATGACACTACATCTCGCAACAAGTAAGAGACATGTGCCCGAAGAAAACGTGACTGGTCTCCCTGAGAGTTTGCAAAGGTACAGCAAACTATTTATGCAAGCCACATGTGCCCGGAATCGATGCAAAGCAATGTGCAACCTGCACATGTAGAGTTAAAGCACTGTTCCAGAATGTACACGGTCACAGAAGAAATCAAAAGCCCTACAGAGGGGCATATTGGAAACACCCGCCAAAACTGTTGACAAGGTGGAATCAGAAGAGGCAAGAAATAACGATCACATCTGCAAGGTACAAGAAACAGAAACTTACTCACTGTCAATGGTGATTGAAGCCAACTGTGGCGCATATTCCTGCAGCGACTTCTGCTTGCAGAAGTTGTCGGTGTCACCCTGCACGGTGAAAGCCAACACAATGTCGACAGAAGTGAGTGCGAAATACACTGCAGCCACATTCTTGAAGCCACCACCACCGTTCGACACTTCTAAGAAGTAGAACATCTGTGCCAGGTGGGCTGTGTGAATCAAAACATTTGATGCACATAGAAGTGCTTGAAGAAGAAGACAAAGAGAAAATCATCAAATACTTTTAAAAACCTTGCAGGCGGAGTGAAAGAAGTGCTAAAGAAGATATCCCAAACTGAAGTAAAATCATACCAAAACGTAAAAGAAGCGTTGGAGGCCAAGTTCAACCCAATGCCGAATGACGACTATAGGGGCACATGCATCAACAATGCCATTTGCGATTCCTTATTAGCAAAAAATAAGGAATCGCTAATAAGGAATAGCAAAAGGCTATGCATGTAGGAATCGCTATTCAAATAGCGAATCCTTAACTTTCCTTAATTGCTACTAGCAAATAGCGAGTAGCAATTAAGGAATGCCATCCCAATCATTCCTATGGGCCTCCAGGCCCATAGGAATGAATTGGAGATTGCATGAGCAAATAGCGAGTACCAGTAGGTTCTCGCAAATTGCTCATGCAATTTCAAGGGTGCAAGGGTGTCAAAATGACACCCTATTGCACCCCTGAAATTGATATGTGCACATATGTTGCACACACACATGCTCTAAGGGCATGTGTGTGCGCAACATGAAACTTTGAAAAATGCACAAATGTGCATTTTTCACACTTTTAGCAAATTACCATGCAGTTCATCTTCATGGTAATTTGCTCCCCCTATTAGCGAATTCGCTAATTTTTTAACTTTCATGCATTGCATTTAAGGAATCCCAAATTGAGATTCCTTAAATTAAGGAATCTCAATTTGGGATTCCTTAAATGCTATCGCTATTTAAGGAATCGCTATTTAAGGATTCCTTAAATAGCGATTTTTGCTTTTGGGTTGATGCATTGGGATTGGGTATTTTTAACTCAATACCGGGAGCTATTAGCGAATCGGTATTTTACCGACTGGATTTCGGCTTGATGCATGAGGCTGAAAGAGAGATATATCTTCAACAAAGCACGACAACAGGTTGGTGAAACAAGGGATGAGTTTGTCAAAAGACTTGGGGCCAGATGTACGACCCTTACATTTTACGACTCGCAAATTGCGTTGCTTTGCAAAATGCTATTTACAACAGTGTCTCGAAAACTGTTAGCGATTCCTAATGGGGTCACAAATTGCCTTCCTCATTAATATTCATGAGGCAGGTGCTATTTGCGACCCCATTAGGAATGGCCAGCACTCACAGGGATGGTGGCCTGCTGGGGTCAGCAGACCACCATATCTGTAACTGCTTTTTTAGTAAAGCATTTTTTTTTTATTGCAGCCCGTTTTCCTTAAAGGAAAACAGGGTGCATTTAAAAAAGAAAAATTAAATGACCACTGCCTGCCTAAAGAGCAGTGGTCCCTGGGACTACTGCCGGCTGTTAAAAAATATTTTCACACACACTCACAAAGGGGAAGGGGTGCCCTAGGGACCCCGACCTGTTTGCTAGTAGTTTACCACCGACTTGAAGTAGATGGTAAACTGCAAGTGTTTTGCAGCCGCAAATGCAGTCGCAAAACAATGTTACATTACATTGTGACTCGCTATTAGGAAGGGATGCCCCTTCCTAAGACCGAGAGCCGCAAATGCTATTTTGCGAGTCACATACTCGCAAAATAGCGTTTCTACATGCCAGGGACCATTTTTGCGGTTGCAAATGGCCCGATTTCCCGTTTGCAACCACAAAAAACGGTTGTACATCTGGCCCACGATACCCTACTTAAACTGAAAATTATGGGACCTTACCAACGAAGAAGCCATGTGCCTTTCAGATTTATTTAGAAGACACATGTTGAGAGAAATACACAGTTTGGAGAAAATGCTGATGGCTGCGAGAGCAGAAGAATGAGTAGACTGACAAGCTGATAACATGGAAGTAGGAATAGCTCACAATGAAACAGTCCTGTTCATGAAAAGCAAGCAAAAGCAAGATGCACGTAAGACGACATATTTAAAGAAATCAAAGCTATGCTTCCAATGTGGATTTTCTTTTCTCCATGAAGGTGATTGTCCAGACATCTGGCAAGTGTGTAAAGGTTGCAGGAAAGAGAATCATTTCATAGCTGTGTGCCGAGCTAAGGAAAAATCAAGTGCATCACGACGGAAAAAAAAAAGATGAATGCAAGAACATTCCAGAACCACTTTAGCCACGGCCACAAAACCAAAAAGCAACATGAGCTACAACAAGTGGAACCCAGGAAAAATCAATTGCACCAAACTCATCGTACAAAAGCTCTTCGACGTCACTATTGAGTACCAATGAAAAAGATGGGTATGCTCTGATAGTATCTATCAGAAGGAAGAGTGCACATGTAGGTTAAGCTGTCAGTAAAGAAGATTACAGTTCAATGAAAACCCACCAAACAGAGCGACAAACCTCTTTTGGACACAGTTCCAAAATCATATTGAAAATGAACGGTCACCCAATAACTTTCATCATAGAAAGTCATGCATCGATTAATATCATGCCAGTGGAAAGGTTTAACTGCTTATCCCCTGTGCTTCACCTTACCTCATCAGACACAAAGCTATATACCTGGGCCATATCTGAACCGCTGCAAAGCCAGAGGTAGTTCACAGCAACAATGCGATCAAAAAGACATCGGTGCAAGCCACCATTCGAAGTTAAACAGGGGACTTCATTGAGTGTCTGTTTGCTGAGCTTTGCCACCTCTGCTGACATGGGGTTGATGTCCCTGAATTACAACCTCTGTGCTCAATCTGAGATCACAAGTCGATTCCCATTGTTTCTCCATGGCCTGGGGAAACTCAAGAAAATGAAAGTACAGCTTCATATCAATGACCACATCCGCCTTGTTGCACCGCGACACCGTAGAGTTGATTTTCATCTACAAGAAGCTGTAGAGAAAGAACTAGAAGCACTGTTGAAACATTAAATCATTGAACATTCCACAGGCCCCACTTCATGGGTCTTGGCCATAGTCGTAGTACCAAAAAAAGGCAGTAGCGGATCTGTGCGCATTTGCGTTAATATGCACCAGCAGAACAAAGCCATTGAGAGGGAAAGCACCCTGTTCTTCTCATAGCAGACATGATCATGCAATTGAATGGAGCCAAAGTGTTTTCCTGTCTTGACTTGAATAAAGGATACCATCAACTTGAACAGGAGGAGAACATCAGGTACATTACTACCTTTTTGACTCATGCCGGTTTGTTCAGATATAAAAGACTGAGTTTTGGAGTATCTTCGGCTGCTGAGATATTTCAGGATGTTATTCGCCAAGTGATTCAATCTGTCACACATGCTTTCAATTACAGTGATGACATACTGGTTTTTGGTAAACACAAAAAGAACATGACAAAGCCCATAACCAAGTGTGCCAGTTACTTGCTGAAGCAGGATTCACTCTAACTGCTGCAAAATGTGAGTTTCACAAAATCAAACTTGAGTTTTTTGGGCACATATTATCTGATGGGGGGATGACGCTAGATCTGGACATGGTGCAAGCACTGTCATCCAATTGCCCCACTAAGAAGTTAACATGCAATGATCCATTCTAGGCATGGCCAGTTTTGCTCAAGTTACATTTGCAACTTTGATACAGTGAGTGCCCCATTAAGAGACTTGATCAAACAAAATGTACAGTTTTATTGGTCTCCAGAATGTGACAGGAGTTTCAGAGACATTAAAGTTGCGATTGAGAATGCAAACAAACTGGCCTATTTCGACCCCAAGTTACATACCAAGATAACGGTTGATTTAAGCCCAATAGGGCTAGGGGAAATCTTTGCTCAACACAATGGTCTTCTGAATGCTCAGAGATATATTGTGACCTATGCCAGTCGGAGCCTGTCTGAGACAGAACGTGCCTCCTCTTAGCTGGAGAAGTAGAGTGTGGCTGTGGTGTGGGCCTGCAAACATTCTCATGAATTTCACGAAATTTCATGAATTCCTCTCATTGAGAGGTGGAGGTTAAGACTTCAGTATGACTAAGAGATTGTGCGCAATCCAGGGAAAGATCAGAACCCAGCAGATTACTTGCCATGAGTGCCGCTACATCGTCACAGTTCGACATCCAAGACAGCTGAAGCATATCTCAACTTTATCATAAGATCCAGCACACCAGCAGTTCTGTTGGTGGAACAAATCTTTGCTGCCACCAATAGTGATTAAGACATGATCGCCATTAAAGAAATTATTGCTATGCAATCATGGAGAAGAAATACCCTGCCCCTTTTTGATGATGTTGAATTTCAAAAATAAAAAAATGTACAGAATGAGTTTTCAGTTACACGAGAAGGCCTATTTGGCCAACAAGTTCATTCCATATGTTCCCATACGCTCCCTTAGATCTGGCGAACGGGCTTTGCTATGTGTCCCCAGAGCTAGGAAAGCAAGACAGGGGTCCAGAGCTTTATCTGTGGCAGGTCCTATGCTGTGAAACAGTCTCCCCATAGCTATTAGACTGCACAGAGAACATCTTCCTTTTAGGAAACAATTAAAAACTTTCCTCTTCCAAGATTAAGATACCATATTAATGTTATAAATGTACACGGCTAGTAATTGTTCTTGTTTATTGATGGTGCTAAAGGGCGCGGAGATACTCCTTAGGGAGTCGATTCCAGCGCGGTACAAACATGCAAATAAATAAATAAGGCTTAGGGGCCTATTAGGATGGCGGGCGGGCGGACTTTCGTCTGCCCGCCCCCCTAGCGGTGCTGGGACCGGCCGCCAGTGGTGCGGCGGTCCCGCACCGGCAATTAGGATGCCACCACCGTGGCGGTGGCATCCTCTATTTCCATCATTGTGGCGGGCGGTGCTCACAGCACCACCCGCCACAATGCTGGGAATGCACGTTGTGCATTGTCATGTACAAGGTGACAGGAACCGTGCGGTGCCTGCCACCTTGTCCGTGACAATGTAGGGGGGTACCATGGGTACCCCCGTGCATACCCCCTGCCCCCCAATACCCTGGGGGCCTGCAACGGGCCTCCGAAAGCAAACTCTGCATGGCTTTCCATGGCGGGGTCTCTGCCATGGAAAGCCCTGCACCGCTGCCCATGCTAATATGGATGGCGGTATCTAGCAGACACCGCCACCATATGCAGCCGCTTTTCGGCCCAGTCGACTGGTCAACCGGCGGAAAACCGGCGGACGGTCTTTCCGTCCACCAGGGTCCCCCCCGCCATACTAATATGGTGGGGGGAAATGGGTGGCGAGCGGGGTATGATGTAGGGCGCCATGCGGGCGGTGGCGATCCACCATACATCATAATAGACCCCTTAGTATTAAGACGCTCAAGAATAGTCATACCTGAAAGCCTAAGACAGAGGATCATCGACCTAGCTCAAGAATGGCACCATGGTATTGTAGCCACCAAAAGGGGTCTACAAGATTGAGTGGGGTTCCCTCGACTAGATGAACAAATTGAGAAGAAGCTGAAAGCGTGCAAATTTTGCATTTATTTGTCTCCAAAGTTGACACAGTACCAAGTGACAATGTCTGACCTTCTTGCCTATGCCTGGGAGAGGATTGCTTTTGATGTCTTTGGGCCTTTAGGAAATGGACACCACCTCAGGGCAGTCATCAACGAATATTTGCGTTTTCCTTTGGTGGAAGATCTGTCTTCAACAACCCATCCCAAAGTCATAGAGTGACTTGGTGACATCTTTGTGATGTGGGGCAACACCGACATCCTCAAATCTGACTACTGTGTACACTTTAATACCAAAGAATTTCTTGTCCTGCTCAACGTCAAAGACCAGAAAAGTACACCCCTCTGAACCGAAGCCAATGGTGTAGTTGAACGTTTCATCTGTACCCTCAAGAGAGTCATTCAACAAGCGTCCATGGAAGGAATCGACCTCAACGGAGCCCGGCACCAGGCCCTCCGGGACTATCGATCATCACCTTACTCTTCAACTGGTGAGAGCCCAGCCACCTTACTATTTGGGGGAGCCATCAAAACAAAACTACCTCAATTAACTCACAAAAGGAAAATGAAAACCTATGACTACCTCAATACAACCCACAAAAGGAAAATTAAAACCTATGACTACCAGCATTGCCATGTCCAGGAGACAGTCTTTGATGAAGGAGACTGGGTACTGCTTAAACAGAAAAGAAAACAGACACTCCTTTTGGTGATGAAACTCTACAGGTCGTTGCATGCAAGGGACATATGATGACAGCACATCATCCTTGACAGACCATCACTTGGGACACATCACATATTAAGCACCTACCTCGTGCGTTGTGACCCCCCGCCAACAGATCCTGCTCAAGCACCTAAGCCTAAGTCGCTGTTGCCCGATCAGGGTGGACCTCGATCATCTCGGATCACCCAAGCTGGCAGACATGTGTGAGCACCTTGATGACTAATTGAAGAGATGTGATTTGAATTATGTCTGCTACTTTTCATTTAACAATGGGGAGATGTGGCATATTGATGTTACACGCACTAGGACCCTTGTGGTTCTGAGCCAGACTCTAGACAGGAACTGAGTAGTATGCTGGGAGGTGTTAGCGTGTGGTTAATTGGAAAGTCTGATGTAATGCGCAGTGTGTGAGTGTATCCTGAAGAATAAAGTAAGGTTCAACCGCAGCTCCCGTGTGGTCCATTTAATCTGCATGCTCCAGGGCTGGGGATGCTACACAGACAAAGGTGTCTTTTCTGAGGATCACCACATCTGTTTTGTTGGAGTTGAGCTTTAGGCAGTTAGTTCTACTCCAGCTAGGGACTTCGGACATGCAGTAGGTGAACTTCATGTAGGTGGCGGAGGTGTCATTGGAGAGGGAGAGAATAAGCTGTATATCATCGACATAAGAATATTTATGCCCCTCCTCACCCAAAGACGACAATGCTACTAGTGAACTAAAAGGCAAGTCTGTTGTCATGTATATAACCTATTATTTAGCCTAGATTCTTATTATGCATGGAGCAACATTGAAGTATATTAAAACAAACGTAATGGTTTTTTTTACAGCTCACATCTTCCATTATGTATTTGAAGGTGCTCTCAAATGTTATAATAATAGAAAAAGGAGCTTGATTAAATACAATATTTGTCTAGGATCACTCAATGTAGTCAAGCGGGAAAGCCGGGATTAACTCCAGGTTTTCTAGTTTCACATTGTGCACATCAGCCATAGTACCGCCATGGGCACCCCTCAGTCCCCCCTCCCCCAGAATACATACCCAAATAACACACACACAGACTATTGAGTTGGGTAAAGTTTGCTGCAGGTTTATTACATATTCCAATATGTAATGGGTGGGTTATCTTACGGGCGATCCAAGGGCAGGCAACCAACTGGGCCGCCTGCCTGCCTGATGAGCCTGACTATCCATCGAATTCCGAGCGTGTGCCCCCAATCTGGAAGGAGAAGGAAAACAAAATTTTCAAATCACACGCTTACTCCCCCCATGGTGCTCTCATCCCACGCCCTGGCCCGGGGAACCAGCTCTGGCCCCCGTGTCTGAGCCGTACTTACTCAACAAATTGCGGGACGCAGACGACGGGCGTGCTGTCCAGCAGTCGTGCCAGCGGTACTGCCGCTCACAAGAGTCACTTTGGGCTCCTCGTCCAAATCTCTAATCTTCCCACACTGGGCTGCTGCAAAGACAAACAAATGTGAGGCAAAGGGAGGGGGAAGCACGTTCACCCTTAACGGGATATCTTGATGCGGAATAACCGATGTTTATTGTTAACCAATCTGAATCATACTCCTTCTAACGGCCGCAGTTGGGTGGAAGGCTGAGTGGACCCGCCGGGATCTGAACCAGTGACCCTAAGGTCGGCACCGGCCCCTGCATGGACGCCTTAGTCCATTGAGCCACCTGATCTGGCAGTGTGGCGCCCAGCCTCCTCGCGTGCCCAGCGTCCCCCTCTCCCCGAGATAGGGCGCAGTCCACCATAAAAATGGCCAGGCTGCGCTGCCCCCTCTCCCAGTGGGAGTCTTCTAACGCCCGGTCCGTCCCCTGCTCGGCGCCCCTTAACCTTGTAGGGTACCACCTTAAATATGGGCTCTCCCCGACGAACTATTTGGTCGTCGTGCGGGCCGTCTGTGCCTGGGCGCAAATCGGGTTGGGGGGGATTGAAGCATTCGTTCCCTGTGCTTGGAGCAGAAACATTTGCCTATTCAAAACACGCTGCCTGGAACGCTGGTGTTGTTATGCCTACAACCCGGTATCCCAGACAGTCTCCCATCCAAACCGGACCGGGCCCGACCCTGCTTAGCTATCGGGGTCAGGCACATTGCCAGCAGGGACTGCACTCCCTCACTTTGTTACGCGTGCGGCGCTGCCTGGGCGTTCCCGTTACCCAGAGTTGGAGCGCTGTACCGGAGCATCTGCCTGGTCCGAGACCATCCTCGACGCGCACATACCCCCCTCTGCATGCGCGAGCTCGCCGGAGGATTTCGAACTCAGCACCTGTGGGTAACCGCAGATGTCAGCGAAGAACGGTTAACCGACTGAATGTAGTTTGCCGACAAAACTTAATGGCTGAGTGCACCCTTCTTCTGGGATTTGACCGGTACTCCAAGGCTGAAGGCAGATAGCAATGGCAGGTGGTTTACCGTCAAGTCAGACGCTCTCCCGACGTGCTGTTTGAAAAGTATCGCAGGCCATTACCCAGAAAAGTGCTACTATTAATTAGGAGGTGGTCTTCGAGCCTTCGTTTGTCAGGACCCGGATAGGAGGAAGGCAGAGAGTGGATGCTAGATAGGATGATGATCGCAGGTGAGAGACGTCCTACCTAGCCTTTATCCTAAAGAGACTGAAAAGGTAGCTCGTTACCCAAGACAAGCAGCCAGCCTCCACGAACGGTATCGCTAGCCCCCACCCCACCATGAAGCACAAACAGGAAGAAAGTCGCCCTGTCCAAGCAGCAGCATCTTAAAGGGATCTCGGTTTGTGATCGCGTATAGTCGCTAAGTGGCCTCGCTAAACCCACGTGGTCTCTATGGTGATTTGAGACCATGTAGTCCAAAATTACAGATGGAATTAAGCGTTTAACAGGGTGATCCCAGCAGTAAGGTGAATGTGGGATGAATAATTTAGCGGGTGGAGTGACACCACTAGAGACATTTTATTCTTCCGAAGGGTAATAATACACAAACAGGGGATCCCACACGCTTAATGTAGACCCCACGATAAAGGGGGGAGCTTCCTGAGGGGATCCCAACCTTCAGAGGGCCCCCGTGAAGAACAAGACCAAGGAAAATTGGTGATATATAAAAGGCTCAAGGACTTCAGGTCAGTCTCACATTCTACAGGAAGCCCCATTATTTTGTCACGTCACTGCCTTCGCGACATGCTGGTGCGTTGGCACGAACGTACCTGTGATGTCTTCCCAGCCTGATTCCTTGCCAGACTGGGCCCTCAATAATCCCGGTTTCTAGCCAGGGCCGCACTCTGCCGCCGACCAGGGGTCCCGGAGATGCAACTCCAGGGTCAGAGGGTGCCGCGGCGCGCGGCGGAATGGCACGTTGCTCCCCCCGTTATGCTGTACTCTTGTCCCCCTCAAAAGGGAAGAACAGGGTGCAAGTCTCCAGTCCGGCAGGTGAGCCGGGGGGGGGGGGCACGACCCCATCTACCCACGTCACGGCCGAATACCCACCCACACAGGATCTGAACCCTGGCCACGGTATTCACCAAGCTTTTATCCCACGACCCAGCGACAAGCGCGCCGCCTACCTCGCGCACGTCCGGCCGCACCCCATGCCCGAGCGCCCTAAAACGTACGCCAGGCTAGACCCACCTGGGGCCACACGCGAGGCTCGCACCTCCCCCACCCGTGGCAATCGACACCACGGGGCCCCGTACAACCTGGTGCTGCCCAGGGACAGGGCCGGGGCGGGGGAAAGGTAGCAAGCAAGATTCACCGCTCAATAGGGGGCAATGACAACTCGACGACGAGCGACCTTCCAACGTGCGAAGGGTGCGGCGTCTAGGCGAACAAAGAGGTTGCCGGGAGGGTGGGGTAAGGCTAAATAGCCTCCCCTTCCCCACAGGAGCCCGGAAGTGACGCGCTTGTGCGTCACTTCCAGGCGAGAGAGAGGGGAGGGAGACACCGACCGGCGTCCCCGCCCCCTGGGAGGGGGGGTGGGGAGGGGTGACCGGTGCCCCGGCGGCACTAGGGCGCCGACCGCCAAGTGGCCCCCTGCGGGGGCCGCGGTCGGCGGCATAGATGGTTTCCCTTTCTCTCTCCTTTTCTCTAATATACCAAAGGTCACTGCTTTATTTTGAATTCTTTGTGCATGAGATTAGAGGGCTCAGCAGGCAGAAGCCCCTCAAAAGCTCGGGTCGTTTTGAGCTCGAAGATTCAAGGGGACCTCAAGTTGAGCCAGAGCCAGGCCCTGGCTCGTGGCTGGATCCTGGTTTCAGTGGCTCGCCCACCTCTAAAAATGAAGTGCAAAGAAATGATTGCACAGATCCCGTATTACACGGAAGGTTACAATACAAACACATAGCACAGGAGGTATATTTACAAATATAACAATATAACCTACAAAAAGAATTTTGTTGTATTCATTTTTCCAGCCTATGTATTTCGTATGTTCATAATGTTTGCCCGGCTATAGTCTAATGCAGTGCTTCCCACCGAAGGTTAACTTTGAGTCCATCCTGTGTTGTTAGAAAAAAGCACACTGAGCAGTCAACTGTACTATCTTGCCATTGTTCCCCTTTTATTGAATCAGTATGTCCTCTCCTGACCAGTGGCTTTGAATCCACAAGACCTCTCTCGGATGCACCACCAGCTGGTATTCCTCGACATAGGATTTTATCTTGGCACGTATGGTTTCTGTATGGCACTAGCATTACGCTAGGTGGCGTCAGTGCACTTTATAGAAACAGAGACCATGCACAAATGTAGAACAATGAAAGAAAAGTAAAAACGCCAGAGATGGTAATTTCTTTGTTTACTTCTCCGATCCTCAGGGAGAGGGTTCTGGATGGGGAGGGGGGGGGGGGAGCCTGGAGGGGGCCGTTGTAGAAAATATTTTGGTCAGAGCAGACCGGCTTTAATATTATCACTTTTACTTTTTTTCCGAAGAACTTCTTAGCCTTAGAGTTTTTTTATTTCCTTGCAGGAGTTTGTTTAAGGCGTAACTCATTAAAAGTGACTTTGTTCCTTCTCCAGCAAGTATATCTGTCGGAATGAGCAGGGGTGAGAGCCTTTCAGGGGAAGTACATACTTCACAATAGACTTTCATGGAGAGAGGAAAGTCAAGGGATTTCTTCCGGGACAAATTTGGTAGCAAAGACTTACATTTATATTTCGTCGGTTCTTTGTTTATTTAACTTTGGTTGGTATTCGCAGGCAATGAAGATGAATTTAGTGATTTTCATCTATTTTTTATTATTAGGCAGTGCATGGCATCAAGGACGTCAGCAAGGAAGGCAGTTTCCATATATAATTGATCCTCATAATGGTGACTGGAAGCATGTCCTCCTCCACCATGAACCTCATATACAAACTGAGCGACGCTGAGATAGTGCAGAGCCGTGCTGGGCTGCTCGTGTCCGGTACAGGGTCAGAGTAGGCACTTCCCATTCTAACCAGCTAAGCAAGCCAAGAGCCAGGCATTTGTGTCCGGCGCAAAGAGGACGCCAAGATGGCCGGGGGAGGCATAAATACCTCCCCCTCCTCTTTGTACCGGAAGTGACGTAGCTGGTCAGGGGACTCCTCCTATAGTCCCCCGTCTTAGTGGGGGTGGGGGAGTGCCAAATGCGACTAAGGGTGGCCGCCCGCTTAGGGTGGCCCCCTGCGGGGGCCGCGGGCAGCCGCAAGTCGTGAGGATTTCACCGAGGTTCACATGATCAAGTGTCTCAAAGAGGGTCTGTGGCCAACCCAGTGACTTCTTCCTCACTATGTGACTGTGCCCAAATTGGGGGTGTTCTGGGTTGGGGTTGGCAATTGTTTGAATGGGAAAATGGAGGCCACACGGTTTGAGGGAGCTAAACTCATGTCATTAGGAAGAGGAGTAGAACTACCAACATGAAGGAGTCGATTCCGATCCAGGTCGGACAGCTCTCCGAAAGCTGTTCGTAGCCTTACCTTGCGACCGACACGTTCCGGGAGCCGGTGCGTCCGGGCAGTGAAGTACGATGCGCATAACTGACACAATTCCGACCGACACGTAGATTGCAATTCCAGCAACATTTCCCGTACGAGCCGTACCTCCGATCGCTGATTGGAGTCGCCCGGAAGCAGTTCCCACAGCAGTTTCCGGCCGGACAAGTACGATGCGCAAATCATACGCGCCGGACGGGTCGCCACGTACAGCACGTCACAGCATCTGGGTAAGCAGCATATCAGGTACGATTCGCGCCACAACACAATCCACGGCTACAAGACGGACCAGCTAGCAATGGGTATGAGACGGAGCAACAAGCAGCGTGTACGAGACAAACACATCATGAATCCCATCGCGCAGGCCATACCAGTACTGTACTTATATGACCGGATCAGGAACAGACGCGGACGGCGCAGGCGGTAAGTCAGACACCCACCACACAAACAAACGACACGTACCCGCCAAATGTCACACACACCCAGGGGGTCCATATCCTGTACACTAGCAACAGGCCACCATAGGGGTTGTATGGCTATCACTACTGCCACCCCACTCATAGGGGACTTGTTGCCTATCACTAATGCCACCCCCACTCATATGGGGCTTGTTGCCCATCACTACTGCCACCCCCACTCATAGGGGACTTGTTGCCCATCACTACTGCCACCCAAACACTCATAGGGGACCTGTTGACCATCATTACTGCCACCCCCACTCATAGGGAACTTGTTGCCCATCACTACTGCCACCTCCACTCATAGGGGGTTTGTTGTCCATCACTACTGCCACCACCACTCATAGGGGACCTATAGCCCATAAATACTGCCACCTCCACTCATAGGGGTTATGTTGCCCATCCCTACTGCCACCCCCACTCATAGGGGATATGTTGCCCATCACTACTGCCACCCCCACTCATAGGGGACTTGTTGCTTATCACTACTGCCACCCCCACTCATAGGGGGTATGTTGCCCATCACTACTGCCACCCCCACTCATAGGGCGCTGTGTGACTATCAATATCAACACCCACACCCATAGGATGGGTGATGCACCACACATCCATCATACACCAACATTAGGTATGTCAGCAAAATACATCCCCCCTAACAGCATGACAACAGTGTGTAGTCTGTGACAAATGCCCACAACAGTGAATATGACTTCGAACATACAATGTAACTCCAATCACATGTGTGACCAAAAACTGAGTGTGGCCTACAAAAGTCAAGCATCACAATAGCAATGTGTCAATGTGCACTAACCACCCCTCACTGTGTAGAACGAAAGTTAAGTGTGGGGTTCCAAACTGCAGCAAATGTTGAGCATTGTGGTAATGGGGTCTAAACCCACCATCATCACAGTGACCAAAAGGTAATTGTCATCATGGTAAAAGCTGTAAATGCCAAACAGCATGTATGATCCTGGTCCCAACACATAAAACACTTTAGTGGCAAAGTAGTGGTTGTGTCCCATACCCACAGAAATGTGGTGTGGCTAACAGTGCTGTGAAAATCAAACATACTCTCGGCCATGTCCAGACAAGCACCACCCATGGGGGCTGACATTGCATACAGTGTACAATGACACAAACGCAGAAGTGACCATCATAACGCAATACATCCTGTGTAGACTGTAGGTGTCAGGTCACAAACTCCCATTCCATGGTAGCAATGGGACCTAACAACCAGGATGAATGTGCAGAATGATGAGATATGACTCAAAGGGACAGCAGGGAAAATCACCCAAACAACATCCAGCCAATGACCCACAACAGCAATACCAATGCACTGGAGCAGATGCACAAACACAAACAGGCAACCTCACACTGCACATCTGACACAACATATGTGTGTGTGTCTCAGTATCCCCAGGCAACTACACATCACATGAGGGGGGCTGAACCACAATGACACAGATGTGGACACAGTGCCATACAAATTTAACCCATTAATTGGGCACCCCTTAGTGGGCAATCAGGCATTGTGAAATGAGAGGGATCCCAACAGACAAATGTGACACAACCTGGAATGAACAGCAACTAAAACAGCAAGAGACTGACACACAACAGCACTACCCTCAGGGACCATACATTGGGGTGACACAAGCATGCATGATACGTCCACTGTGATGACAAAGGTAGATGTCGTACAAACTGTGAAACTCAAACATGTGTCCTGTGCCACAAACGTACATCACACCTACACAAACACAAATCACTCAGCATGGCCCGTCATCCAGGGACAAAAGTGAAGTAGGGGCCGAGCTATGCAAACATTCACATCTGTCCACCCTCAACACCACACACCTTGAACTGCACCAATGTGCATCAGTGAAGCCCACATGGACAAGTGACATTGCACATGCACCCATGACAAACACAGTAATGTTGGGAGGATCTAAGGTGCACAGACTCATCACACAAGGACAGTCTACAACCCTAGTGAATGACAGACATACTGCACAGTATGCGGTTTAATGGCCATGACGTCAAAGCTCCCGTAAACTTCGGAATCCCTGCCACAGTCCCAGGACAATGCAGAAGCCAAGGAGAACCACAAGGCACACATGCTGACACCTGCCAACATTGCACCTCTGAACCTGACGAGTGGGAGCAGTCACACACACATTCACATGTCTCAATCACCGAAAGGTACCACCTAGGGACAACTACATGATATTGTGAACAAACAAGTGCCATGGGGTCCCCTTACTGTGTCCCATATGCGTCTGACCACATCATCACCACTCAGAACTGACAAATCCCAATGATGACACACCAATGAACAGTAATGTGTCATGCACCCACATATCTGGTAGCCCAGGACAAAGATGTGGGATGAACACAGGACAACTCAGCAAGCATCAACAACAGGAACATATCAAGGGAACACAGCCTGTGTAGAAAAAGAGATGTGGACACACACACATGCTCACACAACACACACCATGGGCCCAGGCAATGTCACAGAACAACACACTTACTTGAGGGGACTCAACTCCTGTGGAAGCTCAGCTGTGCCAAACATAGTCCCAGGAGGTCTCAGTCATGTCAGCAGAACACTTGGTCAGTCAGCCATCAGTTACCACCCAATGAAGGCTCTGGTCACATCAGCCTGGGTACGGGAGTGTCCCTTAAGTCATCTGCACATACTCAATACATATGTTTAGCAAGTTGCACAGAGGACCCAGTTGCTCCTACACCAATGATGCCCACACCTGCATGTCCAGTGGAGATGTGCCCACAGTCAGGGAAATAGACAAATTGGACAATGGGAAGCACATCATATGTGCATGGGTGCAAGCCACAGATGTGACCATGCAAATGAAATGTTTTTACATAAATGTGCACAAATTGTTAATCATGACACACCCAGTTTGCTGCAGAGGATGACATGGATACCGACCAGAATAGGATACATATCTCATGGACCACATGGAGTACATCACATCAACACCTCAGTATTCAACATTGAAAATTCAGCATTATAACAGCAAGGTCATGGTAAACATCATCAACATAATGTACAGCTAAATCAAATTCACAAGGATAACTACAAATGCTTTGTTCAGCAAATTTGAAATTCAAATGCAAAATCCATGTAAAACAAAGGCCAATGGCCAGTCCATATCCAAAGTCCAAATAGTGTGTGAGTGACAACTGTCAAACGTTGTTTGCCTGCACTGCTAAGGACAGGGATCATCCACTCGGAGGGGCATACATGGGGGCAGGCCAGGCACCGCAGGGACAGGATCAGGGCTCAGCAGAAGGAGGCAGTGAAGGGGTGGTTGGTGCAGGAGAGTCACTGGCAGCTACAGTGGCGGTGTCTGACATAGTGGGTGCAGTCACAACTGTGGGGCATAAGTCAGATGATGTGGGTGCCGGCACAACTGCAGTGGGCAGGTCAGATGGAGTGGACTGGGTCCCCACTGCAGTGTCCAAGTCAGATGGGGTGGTCGTGGACTCTACTGCAGTGCCCAACTCCATGGGAGCGGAATGGGGTTCAGGTGAGGTCGGCAGGACAGAGGGGGGGCCACGGTCCCTACACCAGTGGCACAAACAGGCTGACCGGGGGGTGGGGGTGGAAGAGCAAGTGGTGGGGGGAGAGCCTGGGCATTTTGGGGATGGTGTATCTGTGGGTGGGGGAACCTGGGGCAGGGTATGGTGGGGGAACCTGTGGAGTGGTGGCCTGAGCGATGGAGGACAGAGACTGTGTCATGGAGCTGCGGGCGGGGGCAGGGGTGGGGTCTTGCTCTTCCGGGTCCGGGGGGACTTGCGGGTGGGGGCCTCAGTCTGCCTGCGCCTTGGGGAGGGTGTCTGGGTGTGAGGGGCACTCCCCTCTGTGTGTGGGGACTTCCTCTTCCCCTTGTATGCTGGATCTGCTGGATCAGTGGGGAAGAGGTCAAGGTCACAGAGGAAGAGCTTCTTGGGAGATGGGGTTGCAGGTGAGGCAAGGGAAGGGGTCTTGGAAGGAGAGGTATCGGAGGACTGCGGAGTGGTTGTGGATGCCTGTGTGTGTGTTTGCAAACCATCCCGTGTGAGTGTGGTTTCAGTCCCCTGAGGTTGCTTGCATGCACATCTAGACATTGGTTTGGGTGTTTGTGTGCTGCCCGTGTCTGTGGGTTTGGGTGAATGTGCTGGTGTGTGTGTGCTTGGGACAGGTAGGGTGCTAGGAATTGTGAATGGGGCTGGGGTGGGAGGGGTGAGGGACTGTTGGAGGAGGTACACTGCTGCCGTCAGGGAGGAGGCCATGGACTGATTGGTCCTCTGTAGGGCAGACATGCCCGATGACATGTCCTCCATGAACGACACCAGTTGTGTCAACAGACTGGTGTGTGCATGGAGGACACATAGCATTGATGTCTGCCCTACATGGATCTGTTGAAGCAAGTCCACATACTTCACACTCAGGGCAGCAGGGGACACAGGGGCAGAGGGTGCAGTGCCTGGCACAAAGGAGACATGCTCCCGAACACAGGAGCCTCAACGGACCTCTGGGATGGGAGCCGATGGGAGGGTGGTGGTGGTGGTGATGGTGGTGGCGGGGACAGCCTCACTAGCTGGGGTTTGTTGGCTGCTGACACCCGCCTCCACAAGGGAGTCATCCTCCGAGCTGCTGTGGTCCTCAGCTGGGGTGGATGGTGCTGAGGACTGCTCGGTGTGGCTCCACTTGTCCTCCGTGCCACTGGGTCCCTCCAACTCCTCGCTTTCTGACCCAGTCTGGCTCTGCGGCTCCTCCTCGTGCATAGCGCTGTCCCCTCCTGTGGCCGTGGATGTATCTGGATAGAATTCGAAAAAACAGAACAACATCAGTCACCTGCACTGACCGCACACACCACAGTGAGTACAGCACATCACAGAGAAAGCCCTGGCATCATCATCTGAACACTGCTCAAAGTGCTCACACTGTTTTGAATACGCCAATTGTCACTCTGACCATCAACCATGGCACTCATATCCCTCCTGGACTTGCACCCATATGTCTGTTGCATGTTGGATGCTAATACCCCAACGTGCAGACATGCACCACCTACACAGTTGTTGGACATGCAAGTGAACATGTAGAAGTTTGACACTATACACACATCACATCTCTTGCCACTGACTCAGTACTGGTGTCAGGAAGAAGGTTGGCCAGAGTCTCATTTCACATGCGTGTGATGCATACCAGCAACACACACTATGATGTTCTCATGTCCTGATAGTCAATGCCACAATGAGGTGCATGGAGCACATTTGACTCCAATGCAGGATCCCTCATAGCAAGTTAAATGCCATGGCACTGGCATGCCTGGAAAGTTAGTCATCACTGTCTCCTGTCACAGGGGCAGGGCATCCAGACAACAACAGTATGCACTGTGTCACAATCATAGGTCATGGGTAAAGCAAACTCTGCAGCTGACATGTCACTTGTCCATCCCCTGCAAACAACATATGCCAGACTCAGATGACCCCACATCATACAAATCAGACATATGAGTGACTGCAAACACAACTCCCTGAACATGAGCAACTCACATTCTGCTGTGCATGAAACACAGCTGCCTGAATTTCACAGTTGCATACACCATTGTGCACTCTCAAGTGATCACACACCTATGTGTCATACAGGTCTCGTCTCCTATAATCACATCTCAGATGTCCTGCTGACCCTCAAACTCATGAACACCCCAGTTGTCCTGAAAAGGAAGCCACACCACAATGACACAGAGGCAGACACCTGAAGGCACATGTCACTAAGCACAATCTGTAAGTTGATACACGGCAGTGGGAGTACAGAGTGTTTTTAAATGCCCTGGAGTAGGCATGACTGCCCAGGTCTACGTGAAACAGTGTATAGCCCTGGACAGTAGGTAGGTGGCTAAGCAAGTGTGACACACTTGATATACATACTCCTGAGGCCCAACATTTGGAGTCACCTGCTGCATGGGTGTGTTTGAAATACCCCAGGCACATGTGGTGAGTCAGACCAGCAATTGGAACACATATCAAGGGCACACACAGATCACATGTCAGACCTCAGGCATTGTGTAAACAATTGACCCACCCACGAAACACACAACAGAGTCCCGGTATCAGATGCTGTCCGGAACCTTAAGCATAGCTCACTGCAGGGACACAGTGCCCCAGTGAAACAAGTCACAGACTGTAGGGGCTACACCTGTGGATCAGATGAGGAGGGTGCATTACACAATTGAGGGACATGAGTCTGTGCTGCAGAGGCAGAATCTGTGCCATGTGTCCTAAGTGATTGGTCCAACACAGTTGCATCCTATGAATCTGGCCAATCCATTGAATTGTACGACTCGTACTCCTCTTCCACACCGTTCAAATTTTCACCTTCATGACACCCTAGAAATTGCAACATTGTTGTAGGCAGCCAACTGAATTTCCAGCGCACGACTCGTACAAGTTTTGAATCCGCGTCCGTCTCCATGACAGCCCATAGCCAATGAGTGCGCACGGCTCGGTCAACTAACTGTACAACGCGTGGTTTGAAAATCCACACGCACCCGTCTCCATACGATTCAATGGGCTATGCATGCGCATGGCTCGGTCCATGCCTGCATGACCCGTATGCATAATAGTCACCGGCATCGGATCACATAGCAGTCAATGGCCAAGGCGTGCGCACGGCTCAGTCCATGCCTACACGACGCGTATGCATAATAGTCACCCGCATCGGTTCACATTGCAGTCAATGGCCAAGGCGTGCGCATGGCTCGGTCCATGCCTGCACGACGCATATGCATAAAAGTCACCTGCATCGGTTCACATTGTAGTCAATGGCCAAGGCGTGTGCACGGCTCTGTCCATGCCTGCAAGACGCGTATGCATAAAAGTCACCCGCATCGGTTCACATTGCAGTCAATGGCCAAGGTGTGCGCACGGCTCGGTCCATGCCTGAATGACGCGTATACATAAAAGTCAACCGCATCGGTTCACATTGCAGTCAATGGCCAAGGCGTGCGCACGGCTCGGTCCATGCCTGCACGACGTGTATGCATAAAAGTCACCCGCATCGGTTAACAATGCAGTCAATGGCCAAGGCGTGCGCACGGCTCGGTCCACAACTGTGCAATGCGTCTCTGTAGAAGTCACCCGCGTCGGTTGACATTGGTGTGACTTGTTATTGGATTCCACACACAATTACTTGCCAGGGACTCAGGTGCACACCTACCACACCACAGCATGTGCCACACTGTATCCCATAACAAGTAAGGCTGCATTACCTGTGTGTGTAGGGGGGCAACATTTGGTTTGTTGTGTGGCACTTTGGTGCAGCCACTCCTAGGCTGTGCACATGTTCATGGGGACAGATTCCTTTGTGTGTTGTGCACATTACCACTGTGATGTGCAACTGTACAGTTATGGGCATGAGCCATCGACACAGTTGCAGGTTGGATATGTTTAGGACATGTCACATACACCCTGAGTCCTGAGTGGGATGGTATGTATGTCACAGTGAGACCCATAGCTACAATTCTGATGTACACCCACAGTCTGAGTGCATGTTGTGTCTCAGATGTGTCTAGTCCCATGTGCCCAATGGGAGACAGTCTCCACATCCATGTGGTTTGTGCATCAACATTGATGTTGTGTGTGTGTCTCAGAGACGTCTATGTATGGCCTGCAGAGACAACAGGGGCCACTACCTGTGGGAATCATGGTTGTTTTGTGGCGTGTACATGATACGCCATGTCATGCCAGTGTCCATGTGGCAATACAGGGACTCTGGGTATCTGCCTGTCAAAGAGCTGTGATGCCTGGGAGACATCAGTCCTCACTTGTCACTGTGGTGTGTGTTTGGAACGTGACAGCAGTACATGAGTACAGTGACACAGCCTAATGATTGGCCATTGCACTACATGTAACGTATGTAGACATGTGGACTTGAGATGTTAGATGATGGGCATGTAGGTGACATATTTGTCCATATCCAACAGCACACACCTCAGTACATTGTGTATTGTCATGATGTATCATGTGATATTTTGCTTGGTCATAGCCACATGGGTGGATGAATCGACAATATTCCTTTGTTCATCTCTGTACTGCGGGGCACCAGCTGTCTATAGACTGTTCCCAGACCTTAAAACCATGCTGAAACGTGACTGCATCCGACGGTACCGCTTCACCTGGCCACTGACTGAGGAGTTGGCAGAGCAGTTGGCGCCACATCTGCTACCTGGCCGGACATACCCTACAGCACTGACCCGAGAGGTGAAGGTGATGGCAGCCCTGCACTTCTTTGCTACCGGTACCTTCAAGTACACTGTGGCTACTGCTGGTGGTATGTTGCAAACTATGTTCTGTCGTTTGCTACGCGATGTCTTGGAGGGGATGTTGCATTTCCTTGACCTGTACATCAAGTTTCCTAGCTCAGGTCAACTCACTGACATAAAGGCTGCTTTTTATACACTGGGGAGGATGCCGAACGTCATCGGATCTATTGATGGTACACATGTGGCCCTGGTACCACCATGGGCACATGAGCAGACATACCGGAACAGGAAACATTTCCACTCCATCAATGCTCTGGTGGTATGTCTAGCGGACATGTATATCACACATGTGTGTGCACGTTTTCCCGGTTCTGCGCACGATGCCTACGTAATGAGGAGTAGTCGCATTGCAACGATGATGTCACAGATGCCAAACCAGCGTGCCTGGCTTGTCGGTGTGTACTGACTGTTTGCCATTGTGTGTGTTTTGCAATGTTGTATTCCACCCTCTTTCAAAACTCAGCTAATTGTTCAATTGTTTGTATGTAGGTACTCCGGATATCCCAACATGTCGTGGTTGCTGACACCCCCCAGGAACCCTGTGACACCAGCTGAGGTGCGCTACAATGAGGCACATGGTTGGACCAGGAGGGCGATCGAGCGGACATTTGGTCTCCTGAAAAGCCTCTTCCGCTGCCTGTACAAGACTGGAGGGGCCCTCCCATATAACCCTGCAAAGGTGTGCAAAATTATCCTTGTATGCTGCATGCTACACAACATGGCAGTGCGGAAGAAGTTGCCTCTCATCTAGGATGACGACGACCTACATCTGCCACCTGTGTAGGATCCAGGCCTGGGCCACGATGCCAGTGATGATGATGATGAGGGTGACGTCCGCACACAGCTCATCAACAACTTCTTCACCTGAATGTGAGTTTACAGGGTTGTTATGTCAATTTATTGAGTTAGCCTTACATGTGTTGGAGCTGCTCTGTTGCTGTTTGAGTGTGTCTGTGTGCTACTTGACTGGATGCGTGCAGTGATGTGTCCTTTCAGGTAGTCTGTACTCCACAATAGTGTCGACATTCTAACTTGTTTCTGTGTAGGTTTCTTGTGACATGTTTTGTGCATGTTTATTGCATTTCTATCCTGTACTGTTGTGCTTTTGACTGTGTCTTATGTCTGTCCTTCCCAGGGTACTTTGCCTGTTGTTTGGTCACCTCTGACCCCAACACCCAGAATCCAATCCCAGGGTGGAAGTTGTTGATTCCCATCAAGTGATGTACCACACACCCCTGGACTTCAATTCTTTGACACTTGGTGACCATGTGTCCACTGTCACATAGAATTACCTTGCATCTGTTGTGGAATAAACATGTTGCTGATGTGTAATGAACCTGTGCTACACTTTGTTATGTGCGTTGTCTGTCTTCCCACATCTGACTGACATTTGCTTACCTCACCTGTGGGTTTGTTACCACTGACTGTGGATAGGTGTGGTGTCTGTGCATTCCACTGTATTTCCGGTCAACATCATTGTATGCGATGAGTTACATGGCCATGGTGAGCATGTGTTGTGGTGCCCCAAGTGGTGTGTCTCCCTCACATGTGTCACATCACCATGACTCACATAACGGTGATCACATTGCTGTAGTAGTTAGCATGCACTGTGTTCTTTAGCAGATTATCATCTCCATGACAGATACCAAGCTGGAATCACAACAGAGGCAAGTATAGTGTAATGGTGAGTTTATTTACATACATGTGTGAGGATAGTGCACAGGATGGTGAGTGCTGTACATTGGGTTTTGTATCCAAAGTTCACAAAAGAGTTGGAAGTGTTGGTAGCTAAAATGTCCAGAGTAAAGTCCACAGTCATCTGCTACATTAGACCAACATAAACCCTCCATGTCATGCTGGCGAGTTGGGTTATATACGACAAGGTGAACGGTTTGCACACAAAGAACATTTTCCAGAACAGGTTTTGTGTCCCTGGGGGAGGTGCATGGCCATCTGTGTCTCACTTGTCCTTCTTCGGACAACCCCTCATCTTCTTCTGGGGGGATCCTCAGGTGTAGGCGTCTGTGGTGCTGGGAACTCTCCACCAGAGTCATCCTCCCTCCCTGTGGCATTAGCAGATCTAGTGGCAACAGATGTTGTGGACACACAGGGAGGTGTGGACATGCTGGTGCTTATCTGGCGGAGGCATGCCAGTATGTCCCTATGCACTGCAGTAAGTGCATCCCACTTGGACTCCATGCAAGCATGATGGGCAGCCTGCTCCTGTTGAATGTCCTTGAGGATCCCCACTACCTGGCCGAATCCTCCGGTGCTATCCTGGTACGAATCAATGATGCGTGCTAGTTGGGGGTCATCATGCAGTCCAGACCCCTCTGCAACCCGTGTCCTCTGCCTACCACCCCTCCCACCACCCCTAGCCACACGGGAAGGTCCTGCGGTGGCACGGACAGGTGACCCTGGGCCCCCTTGGGTGTTGTTACTGGTGGTGTTGTCCGTAGCTTCCTGGGTGGTCTGTGTCCCTGTGCTGTCGGAATTCTGTGTCCTTGGTCTAATCATGTTGGCGGGGATGCTCTGTCTGTTGCCAGATGTTGGAGGCGTGCGTGCAGGGGTTGCAGATGTTTGTACTGCTGGTGCTGCATGATGACTCACACCAGAGGTGCCAGGTTGTTCTTCGTCATCCGAAGAGGACAGAGACTGATCCACACCAGAGAGCTGAGGGTCCACCGGAGTCTGGGACAGGGACTCCTCTTCATTTGTAAGTTATGTTTCTACAGACATCAATGGTTCACATACATGACATTTGCAACTGTACGTCAGGATGCGTGCCTGTACACTGCATTGTCCAAAGTTGTCACGGACAGAGATTGATATTGTTGCAGCACATTGTCCAGCCATCATGAAGCATTTCAATGTGCATGGCAAAGTGTGTGCATGACCAGCTCATGTATAGATTTGACTGTACATGGCCATTACTACTCAAGGGCCATCACGTGGCTGACACAGGTGTGTCATTCCTGCCCACATTTGACCTTTAACGAGGACATGCGTGCAATTCCACTTAGGATATATTGCAAGATTGGGGCATGTGTGGTAGCAGTTTTTGCTAGTCTTTGTGCGTCACATTGGTGTGTTGGTACGACATGGTCACAGTCCGGTATGCCTGTGATCTCTTGGGAGAAAGTTTTTTTTCCCTGTGTTCCTAGTTCCCATCTCATTTCATACAAGTGATGATGTAACCGTAGCTAATGAGTCTGGTGCTGAGTTTTGTACGTGCATATGTGATTTGACTTGTCAATGTTCTCCATGGTGATATGGATTGAGCAAGGCAGCTATCATGACAGTGATAGCCAGTGTTGTGTGTGTTGCGGTTTTGCTGCTGTTAGTAGCATGTCTCCTTCAATCCAGGTTAGACCTTGTGTCTACAGTGTCTATGACAGTGAGTGGTGTGTTGTGTGAAGGATGCATATGTTGCAGAACGATGTAGGAGTGGAATGCAGCTCACAACAGCACCTAGTGTGAATGAGACCATGCTACGGTGTCAGCTATATTGGTGTGTCAGATGTCCCCTGTCAATGATGTATATGTGAGTTCCTGTGTGTTTTGTGCAATGTACTATATATGGATCTCCACACTTGTCATCTGCAAGACACACCTCCACAGCCAGGCCAGGGGCACACCTGGACACTGCATCCCCAGACAGTGAGTTTGAACATACGGTTGCAATGGCTGTGTGTGCGAACGTGTTTGGATTGGCCAGTGCATATGTGTGATTTGCAGCCACATCATTTATCAGGCCCATGTGTCAACCATCTTGCCCGGGCATATACTTTGTGAGTGACTGGTACTACGTGTGCAATGTGTTTTAGCAGAGAAGGTGTGTGTATGGCCAGCATTGGTGTTATTTGTTTTCAAGTCAGGACCCCCTTCTCCCCCAGGCCAGTTAGCCCATCATGAGGCGTGCCACCATTGCAGTGGGTGCTGGTTAACTTTCAGGATGTCTGTCAGTGCAGTCCTGTTGTTTTTTGGTGCCCAGTTCCCAGCAGGGCCTTGTGCTCCCACAACAGAACCCAGTGTCAGACATCTTGTCAGTCCATTTGCACTCCCTGTGAGGTAAGCATGGTTCAGTGTGAGCTTGCTGGACCATGTAGGTGGGTGGGGATTGCCTGTGACTGCAACTCCCATCATGCTCTTGACTACACCCCCCTTCCCAGCATGCCCATACATCCTTCCTTTTGACTCTGCTTCCCTGTGAGGGAGTGTGACAGCAATGGCAAGATGGCTGACTGTGCAGTCTTGGTGTTTGTTGGTGCCCAGTTCCCAGCAGGGCCTTGCGCTCCCTACAACAGAGCCCAGTGTCAGACATCTTGTCAGTCCATTTCCACTCCCTGTGAGGTGATCATGGTTCAGTGTGAGCTTGCTGGGCCATGTAGGTGGGTAGGGATTGTCTGTGACTGTAACTCCCATCATGCTCTTGACTACACCCCTTCCCAGCATGCCCATACTTCCTTCCTTTTGACTCTGCTTCCCTGTGAGGGAGTGTGACAGCAATGGCAAGATGGCTGACTATGCAGTCCTGGTGTTTGTTTGGCAACAAGTCCAAAGAGAGTCCCTGTGCTTTACACAGCAGAACCCAGTGTGGTGTATCTGTGGGTGATATTTCACTACAGTGTGAGTCAATGCTTTATCCCAGGTGAGTTGTGTGGAGTTTGTGTTGAAGGGAGTGTGACAGCAATGGCAAGATGGCTGACTGTGCAGTCCTGGTGTTTGTTGGTGCCCAGATCCCAGCAGGGCCTTGTGCTCCCCACAACAGAGCCCAGTGTCAGACATCTTGTTAGTCCATTTCCACTCCCTGTGAGGTGAGCATGGTTCAGTGTGAGCTTGCTGGGCCATGTAGGTGGGTGGGGATTGTCTGTGACTGCAACTCCTATTATGCTCTTGACTACACCCCCCTTCCCAGCATGCCCATACTTCCTTCCTTTTGACTCTGCTTCCCTGTGAGGGAGTGTGACAGCAATGGCAAGATGACTGACTGTGCAGTCCTGGTGTTTGTTGGTGCCCAGTTCCCAGCAGGGCCTTGTGCCCCCCACAACAGAGCCCAGTGTCAGACATCTTGTCCATTTCCACTCCCTGTGAGGTGAACATGGTTCAGTGTAAGCTTGCTTGGCCATGTAGGTGGGTGGTGATTGTCTGTGACTGCAACTCCCATCATGCTCTTGACTACACCCCCCTTCCCAGCATGCCCATACTTCCTTCCTTTTGACTCTGCTTCCCTGCAAGGGAGTGTGGCAGCAATGGCAAGATGGCTTACTGTGCAGTCCTGGTGTTTGTTGGTGCCCAGTTCCCAGCAGGGCCTTGTGATCCCCACAACAGAGCCCAGTGTCAGACATCTTGTCAGTCCATTTCCACTCCCTGTGAGGTGAACATGGTTCAGTGTAAGCTTGCTGGGCCATGTAGGTGGGTGGGGATTGTCTGTGACTGCAACTCCCATCATGCTCTTGGCTACACCCCCCATCCCAGAATGCCCATACTTCCTTCCTTTTGACTCTGCTTCCCTGTGAGGAAGTGTGACAGCAATGGCAAGATGGCTGACTATGCAGTCCTGGTGTTTGTTTGGCAACAAGTCCAAAGAGAGTCCCTGTGCTTTACACAGCAGAACCCAGTGTGGTGTATCTGTGGGTGATATTTCACTACAGTGTGAGTCAATGCTTTATCCCAGGTGAGTTGTGTGGAGTTTGTGTTGAGGGGTGTGTGTGTCTAAACATGCTGGTAAGTATGGTCAGAACTGTCAGTCCTCCTTCCCACCGGGCCAGACCGCCCACCATGAAACGTGCAGTACCTCATCTGCTAGTATGAAAAATTTACAGCTTCTGAAATTATATTGATTTTGTGTGTAATCAAATGATTTGATGTGACTGTTTTGAAGTATAGAGACCAGCATAATGCACCTTTTCTTCCTCCAGCTTAGGTACATTTGTCTCCCCACACCTGGAGGGAGTCAGAGTCTAGTGCTTAATTTGAGCTGGGGGTTTCAGATCACTTACAGAATATCGACAGTCAGAATATCGAGGTACAAAAAAATCGACACAAAAATATCATATCCACAATATCGAAGTCCTATCTACATAATGGTAAGTACAAAAATATTGAGAAAAAAAATATCCTTGTCAAAAATATCGTTGTTAAAAATATTGTTTTTTTAATGTTTAAAAAAGAATGTAAAATAAATAATACATATATTTAAAAGAAACATAGTTAAAATTATTTTAAAGTGTTTAAAATTATAACTAATACATACAATGTAAAAATAAATTAAACATATATATGTATAAAATATAATAATATATATTTACTTAATATTTATAAATAATTATTTTAATAACTTATAAATTGTTAAAAAAAATATTAAAAATTATAAATACATATATACACACATACACCAATAATATAAATACAAGTATCAAAAATATATATAAAAAATTAAAAAAATAGAATGTTTTTCATCTTTTTAAAATACATTATACACTACATTAACTAAAACAGTAGAGAAAATATTGGATAGCGCAGGGGATAACATTACTATTCCTACTCCAGAGAGTGCAACAGTAGGGAAAGTGTTGGCTAGCATAGGGGTAAAAATTACTATTGCCACGCCAGTGAGTGCAACAGTAGGGAAAGTGTTGGATAGCGTGGGGGTAAAAATTACTATTCCCACTCCAGAGAGTGCAACAGTAGGGAAAGTGTTGGATAGCGTATGGGTAAAAATTACTATTTCCACTCCAGTGAGTGCAACAGTAGTGAAAGTATTGGATAGCGAAGGGGTAAAAATTATTATTCCCACTCCAGAGAGTGCAACAGTAGGGAAAGTGTTGGATAGCGTCGGGGTAGAAATTACTATTCCCACTTCAGAGAGTGCAACAGTAGGGAAAGTGTTGGATAGGGAAGGGGTCGAAATTACTATTCCAACTCAAGTGAGTGCAACAGTAGTGAAAGTGTTGGATAGCGTAGGGCTAAAAATTACTATTCCCACTCCAGAGAGTGCAACAGTAGAGAAAGTGTTGGATAGCGAAGGGGTAAAAACTACTATTCCCACTCCAGAGAGTACAACAGTAGGGAAATTGCTGGATAGCGTAGGGGTAAAAATTACTCTTCCCACTCCAGAGAGTGCAACTGTAGGGAAAGTGTTGGATAGCTTAGTGTTAAAAATTACTATTCCCAAGTGCAACAGTAGGTAAAGTGTCGGATAGCGAAGGGGTAAAAATTACTATTCCCACTCCAGAGAGTGCAACAGTAGGGAAAGTGTTGGATAGTGAAGGGGTTAAAATTACTGTTACCATTCCAGAGAGTGCAACAGTAGGGAAAGTGTTGGATAGCATAAGGTTAAAAATTACTATTCCCACTCCAGATAGTGTAACTGTAGGAAAGTGTTGGATAGCAGAGGGTTAAAATTAACATACTTATCAATTAAATAAATGTTTAATTAAATAAGCAATTAATAATTAATTAATAATACATTATTTATAAATAGTAACAAATAAAAATGAATAATTACTTAATTATAAATAAATTACTTCCCACTCTATTCCCCTATAAACCCACAACCCACTCCTAAAAAAAATAACACAATTAATATAATTATCAATTAATCAATTAATAAAAATTAATTGCCAATTAATAATTAATTAACAATAAATTCATTATCAATACCAAAAAATAAACATTAATAATTACTTTATTAAACTTAAATTACTTCTCACCCTACAACCCGCTCCTAAAAAAATAACACAATTAATATATTTATCAATTAATCAATTAATACAAATTAATTACCAATTAATAATTAATTAAAAATAAATTAATTATCAATACCAATATACCAATAAATACAAATTACATTTCTTCCCACCCTAATCCCCTATAAATCCACAAGCCGCTACGGAATAAAAACATAAAATTTAATACAAAATAATCAATAATTTCTAAAAATGAATATTACATTTACTATAATTAAAATACTTCTCACCCTATTCCCCTATAAACCCACAACCCGCTACGGAACTGAAACGCAACATTTATTTTAAAAAAAATAATAACTTCTAAAAATGTAATACATATATTTTAAAAAAATACAATACTTAACAAAAAATATAGAACACATACATTTAAAATACATACTAAAATACATAACACTAATATAAACATCAATATTATTAACAACAATATTTTTACAAACGATATTACTGACTTCGACATTAACAAAAACAATATTTCTTACCTTCATGTCGATATTCTGGTCACCGATATTCTTGATGTCGATATTCAGTCCCTTCGATATTTCGAACTCGATATTTTTGTGCTCTGAAAATAAAAACTCAATATTATGTCTGTGCACCGGTGGTTTCCAGTGCTCGGCACTGGCATTTAATTGTCAACACCAGTGCTTATGACAGTCTGCCACATAGTGGCACTGTTTGTTTACTATAGAGTTGGTTGGTTATTCATTCAATATTTCATGGTTAGCAGTTCTGTTGGTTCTATCATAGGTGGGGCTGACAGTTGCAATGGACTAGTGCTAGCTGCAGTGGCCTCCTGACGAGGGTTCCAGCACTTACTTTTTCACAAATCAAGCACTGAAACAGCGATGTGTACAATGTAATGCCCAGGTGCTCGCTCACTCTGTCACGCACTGACAATGCCACCCTAGTCAGAGGATAATCCTCAGCTCCTCGAGGATCCACACAGCCAAGGGAACTGCTATCAGATATTCTGTGTAGCACCACTGCTTGGCTGTCTCAATTTTCTACCATTCTGGGGCGGCAAACCCTCCCTGTGAAATCGGTTGATATAATATCCTGTTCGCCTATCTTGGGGCCTTACCCATCCAGATGAAGTTGCTTGTCAGGAATTGTCAAGTGGAGTGTTTTCAGCACAACATCAGGGACTGTCAAGTGTATTGTTTGAAATAAATATAATGTTTTGGGTAAGGTGGTCATTTTTATTATAGCCACCCTTTCTATCCAGGAAAAATACTTCAACTGCCCTTTCAGTAAACCTTGTTTTATTCCCTATGGAAGCTAAGCATAATTACATGTTAGAACCTGCAATGGGGTATGGCTTAGCTGAATCCTTAGATGCGTTACTGCCACAGCCGGACTCTCCAGGGGCTTGATTTGTCGGGCCAGTGGGTTAATGAGTAAGGCCTTGGATTTCACAATGTAGATGTAAAAGCCACTTCCCTGTAGTTTTCCAGGTCCACTAACGGGGGGCACAGAAGCTGGCTGGTGACCCTTGACCCTCGGGTAGGTCACTTCCCCACCGCTACAGCTCTGCCTGCCTGCCCGCCTTCTTGCCTGCTCTGCTTCCAGGTCAGCGCTCTGACCATTCGCCGCCTGCCTTGAGACCCCTTCTCTTCTGTACCCCGAGTGCCAGGTTCGCCCCCATTGTATTTTTCCACTTGTACCCCGTGTGCCTGCACCTCCTTCTCTCTTTTTGTACCCTGAGTGCCAGTTTCGCCCCCATTGTATTTTTCCACTTGTACCCCATGTGCCTGCACCTCCTTCTCTCTTTTGTACCCTGAGTGCCAGTTTCGCCCCCATTGTATTTTTCCTGCTGTGCCCCGTACGCCTAGTGGACTGCCCCGGCCAGCGCTCGCTTCCTTCGTGCCGTTTTCCCGCCGCTGCCTCCTGTGCGGCCCCGCCCCCCGCCCTGATTGGTTCTTCCCTCCCGCCTCCCAGCTGACCCCTCCTCCCCTCCCTCCCTCTTATGGCGACCGCTGCGCCTAAGGCAAGCCCGTCTGCGCCCGTCCGCGCCTGGACCGCGCCGAGCGCCAGGACCCCTGGCCCCCGAGAACGCCACCCAACACGACGGACTTACGACCCCACCACCCTCAACGCACTCAACACCCGCCGGAACCCCGCCTGCTACCGAGCCACCCCGAGACGCACCCACGGACCCTTCACCTGCCAAGACTGCAAATTCACCTGCCTCCAGACCTGCACCGCTCCCGTCAAGCCAGACACCAGCAACAACCACCTCAAGTGCATCCTGCTCAACACCAGCTCCGTCCACAGGCACGCCGTCAAACTCTGGAACCTGCTCGACGCAACAGCACCAGACGTCGCCTTCCTCACTGAAACCTGGATGAACGCCTCCTCAGCGCCCGACATCGCCATAGCCATCCCGGACAGATACAAGATCACCCGGAGGGACCGCGTCAACCAGACGAGAGGAGGCATCGCCATCGTACACAAGAACACCATCCACATCTCGACCAACTCCGACGAAACCTTCACCGCCGCCGAACACCTCCACTTCCAGATACACACCGACCCCAAGACCACCCTCAGAGGCACCCTCATCTACAGACCCCCGGGACCACGCACACAATTCAGCGAAGACATCGCAGACTTCATCAGCCCGCACGCCCTTCCCTCCGTTGACTACATCCTCCTAGGGGACCTCAACTTCCACCTGGAGAACAACAATGACAGAAACACCACCACCCTGCTGGACAACCTCGCCAACCTCGGACTCAAGCAACTGGTGAACACCCCCACCCACTACGCCGGCCACACGCTTGACCCCGTCTTCTCATCCAGCAAGCACGTCTCCTTCAGCCACTCTACCGGACTCCACTGGACTGACCACAGCTGCGTCCACTTCAGCTTCAGAAGAACCACGACCCACCACCACCCGCAACATATTCCTCACCGGAGCTGGAGCAAGATCACCGCCGAGCAGCTCACCGCCTCCCTCAGCCAGAACCCTCCCACCAGCACAACGGACCCCAACGAAGCAGCCAGCAACCTCACCAAGTGGCTGACCGCCTGCGCCGATGACCTCGCACCACTAAAGAACCCTCCCAGCAGACCCGGCAGCAAGAAAACCCCATGTTTCACCGACGAACTCAAGGACTCCAAGAAGAACTGCCGCACCCTCGAGAAAACCTGGCGGATCGACCAGACCACAGACAACAGGACCGCCCTCAAGCACGCCACCCGCAAACACCATCAGCTGATCCGCGCCACCAAGAAGACAGCACTCAAAGAACGACTGAACAACAACGCCCACGACAGCAAGGAACTCTTCAGCATCGTCAAAGAGTTCTCCAACCCCAGCGCCGGAAACAACGACATCACTCCCTCGCAAGACCTCTGCAACTCACTCGCCTCGTTCTTCCACCGCAAGATCACCGACATACACAACAGCTTCGACGCACAGACCACGCACCCTACCACCGAACCAACGCCCGCCACCACCACCCTCTGCAACTGGACCCCGATCAGCACCGAAGACACCACCCGCATGATGAACACCATCCACTCCGGATCCCCCACCGGCCCCTGCCCCCACCACGTCTTCAACAAGGCCGACGCCATCATCGCACCCCATCTCCGGGACATCATCAACACCTCTTTCCACACCGCCACCTTCCCGGAGGGCTGGAAGCACGCCGAGCTTAGCGCCCTCCCGAAGAAACCAACGGCGGACCCCACCGACCTCAAGAACTACCGTCCCATCTCGCTCCTTCCTTTCCCTGCCAAAGTCGTCAAGAAGACCATCAACAAACAGCTCGCCGCCTTCCTCGAGACAAACGGATCCCTCGACCCCTCGCAGTCCGGGTTTCGGGCCAACCACAGCACCGAGACCGCCCTGATCGCAGCCACCGACGACATCAGATCCCTGATCGACAACGGGGAAACAGCGGCCCTCATCCTCCTGGACCTCTCTGCTGCGTTCGACACTGTCTGCCACCGCACCCTAGTGCAGCGCCTCAGCAACATCTGAATCCAAGAGAAGGCACTGGAGTGGATCATCTCGTTCCTCGCCGGAAGAACCCAGAGAGTCCGCCTCCCCCCGTTCAGATCCGAGGCCACCAAAGTCATCTGCGGCGTACCTCAAGGATCATCACTCAGCCCAACCCTCTTCAACGTCTACATGAGCCCCCTCGCAGCCATCGCACGCCAACACAACCTCAACATCATCTCCTACGCCGACGACACCCAACTGATCCTCTCCCTCACCAACGACCCCGCCACCGCCAGAGCCAGCCTACACGAAGGGATGAAAGATGTCGCCAAGTGGATGAAGAACAGCCGCCTGAAACTGAACTCAGACAAGACGGAAGTCCTCATCCTGGCATCATCCCCCTCCGCCTGGGACGATTCCTGGTGGCCCCCTGCCCCAGGCACCACTCCCAAACCAACGGACCACGCGCGCAACCTGGGCTTCATCCTGGACTCCTCCCTCTCGATGACCAGACAAGTCAACGCCGTCTCCTCATCATGCTTCAACACCCTGCGCATGGTCCGCAAGATCTTCAGATGGATCCCCACAGAAACCAGGAAGACCGTTACCCTGGCACTCGTCACCAGACGACTGGACTACGGGAACACCCTCTACGCCGGAACCACAGCCAAACTTCAAAAAAGACTCCAAAGCATCCAGAACGCCTCCGCACAACTCATCCTGGACATCCCCTGACAAAGCCACATCACCGGACACCCAAGAGACCTGCACTTGCTCCCCGTCAGCAAGAGAATCACGTTCAGACTCCTCACCCACGCACACAAGGCTCTCCACGACCTGGGCCCCAAGTACCTCAACGACCGCATGACCTTCTACACGCCCACCCGCCAGCTACGATCGACCAGCCACGCCCTCGCCACCGTACCACGCATCCGCAGAGCCACCGCCGGAGGAAGATCCTTCTCCTACCTGGCAGCCAAGACTTGGAACTCCCTCCCCATCCACCTTCGGCTAACCCAAGACCATCTCTCCTTAAGGAAGCAGCTCAAGACCTGGCTGGTCAAGCAGTAACGCACCCCTCCCCCCCAGCGCCTTGAGACCCTTCTGGGTGAGTAGCGCGCTATACAATTGTCGTGATTGATTGATTCATTCATTATGGAGACCATCATGCTGCCTGCGAACATTCTGAGTTTGAATACTCCTTCACCCCAAATAAGTTTGTAGGGGCGAGAGCAAACAGTCTTGTCTCATGCCCCTCTCTATTGTTGAGGATAAAACCTTATTAACTGTTGAAAGCTTTAGGCAAGCAATAGTTTACCACAGACCATGTGCAAGAGCACTCTTGTAACTATCCTAAGCCCTGTAAGCCAAGAACCCACGACATAAACGTCCAATCCACTCTATCAAATACCTTCTCTGTATTGAAAGAGAGTAGAATGGTTAGCTCCATTAAAGAAAAACACATTTCCTAGTATTATTCCCACATTGGTGACCTGGTATGAAGCCTGACTGGTCTGATTCTGTTATCTCTGGAAGCATTGGACCAAACGGGCAGCCTTAATACTTTTACACTATTCATCTGGCTTTGGCACTACCACAATAGTAGTTTACCTCATAGAGGCGGTCACTTCACCTGATGAACCAAATTCATTCAACAATTTGGCCAAGATAATGGACTGTTTATGACAATATGTTTTATAATAGATGGCTGTGTACCCATATGGGCTAGGGTCTTCACCCAATCTTAGGGGTCTATTAGGATGGCGGGTGGACTCCTGTCTGCCCGCAACCCTAGCGGTGCAGGTACCAGCCGCCAGTGGTGCGGCGGTCCCGCACCGCCAATTAGGATGCGATTGGCACCCTGGCAGTCGCATCCCGCACATGCTGTAAGCAGCACCCGCCACAATGCAATATAAGCATGTTGTGCATTGGCATGCACAATGTGACAGGCACCGCGCAGTGCCTGCCACCTTGTGTATGCCAATGTTGGGGGGTACCATAGGTACCCCCCCAGTGCAGCCCTCCACTCCCCGCCCCCTCAGGGGCCCGTAACAGGCCCCAACAGTGAATTCCCACATGCCTTTCCATGGCGGAGTCTCTGCCATGGAAAGGCATCCATCAGCTGGCATCATAACATGGATGGCGGAGCCTGCAAGGCACCGCCACCATATTATGGGCGTTTTCTGCCCGGTAGGCAATCGTGACGATTGCCTACAAGTGACGATTGCCTACCAGCGGAAAAGTGGCGGATGGTCTTTCCTTCCGCCGCGGTACCCCCCTCCATGCTAATGATGTAGCGTTTAAAAGTTTGAGAATCGTAGGGGTGCGTTATATTCACTGTTAGTCGGCACTAATGTGGCGGGTGGTAAAAGGCCGCCCGGCGGGGTGTTTTGGCGCGATGATCGCCACCGCCAGTAGGCCGGTGGCAATCCGCACACCATCCTAATAGACCCCTAAATTCGGTAATCACTTTAATGACTTCCTCCTTTGCAATAGGCTCATTGCGGGATTATGCCTGGTCATCAGATATCAGATATCAAAGGATTAAGATTTGCTTGTAAATAGGAGTCCATCCAATCCACAAGCACTTCTTCCCTGCTGTATAGCTTGATAGTATTCTCACAATGATTCTGATATGTGTTATACTCAATGATCTCCTTCCCTTCGGAGTTGGGAATCAATTTGTCCTCGTTCTGATTCTGTTTTTGCTCTTAGTTGAGAAGTTAAGAACTTCCCTGCTGTGTTGCCAAGTAAATAACATGTTTGTTTTGACTGTAGAAGGGAAAGTTCTGCTTTGTCTAAGTCAAGATCTCTCATCAGTAGATTTAAGAAAAAGGGGATAGGGTGATTTAAGAAAAATGGAAATAATGGCATATAATACAGCTGACTGCAGAGAGTGCTGTCATCTAAACATTCAGGATAGACTCAAGGTAAACCTCAAGATGTGTCAGTCGTAGCTCTGTTTCAGAATATGATACGGCCAAACGTATGCACATACGAAATAAACGGGCTGGAAACATTGATGTAACAAAATACTTCCAGTGGGGTATTTTTCTCTAAATGGGAGAGTTGATGTTCCAATGCCACTTTTACCTCTCTTCTGGAATTTTTCAAGTGCGATGCACCAGAGATAAATATTCCCCTAACATGGGCCTTGAGGTCGTCCCACAATCTAGACATTGAGACGTCTCGATTATAACTTTCTGACATGTTGAAGGATTTGGCCTTCTCAACCTCCCGCCCTTGTGGCAGGATCATGCAGAAAGAACTTGTTAAACCACCTCGATTGAGTGCCCTGCTAATGTGGGATTTTAAGAAAAACTGAAATTGGTGCATGGTCAGCTAGGGCTATCTGACTAATGATTTTGTGCTCAATATGGGAAGGAAGCCACTTCTGCATGAAAAATGGTAAAGGTGAGCGATTTGCGAGTGTAGTGATTTATCTCCTTTGTTCCCCTTAACTACCAATATTTCTTTAATAGTGTGGTTGCTATGTAGTCTATTATTTGGTAAGGTTAGAAGTGGCCAGGGTTGTCAGCACAAGCACACTGAGTGTATATGCTGAGTTGAACGCTGGGGTCCTCATAATATCCACACCTAGGGACCTGCGCAGGCAAAGTGAGCAAAGCCATTCAGGAAGATGCAGAGGTCGGTATATATCTGGTTGTCGTAACCTTCTTGCTAAAGAGAATACCCAAGAGCTCTACTAATCCTGGCCCACTCCATGAGGGCTGGTCATAGGCAATGTCCCCACAAGTACACCATAATCTTCTTTTATCATAGGTGGTCGAGTAACAGTCAGCATTACCCCACCAACAGCTCGGAATGGAATCTGGCCTCCGTGTTTCTCACCCCACTCGCCAACCCCTTCAGGCACAGGGTTGAAGAGGCCAGTGAGTGCTTAGATGAAGGGCAACAAGCCTAAGACCCCATGATGATCCTGTGTGAGGAAGTTAAGGGTGCTCCCTCCCAAAGATGAAGCTGTGCTCTTCACTGACCTTGAAAAGTGCCCTCCAGGTTCAAAGCTTTGGCCCAGCATCTTTTGTTAGAAGCTGTAATGTTCTTGCAGAGATTCCCAAGTGCGCTAGCAGTCCAGATAGTGACCACCCTACGTCCTCTACCAAGGGCCGTGCAGACCCTGAGTTGTCGACCCAAACAGGTGTCTGTAGCCTCAGGCAGGCTCTTGCAGTCACCAGAGCTGCATCTAGCTCTGATTAGCTTATAACTGGCCGCAGACGTGGGCCGACACAGGGGCAATGCTGTTCAGAGAGTACTTTCTTTCACTCCCTACACTCTGCGGCCGCTTCAAGATGGTGGCTGGTCTCAGTGCACGCCTCACAGAAGGGCTCTTGCTGTCTGTCATCAGACAAGGCACCGGGCTCTCAGCAGCACACTGTTTCCTGTAGATGGTGGTCATCAGAGGCGAAGGATGCCATTCAGGCCTGACCTTCTCTCCCTGCACTCTGCAGCCACTTCAAGATGGCGGCTACTTCCAGTTCTCACTTTGGTGGGTGCCTCAGCTCACCTCTGGCAGTCTCCAGCTGCTCCATCCAGCACCACCTGTCCTTCAGACGGACCCAGCTGTACCACTTTGGTGCAACCGGCAAGGGATGGTAAAGGCAAAGTCAATCGGAGGAGGAGCGGAGCCCTGGAGTCAGGTCCTCTCCATTCAGGCGCGCAACGCCCATAGGACTGAAAGGGCTGTGTCTCAGCCCGGGCTGCTGCAGTGTAAGCTACTGTGGGCTCGGCTGGGCAGTGTCTGGAATCCTATCTCCGGCACCCGAGTTTTTCACTTGTCTTTAAAGACCATTTGCGTATTTACATACCTTTGTAAACTGATTACAGAGGCTTAGGTTTTTTTCTGATTTCAGTACCCTCTGGGCCCCGACTCTGCCCATTCCTTATATTTGTATTTTACATTTACTGCCATAGTGGGAGAATGCATTTAATGAAAAGGAATATAAATTAGAGTTGCCATGTGTTGTTTAAAGAGCCTGCAAAGGCCTCGTCTTGACACTAAATAGGATTATAAATAAAATCATATGTATTAATTTGTAATGTGACTTTTCTGTCTTTGTTCCCTTTAATTATCAGTCATGGATCATTCAGGCAGTCCTAGAACACAATAAAAAGTGCTTTCTATTTATATTTGCTGTTCCAAGTATGCACAGATAAGTACTGAAAATAGGCTTTAGGTGACTGCTTTTTTTGTAATGTCTGGGACATCAATAAAATGAGCTGGCAACCCTAATCAGAAGACTAGAACTTTGTTGCAGGATGAGCACAACTTTTATTTCCTCCACCCTCGATCCTTAAACAGGGCCGGACTGAGTACACAAACCGGCCTTGGCAATCAAGTTGGACTGGCTGCGGAGGAGGGGAGTGGGGTCTGGGGGGGTGCGCGTGGAAAACACTGCAGCTGCTTTTGGTACAGGGGGCCGCCATTACAGCACAGCTCCAAAACCAGTCCCCCTGTACCAAAAACAGCACTCATCAGTCCAAAATCGGCCTCGACCTTTCTGGACCACCGAGAAAACTCCTTGTGTGCGCTACGGCCAGTCCAGCCCTGTCCCCAAATAATGCCACAACACCAATGGTTTACCTGATATCTGAAACCCTACGCCAGCCCTCAATAACATGCTGAGTTACTTCAAGCGACTTGGAATGCACCATGCATTCAGACAACTCAGTCCTCAGTCTCACCCTTCACTTTTAAACTCAGCCTGACTGCACTCACAGAGATCACAATGCACTCACACTGATCACCGTGCACTCAAGCCATTCACTCACAATGACCACACGGCACTTATGCCACTCGCTATGAACTCACACCATTCTCCCTCCACTTACCCTGCGGTCACATGTTTTTCCCTCCAAATTTATCCTTGCTCTGCGCTAAGACCTGTATGTTAAGCAGTGCACCCCCAGCCACCATTTTGTGTTAACAAGTCAGTGAAACCAGCCCCTCCTTCTATTCCCCCCAGCAACAGGGATATTCTAAATCAGAGGGTGCTCTGAGACAGCAGTAGTCTGGTGTGTGCTGTGTATATAATAGGGACTGTGCACTTCGTTTTTTGGCCAGGAGAGGGAGTAAAGTTATATTCAAACAGTATTGTTAAAACACAAGTTTGTTAGGCCCTTACCTGCAGAGGTCCAAAGTGTGGATTGAGCCTGTCTGTCTCCTAGGAGATTTCTGAATAGAGCAGCAGCTTCCAACTCCCTGGCCAGCAAACCTTGTCTGAGGCTGCTAGGACCTTATATAGTCTGCTATTTTTTGGTACATGTGTACACTGATTGGTGGTTGTATCTGGTGTTTCTATTGGATTAGGGTTAGTGTCCTCATTGGTTGGGTATTTGAGGGTTCTGATTGGTTTCTGGGTCTGTGATTCAATCAATGTAGGCATGGGACTAGGGCTAGGGTTAGGATTTCTATTGGAAGTAGGGACTAGGGCTTCCTGTGTTATTGGTTGTGGGGACTAAGGTGGGACTAGGGCTAGGATTAGGCCTTTAATTGGAAGTAATGATTAGGGCTTCTGGTGTGATTGGTTGCTGGACTAGGTGTGGGACTAGGGGTAGGGTTAGGCTTTTTATTGAAAGTAGGGACTAGGGCTTCCTGTGCCAGTGGTTGCTTGGACTTGGGTTGGCACAACTGGTAGGGCTAGTGCCTCTATTTGATGTAGAGATCAGGGTTTTTTTTAACTGATTGGTTGCTTCAACTAGGGCTAAGATTGGCTGTAAGGTCCTGGTCTCCTACTGGTTCTAGATGTTAGGAGTAGTGATAGGATAGTGTTAGGGCTAGGGTTCCCATTGGTTGGAGGGGTCACCTGATTACTAGGGCTATAAAAGGCCAGGGTTAGGGCGTCTCAGCCCGGGCGTCGAGGCAAAGGGCAGAGAGGACAAGGGCAGTTGCCTGTTTGAGCCTGTTCAAGACGGATCAGGACTAGGGCCAGAAATGCTGCCCATGTTCCCATTCAGTAATACCCACCCACAATGCATTCTCACTATAGATATGTACCTAACTTTGTGTATTGCTTTGTATAAACATGTAGAATAATTGCTTCCATTGTGCATCTATGTACCTCCATGTACTTGGATCCGTGTGTCTGTTACTTTTCTCCTGAAAAAGCATATCCAATGCACTACCCGATTTCTCATCCTGTACCTCTATCAATATCTTTAATGTACATATACTTACCTCCTTTATGCATCTATATACTTTCAATGTACTTATGGATTTATATATAAGTCAGGATCATTCCTGGACCCATTGCCACCTAGGGTCATGAAGGAATTGTCTCCTATTCTTGCAGACACTTTGGCAGGCATCTGTAACATGTCGTTAGCGACAGCAACCTTCCAGAGTAAATGGAAAGTATCTCGCGTTAAGCCGCTGTTTAAAAAGGTATCAGCTGACCCTACAGAGGTTCAAAATTATAGACCCATTTCTCTTCTTCCATGTTTGTCTAAAATCATGGAATCTATTATAAATCGTCATCTTTCTAACTATTTAGAAGAAAACAAGATATTAGATTCTACTCAGTCAGGGTTTCGCACATCACATAGCACTGAGGCTGCTTTGCTCGAAGTCACGGACACTATCAGACTGCTGCTCGATGGGGACTCTCCGGTTATGCTGGTGTTGCTGGATTTGTCAGCAGCTTTCGACACCATCTCCCACAATATACTGTTAAGTAGATTGTGGGAGGTGGGTGTGGGTGGCTCAGCCTTCAAATGGTCTCAGAGCTACCTATCTGATAGATCCCAATGTGTTCAATTGGGGTATTATGTGTCATCTCCAGTATTGGTGGACAAGGGGGTGCCACAGGGCTCTATATTGAGCCCCACACTATTCAATCTATATGTGGCCCCTCTAGCCTCAATTATCAGGAACTGTGGCTTTGAGGCCATGTCATACGCCGATGACACTCAGCTGATCATAAACATCGGCAATGACCCCGCCGAAACAAAAGTTAAGTTTGCAACCTGTATGACTAACATCGCAGACTGGCCGAGGAGTCATTTTTTACATCTAAATTCCTCCAAGACCGAGATTCTTCTGTTTGGCAAAGCTGCGGATCTATGGACACCAGACTGGTGGCCACTAGAACTGGGTGTGGCCCCCGTCCCTAGAAGTTGGGCGAAGAATTTAGGGATTAGTCTAGATAACCAGCTCTCAATGGAGACACGAGTGAAAACACTGGCTTCCTCGTGTTTTGGGACCATGGGACCATGCGGATGTTGAGGAAGATCTTCCCATGGATCCCGCTGAGTGCTAGAAAGACCCTCATCCAGGCACTGCTAATGAGTCGCCTGGATTATGGCAACTCCTTACTGGTTGGAATTAGGGAGGATCTTCTTTCCAAATTGCAGGTAGTGAAAAATACTGCCGCCCGCCTTGCTCTTGATAAGCCTGCACGAACTCCCTCTCTGCCGCTTCTAAGCCAACTACATTGGCTTTCAGTAAGGAAACGGGCCACGTTTAAAATGCTGTGTTTGTTTTTCAGGTCCCTGCATGGACTGGGGCCGGTTTATCTTACTGATAAACTTAAATGATATCAACCCACAAGGCAGCTTAGATCCACTAATCGTAAAACACTGATTGATCATAGAATTTGGATGGTAAAGATAGGGGGTTGTTCCTTTTCGCACCTGGCCTCCAAGCTGTGGAACAGCCTTCCTGAACCAATCCGCCAATGTTCGAATCTGGCTCAATTTAAAAAAGTGCTCTAAACATGGCTTTTCTAAGGCTCTCCCCCCTCTGACCGCTGATCTCTTTTTCCAGCGCCGAGAGATCCCCTTGGGGATGATTCGTGCACGATATAAGTGACTAAAATAAATAAATACATAAATAAAATATATGTATCACCTTCGCAGCCATCATCCGACAACACGGCCTCAACATCATATCCTATGCCGACGACACCCAGCTCATCCTCTCCCTCACCAAAGACCCCACCACTCCCAAACTTAACTTCCAGAAGGAATGCAAGACGTCGCAATGACCAACAGATGCCTGAAGCTCAACGCCGAGAAGACAGAAGTCCTCATCCTTGGTACCACCCCTTCTGCATGGGACAGCACCTGGTGGGCGACCGCCCTCGGAAGCCCACCTACCCCCTCAGACCACGCCAAGAACCTCGGCATCGTACTCGATTCATCACTCGCCATGAACCAACAGGTCAACGCCGTCACCTCCAGCTGCTTCCACACCCTCCACATCCTCCGCAAGACCTTGAAGTGAATCCCCCCTGATTCAATGAAGACAGTCACCCATGCACTCATCACCAGCAGACTGGACTATGGAAATGCACTCTACGCCAGCATCAACAAGTTCCTACTCCGCAAACTCCAGACAATACAGAACACCGCAGCCAGACTCGTCCTATGCATCCCCCGACACAAACACATCAGTCAACACCTACGAAGTCTCCACTGGCTACCTGTGGAAAAAAGAGTCACTTTCAAAATCCTCACTCACGCCTACAAATGCCTACACAACAACGGACCCAAATACCTCAACGACAGAATCAACTTCCATGTACTGAAAAGAAACCTCCGCTCTTCCAACCTCACACTGGCTGAAACCCCGTGCATCCACAGAGCCAGAGCAGGCAGAAGATCCTTCTCTCACATTGCAGCCAAGACCTGGAACGAGCTGCCGGCAGACATCAGACACGCCCCCTCCCTGATCACCTTCAGGAAGACCCTCAAGACCTGGCTCTTCGGTTAGATCTGCGGCCCCCTTTCCCTCAGCGTCTTGAGACCCTCACGGGTGAGTAGCGCGCTTATAATTCCCTGATTGATTGATTGATCACTTTCGTCCAATTTGGCATTTCCAATGCACTACCCTATTTCTCACCCTATATTCTCTCAATATGTCTTCTAACCCAACTTTCTGACTCATCTAAAACTTCTTTCTACTACTCTTTCCAAAGCACTGCCCTATCTCTCACCCTATACATCTAGCAATATATCCTCTACATCCACTCTCACATTTATCCCAAACCCCATACCACTACTATGATCCCCAAAATAACCCTTTCTAGACTCTCTCCTACTCTACCCCTCCTTGCATCATCTGGCACCTCTTTTACTATACCGATCCCGCAAAACAAACCTCTCTAAACTCTTCCCTCTGACTCTTCCCCTCCAAAAACCCTTTTTACTCATCCAAAAGCCTACTCCTACTGATATGACCTAAAGAAAGGAAATAAAAATAAAACATAAAATAAAAAAGTCCTTCACTCTTCTATCCCTTTTTTCCTCTTCTATCCTCCTACTATCCTTCCAAATCCAAAAAACTGACTAACCTATCCACCACTTAAAATGTACATGTATGTTTCACTATACTAATTCAACACTAATCCTCTATGGGTCCCGGAGTAGCGTGCTACTCGCCGAAAAAATGCACTTTGACGCCTCATCAGGGGTAGTAAGCACTATACAAATGCAATTACAATACAATACAATACAATGAGCACACAGCTCACTCTGCACCCACCGTGATCACTCTGCACTCACAATGCACTTGCACTGTTCACCCTGTACCTCACCCTGCAGTCACACAAGCACACTACTCGCCCTGCCCTCATGGGACACTTCACTCACCTGTCTCCTTCACTGCTCACTCTGCAATCTCATTCAAACAAACCCATCAATAAACCATACATTCATTCCTCCCACTCTGCACTTACATCCACACCCAAATTCATATGGTCACCTCACTCACCATGCGGTCACTCCTATCACCCTACTCTCACACTGTTGCACCTCTCACTGTGCACTCACATAGGCACTCCTGTCACCCACACAGCGCAGAGGGTTAATGTGCCTGCTACAAAGAACATGTACCATGCAGATCACAGAACTGAGTGTGAGTATACTACGGAGAGCCCTATACAAATAAAATTAACTGTTTGTCAGAAAGGGGCTATAGAGAGAGAGAGATGAGGTGCATTGTTGGTGAGTGGTAGTGAGGGAATTCATGGAGAAGGAGAAATGGGGGAGGGGCGTAAAAAAAGACTGTTGCACCTTGTGCGACCAGTGCTTGGGCCAGCCTTAGCTGGGAGTCTTAGCCACGCCCTCCCACCCTCCCACCCCCACTCCTCCCCCGAAGTTCAGGTCTAGTTGCGATCCTGGCTCTATTCACTTCCTTCCCTTGTCCCGCCCATAAAAATGCATAAAAAATATAAGAGTGTTTCAAGGACTCTTGGGTGGTAGTTGGGACCATGGAATTAATAGTTGGAGTACATAGAGAGATAGGGGACAAGAAGGAGAAATAGAGGGGGTAATGGAGAAAGAAGTGGAGACAGAGAAAGGGACAGGGTGTGTGACATAGAGGCGACAGGAAGAGAGCGGGAGAGTGCACATGTGCACTTAGGTATGTGTAATGAAGTCTGTACACGCTGCGTGTCCTTGGCAGCTGGAGGTTTATATTGCACACTAATATTTCCCTCATCACTAGCCTCTCCCTCTGTCTACTTGTGTTGGGGCTGAGAACCCTGGCCCCTCGTTCAAGGGAGAGCTTTTTTGATGAAAAAGACCTGTGCCGTGCAGTAAAGGCAAAAGCCCGTCCTCTGTGTGGACGGAAGTGGTAGATGGAAAAAATGCACTGGATTTCTCAAAGAAATGTATAAGCAGAAAGTAGCTGGCGGTTGCATCACAAATTCCTTCCTTGTATTACATATCCTTACACTGCCAAACAAAACGGTGATTCTATTACAATACATGGGTGGTGGAGTGTCTGCTTGAGGCAGCAGAGGCACAGTGAACCTCTGTATGGATGTATGGAAATATGTCTACACAGACAGCAGGCAAACCAAAGAAAAATAGACGGAATAAACACGGCGCGCACAAAGAGGCAAACGGGAAACCAGAAGTATGACAGACAGCAAATAAACGCGAACTGGCAATGATCTTCGAATGGTAGCCATATGTCTTTCTATGTTTTGCTTGTCTATGTAAAAACAAGTTATACAAATATGATGACAGAAGTTAATCAAACTTCATCATTTAACCCATGTCGCGTTCGAGTAGTTTCGTCATTCCTATTTTTCTTGCGTACGCGGTTTACCGGAGGTAAACGTGGCCTGGTATCTCAGGCTTTTTATGATACTGAATGGTATCGCCTTTATTAATTGCTTTGTTAAGCTCTAGCTTGTGATGGTTTAAGGCAACCAAGTATGCCAACGAGGAACATTGGGTGATTATCACATATACAGGTACAATGGTTATCACAACCCAGGAAGTGACGTTTGCGCTGCTGAGCATTGAGCATCCAGATTAACTCTGACTACCCTTCCATCATAGTGAGCCAATCCTTCTCTTCTAAACACCTGTGCCCGTCGGGAACCCTTGGACCACATCCTGCCATGCTCATACTTTTTTACAGCCCTGTGGTGATGACCCTCGACTTCCCTCTTACGGTCGAAACACCATCTATTTGATTACTGTCAGACTCTAGGACACCCCTAAGGTGCAATTATTTCTTTGGAAATTGATTTCAACATTAGACATTCCTCCCTACATCATGATTTCTGAGCTGACTACTTTATGTGTGTACACAAATCTTCAGCTGCGTACCTGTAATCAACCAAGAACATTAAAACTTTTTTTCAAATAAAAAAACTACCATTTACATTTGCCTAGCATGGGTGGCTGCCATTCAATCTGGTATGTGATGCTAATTGTGCACTGTACATGTCTCATACATAGACAACATCCTGATGGAAAAGAGGGTGTTTACACTGTGGGTAGGCATCTAAAGCAGGGTTCTCCAAAGTCAGTCCAGGAGGGCCGGATCCATGCCAGATTTTTACAATAACTACATTTATCTAAATGGGGATGTGCTAAAAATCTGGCATGGACCCTGATCTAAAGTATAAGATACATGTAATAGAGAGATGGAGCAAGTAGGAAATATGAAAAAGTTGGAACATTTTTGCATTGCAAAAAGCATAGACGTGGGAAGAGTACCACATGCTTTATAGGGCTTTTGTATCGCGAAATCACCCTGATAACTGCCCAAAATTGTTACAAGAATGGAGTGAGAATAATATGGAATGTTCCAAACGCATGATGGAGATTGTATTTAAACACACAAAAATAGACTAGGAGAAAATAAAGATCACAATAAAGGATTTAGAAAAGGAAATCTTGCAAAATAAAAAAAATGGAACAGACAGAAAACATGAAAAAGGATGTGGAACAGAGATTGGGCAAATATGACGAAAAAGTAAAAAAACACAAAGTGAAATATAAATCGTGATGAGGGAGATTACACAGAGGGCACACTCTTCACATCTGCAAAACGCTTTGACTCATTTAAAAAGCAACATGTATTGGAAAAAAATAATGACAGAGCCCTAATTATTAGAAGAAACTAACAAGTCAGATGTCAAATTAAGTTGTGGAGAGGGAACATCAGAAGGCAATATGAAAGCATCTCACAAAAAAGTATTTTTCAGAAGAAATGCGTCTTGTCTACACAGACAAGCATACCAAAAGAAAAGAGAAGTAACAAGCACAATCACAGCAAATAAACACACAGGACTATTCAGAGCAAGACAGCCTGCTACATTATCAGATTATGAACTACCAGAGGCTAAGGAATCATTTCGAAATAAAGGTCTCTCTTTTTGTCCTGAAAAACATTTTGATTTTGGGTAAACACGCATTGACACTTATACATTTGTACTAAAAACTTGTGTGAAAATTAAAATGACAAAAAAGTGACTAAAATAGAACCTAATAAATATTTAATCTTGAAAGACTCGAATTTGCAACCCAACATAGATGCAAATATAGATCACATCAAAATTCTCATAACCTGAATGATTTAGCAAATGAGGTTGGTACAGATACAGCATTCCAACATTAACGGCGAGTCAAACACTAGAAGTAGTGGCTATACCAACTAATAACCACATCTGTAAAGAGTAATATCCATTCTTCAATACATCGATGATTTATTGATCATCTACCATAGATCAAAAGAAGAGTTTCTTGAATATTTCAAGGCATTGAATGACAATGATGTAGGCCTCAAATTCACATCTACAATAAATGATGTAAAAATGAATTCTCTTCCCACTACAAAATATATCAATAACAACAAAAATGAAACAACTTTTTACAGGGGAAAACTGAGGCAAACAGCATTTTACTTCAATTTTCGTTCATCGATAGTAGTCCATATGGAGATTTTCTAAGGATTAGGAGGAATTGCTCAGAGGATAAAAAATTTGAGAAACACATTACTGAAACAAAGAAAAGATTTCAAGTGCGAGGATATTCAAGAAACATGATTTAGCATGTACAAAAGAAACTGAAGAACACATAAAGAATGTCAACGTTTATCACCGAAGATGAAAAAGAAAAGACAGAGCTAAAATGATTTAAGATGGACAATCAAATCAGACAAATCCTTACATACAGTAAAGAGAACTAACAAATTAGGAAGACTTTCTTAAGACACTGTAATCTCATTAAAATGTATTCTGATATAGGAGCATAGCTACCTTGAATATCCTTTCATTACATAAAGGAAAGTGCCAGCCTTCAAGAATGTATTAACATGAAGCCATTTTTTGATTAAAGATAAAAGGAAGTATGCCTTTCAAACTTGGGAAAAGGATTTGTGAAGTGCAGTACCTGCAAACCATGTAAAATTGGAGCTGATATGAAGTACTTTACAGACAGAGAAAATAAGAAAGTTTGCATCAAACAATCACATGCCATATGAAATTCACCGTCCAGGTCCTCAAATACCCATGTGGTTTTAAGTATGTTGGCATTTTTGCCCATAATGAAAGTAAATCTTAGAGCACATAAGAGCATATTCTTTAGCATAGCACTAGCTACATCCAGAAGGCTGGACCTCAATCAAATATTATGGGATAAATACCATACACAATAATGAAAGAGGTGGTGAAAAACTTAACCCTCTGAGACAATTGGAATCCACATATATAAAAAAAAACTTAATACCAAGGGCTCACAAAGCCTGAACATGGACGAAAAACTTCATGTGCATCTTTAATACAAATGTATCAGGCTTAATGGATTATTACAACATTTTCCTTAACACTGTTATGTAGGAAAACAGGAAGAATTGTGCAAATACATATGATGGTGTTACAATTACAAACACATAACCCACTGAAGGAATTGCACGTCTATTGACAAGCGGCATATGTACATTATACTCGTTAGCACATTCTGCTAGTCTTTTATTAAAAAATAAGAAATTCAAAATAAAATAGAAAACCAATTCAAAAAGGGACTTTGAACTACATGTCCCAAAAAGCCTTTTAATTGTAAAAAAGGGGCATACTATAAAAGAGACTCAGAAAAGTTTGAAACCAGCTGTGATCAAGACCACATGTGGTCCAAACAACTTGGCTATGCTTGTATATACCAAAATCAAATGAAATTTTGACATTTTTATATTAACTGGCCAGCAGTCAGGTCATGTGCTCAACCCTCTGCCGACTCTCAACCTCCCTTCCTCTATGCACAGCCTCGGCTATGCGCAATGTTGCAGTGGGCTCAGGGCCCCTGTCTGTGGCCAGGTCCTGCATGCAGTCTCTCCCCACGCACCATGGGCACCATATCCGCTGCAGCACACATGCATGGGGTTGGGCACATAGCCCAACCACCACAAGCATGTACACCTGACTATGTTATATAAAGGGTGTCATGTTAAGTGAAGCAGACCACTTGTTGATGGGGTTGTGGGGATGCGAGACTGCATACTCCACTATGAATTCAATGTGCTGGGTATAATGCTTTGCCCAAGTTTTATAATGTCCTTATTCATTGTTTCATGAAAAAATAAAAATAAAAGTGTAAAAAAAAATAAACATTCATAGCACAAAATAAATCAGTGAGCAACTACTGATTTGCCTTCATCCAAAGAAAAGTACTTCATTCTGCCATCAGTTTTATACTATACATAAAGTGAAATAGAAGATACCTACACATTTACTATGGGGTGATCAGTAGTGTTTTTATCCCACTCTAGAGAGTTCCCCTGCTGTTGCGGAGGCAAGTCCACTTCCATAGTCTCTTCTAGCTTCTGGATAGCTACCCAGGTGTGTTCTGAGACTTGTAGTCTGAGCAATATCCATTCTGGGGGTTAGGACCCCTCCCTGCTTCACCCTACCCTGTGCGGTTATGCCCCGCAGTGACCTCACCAAAACCGAGGGGAAGATTTACTAACCTTTCACTCCGTGTTTGCATCCAAAAAGTGGCACAAACAGGTGTAAAATATTTATTTGTAATTTAGTTTCCAGTGCAAAACTTGTTTTACGCTCGAAAGTTGCTTGAAAGGAACACAATACAACACCCTGTGCTGCTTTGTATTACATTGCATCATGTGGGCGTTCAGTGGGTTGTAAATGGGCGTTACCATGCAATCACCTTTGGTTTTTGATGCAAAGACGTATCTACTAATAATTGTAGACAGGGTTTTGCACCAAAAAATAATTTGAGGCAAGTGTTAAAAAGGAGAAATGTTTTTATTTCACAAAACGTTCTCCCTTTGAACTTGCAATGCACTTTATAGCACATATCAAAAGCGGAAAAGGTTTTAAAGATTGCCTAGGCATAGTATTTTATATTGAAAGGGTACCCTTCCAATACAAGACCTATGCTGGACAACATGCAGACACCTTTGCACTGTGGTGAAAGGTGTGTGTGTGGCACTATGCAGCATCATTGTGCACCAGCTCTAGGGAAGACAGCGGGTGTACCATAGCTGAGTAAATTTGGTGCTGCTCTGCTCTCTCGCAGACAGCACAGTAACTTTGATTGCCATGCTGTGTTGTGTGATATAGTAATGAATCTACCCAAGTGTCTTTCAGCCAATTTGGTGTATGTTTGATAGTCACCCCATCCTCTTTCTTACTACCATGCACAGAGAAGCTGGGAGCAAGCACCCAGAACAACGCATCTGCAGAGTAACTTGAAACCTTCTTCAACACAAAGCAGGTTACTATGAACTTTTCACAATGAAGCCATCAGTGCAGAAGTGGACTACAATGTTTCAATCGTTAAGTGATTTTGAGGTTCCAGTTTTCACATGGTAATTGGGAGAGAGGAGTAGTGACAGAGAAAGTGTTTTAAGTCCATGCCTCTGTGTTGAAGTGCCAGTGGTTTACCATGTGTGGTGCTGAACGTACTTCAGCTCAGAACTGGAGTACATTTATGACTCTTTTGGGTCGTTTTTGGCTGTAGTAACTAGAGAAGTGCAGTATGGAGCTTCTGGTTGGCTAGGGTGTGCACCTAAGCCAGGCAGAACCCACCACTCTAGTCAGGGTAAGCTAGTTACACACATAAAATAACCTGTGCTCACCCTCTGGTATCTTGGCGAAGAGCAGGCAGTCTTATCATAAGTAAAGTAAAGTGTAAAGTATTTGTGCAACACACACACATTAACACAATGAAAACATCACAAAAAGACTCCACACAGTTTTAAAAAAAAATAGAGATTATTTATGTGGATAAAATAAGACCGAAATGGCAAAAATCCAATCAGTATATCACGAGATATGACTTTTACAAATATGAATGCAAAAAGCAGTGCTTATTTCAAATGGGCTCCTTTCAGAGCCTTTATGGTAATTCTGCTGTGTTAAAACGACACAATTACAAGGTTTGCAAATGGGACTCAAAGCATCCCTATGTGGCTTAAAGGGGACAGAAATATGATTAAATAATCAACCCTGCAGCTGCCCATGATGTCGTGCAGTCAGCAGAACGGACAACACAGTCCCTGTGCCCCCAGTACCTTTGTGGATCGTTGAAGCTGCTGTGCAGTGAGTTGCGCCACTGCATGGTCCACAGTCGAAAGTAAGTCATGGGCAAGTTGTTGGTGGTGGTGGCGGGCCTCGTTATGGGACCCACATCACTGTGCCCACAGTCGCGCTGTTGCGGAGTTCACACCAGACGGCGGGATTAGGGCAAGTTGCTGGTGGTGCAGGCAGGCCTTGATCATGGGGCCCACGTCACTGTTGCACACAGTCGCCCTGTTGCGCGGTTCACACCTGATGGCGGGATTAAGGCAAGTTGCTGGTGGTGCTGGCGGGCCTTAGTCACAGGGTCCGGGTCACTGTGCACGAAGTCATGCTGCTGCACAGCTCTCAGCTGAAGGCATCAATCAGGCGAGCTGGGGCAGCATGGCATTGTGGTGCACTCCCCATTGCCTTGGCAGTCAGGCAAGGGGGGTGTATAGTCTGTCGCCTCAAGGTATCAGGCTCAACTCTGTCCATAAGCACAATTCCTTATGGGCTAGGCCACTTGTCACAAATTGGTAATAGGGCACCGAACTGCAGGACGGGCCGATGGAGGCAAATGAAGCGCCGCACTCACTCTTCACTCGCACCAGTGAATAATTCGATATGGTCCTACAAACGGAGTGCTTGCCTTCGCAGAACTGCTTCTGCAATATGGGGTGATTCAAAATTTGCTGATTACAAGGTCTTTGATATCCCTGAGACATCGTGAAGGACAGAGCGCAATCCAGCAAGCCATTGGAGTCACTCTGTTTTTTCTGTCCTTAGTCCTCATGCAGGGGAGAGGTCAGCAGGCGGCAGGGCAGCTAAAAAAAACAGGGCAGCAGTTCCTGGCAGAGCAAAGTGACAAATCATTCAGCACAGCAGCCCTTACTCCAGCAGAGTTTCTTCGGGTTCAGTAGTCTACTGATTTGATAGAGCCAGAGTCCTAATACTTAAACTCCAAAGTGCCTTTGATGTAGGGGTGACTTTGAAAGAAACCTCTGAAGTGCACAAGGATCCCTTTCAGCCTTCCCTGGCTCCAGACTACCAGTATGGGGCAAATCAACCCTTTGTGTGGGTCCGGACACAACATATTCAGATGTAAATGTTAGCCACCTCTGCCTGCCCAGGAAGACGATCAGTATGCAGATGAATGCAGATGTGTCCCCTGTCACACCCACTCCTTCCTGTGTTGTGGCTGTCTGGAGAGAATGCACAAAGTGTAGCTGTCACCCAGCCCAGACATGTACTTGAGGCAGGCTGCAGACACACACAACAAAATCTAGAGCAGAGAAATGTCCACTTTCTAAAAGTGGCATTTCTAGAATTATAATGTCAAACCTATCTTTACCACTAAAGAGGATTTATCATCACCATTCCAAAGATATTAAACATGAATTAGCTACTCCTTTCCAAATTGAAATTACAGGTTAAAATGTATTTTAAGGAATCCCCAATACTAGCCTGTGGAAAGAGTAGGCTTCACAGCAGGGAAAAGTTAATTTTGCTGTTTGTCACTGCCAGGACATTTAAAACGTAAAAGTAAGTGTCCTGCCTTTTTGTTGTACAGCACCTTGCCCTTAGGGCCATCCTTGGGGGTGACTTATGTGTAATAAAAGGGGAGTTTTTATGGCTTGGCAAGGGTTTTAAATGCCAAATCTAAGTGGCAGTAAACTGCGCACACAGGCCTTGCAATGACAGGCCTGAGACAGGTTTGAAAGGCTACTCGTGTGTGTGGCACAACTAGTGCATTTAGTGTACAGGCCCTGGGTTCATGGGGTACCACTTACAATGGACTTACATGTAAAGTAAATATGCCAATCAGGTATACATCATTGTCACCATGTTTAGGGGACAAACACATGCACTTTAGCACTAGTTAGCAGTGGGAAAGTGCTCAGAGTCCTAAGGCCAAAAAAAAGATAACGCAAAAAGTGGGAGGCAAAAGGGAAAAAGTTGGGGAAAGACCACCCTAGTGATGACAGGTTTAACAGTGACTAGCAATGGGCTTACTCTTTTGTGGGTGGCTGCATTTCCCTACCCAAACCCTTCCTTTACCCTCCCTAAATTCCTCCCTACTCCTCTCTTAATCCCTCCTGTTTAGCCAGAAGTATTTCCCATTTTCAAGCCACTTCCACCATCCCTCCCATATTCACTGCAAAAACGCATATCAGTGTGCGTAAATCTCCACTTTTAGGGTGGTGCACATAAAAGGCAGAGGAGTAAACATAAGCATGTAGGTTAATGAACAGTATTTTGTAGTACATGAGTAGTACTAGTCTAGTACTATTAAACATACTACAAATTGCAATTTGTGAACAGGCCCTAATATTTGTACGGCCATTTCATGATGGAGCAGAGTTCATACCCATTTATCCTTTCCTGAACCTTTGTTGATGTTTCCCTCTCTGGTTCCCCGCAGTTATGGTTTACCTTTAGCTCCCTTTGTGGTCCGTTAGTCCTTGTATTTGGCTCCTTGTGTTTACCTGCTTACAGTTTTGATTCTCAGCTTGCACCTGACTTCTGGCATCCTTGGGGTCTCGCCTGATTTCCTGGTCTGATGGGAGTTAAGACAGATAAGCCTCATTCTGTCTGTCTGCCTAGACTTTCTGGTCTTGTAGATGTACCATATTCCATATTTCTAAATGTTGTATTCTGCTTACCTTGAAGTCAGTTCATAATCCCTTCACATCTCATAGGTTACCTGGTAAAAGTCCCCCAACAGCTCCACTGAATGAGACGAATCCACCAAAGGGTGAATCCAATCCTGGTTTTCTCTTGCCCATTTGGGGGGTTTTCCCCCAGTGACTACTACAGGTGTATCATCTACCCAGTACCTTCGCACAGAGATTTAGGGACTTCAGGGGTTCTTGGTGGGTCTGGCTACTTGGAACCTACCAACATTTATGACATTCTTGGATAATTAAAAAACCTGCTTCAAGTCTTGAATATTCAAACTTGGTCACTGGTGCGCCAAGTTCACAACTATTTCACCAAAGAGGGATTGCTATGGTATCTGTGGTCCCTCAAAATGATTAATATCATGCCTGATATACACAGAAATGCTGGCAGAGTTTCAGTCAACCTAGTTCCTGTCATTATGGGGTCATAGTGCATTCATAGAATGATAGTTCTCGCAGGATGCATACACTCTTTTCAAGGTATGATGCACTTTCTGCCCATGTCAACATTTTATGAAATAGACGGTATGTTGGCCTCTAGTATTAACTTGGTCCTGCATCAGAATTTTAGCACTCTTAAGCTTGTGTATGAACAAGGGAGGCTAGACCTTCCTTGCTGTGAGTACTATTATCTGGCATCACAGTTACAGCATTTACCATTGCAACAAGAAGATGCTTCTAATCATGAACAATTACAACTGGTTGGCTTCCATCCAGACATTGTATTAGTCATTTTGTTTGTGTTACCTGGACAGATGGACAGATGAGTCCTGGGATCCTTTGTCTGATCTCGTTCATGTCCTTAATTTGGGATTGGGCAGTAAGAACAGTAATAAAAGCTTATTTTTAAGGGCTGCTGTACACTCAAGACACTCATTGCACCTGGACTAAGCACCTGTGTTTTTTAACTTGTAAGGCGGGTTTTTAATTCGTAAGGGTGAACATCAGATTAATGTACTGTTTTAGTGTCCTAAAGCACATGGCACTTTAAGCAGGCCATCTTATAGATGTTATATGCAGTCTATTTTGAATCATTATAATTGCATATGTTTGAGTAGCTTTATGTTTGGTCTTTGTTTTTATATTGCTTCTTTGTTTTTATTTCATACTTTCATACATCGACTTGCAGTAGATGGCGCGCTGACATTAGAAATGTATAATTTACTATTCCAACTCCAGCCTACCTGACAGTAGGGAAGGTGCTGGAATAGTAAACTATACTATTTCTAATGTTAGCAGGCCATTTATTGCAAGTCGATGTAATGACTTGCGTAGTAATGGCATTGCGTGGTAACAACGCAGTTGTTGTAACAACCGCATTGTATTGGCATCACGATGTGATGCCCACGTTGTAGTGGCTATTTCCCTTCAAGAGTCAAGCTACAACATAGAGCCCACCTCACCCCTTTCATATCAGGCAAAATATATCCTACTAGAACCAAAAAATGCCCAAGGAGTTACCGTGGGGAAGTTGACTTTATACATGATATGGACAATCCTGATTGAGAAGGTTACTGGAGATGGGTGACAGATGCCCTAGGAAATGCAGCAGGTCCCATAATTATCCATTCACTTAAGCCTTGTATATTGGCCCGACACCTAAGAGGACGATCTTTTTAACATTTGTAAATCGTTTACTGCTTCTAGAGGTGAATAATCATAAAGTTGCTTTTACTATTAGCAAATCACCGTTTTATTTTCTGAGAATTAGATGCGATAAAATGGATGGTGGAAGAAGAAATGCGCATGTTTGGGGTGATAACAGACGATAAATTATTAGATGCAGTGAGATCTTAAGAATGTTGTGGGCCCTGGGCAACAACATAGTATATGGACCCCTATCCAGGCCAACGTTTTTATTGTATATCCCATTTTCTTCTAATCCAAGAACCGTGATGCCAAATAATATTAATGTGAAAGGTCGAGATGGAGAAATAGATGTGTGACAGAAAGAAGATCACTTTTCCAGGGGCCACTTAGCAGGTGGGGCCCTGACCAATTTTCACACTTTGCCCATGCCTTAAGACGTCTCAGACTAGATGACCTTCAAGACAGATGTGAAATGTTGTCTGTGGTAGAGGTGATGAAGGTGAGATGTGCCTTCACCGGGGGGATTGTGTGATTCTTGCGAATGGAGATTGGAAAGGACCAGGGTGTTCAACAAGGGCTGACTTACATACCCTTGGAGTCCCTTCGTTGAATTATTCCATGCATTGAATCATATGGTATGCAGGTGATTTGTTTTTTTCGGCTCACAGGGCTGTGGTTTGTCTATTAAAACCAATATAGATTGTTTAAAAAAGTAGTGCTTAGTCTTAAATAGAGCTTATGATTTAATTGTTAATATGATGAAAGCCAGGGCATGTGTTAGTTAATGAGTAAAGCAAAAGTAGCCTTTTGTGCATGTTCTTATCAGTGTGTTATACCTGGCGAGATAAAAGGAGGAGTCAAATATAAACTAGCCTTTTGTATTAGTCAATGTTTGAATTGTTTTGTCAAGGTTTCTGTAAAACCTTTTTTGTTGGGGGAGCAGCTGGATCTTTGCCAATATAAAATAATCATTGCCTAAGCCAACAGGTCAGGAACTGTCTGATAGTCTTTTGGCTTTATAAACACATATTCATGGTTCAGTGTTTTATTTCCACCCACCACGGCATACAGCATGGAGCTGTCAGCACACACCCCTGTGTGAAATGATCATATATATTGGCCCTTAGTGTAGTCTCGATACGGACTTTGGTGCTCCCTGACTAGACTTGTATCTAATACAGTCCAACCAGTTCAATATTGAAACAGTCTCAATAAGAATTACAGACTCTAGGTAAAGTTTGGAGATTTCTATAAGAAACTGATTGACAAAATACAGGAAATAAGTCATCAAAGAGTAAAGTAGCAGCGTAAACAAGATTTGAATAAAGTTCTATGTGAAATCCGGCATAGATCCTACATCTAAAGGGTTCCACGGTGCAGTGAGACAACTATCCTTGTACCGGACTTTAGACAATGGCTTTCATACAATTCTACACAACTGCATTGTTCTTGGGCTTTGCACCAATGAGAAACAAGCAAGAAGAAACAATTTACTACTGAATACATTTGAGGATTCTCTCATTGCAGTAGTACATTGCGTTTAGTCATTCTCACAGTTTTTTCATGCTTCCGATTGGGTACATTTTACAACATTAGCCTGGGAGAGTTGGGATGTCCCTGATTAGAACCAACATCGGTGAAGTCTCTGGGAAGGCTCTTAGTTTATTACTGTGAAGCTCGAAATTCTTTATCTAGAACAGGGAAGCAATTATACTAATCGTCCTGTTGTGTATTAAGACAGTGGTTCAAGATTGAAGACAATGTAAACACAGGGGCAGATTTACAAGAAAGTGCCGCAGCGCGGCACCTCAAGCCCTTTGGCTGCGCCATGCTGCCGCACTTTCAAAGCACAGGAATGCAACATATTTACAATAATATGTTGCATTCCTGTGCTGTCCCTTGCGCTGGCGTGCAAACAGCTGCCATGCGCCGGCACAGGCACCCTTGCACCATGGTGCAGGATGCCTGCGTCCTGCACAAAAACAATCAACAACAATCACTACAGGCATTTTCCTCTTTCAATGTGTGCTGTAGAATGCAGCACGCATTGAAAGAGGAAAAAACGAGGAGAAATTAAAACATTTTTCCTCGTTGCGCTTCGCTACACCACCCTTAGGGTAGCGGAGCATTCTGACGAATTCCCAGGTTTATGATTCTTCGTAAATCTGGAAATGTGTCAGGTTCCATGGGTGTTGTGTGGGAACACCCACAGCAACACCCATGGAACGCCCCTTTCACGCAAAGTGTTGCATGTAAAGGGGCCGTATATACAAGGGCAGGAAAAGTCATCCAGGGTGGCTTTTCCTGTCCTTGTAAATACGGGGCAGTGAAATGCACCGCCGGTACGTCACAAAAAGTGATGTACTGGTGGAGCAATTAGCATCTAAATCTGCCCCACAGTTTTTATGTTAGAATAAGCAAGTTCTCTAAAGTAATCATGGAATAACCGCACACTTCAGCCACGGGCTCCACTTACTGTGAGTGACAGCATTTTGCTGGTGCATTTGTGCCTAAAAAGAAGTCCACTTCAGTACCTGGGATTCCTGTGTAAATGTGGACTTTTTTTAGCAAAAGAAGTTTCCTTGTTTTAGAAATGCATGCATGACATTGGAATGCCAAATATGCAACTGCTCGTGGTGAAGCTCTGGTCTTCTTTCATCTTTTGCACGGGGGCGGGCTCTCCAGTATTTGTAAGCAACCCGCCATCTGTTGTGGTCGATGTGCATCACCAGTGTCCAAAACAGAGCGTGGTGGACTTCTTTGAACATGGTCATATATAATGCAGAACTAGAAGGAACAGGAAATACACGAGCAATGACAAAAGAAAAACAAAAAATGGTTTTGAAATAATTTATTCAGAGACTGTTTCAGGATTCTCAGAGCCTCCTATTCCAGCACCAACCCCTCATTTTTGCCTCCTCAAAGACACTTCACATCAGATCACATTTATAGTTTAAAAAACAAAAATACGGCCATCATCAACTCTGCAAACAGACGTCACTGTTGCGTCCATACTTATAAGCTGTATTGTTCCAGGAAAGCTATGTGCCATGCTAGTGAATTGTGCAGGTAAACATGACCTTAGTAGGAACATTCCTTGACAAAGATCCTGTTTACGCTTCAGCGTTTACACAGTGATCACGTGTGCAGACTGATGCATGCAGCATGTTCCTTGCCTCTCCACCAATGGCTTTTGCAAAACATTAATCTCCAGTGGGGAGAGAAACGTATTTGAAAAAAAACAATAAGTCCGATTTGTTATTTTTTATTACAGAGTAAGTGTATTTAAACAGGTGACTCGGTGAAGCACGTCGTTCTCTCAGGGTAACTGTATTTCTGGACTAGAAGAGTGACCGGACGTCCTGCATTTGTGTAGTGGAACTTTATAGTAACTTAAATACATAACCCAGCATGTTATATAAACCACATTCCCCACTTTGCAAGTTAAAAACCATTTGGCACTTTTAGAGAGTATGGGTAAGCATGCATGTTAGTTAAAATGCTTGGCATATTCCTTTTTAGGTCTCACCTGAAACAACACATGCATTGTTGCTTGCAAGATCTTTCGTTAACTTAAACATCGCGGGGACCAAGAGACCGCCCACTACTTACCATTGGTTGACTTCATCATCACTCTCATTTCCTTGCTTCTCATTGGTCAGCGCATACCAGTTTCACTTTCTTCTTTGTGTGATTGTCCCTTCAATGGAGCACAGACCAGGTACTGATTATTGGCTTTATTAGTGTCCTTCCACTGCTTGTGCTCTGATTTGTGTACTTTTAAATCTTCTGCATTTCCAGCTGCTGAAGTGCGTGTGCATTGTCTTGAATAGGACCATCTGCTGGTGTGTTGCAATGCTGGCATTGTACACCCATAACCCCAAACCCAAGATGTCTTCACTCTCATTGGTATGTGTTGTCCCTATTCAGCCGCCTTCTGTCACTCTGTCAACACTGCAGTCTGCCTGTTTGGCTGGCTGCCTCTGAGTGCCTATGTGCCAGTCAAACCTGTCTGTCCATTAGACCGGGCTGTGTGACCCATCTCCTTACTCTGTCACTGCAGCGACTGGTGTGCTGGGGGCATCACTGCGTTTGATTGATGTATAAAATATATTTAAACTGTTATCGTATTCTTGGAGAGCTGAAACTTTCAGGATGCAATGGGACATTTTTAGCTTAAGGACATTACTGACATGGCAATGAGGCTGGACTACTATATCTGGATAATATTAACACACATACACTATTATCAAATCTTTACCATTGCTCTTAATCCTCTATTTCAATTCATCTGCCTTCATCAGGTGAAAGATATTCCAAACTTTGTTTTCCTACCAACAAATGTTTTTATAACATTCCCAGTTTAACCTTTATACCAATGCCTATGGTCACAATCACAGAAATCTTATTCACCCAGAAAATTCATATTAAAGCCTTTCCCTATTTTCTATCATGGCTAGTATTTTTTAGGTTCTAGATAGAATCATGTATCCGGTCAACTCCAACATCCACAGAACACAATTTTGACTAATATATATGTTTAATTAATTCAAGCTACTAGTCCTAGACAATTGTATGTCAATATATTGAAACATCTGCAATATAACCACACAGTATATCTCTGAATCCTTATGTATTGTTAGCCTTTTATCAGTGTCCATGGTTATGCCTTCAACAATTGGACCTAGTGTCACTCTGATCTATTTTGTAATGTGTATACAGCATTCAATGCATTCTAAATACATCATACATCAATATATCAATGAAGGAAACAATTGGTCTGCCCTCTATCTAATTGCCAACTGAATTTATGTCCCTCTCCTACCCCAATCCCCACAACTAAAATGGCTCCAAGTCCACTGGGCAACATGGGGCCAGGCTGTAGGGTCTATTACGGCGGCAGCTGGGAGGGGGACACTTAACTGCTCACAATAAAATACAACCTATATCACATTACCCCTAAGTGACATGGATAATGTGCTACAAGTCTCATTGATGCCAAATGGTACACAGCATTCAGCTCTGGAGGGCTAACTGCGTGATGGACAGGATCCCCTGATAAAGGGGTTAACTGACATACAATGGAAGGCCCAGGCAACTTCTTCAGAAGACACTTTGGACTAGTTTGAGCTGAAAGTCCATAAGAATAAAACCTTCTCAGATTTTACGTATGCACACTGTGGGGTATATATTCACAAGAACATGTGAGAACTACCGCAAGAGTAGCTTAACGCATGGGGGCGTGGCTTGGACGCCGATGGTGATGGTCGCCTGAGAGCTCGGCTCCGGGACTGAGCCCGTGATTATCCTGTAAATCGGCGGCTGCGGGGCACCCCAGCCCCCGCATTTTGCTGACCGGCCCGACGGAGACCTGCCGGGGCCTCTGGCGCGATCGGCACGAGCGGTGACCCGGCGAAAATCGCAGTTTGGGGAACTGCGGAGTGCGACCCAACATGGCGCCCGGACTTCTTTGTCCCCTTGGCCGGATCCATTAGACTGGAGGGACATCGGTGGCGGCGGCGCATCCCCTGCTCTGCTGTCTCCCAGTGGGGGATGCAGCTGGACATCGGTCAGAGCGGTCTCTTTTAACGGGGATTGCACTTGGATGGGCGGATGCCCACACCATAGCGGATCCCACACGGGGACGTCTGGAGGTCCCGACGGTGGCCCCACTCCCTGCACCGAACTTGGCTACCTTCCCCTGGCCGACCCACTTCCATGGGAGGCGCAACTCTTTGGGGCCGCGAATCGTCCGGTGGAGTTGGTGACACTCACTCCGGGACTCTATCGGCCGTGCGGGCCTGCCCGACCTGGCGACGATTGTCTCCGCCTCCTCCTCGGTGCCCCCGGACGACGTGTTGGTGGCACGAGCCAAGGTTGAGACGGTCCGACGGGCCCTGGAGACGGGGATCTCCGGCACTCGACCCGAGGCCCAGTACCCGAGGGAGTCATAGCCGGCGTCTGCACTCGGGGACGCCCGCTCCGGGACCCGCGCGGAGAGCGGCCGGCGACATGGGGAAACCTAGAGGCGCCAAAGGGGCTACCCCAGCTGTCTCGGACTCGGAGACCCAGGACAAGGAGGAACGCGGGGGCCCGGAGGGTTCTGGCGGTGCACCACTGCAACAGCAATTTGACCGCGTCTTAGAGGCAATAGCGACCACGCGCTCGGCCCTCCAGCAGGACATTGCTCAGGTAGCGACGAGCCTAGGTCTCCTTAGAGCGGACCACGGCAAACTTTCAGACCGGGTCAAGGAAGTGGAGAGCTCGGTGAAAACCTTGGAGCCGGCACAGCGAACCTTGGCTGCGACTATGAAGGATGCTTTATCCCGGATTACGGTTCTGGAGCAGAGAGCGGAGGATGCGGAAGGCCGTAACAGGAGGAACAACATCCGTGTGGTGGGCCTGCCGGAAAAGATTGAGGGTGGCGACATGGTGGCGTATCTGGAGGCCTGGCTCCGAGACACGGTGGCCCCGGAGGGTCTATCCTCCTTCTACACCCTGGAGCGTGCCCATAGAGTCCCGGCGAGGCCACCGCAGCAGGGACGTGCCCCGCGACCGGTGGTGGCGCGGTTATTGCACTTTAGAGACAGAGACCTCATCCTCAATGCCGCCAGACATAATGGGCCATTCAAAGTGGCGAACAGCCAGGTGAACATCTTCCCGGATTACACCTATGAAACTCAACGCAGACGGTTTTCCTTCCTGGCGGTTAAGCGCGAGCTCCGGAGCGAGGGCATCCAGTACTCGCTCTTCTATCCTGCGAGGCTCCGCATAATTGTCGATGACAAAACTCAGTTCTTTGATAACCCAGAGGATGTTTGTAACTGGCTTGAACTTTATAGAGCGGGGAAAGGTGGATCCGGCTCCTCACCTCCACAGACGGCGGAGCCGGAGCAGAGACGGCGATCCAGGAGGATTCGGGGTCGCCGTGGCCGCTCGGGAGGTCCCTCAACTGCAGAGACATCGACGGAGCGGAAGGGAGTACTAGAGGTTCTGTCGGCGCTGTCTGGTTCACGGGACGATGCCATTGCGGAGGAAGCGGTCCCTGATGACGAGGGGGGTCCGACGGACTCCGAGGAATCCGTGCCTGACAGTGTCCATACGCCGGTGATCACACCGCAATCAGTGGAGGACCTTTTGGATGGACAGGGGTAACGGGGTGAGCTATTTCATTTTGGGTGGGGGCCCGGCGAGGGGGTGGCGGGTGTCGATAAGAGATGCTGACTCCCGGGGACGGGAGGGTGGGGTGCCCTGGATTTGCCCCGAGGGGGTTTCTCTGTGACACTGTTTTGGGCTTGCTATAGTCCTGGTGGCCTGAGCGTCGAGGGCCCACTGCCTCCGCCCGGCCCGCACCTGGCCCTTAAGGCCTTCCTACGGTGGCGACCGCAGGATTAGCAGGGTATAGTGGGTTGTTGGAGGGTATAGTTTGGATGGGAACTAGATGGTGCTATTTGGGTCCTGTTCTGGGGAGGGTGGCTGGGGAGTTGGTTCATATTTGGGTTGTTAAGTTTTGGTTGGGGAAAATGGCCGCCATCAGTGCTATGAGGATCGAGGTCCTTCCTTTGTTGGGACCCAGATGGGGAGACTTTGCGAGAACAATATGGGACAATGGCTGATGTTGCTAATCTGAAATGTGTTACTTGGAACGTACGGGGGCTTCATACTATGTCCAGGCGTCACAAGGTCCACGCTTACTTAGTGCGTAGGGGGATATAAATGGCGCTGCTGCAGGAGACTCATCTGAACAAGGCGGAAGGGGCGGCGTTACATCGTAGGTGGAGGGGGCAGGTCTTTTGCACTTCGTACTCGGCATATGCCAGAGGGGCGCTGATCTGGGTTAGGGCTGGGGTTCCCTTCCAGGTCACGAACACAGTGATAGATCCAGAGGGGCGTTATGTGGCCATTTCGGGGACTTTGGGAGGGAGAGACCTAAACGTTTGCTGTGTGTACGCTCCTAATGTAGACCAGACTGCCTTCCTTTCCAGGTTATCGGGCTCGTTGGCCCATTGCCTCTCCGGGCCCCTCCTGCTCGGTGGAGATTTCAACTCAGTAGTGGATGTAGACACTGACCGCTCGCACCCACCCCTCCCCGATTCTCCGGTTCGGCGCTTGGCTAGGGATCGTAGGGACTGGCAGACTCACTGGGGTCTCACGGATATCTGGAGGGCGCAACACCCCACAACCAGGGACTACTCCTACTTCTCGAGCCTCCATGAGTTGCACGTTCGACTGGACGGATTTCTTGGCTCGCCCGAACTGGTTTCAGCAGCGGTCCGGTCTGAATATTTGACCAGGACCATTTCTGACCATAACCCCCTCTTGCTGGACCTTCGTTGGTTTCCCGGGGCGCCTGCGGTGCCCACCTGGAAATTACGGCCCGAGACCCTTGAGGACAGTGTTTTCAGGGCGGAACTAGGGGATACGATCTCAGAGTACTTTGCGTCCAATGGTGGCACCGCGAGCTCGAGAGCGTCAGAGTGGGACGCTTTTAAGGTGGTGGTGAGGGGGTACTGCATTTCTAAACAGGTCGGCGTGAGGCGAATTATCCTCACCGACTTAGAGGCAGCGGATCGAAAACTCCGCGAGCTGGAATTACGCCGCCCCGGGCGCCCCGAATTACAGGCACGCACGGCGGAGGCGAAGGAGGCGGTGGCGGCGGAGGTCGAACGGCTCCGTTGTTTTGACTATAAGGCCTATACGGTTCGGTCCATTGCAGAGGGGGATAGGTCGAGCGCGCTGTTGGCATGGCTGGCCAACCCGACGCGGCAGTCCTCACTGACGACGTCCATGCGCAGGGCAGACGGAACCCAGGTGTACACCCAGCCTGCGATTCTGAGCTGCTACCGGCAATATTACGAGCGCTTGTACCGCAGTCGCTCTGTCCGAGACCCTGACCTGCTAGATAATTATTTGCGGCCTCTAGAGATCCGAACAATGGAGCAGGACGTGGCGAAAGCCTTGGGGTCCGACATAGAACTGGGAGAGATCCGTAGCGCCATTAAAAAGATGGCGAGAAATAAGACCCCGGGCCTGGACGGCCTTCCTGTGGAGTTCTATGCGGCTTATGCTGATCTCCTAGCCCCTAGGTTGTTGGTAGTATACAGGGAGGCAAAGAGGCTTGGGCGTCTCCCGGGCTCGATGTGCAAGGCATTGGTGGTCCCGCTCCTCAAGCCCGGAAGGGATTCATCCGATCCGGGGTCTTATCGTCCCTTATCGATGCTGACGGTGGATTATAAAATACTGAGCAGCATCTTGGCCTCGAGGCTGCTCGGACACATGAGCTCCTTGGTACATGAGGACCAGGCTGGCTTTATCCCCAGGCGTAACACGACCATGAACATCCGCAGGTTGTTCCGCTTGCTGGGGGACCCGCTTGTGGACGCCCCGTGCCCGGTTGTCCTATCAGTGGATTTAGAGAAGGCTTTTGATAGCCTGGAATGGGATTAGCTTTGTACTGTGCTACGGAGGTTCGGCCTCGGGGAGGGCTTCATCAGGTGGACCAGGGTTCTGTACGCCTCGGCGTCAGCCAGGGTTCGGGCGGGACCGCTGATTTCCTCACAATATCCGGTGGAACGAGGCACGAGGCAGGGGTGTTCGTTATCCCCACTGCTCTTTGCGCTGGCGGTGGAACCTCTTGCGCTGCATCTCCGGTCGGGAGCCCATTACACGGGCCTGTGGACTCCTTCGGGCCCGCACTACATTTCACTGTATGCAGACGACCTGTTGCTCTTCCTAGAAGACCCGCTCGCTGCCCTACATGGGGCCGCGACGGCGCTCACGGAGTTTGGGGAGGTCTCGGGCCTCCGAGTGAATTGGACTAAGACCTGTCTTTTCCCGGTCCGCAGGGGCACCCCTACCCCTGCTCTAGGTAGGGAGATCAGATGGGAACCCGACTGCTTTAAGTATCTAGGGGTGTATGTCTACCATGAACCTTCTGACCTCCTGGAGGGGAACATTACCCGGGGCATTCGAGCACTTCGAGGCAGTATGAGCTTTTGGGCCACGCTACCGCTCTCGGTGGCAGGGCGGATCGCTTTGCTTAAAATGGTGGCACTTCCCCGGTTGCTGTATTATTTCCGGACACTACCGCTCTGGGTCCCACCCGCCACGTTTCGCCTATTACGATCAATGATAGTCGGATTCCTCTGGGGCTCGGGCTGCCGGCGGGTGGCCCTCAAGACCCTGCTGAGGCCGAAGGAGGAGGGTGGGCTTGCGGTGCCGGACTTCGAAAAGTATTATTTAGCGGCGCAGCTCCAGGCCTTCACCCAGGAGATCGCCCGGGAGTTCCGGGGCCCAGAAGACAGGAGGGGAACGGGCATGGCCAGGCATGTTCTCTCCTTCATAGCGATGAGACAACGGTTGGCCTTGCAGGACTTGTCACTGGAGGAGCGGACCGTTCGCCTGTGCTGGAACCGAGCTCACGCCCGGGGCCACCTGAGGACACCGTATGCGCCCGAAATACCTCTGGGGATGCTAACGGCTTTGCCCCATGGGGGCGATTGGTCACGGTTGGCGACCTGGGAGGACGCCGGTCTACAGCTAGTCGGTGATCTATACGAGGACGGGACGCTCTTGCCCTTCCAGGAGCTCATTGATCGTTTCGGGATTCCCCGCGGCGACTTTTTGCTGCACTCGGCCCTTGTTCGAGCGATCCAGGCGCACTGGAGATGCGGGCAGGAGGAACCTCCCTTATCCCCGGTATGCCAATACGTGATGATGTCTGCGGGCACGGTAAAGGCGGTCACTTGCCTTTACGGCAGGCTGATCAATGAGGGGCTGGCTCCCCTCACCACCCTGAGACACCGTTGGGAGGAGGACATTGGCAAGGAGATCCCGGAGACGACCTGGTCCCAGCTGGTGCGGCGAGCCTGGAAGGGCACACGCCACGCCCGCTTTCAATTGGTCCACTACTACGTGCTCCATAGAGCATATTTGACCCCGGTGAAAATCAGGCGATATTTTGCTACAACTTCGGCGGAATGCCCCAGGTGCCCGGCCCAGGAGGCGGACCTTCTCCACATGCTGTGGGCCTGCCCGGGATTGACATCCTATTGGGTAGAAGTGGGGAAGACCCTGGAGGAGACGACGGGGAGATCCTTATCGTTTGACGCGGCGGTGGGTCTTCTGCACTGGTTCCCTCATACCCCGAAGAATAAAATATCTAGCAAGTTCATTGATTTGGGGTTGCTCCTTGCTAAACGGGAGGTGACCAGGAACTGGAAGGCACGAGCTGGTCCGACGGGAGGCCGGTGGCACAGCGAACTTTTGAAGTGGGCGGCGGGGGAGAGCACGCTTAGATACCAGCTAGCTTGGAGGCAGCGTAATGAGAAGGCACAGGAGGCAGCGCTGGAATGGGAGATGTTAGTGCAGGCCCTTAGGGATTATTGCGCCCCCAGCGACTCTGAACGTGAGGAAGCGGCTCGCCCCGAGTCCCAATCGACGATTGCACTTTTCAGCGTTGTTGATCTCCCCATGGGTCCTTTAGTAGATCCTGTTGCGGTTGTTGCCGTGCGCTGATGGCGGGGGTTGGTGGGTTTTCCTGGGTTTGTAGCGTTTTAAGGGTGGGGTGTTCTTTTTGGGTTTATAGGCTTGTTTGGAAAAGCAGATGACGGACAATGGGTCCTCCAGGCCAGCTTCGACATCCTTCTGAGCCCCCACTGAATTCCGCCGCCCGACCCTAGGGTTGTGGGCTAAATGGCTGTGTAAGCGACTCACGGTGGGGGGACGGAGGGTTGTGTCTCATTGATATGGCTCGATATATAATGCTGGCCGATTATGTAACGATTTACTGATTCCTGCAATAAAAATAATTAAAAAAAAAAAAAAAAAGAGTAGCTTAACGCAACTCTCAACATCGCAGCCCATCGTGGGAAAATAACCCAGTGTCAACGTGAAATTCACAACAAGGTGGCCCCATGCGATAGTATGCCTAAACCGCGGCCAATGCCCGCGATACAACTACCTCGACGGAGCTAAAAACATTAACCCCCAATGCCAAAAAACCTGTGATGGGCCAAAGCGCGATAAGAAAAACAACCAGCGCGAGGGCAGCAATACTCATGCGTAATGCGGGAAAAAGCACAAGAACAGCACACGGAAAATGCCACAGAAAAAAATACATCAACAGCGGAGTACCACGGATGCACCCAGACTGACTGCAGAGAACAACATGTACACCACAACATCCAAGCACCGTGGAAGAACAGAACCGACAGGCACACCGCATGAAAGAGACCAGTGGCAGACAAATCAAAGCCGCAGGAGCGACTCGCCCACCGTGCAGCATATGCACATAAGCAGAAGTGCACCTCGACGTTGACAACACCCCGGTACAAACAGCAACCCCTCCACATAGGACACACTGGTTCCGCAAATGTGCACATCATGGCAAATGACATCTAAAACCGCATGAAAATGTAACATGACAATGTACAAGTACAATCTGTAACTTGCAAATATGTTTTAATCAAACATGCAGTGCAATTGTATATCTCCAATTGTCCCATGAGTGCCATGGACAGCCACAATGTGACGTGCTCATGAGAAGTAAGTGTCAATGATGGAGTTGCTACGGGCCATTCCTGCCGCAGCTGCAGTGGGATGTGGGCCACCTGCCCCATCGTCACCATCGTCCGGTACCTCTGGAACTGGGATCCATGGGGCATTGGTGCGAACACAGATGTTGTGCAACACACAACATGCAACGATCATCTTGCACACGATGTCCGGGCTGTACAGGGGCTTACCACCTGTGCCGTCCAGGCACCTGAAACGTGACTTCAACACGCCAAATGTGCTTTCAACGATGCCCCTGGTGCGTATGTGGGCTGCATTGTACTGCCTCTGGGTGGGTGTGTTTGGGTCTAGGAGGGGTATCATCATCCAAGGGCAGAGTGCACATGGAACTCTCTTCCGCCCTACATTCGTGAAATGGATGAACTTCTGAAGTTCAGGAGGGCTATCAAAACGCATTTGTTTCCTTTTTCAGTCTAGTACTTGGTCTGCGCGCTTCTGCCCTTATACAGTTTTGTGGTGTTGGGACCTTTCTTCAAGCGCCGGGACGCCCCTTGGCTGGGGCATCTGTGCGCTATAGAAGTGTTTTTAACATAACATAACATATCCTTGATCACCTGTGACAGTGCAGGGAGAAATGAGTCAATACTTGGTTCAGCAGGATGTGATGGCAGGCCCACCAATACAGTGACGCCTGTGCTGGCTGTGTGTGGGGTGAGTGTAAGCCAGCCCTCAGGGAGTAGCTGGTGCTGGCAACATCTCCAACAGTCATCAGGCACTCAGAAATGCAATGTCAGTACAACAAGGGGGAATGACGCGAGTCGCCAGGGCTAGTGGCCCCAGATGCACAGCGGCCGACAAGGGCCCACCGCCACGGGACGCTGACCAGCGGGAGACTGGGGTAGGGTCATGAGGGCAGTGCAGGGCCTCACATGTGTCATGGGTGCCTTCCACGGAGTGTCACAGGGGAGAATGGGAGGCGTACCCCCAGGGCATGATGCAGGGGGCACATGCCAGCTGTGTCCAGCAACATGGCGAATATGAATGCCACAGACCCAGGCCAGACACCAAGTCTGTACCTGTCCGTTGCTGATGACAACCCCCAGGCCACAGGCTCAGACACCAACGATGTTCCGCCGGAGGCTGACGGTCACTCATGGGGCACAGGGTTAGTGGCACAGTTGCAGCGCGGAACATCAAATTCCCCCTTCGGCACAGACCAACTACCTCAGCATCAAATTCACTCAAATACATTCATTGGTGGGGCCCATAACACCAATACTTACACTCCGTTGATCTGTTTTCTGAGGGAAATATGCTTCCAAACGCTGACATGAGAGGACTACCTTTACCTTACTCTAAACACATTGACGACCGACCTAAGATATCCCTCTCATAAGGAGATGGATCATTTAGTTGTTTGCAGGTTTAGTTTCACAGTCATTTATCTAGTCTTTAAATCTCATTAAATTCTCTTCTTAAATAATCGACACAACACATTTGTCAATTAATCAAATATTCTTTATCTAAGAAATATTGCAAGAAACGTTAGCAATCATCATCAGCATTCCAGAGCATCATATTTACCTATTCTGGCTAAAGTTGTCTTCTAAGTCAATCAGTCAAGAATAATTTTATTCAGCAAAGTTAGGCCGCAATTCAGTTTCTCAAAGATTTAGGATAACAGCTGTCCAGCAGTGTCACCGTCCTCTCCGTCAGCATAACGTCAGGAAATCGAGTTCGTCAAAGAAGAGCGTATCGTGACAGTTCAATTCCCTAATTACTTTTATAATGAGAATAATGTCAGAAAGTATCAAGATCAGGGTTTAGAAAGTCCTGATTGGTCCACTTGGGGTCGAGGGGTACAGTTCTCAGGGTGTCAAACAATGAAGTCATCAAACTTGCTTGTTCCGGCTTTTAAATTGAGCTTTGTCTTTGGTTTTGGATAGGTTCCCGGAGCGTCCTTGAAGGGTACATATTCTCCCGGGGTCAGGTCCAGGCCACTGCTGCTGGCGGTGACGCCTGCGCATTTCACCCAGAACCTCGTGTTGTCAGGGCAGTCACGTTTAACGTCTCGTTCAGCCATCTTGTTTAGGCCGAAATGGTCAACTTAAGCAAAAGAAACACATACACGTAATTAAAACATAGAAATGGCTAATAAAATGTTATCCCCTTGCTAATATCCATATGTGTGTGTATTTATCTAGCAGAAGCAACACTCAGAGCGGTTTATACTCACTGAATAAAGCACAAATCACAAATACATCACCAAAGCGACATGTAACATGCAATATTCTAATTTTCTACTATTAATATGCATACTCAAGTTAGTTCACAATTAATATAGCCATGCAAGGTGCAATTCCCACGTGTAATTCTTTTGTTAATATAATTGGTGAGTTATCACTTCAAACGGATTAATAATATTACAATTAATAGATTATTTGAATTAATATAAACATGCAGAATGAGGGGGTATACAAAATGTTGTACTACCCGCTCCAGCAATCCCCCCTTTGCTGATTATATCACCACACTAATTAAAAAATGTTGTATCCCTTTTTCGGAAATTTAAATTGATTTCTTGTTTCGTTCATATTTCAGTTTCCCCTGTTTCTTCTCTTTTTGCTGTTTTATACAGGCTATCTTTTAACTCCTCTAGTTCTATTTCTTCAAATTCTCTTTCTTGTTTCTTATCCCTTCTCCTTAACTTTTCTCTTTTTGTTCCTTTTTGATTTTTATTCTTTCTACAACAAATACAACCTAGTCTAATTATTAACACTAGGGAAATCACACAAGTTAATGGAAATAATATCTTACCTATAAATGTACTACCTAATTTTACTACAAAGTCTTTAATAGCTGATATTTTCTTACCAATCTTCTCCCAGACACCTTCAACCTCCAGTGGTACAATTTTGTCATGCAATTCTGTACTATTTTTAATATAAATTTTCAAATCTCTACTTTCGTCAGGAATGTAAGTACAACAATGTTGAAATTTCAGCATTCCACAGACTCCAACCTCTTTTGCCAATAAAATATCAAGGGCAAGTCGATTTTGCATTACCATAGCACGCATGGCAACCATTTCAGTATTTACCAATAAGAATCTTCCAGCGGTGCTTGTTGACAAGCGATCCACTACTGTTGAAAGTTTTCTAATTTTGTTCGCATTCAGAGATATTCCCACTGCGGGTATCAGTGCTCCAAAAACGTCACCCACAATTTCAGTCCAAGATTCTCTCTTACTACGTGCTAAATAACTACCTAAACTATGTACACCATCTTCTCCTCTATCCATGTGAAAAATCTTTGGAAAAACCAGGCCAGCATAACATGTGCCATACCAATGGTCTGGCAAACGATAATATGCCCTGTTCCCACAGATAAAATACAGTCCTGGAAAGACTGGATCTCTTCCACCTTTAAATCCCCATCCTCCCATGATTTGGTATGTATCATGGCACTCACTATTCCCTAAAAAATAATTTTCATACGCCGTCTGATTACTTCTTATACACAATTTCCCTTTCTTAGGCCAATCTAAAGCCATAGTTGGACTCGTTTCCCCTCTTAAATGTTTCTCCGTTTCTACATCCCAAACCGTTTTCTCCACTTTCCCTTCTGAAACCTTCCTTTGCATTTTTAATCTCCTTTCTTCAACCATATCCAAGAATGTCTTCTCCTCTTTCTTTAAACTGCAAGTCAAGTTATTCCTAAATATATATTCTAAGGTAAGTTCATTTGTCTCGAAGAAAAATTCACCTAATACCTTTGCAGGTTTTACCTTGTTTAGTTTGTTAATTGCTGGTACTTGTGAAAATATAGTATCTACATCTGAAAAATAATACTCTAATTTACCTGTTTGATAAAATAAACTAGCTATTACACTACATGTTATTCCATATGTTACAGGAAGGTGATGATAAGTCACTCCTTCAGATACAGATGCAGGTAATTGCATACATACGTAGCAATCCCTCACGTCCATTGTTTTTACATATTCATACAACAACTTTGAAAACACATTGTTAGAAAAATCTGTTATTGACCTGTCTTTATGTAAATAGTTTTTATCTATTCTAGTTGGAATACCTTTTGAACTTTCCCTATATTAGTTATGTTCTCACTATGTCCTTCTAATGTATCTACAGTAACTTTAACCCCTTCAGCGCGGCGCGGATTCCCGCGCCACGCTGAAGGTTCGTTGCGCGGGCGGGCTCATGACGGAACGGTTCCGTCATGAGCACAGCCCAACCGACGCTCATGACGGAACCGTTCCGTCATGAGCGTCGAAGGGGTTAAATGAAATTAGTAGAGCAAGAATAATCCAAAGAAGCATTAATAATCCTGTACAACAACAACACATTTTGCACCATCTTCTAAGGAAGGTACATCTACTTTTGCTATTTTCTATGTTTGCCATCTTTCTAAATGAGCCGTGTCTTTTGACTTAGCCTCTACCACTTCACAACTAGTTTCTAACCCAAGGCTTCTAAACACCTACGTGGTTCTACCAGTTTTTGTCTTTTTCAGTATTTTTATTGTTTTTCCATCAGTAAATTCTTTATCTCATTCAGTTTGGCATCTCATCATCTTTCACTTTCCTCTCGTTTTCAGCATACAGGTTGTCCTGAACATCCGCTTCTTCTCCAATATCGGACAAGATAACTCTCAGGATTTCCGATTCTTCGTCTTCCTCAACCACTTCCAGTACAACCACCTCTGGATTTCCTTGGCTATCCGCCTCTTCCTTCACTTCAGGCAGGGCCATATATGTCCATTCCGGTGATTTACACTTCTGGTTAGGTTTTCTTGTTCGTTTGTTTTCTCTGACTACTGTTTGTTCTTCTTCTTTCGATTTTTCCTGACTCGTTACTTCATTCACCTGTTCAGCTCTTGGCGAATTTACACGTGTCAGTCAATATCTCAGTCTCTTTATTTTGTTTGGCCACACCTCGTCTTTTGCCGCTCTTTTCAATTTACTCCCTTTATCATTCTTTTCAGTTCTCCAAGCTCTTTTTCTCAGAACTCGGCCTTCTGGTATTTCATCTTCACTTCCCTCAGACTCTGTTTCAACTTGCTTGTTACCTTCAACGAGTTCTTTTTCCACCTCTTTTGTTTTCCCTACTTCTGTCCCTCCTCGAATCTCCGTCACGCAATCTTCCTGCTGACTACTTGTCCCTGCTTCTAACTGGATGTTGGAGTGCCCTACGCCTCCTCGGGGGTCTTCCACAATAATCTTTCCCTCTCTCTCTGTATCTGGCGCCTGTCCATCTAAAGGTGTTGTTTCAGGTGGAATTTCTCTCAATCTTTCATCTGGCACTTCCTTCTCACGGATTTCTTTTATTGTCTCTCCACTTTCTTTATCTTTGTTCCTCCTTTGTTCTTTCTTAGACGAATGTGCTCTTTGTTCTGTCTCTGAGTCTGAACTGGATTCGTAAATCTGTAACCTTTTCCACAGGGAGTTACTTCTGGGGACCAAAGTTAACCTTGGCTCTGTCTTCCCCTTCAGAGTTTCCTCCTTCCTTATCTTTTGGCTCTCCGTCATTTGACTCAGTACTGGATTCTGATTCATCAAAATACTCCTTTTCTTTACAGTCAACTGGATTTGGAATTCTCAAAGTATGACTTGCATGGATCCAGTTCTTCATTCCAGCACATTTCACAGCTGTTGTTGTAGTCAAAATGACTTGCCTTGGTTTTCCCCACCTGGGAACCAAACAGTTTCTTCTTCTGTGTACTTTTATCCTTACCCAGTCCCCTGGGCTTAGATCATGAGCTGGCTTCTTTTCAAGAGTGGTGGCATCCGCTCCAACCTGATGAAACACAGAATGAACTGCGTCAGCCAGGCTTTTACAGTATTCCAATACCATGTCATCAGCTATTGTCATCAGCTTGTTGACTGGTATAAATACATGTCTCATTGCGCGTCCCATGAGGATCTTATGAGGACTCAAACCAGTAGTTCTGTCTGGTATTGATCTAATAGTCATGAGTACTAGAGGCAAGACATCAGGCCATTTCATACCTGTGGCTAAACACATTTTCCCTATTCTGTTTTTGATAGTACCATTCATTTGTTCTACTACACCAGAAGCCTCTGTTCGGTAGGCACAATGCAGTTTTTTTCGTACATTCAATGCTTCACAAATCAGTTTTATGATCTCATTCTGAAAATGTCCTCCTCTGTCTGATTCAATTGTTACCGGGAACCCAAACCTAGGTATAAATTACCTCAACAATAACTTTGCCACTGTCATTCCATCATTTCTTCTTGTTGGGAACGCCTCTACCCACCTGGAGAATAGGCATGCCATCACCAAAACATACCTCAACCTGTTACAAGTAGGCATCTCAATGAAATCTACTTGCATTCTGGTGAAAGGACCTCCCTCTCGACCTATTGTTCCTAGACTCACCACTGTCTTTCTTCCTGGATTGTATTGCTGACAAATTAGGCATCTCTGACAAATAATTTCCGCCACAAGCCTGAACTTGGCATTATACCAAGTTTGTTTAAAAGACCTAATCATGGCGTCTCTCCCAATATGTCCCAGGCCATGATACATCCGTGCCATGGCAGACATCATGCTATCAGGCATAACTGGTCTTCCATCTCGAAAGACCCACACATGATCTTTCTCTCTTGGTGCACATCCTGCTTTTACCCAGTGTTTTACTTCCTCCTCTCCTGCTTCTTCCTGCAATTGTCTTACCTCATCCCATGTTCCCACAGTGTTAGTAAACATTGGGAAACAAGAGATAGACTCCTTTTCCTTTGCCCGATTGATTGAATTCTGATTACGTGCACAATATTGTGCCATGTCATTGGCGAATTAATTTCCAGTGGCAATGTAATCACCACTGCGACTATGAGCAGCACATTTTACCACAGCCAATTGCCTAGGCAGCTGTATTGCCTCAAGCAACTTTCCAACCACTTTGGCATTCTTAACCCCTTCGACGCGCTTGACGGAACGGTTCCGTCATGCGCGTCGGTTGGGCTGTGCTTATGACGGAACCGTTCCGTCATGGCCCCGCCCGCGCACGGAATCTTCAGCGTGGCGCGGAAATCCGCGCCGCGCTGAAGGGGTTAATGGGAGTTCCACTTGAAGTCAGGAAACCTCTTTGCAGCCAAATTTGGCCAAAATCATGGATCACCCCGTAGCCATACTGGCTATCAGTTATCACAATCACTCTCACACTTTTCCCAATCTTACATGCTCTGGTCAGGGCAATAAGTTCAGCTACTTGGGCCGACCTTACTCCTTTCACATAGGATGCTTCCATCACTGCTGCAACTGTACATACCGAATATGCTGCACTCAGCACTCCATCATCTGTTCTTAAACAAGATCCATTAACAAACATGACATAATCACTTTCTGGTAACGGGTCATCTTTTATGTCAGGTCTTGATTTTGTACAGAAATCAAGTACATCCAAACAATCATGATCTGCTTCATCTCTTACCTCCACATGCTCTACATCAGGCAACAATGTTGAAGGATTCACATTCACGCATCTCACAAGACTCACATTTGTTGCACCCAAAATGACCTTTTCATACTTAGTCAGTCAGCTGTGTGTCATATACTGAGTACGACTCATTGTTAAAAGAATCGCCACATCATGAGGTACAAGCACTTTCACAGGATATCCCATCACAATTCCTTCACTCTGTTCCAAACTTCGACATGTAGCAGCTACTGCTTTCAGACACCCAGGAAGGGCTACAGCTACTGGATCCAACATGGATGAAAAATATGCAATTGGTTTCTTCAGTTTTCCATGCTTCTGTACTAGAATAGAGAGCGCATATCAATTTCTCTCACTGCAATACAACTCGAACTCCTTATCATAGTCAGGCATACCTAATGCAGGCGCTTCACACAATCCTTCTCTCAACTTCTTGAATGCTGCCAACTCCTCTTTGTTTAAATCAATAGGATCTCTCACATCACTTCTTGTCAGACGTACCAAAGGTTTTGCAATCAATGAAAAATTGCCTATCCACTGACGACAATATCCAACCATTCCCAGAAACATTCTCACTTCTCTTTGGGTCATTGGTGGACTCATTCTTTTTATGATCCTGATTCTGTCTATGGTCATTTTCCTGTGTCCTTTCTCAATGTTGTGTCCTAAATATTGGACTTCTTTCTTACAAAATTGCAATTTTGATGGTGACACTTTTAATCCTCCATTTGCCAAATGATTCAGCAAAGCTACCGTGTCTACCTCACAAGCTTCACGAGTTTTCTATACCACAAGTAGGTCATCGATATACTGGACAAGTACTGAATTTTCAGGCATTTCCAAACTCTCTAAAGACTTTTTCAATAACTGATTAAATATTGAGGGTCTTTCTTTATACCCCTGTGGAATTCGGCACCATGCCAAAATACGCTCACCGAAACGAAATGCAAAAATGTGCTGGCTGTCATGGTGCAATGGGATAGAAAAGAAAGAATGGCACAAATCAATCACTGTGTACCATTCTGCATCATGAGGGATCTGATATAAAATCACAGATGGATTCGGTACATTGGGACATGGTACAACAATTTTGTTTATTTTTCTCAGATCTTGCTCTATTCTGAACTTCCCACTAGGCTTTTTCAGTCCCATTATTGGTGAATTACATGGGCTACTCATTATTTCTCTCAAAATTCCTTGTTTTATCATTTTCTCAATCACAGGAGTAACTCCTTCGATTATTCAATTTATATTGTGGGACATTTGGATAACATACTCCTTCTGTTACAGTTATCTTTACTGTATCTACATTTCTCATCAATCCTACATCGTCTCCTGTGAAGTCCCAAACTTGTGCTTTTACTGATTGTTCCAATTCTTTTGGTAGTTCGTCAGGGTTGAATACAGCATAGGTTCCTGTAACCTCTTTCTCTCTGTTTGCCATTGTCATTTTATACAGCACGTCATCATCTGGTGTTTCAAAGGCTATTCCATCTGGAGTACAAAATATAGTGCAATTCATCTTGTACAATAAATCTCTACCTAACAAGTTCACAGGACTGGTATCGCATACTACAAATCTGTGCATTTCAGAGAATTTCCCTATACTAACTTTCACCTGTTCTGTAAGGTTAGTTTTAATCTGTCTGTTGGACACACCAACTACTTGGATCGTTTCATCCGAGAGAGGAAGATTTTTAACATCAGCTGATCTAACTGTTGATCGTGTAGCACCAGTATCAAGTAGGAAAGTAATATTTTCATTATTAACCTTTCCATCTACAAATGGGCCTGTCTGGTCTACTTCTAAGTTGCGCCAAGTACGCACTCTTCTTCCTCCCTTCGGCACCGTCAATAACCCTCTTCTGAATCGCTTTCATCGCATTGCAGCCAATACTGCAAAGCACCGCTAGCGCGTTGCGGCTTATTTACCTGTTCTTCGTTGTAGAATCCATTCTCCTTACTATACTTCTGGCAATTCTTGTTCTGTGAAAAAGGTGGTTTTGGCACCTGATTCTGTTGTGTTACACCCTGCTGTTGTCGTGGCTGTTGATCACTCACCTCATTCTGCACCTGTGGATTCAAGGATGAATTTTCATCGTTAGTACTTGGTGGATTCTTACACTCGGATTTCCAATGCCCTATCATACCGCAATTATGACACGGAAATTTCTTCTTAGCTTCCTCAATATTCTATTTATTTTTCCCAGGATTAAATCTCTGTTTTGACCCAGCTTGTTCTACCAATTGTGCTTCCTGTCTCTCTGCTACTTTTACCTGTGCCCACATTGCCTTTTTCTCTTTTGGTTTTCGCTGTTTTGCTTCAATTTCATCACTGAAATATTTAGCATGTCTCAATACTTCATCTATTTTCTTATTTTGCCAATCTACCGTATGCTGTTTTATCATTTCACTAATTTCTGGACGAAGACCATATACAAATCTGTATACGAAATGACTCAAATCCTTGTCACTCAAATTTTCATCTCCACTGAATTGTTTAAAGGCTAAAATTAACCTCTCATAATAGGAATGTACTGATTCTTTGCTTTCCTGATGTGTTCTGTCAATTTTCACCCAATCTGTCTCTTTAGGGGATACTTTGTTCTTTAAAATTGCCATAACCTGTTCATATTTCTTCATTACCTCGGGGTCTGAAGCTCCTGTTTTTGGATCCCTTGGGTATTCCTGTGTTGCCCAATCTATTACTATTTTGCATTCTGTCCATAGATCCGCTTGCACGATTATGTCAAACAAGCTATTCAAATCAATCCACAATACTTTGGATAGCTTCACAAATCTGTCCACCTGTCTATACCACTTGACGGGTTTTTCATGCATTCGAGGGAAGTCATTCGTAAATGACAAAACATCCTGTCTAGTCCATGGGACATGCACATATCCTCCTCCCGGGATCTCTCTCATAGGGTATTCTGTCACAACCTTCTCTTTTTCTCTCACAGGATAAGCTGAAAATGTTTTGTCTGAAACTTCGTCTCGCTTACGATACCATCTGCTCTTCCATTTGTCCACATCTCCCCATTTTCTCAACAAAATAATTATTTCCTTAATCTGACCTGTTCGTCCTGTGGTATTCATGTTTTCAATATCTTTTTCGGTGAAATCTACTCAATAGGGTTTCTGTAAGGCTTTTACCTTTTCAATATCAATAACCATCTCATTTGCCACTTCTTCTAATCTTTCATGAAGACTCTTCGCTCTCCATGTTACGTTTTTGCACAGAAATAACAACTCCTCATCTTGGTAGGTTTTTAACTTCTCTGTCGGGATGGTTCCTACAATTAATTCTTACAGTACCACTCATAATTTAGCTACATCTATTGACTGAGATTCTTTGTCTTTCTTTTGCAAGCTTCTCAACCATTCACTCAACTCCTCAGTAGATGGTCCTACTGGCTTCTCTATATTTCCTTGTCCAAAATCTTTTTGAGTTTCTGACATTGTCTCTATCATTGTCATACGTTTCTCTGCACAGCTTTGACCTACAAATGGGTTATTAGAAACACTCAGTTCAATCATACTCATAGTCTGTCTCCATGGATTCTCACTCTGACTCATTCTTGGTTGTTCAACCGGTATTTTACTTTTATAAGGAACTGTCAAACAATGTTCACTGTCTTTCTGCTTGTCAATAATAGGCATTACTGGACCTATCGTTACTGGTACAGTTACCGCTTCCAAATTCTTAGTCAATTCTCTTATTTTCTCAGTTAATTCTAGGGTTGTTTTTGCTAGTTCTGCTGAATTTTCTCCATCTAATTTTCCTCCGGACTTCTTCTCTACCTCTCTAATAGAATTGTTTCTTCCCAAATCATGGAACTCTGGTTCCGATTTTATGATTCGTACCGTTTCTTTCATTGGGACACTTGGAGTTAATATTTCTGGTTCTGGTCGGTATGGTGGTGGATTCTTATAGAACATATCATCAAGTACATCATCTTCTGATTCATTCATTCCATACCCTCTCGATTCCACATTATGCCTCTTTTCTACATACTTTCGTCCTTCATTCTCTCCTGCAGTTCTTACGGGAAACAAACCCTCAGTCATACTCGCATTTCGCCACCTTCTCATTCGATCATCATGCGTCTCATGTCCGTATTATCTGCCAAACAGGTACCTATATCCTCTACCATTTCTCTGTCTTTCTCGGTCAGGCATTTCGTCTTCCCACTCCGTCAAAGCCTCAAATTGAGTTGGTCTAGGTCTTGTTCTAAAGTCATCATTTTCTCTCTCAAATTTCTCAAAACAGCCAAATTAAATGAACCATGCTCTGGAAAAGCCAATACTCCGCCCTTTTCAGTGTATTTAACCCAATTATCTAACCAAATGCAGGTGTGATATCCATATTTCGCAACCATAAAGGATGCAGGGGTTTTCGGTGGAGGAAGTGACTGTCCTTCCCTAGTTATGATCGGTTTGTCCTTCTTAAACCACTTCTTAATTTTACCAAACCATAACTTTTTCTCCTTTTCTGGTGGATCGTAATACATTTTCCTTTCTTTCGTGTTTCACTAGTTTCTCCTTACGACTGTACCGCTATTCTGTCCAATTGCAGCGTGACTTACACTAACGCACCAATCCGGAGCGTCTACGTCACTGTTACAATTCTCAAATCCCAGCGCGACTCACACTAACGCACCAATAGGGAGAATTTACGTCACCCTGTATTTCTCCACTCCTAGCGCGGCGCACACTAACGCACCAATCCGGAGCGTTTTACAGTTCCGACCGACTGTCCAATCCAAGCGCGGTCGCTCTGACGTCAGCAGCCGCTGCGGCAGCTCCTGCTCCTGTCTACCCCTCCTTTACAAAACCACTCGGTAAGTTTTTGTTTAAATTTCTACAATTCTGTTAGTAACAACATAAAAACGTCTCCATTGTCCGCTTCGCTAACCAAAGAATAGCAATAGACCTTTCTCACGAGAATTCCTTCTTTCCCGAGACGAGCGCTTACCTCTGCCCTACTACAGAATCGTTACTTCTGTTGATAAAGTAACACATCCCTCTACTTCACCCTTCTAACAAGCAGTAGCTAACCGTTTCTCCAGAATTAAGACACATAGTTGGAGACCCAATGCTTGAGAAATAAAACTAGAGTTTCACAATTAACCCGAATGCCTTCTCATTCACGCACTTCCACACAGGAAAAAGTAGTACATTCACACAGAATCCTGTCTTTCCCGAGAACAGCGAACAGTCTGTCCTACTACAGAATTATGACATACGTTAACAAAGCAGCGCTTACCTCTGCTTTGTCCTTCTAACAAGCTCAGAGAGTACCTATTACCTTTCCAGTGATAAGCGTTATCGAAATGCCAATTGGATCCCTGGTACCTAAGACCAGAATTTCACAGTAACCTTCGCTATCATACACACTTCTCTCACACAGAAAATGTCTCTAATGGCAACACACGGCGATGTCACAGAATCGAACCCAGACAATGCGTCGTGCAACTTCAATCGTCATACGTTTCTCCTATGTACCTACAGGATAACAACAATTCCATCTTTCCCGAGAACAGCGCTTACCTCTGCTCTACTACGGAACCGTTACAAACTTCCGACTTCCTACATCCCAGAAGCCGTGCAAACAACATAAAACTCAACACGACTCACCATAGAGTGTTAGTACATAAACCAATATCAATAACCAATAATCAATAAGCTATTTACAAGCAATAATCACCAAACCAAAACAATAAAACCATCGTCTTGCTACCAGAAAAACTGTTGCAGCGCGGAACACCAAATTCCCCCTTCGGCACAGACCAACTACCTCAGCATCAAATTCACTCAAATACATTCATTGGTGGGGCCCATAACACCAATACTTAGACTCCGTTGATCTGTTTTCTGAGGGAAATATGCTTCCAAACGCTGACATGAGAGGAATACCTTTACCTTACTCTAAACACATTGATCACCGACCTAAGATATCCCTCTCATAAGGAGATGGATCATTTAGTTGTTTGCAGGTTTAGTTTCACAGTCATTTATCTAGTCTTTAAATCTCATTAAATTATCTTCTCAAATAATCGACACAACACATTTGTCAATTAATCAAACATTCTTTATCTAAGAAATATTGCAAGAAACGTTAGAAATCATCATCAGCATTCCAGAGCATCATATTTACCTATTCTGGCTAAAGTCGTCCTCTAAGTCAATCAGTCAAGAAGAATTTTATTCAGCAAAGTTAGGCCGCAATTCAGTCTCTCAAAGATTCAGGATAACAGCTGTCCAACAGTGTCACCGTCCTCTCCGTCAGCATAACGTCAAGAAATCGAGTTTGTCAAAGAAGAGCGTATCGTGACAGTTCAATTCCCTACCTACTTTTATAATGAGAATAATGTCAAAAGGTATCAAGATCGGGGTTTAGAAAGTCCTGATTGGTCCACTTGGGGTCGAGGGGTACAGTTCTCAGGGTGTCAAACGATGAAGTCATCAAACTTGCTTGTTCCGGTTTTTAAATTGAGCATTGTCTTTGGTCTTGGATAGGTTCCCGGAGCGTCCTTGAAGGGTACATGTTCTCCCGGGGTCAGGTCCAGGCCACTGCTGCTGGCGGTGACGCCTGCGCATTTCACCCAGAACCTCGTGTTGTCAGGGCAGTCACGTTTAACGTCTCGTTCAGCCATCTTGTTTAGGCCGAAATGGTCAACTTAAGCAAAAGAAACACATACACGTAATTAAAACATAGAAATGGCTAATAAAATGTTATCCCCTTGCTAATACCCATATGTGTGTGTATTTATCTAGCAGAAGCAACACTCAAAGCGGTTTATACTCACTGAATAAAGCACAAATCACAAACACATCACCAAAGCGACATATAACATGCATTATTCTAATTTTCTACTATTAATATGTGTGCTCAAGTTAGTTGACAATTAATATAGCCATGCAAGGTGCAATTCCCACGTGTAATTATTTTGTTAATATAATTGGTGAGTTATCACTTCAAACGGATTAATAATACTACAATTAATAGATTATTCGAATTAATATAAACATGCAGAATGGGGGGGGGTATACAAAATGTTGTACTACCCGCTCCAGCAGCACCACGTGTTGCAGGCCTGCGATATAGAATTATGCCTTACTGATCAGAGGGAGTCTTGTGCTGTGGCCGCTGCCACGGATTTGGGGTCACTGCCATTCAGGACTCAGGACACTGTTCCACATGTGGGACCTACTGGGCCGAAGAGAACACCAATGGGGCATGTAAATTAGTAAGGAGTGATGTGGACCAGCGTTGGGGGGCCAGCGATGGTCTGCGGAGGCTGCAGAGGTCACGGGACTGAGGCTTGGTGCTTGCACCGGCACGTGTTGGGCCCTCGTTGACACACGATGGTGTCGGCAGGTGAGCAGTATGGCACAGGTGCGCTGGGGCGGGCAGGCCTGGTCTGTGCATCGGCGTCCTGGGGTGCAGAGTGTCGCAGGCCCCGCTGCTCACGGTGTTGGCCTCGTGGCAGGCCGCGCTGCGTCGCACTGTCAGTGACGTTGGCCTTCCCGGGAGTGGACCACGCCCTGCGCAACCGGGTTTTTCATCACACCCCTGCGCAGCCCTGGCATACTCAGGGCCAACCCACTATGCTCATGCACACGGGGGACGCAGCGTGAGACACTTCCGCTATCTGACCCATGGCCTGGGGTGACATGGTTGCGTCCACTGCTCAGTACTCTCCAGTCACCAGCAGTTGTGGTCTGCATGGACATATCAGTTGTTTGCATTCCCATGTCTGTCCTGCACATCCACGCCTCACTTCTCGTTGTGTATATTCCCAGTCACGGGTCACTTGCATCCTCGCACATGGCTGCATTACGCTTCTCCACACCTTCAGCTGTTGTGTGGCTGTGGTGGCATGAAATGTCTGTGTTGGGTGCAGGGGTAGCCCAGGATGGCCATGGAGTGGTGTTGTCGTGTCTGGTAGGTGGTCGTGTAGTTTGACATATATGTGGTTTGGTCACGTGTGCATTCCCACAGTTGTGCATTGTGTGTTGGTGGCTTTGGGGTGTGTGATGTGTTGATTTGGCACTTACCAACGAGCAGTCCCATTCCATATGTGCCATCCTGGAAGCGCTGATTGATGACGGACTGTCGGAAGATGAAGGAATCATGCACATTGCCTGGGAAGTTGGCGACAACATTGGTGAAGAGTCCCCGGTGATCCACTATTGCCTGCACATTGATGGAATGCTGATGCTTTCTGTTGCGGTAGTGGTGTGCAGTATCCGCAGGGGGTACAAGTGGGACATGTGTACAGTCGATTGCCCCCAACACAGCCGGGAATCCGGCTATGGTGTAGAAGCCTTGCTTTGTCTACAGCTGTTCCTGCGCAGTGTTGGGGAAGTGAAGGTACTGGGGTATGAAGCTGAGGATGGCATCCACGACAGGTGTGATGAACTTTGATAGGGCTGGATGTGAGACGCCTCCGATTCTGGCAGTTGATGGTTGGAAGGTACCGGAGGCCAACAGGTGCAGCACAGCCAGCAACTTTGTCTGCGGAGGGATGTTGGTTCTCCACTGTGTTGGGACCGTCAACCTGTGGGCGATGTGGGTCATGATGCGGAGGATGGTTGCCCTTTTGAGCCTGTAGTGGGCAATGACTTCCTCGGGCGTTAGGTCTGTGAGAGTGGTGCGTTTTCGGTAGGTCCGCTGTCTCACTCTGCGCTGCCTCTGAGGTGGTCTGGGGGGGTGCAGGGCCGGGTCCTGGGGGTGGTGGCGGTCCTGGGGGTGGTGGTGGTGGGTGTTGTGGCTCCGATCTGCAGGATGAGTAGCTCCATGGCGCCGTTTGTTCTTCGCGTGTGGCTGTGTGCGGGGCTCCGTTGCCTACTGCAGGTAGTCATCCGTCTTTATACCTGCTTGAGGCAGGTGTTAAATACCTGTGACTACCGCGGCTAATCGCCTGTTTTTGGTTCGCATCGCAGATCTGGCAGATCGTTGTGAAAGTGGTGTATTTTTTTCGTGTGTTTTTGCACGGGAACGCCTTCTCTGCATCTCATTAGGGTTAGATGGTGGTGTCCGCCGTGGTGATACATTTTGGGGCAGTTATCGCGGGAATACTGGCGATGTCTGCAGTTTGCACCAGCTTGTGAATGGGGTGTTAAATCTATCTCCACTTTTGATGCGTTATGGTGGAGATAAATCGGAGGTAAGTCCTTGCGAATATCCCCTGTGAGTGTTAGAGAGAGAGTGAGAAAGAGAGAGGGAGAGGGTTATATCATGTGCCCGTACTGCAAGCCAAACCTTGAGATGACGAAGTCTCAGATCACATAAAGAACCTCAGACCAGCTCCATGTTGGGGTTAATAGGCGTGATATATTTCACATGGTTTGAAGGTTACTGATCTTAAACAAAACCTTGTTCTTATCAAGTACCTTGATTATTATGGATAGTACAGCGCTAATCATAATGGCCCTGTCACAGCCACTGCCATATTCCTCCATTTTTGAGGTTTCAACCCCTGATGAGAGCATATACCCAAAGTATAAGAATGGCAAGTTTCGGTTCAGCACACCCACTTTTGTGATACAAACCAAATTTCAGAATAATGTTACAAGGAAAGGCACCAGTAGCGGCTGGTGTGAGGATTGAGTGGAGATGTGGGGGAGGAGCTGGGGGAGAAATGGGCAGGTGACGGGTGGACAGACATAAAATAAATTAAAAGAACACTTACCTGCCTCGCCGTGTCACGCCCCTCTCTTCTGCAAGCTCTCAGAGTGCACTGCAGCCAATCCTGACACTGCTTTCATGCTGTCGAAAGCAGCATCAGGATTGGCCTGAGCAATGATGATTTGGGCTCCCAGTTAGACTGGGAGCCTGTGCCTGCTCTCTCTAACCCGGCAACGCAGCGTGGGTTGGAAAGAGCTTCAGTTCACATGACGGTTTGGCCAGCCTGAGACAGCAGGCCAGACTGTCATGCGCACTGAATATCAGTGCAAAATACTCCTCCACCAGCCTGTCATTACCCTGACCCTACCTCCAAGGCCCGGCCTCGGGAGAAAAAAGAAAAAGATAAAAAACAAGGGTTTATTATCGTTTTCTTTCCCTTTTTTTGGCTGCTGGCTGGTAGGTGGGGTGACGCTCCTCCGCCATAGCAGATGAGCTGCTGCTGAAAGCCACATTACAGCAGGAGCTGTAACAGCAAGATGTACTGAGCAGCCTTAATAATGTAGAGGAAAAAAACACTGGCAAAGCCAATAGGTCTCTCCAACGTAAGTTCTGTTGGCTTTGTGAATGATTTCTTAGCCATGCTGTACAGCAATGAGGCTTTTGTGCAGCATGGCTGAAAGTAAAAAAAACATTTTTATAAGCAGTGTTGTGTGGTCAGTGCAGGCCACGTCATAGGGTTACTTTCAAGATTGCTGGATAGCAGCCATGCTGCTGTATAACATAGTATAAAACATTGATCAAGCTAAATAACTGTACAAATTGGCTTTGTCAGTGTTGCTTCCACAGTCTCTATGTGCACTGTACTGACATGATTTAAATAATTGCCTTTAAGACTGCTCTTTGGTGGGTGTGGTCAAGCCCAAGATGGCGCTGGACAATTGAGTGCAGTGGTACATCTTGGGCTACGGTTGAAGCAAAGCTCCCAGGGATTATTTGTTGCTCACAGATGTCAGGCATTGGGTTCGGGAAGCACAAGATACACGCTGGCCAGTGGAGTGACGTGACGAAGCCGGAGTATAGATAGGAGGTTACCGGTGCAGCTGGTCATCCAGTGCTGGGCCGGCTGCCACGAGGAAAGGCCCCTGACTCTGAGCAATGGCGGCCCTGAAGAGGCAGCACCGGGCTGCCCAGATGGAGGTGAGTTCCTAAAGGGGTGCAGCCTGGACAGCTTGACGAATGGCAGAGATCCGTGGCGTGGGAGGGGCCTCAAGAAATATTCCCATCGAAGGGAGGCCAGCTGTGCGAGGGTGCAGGCCCAGAGCTACGTAGACAGGAGAGATCAGCTAGCCCCCCTGGTGCACCAAGATTAATGACAGGCACGTGGAGTGGGGGAGCAAAAGAGAGACTGGGGGACCCCTTGCTGGGGGACTATCTGCTGAGGCAAACTATCTCACAAGCTCCTATTGATGGGATGAGTTGAATTGTTTGGGCTGCCCCCTTACATTGCAAGACACTTCCACAGGCCGCAAAATGATCTTGTCCACCAGGAGAAAATATCGACAGCCAGGGGCATGCATGCAGCACACTTGCAGTGAAACAGGAGTCTCTGAATACTGGGGACAAGGGGAGACGGGAGGGGCCACCTAGTTACGGAACCACAGTTGGGTTGGCCTCACACACCCTAAACTAACACAGGAGCTAAGGCCCCACAGCAGAGGGTAGAGGGACATACCCTAACTTTGCTGAAGAGTGAAAGGACACAGATCTAATAGAGAAGGGGGTGACCTTGCGAGAGTCGCATCAAGAAGATGATGGCAGCCACCTGGCAAAGGTTTAATTTTTCGATAAAGGACTTTCTAAAAATGCCTCCAACAAAGAAAGGGGAGAAGGCCCCAAACTATCTATGCAAGGAGACAATGACGCGGACTCACAGAGGGCCCCTAATCCCACAGAGGATGAACCTGTGACTAAAGGCTTTATGCTCCAATTGTTTGCAGACTTAAAAACAGAAATTGAAGCAGTCAGGGTGAATCTTAAGCAATATTTTTCAGAACTTAGGCAGGATCTAGATGATTTGGGACAGACAATCGACTAAATGGAAATGACTGAGGATAACCTTGGCACTGGCAGAATACCACTCTAAGTTGGACCTTAAGAACCAATCCCGGAGGTGTAACCTCCACATCCCTGGAGTCTCCCTAGGCAAGGAAGAAGAGAATGTAAGGCAATACATTCAGGGTTTGGCTGAGGCATTCCTGGATGAACATGGCTCTGACCCCCTCCATATAGATCGAACACAAAGAGCGGGCCCGATGGGAGGACCCAAAATAAAAAATACCCACTGGACATGCTGGTTTGTTTCCACACTTCGAAGACAAGGAGACCAATCCCAAATCACAGCAGAAGGGTTTAACCCTTGTACTAAGGTAGGGTCTCAAATATCCCTAATGATAAAAATTGGCAGTTTGTTTTGATTTTATGATCGATGTTGTGCAATCGACTAATTTATAATTGCATATACTCGGAATCTGTAGAGCATATGTTCTCTTGACTCACGTTCACCATAGACTTGTGGATTGTTCAGATTAATGTAGATGGCCCACAAGTCTTAAGTGTTTTACATCAACCTGGCTTTGGGATAGGAATGCTTTCTCATAACGAATGATAGAATTGTCCCCAAAATTCCAATTGGTATTTGGTAAAAACTCCCCTCAGTTAATATATTGTCTGAGTGCACCTTAATACTTAGAAAACTTGGCAGTTCCTAACTTCCAAACTATGTTTAAAATATCAACATGCTATATCCTTCGGCAAACGCTCCTCGAGGCACCCAAACTACCAGTTAGTTTATTCAGAGGTCTCTTATAATAGTAAAATGCTCTTAAGGACATTATGAGATTATGAAAACATAAATATATCAAGTATTGGCTGTAAGGCATGCACGGACAACCAATTTGGTCCTCCTGACAAGACGTGACAAATGCCTAAACATGTAATCCATCAAATGCCTTTTGCCCTGCGACTTTAAAATTTTCTTTTGTTAACGAATGAACAGAATGGTCATGTACCATTGTTGCAATCTGAGTATGACAGTTTGACTGTTTGAAGAGCTAGATATGACTTATGAACTGACAACTGTAACATTATTTCATTTAGATATGTACACTATTTAAAGTGCTTTTAAAGTGAAGATGTGAAGAGATTTACTATTGTTTCCTTCAAGGTATCTATTTAAGGCCTGTTGAAAAATATGTATATATACATGTATATTCATATGTATGCATTACAAAGATATCATGCTTAGATATATCATACTAACAAGAGTGCCGGACTCCAAAGGGCTTTCAAATCTGACCTTGCCAGGACAAGCTTCAACAGCCATTCTGAACCAACTTAGAGGTCACTTTGCTTGTCCTGACTCCATGTTAGTTTCCTTATCTGGTTGTGCAATTTGCTTACACAGTAGATCTACAGTATAATTGGCAAAGTGCCAAGCCAGCCTTTCTTGGTCTGCCCATATCTAGCTGTTTATAATTGGCATGGTGCAGATCTTGCATAGACATATTTGGTTCGGTGCCTTATTCTAGTTTGGCAGACAGGGCATTACTAAAATTTATATAAGACCCAGAAACTAGTCACTAATGGAAGAAGCAGGCTGAGAGCGCCAGTTGGTGACCTGACTTCTTCCTTGCTGATCAGTGATCATGCATGGGTACCAATAAATACATTTCATTCTGTTTCTGAGCAAACTGTTGTGTCTGGTGAGTTTCTTTCATTTGTTCCTGCGAGGGTTCAAAGTATTTACCTAACAAGGCAGACAATTAATCGAACATCAACTGCTGGTATCTGTTGCACATATCTTTTCTGATAGAATAATCATTGATTTTATAACTAATACACACTATTGTTAAACAATTCATTATAGCATGAGACTCGCCTATCCCTTACTCTTGATTTCGCCTCTTCTAAGTGCTGTCTACACATCCACAAAACACACTGAGTCCTGTCAGCACTTTGAGACTGAATCTTTTGTATTTCTTCATTGCTCCTTTTCTCACCTTTCTCCACCAAAGGGGTTTACAACATCTATCAAATGCACTCTCTTTTTATTTCCAATTTTTCATTTCCAAATACATGGTTTCAGGAATCTACACTATTTACTGCACAAGGACAAATGGGTGTCCTTTTTACTTTCACTTTTGGTGAAGGTCACTTAAAACAGAGGACCTGAATCTAATCTCTCTTATTGTCATTATTTTGTCTCTCTGAATTTCACAGCCTTGAGAAAGCCCCAGGCATATCATATCAGCCTGAGTGGGCGAAACACGTGTTGGTTGTGGACAAACGCTATACCACATATCCAATGGTACACCTTACCTTCGGAATATGGAATTACTCATCTTGAAATAAAAAGTGACTATTAAACAAAATATGGATACATTCAGATGTATTACTGAAAGGGGAGGCACTTCTACTTCGACTTGAATTCACATATGACTGAGGTAATAAGGGTCTAAACGCCATTGGAGTGCACACCTGACAAAAACTGGGGATTTTTAACGACAGGAAGAGAATACTTGGCCCTTTGTAACAATTGTTAATCACAAAGGTGGTCCAGAGGAGTGAGGGGGTGTGGTTCCATACTCTCCAATGGGGATGAGCTGCAGATTTATCAGTACCTCTCTATAGTGACCTGGGTGAAGCTGAGGTCTTTCTGAGAGGTCACCGCCTTCCTGAGTGCCAATAAGGTGCGCTACTTACAGGGGCACCCATTTCGACTCCTCTTTGAGTGGAAAGGCACCAAGCACACTCTTAAGTCAACCCAGGAGTCTTGGTGGATCTTGGGCCTACCACCTCCCACAGAGGAGCCTGAATACCCAGCAGACTTGCCCAACCCGGCAGGCTCCACATGGACAATGGTGAGGCATTGGGGTACCTGGAGAACCCAAATAAGGAGGAAATCCTGAACCTGCCGAAGGCAGCACTGGAGCAGATCCAGAAAGTCAACAGGGCACAGTCTCCGGACTCAACTAAGCAGGGTTCTTCTGTCCCCCTGCGGAGGTACTTAGAGGCGAGGAATAGGGGGAGAGGAATTAATCAACAAGACTGGCAGGTGAACCGGGGGAGGCTATATCTACCACTGGGGGATGAATTGTCTTGTACGGAACTGCCGAGAAAGTATCTTCCATAAGTTCTTTGCAGTTGAACGTTTTATTGTTATAGGTTGTTGTTAGTGGGATGTTGGGGCAGGCTGGGTGGGTAGGAACTTTCTTCAGTGATTTAAAAATACAGCACCTTCCATGAGACCCATAAGGGGCAGGAGCATGGTTACACAGTACACTCAAACTATCCTTGTTATGTTATGTTATGTTATGTTATATCTGACTTATATAGCGCACGTACATCGGGTTGGTTTCTTGGCACTGCTTGGGTAGTGAGATGAATCAAGTGGTTATTCGAATGCCTGTTCAAAGAGCCATATTTTTTGCAGTTTGCGGAAGGTCGTGAGATCTGTGCAAGATTTGATCTCTAGGGGCATAGAGTTCTAGTACCTAGGACCCAATGTGGCAAACCTAGAGCCGCCAAATCATTTCTGTTTAAAGGAGGGTGTTGCCAGGAGGTGCATGTGGGTGGATCTCAGGTTCCGGTTTGGGATATATCTGTTAATCAAGCTATTGATAAATTTGGGGTTTTTGCCGTTCAGGGATTTAAAGATGATGCAGCCCATCTTAAAGGCGCATCTTTGAGATATAGGGAGCCAGAGTAGTCTCCTCAGAAGGGGGGAGACGTGTTGGCGTTTGTTTTCCTGCAGAATCAGCCTAGCCACCTGGTTCTGCATCAGTTGGAGACAGTAGGTAAGATAGGCCGGGATACCAAAGTATAAGGAGTTAGCATAATCAATGTGCGAGATCACCATGGCGAGGATTGCTTGCAATTTTGCTTCCTGAGTCAGGAACCGGCTGATTTTCTTTATTTTTCTTAGTTGGAAAAAACATGTAGAAGATACCGATCCTATTTGGGTTTTCATTGATAGGTCGTTACTGACTGTGACTCCCAGAGTTTTGGCATGCTTGGACGGAATCGGTGGTTGTCCCAGTTCATTAGGCCAGAATTGGGGGCTCCAGGGGTCCAGTGAGCCTCCCGTGAGGATCAGTTCTGTTTTATCCGGGTTTAGTTTCAGTTGGTTGCTGTTCATCCATTCACGGATGAACAGCATTGTAGATTGACATTCTAGGATGGAGGCCGGAGAGTTTTTTATAGGGAATATCAGTTGGAAATCGTCTGCGTAGTTAAAGGTTTGAATATTCCTTTCTTTTAATGCATGTATCAGGGGAAGAAGGTATAAGTTGAATAGGTGAGGGGATAGAGAGGATCCCAGGGGGACTCCACAGGTATTTTTAATCATGGGGGTTGAAAAACCACCAAGGTGTACTGCCTGTGATCGGTTTGTTAAGAAGGATCTGGTCCACTCAAGGGCTGTTCCTTCGATGCCCGCATCTCTGACACGGTCGATCAAGATGTTATGGTCGACCGTGTCAAAGGTAGCAGAGTGATCCAACAGTACTAGGGCTTGGGGGAGACCTTTGTCCGCCTTTTCTCTCAGTGTGTCTAATACAGATAGTATCACTGATTCTGTGGAGTGAGCTGGGCGGAAGCCTGCTTGATGGGCATCCAGGTATTCAGAATGCTCCAGAAAGGCAGACAGACTTTTGGCTACATGTGCTTCGAGCAGTTTGGCTAGATAAGGGAGCAGTGAGAACGGTCGGTAATTAGTTAAGGTTTTTGGGTCGGCTCCTGGCTTTTATAGGAGAGGGATGATAATAGCTTCCTTAAAGGTCTCTGGTACCTGACCCTGAAGTAATGACTCATTTAGGAGAGTCATGGCTGGGCTAGGGCAAGCAGTAAATGCTTCCCTTAGGATCCAGGGGGACAGCAGTCCCTTGGAGATCCAGACTTTACTTTTGCCAGTAGGTCATTGAAGGTTTCATGATCTATTGTTGGGAGTTGTTCAAGCCTGTGCGGGTTCTGCGGTTTTATGGGGCATGCAGGGCTCGGACAACTGGGGATACCTGATTTAATGATTTTGATTTTTTCAATAAAGAAATTGTTTAAGGAATCCCATAAGGATTGGAAGGGAGTGGGTTTTAGTATTACTCTGTCTGGGTTGGATAATTCATTATTGATTGAGAAGATGTCTTTGGAGCGATTTATGGAGTTGATGATTTTGGACGAGAAATATTCGGCTTTGGTAGCCAATATAGCCTTTTTGTAAGTTCCACGTGCATTTAGGTAGATGCTTTTGTCCTCCGGTGAGTATTTATTTCTCCACTTCCTTTCTGCGTGTCGCAGAGCAAGTTTTAAGTTCTTTAACTCAGGGGAAAACCATCTCTGGGCTTCATGGCGACGAGTACGCGATGGCTTTTTGAGGGGGGCATGTTTATTACTGGCTGTCAACAGCCAGTTCGAGAGGGCTTTCTCGCTTAGCTCAATGGAGGGTTGACCAGTGGGAATAGTATTGGTCAGTGACTCCAGAAATTGATCTTTGTCGATAGTATTCCAGCTCCTACGTGCTTCAAGATCGTATGTTGTTGTTTTAGTCAGGGTGGGGATATTTATAGTAAATTTAATAAAATAGTGGTCAGACCATATGCAGGGGTTGACTTCTAGATTGACTAAAGATAGGTTGCTGGACCATACCTGATCTAGTGTGTGCCCTTTGATGTGTGTGGCAGTGGAAATATGCTGACTTAGGTTGAGCCCGGCAAGTAGGTCCATTAGTTCCACTGAGTGTGGTCCCTCTGCTGGGTCGTTGGCCCAGTAGTTGAAATCGCCGGCCATCAGTACTTTGGCATGGTTTGTTACAAGGTATGTCATTTGTTCACTCAGCGATTTCGGGAACTGTGGCATGTTCTGTGGCGGTCTGTAGAGTAGTATACAGACCAAAGGGGAAAGAACAGATTCTAATTTTACTACTAGGTTGTCTATTTGAGGTATGTCTAGGGGGGTGAGTGCCGTGAATTTGAGATTTTGGTGTATTATAGCTGCTACTCCCCCTCCCTTTTTTCCCTGTGGGCGGTTGGCTTGGAGGATATAAAACTCGTTAGGTAGTGCTGCTAGAATGTCGGGGCGGAGTCTTGCGTTTGCCAGGTCTCGGTTAGTAGTAATATATCTGGTTGTTCTGATATCAACAGGTTGTGTATATCTAGTTGATGTTTGGGCAGGGAGCGGGTTTTTAAGTAGATAATCGAGAGGGCCTTTTCTTTCTTTGTCGCCTTAGGTTTGGTGAATTTCCTAGGGCCCGATTCACAGAACTAACTTAAGACAAAATCCTAAACTTACTACCATTTTCGTATTCACAGAATGCATTTACTCATTTTGGTATTCACAGAAGACACTTACTCACTTCGGTATTCACAGAAGTTAGGAGTCCTAACTTTAGGACTCCTAAATGCCTTCTGTGAATACCGAAAGTCTTAAAATTAGGATTTTTCTCAGTTTAGGAGTCCTAAAGTTAGGAGTCCTAACTATACTACTAATAAACTGAGAAAAATCCTAATTTTAAGGCTTTCGGTATTCACAGAAGGCCTTTAGTAGTCCTAAAGTTAGGAGTCCTAACTTTACTACTACTAAATTGAGAAAAATCCTTATTTTAAAACTTTCGGTATTCACAGAAGGCATTTAGGAGTCCTAAAGTTAGGCGTCCTAACTGTACTACTACTAAACTGAGAAAAATCCTAATTTTAAGGCTTTCGGTATTCACAGAAGGCATTTAGGAGTCCTAAAGTTAGGACTCCTAACTTCTGTGAATACCGAAATGAGTAAGTGCCTTCTGTGAATACCAAAATGAGTAAGTGCCTTCTGTGAATACCAAAATGGTAGTAAGTTTAGGATTTTGTCTTAAGTTAGTTCTGTGAATCGGGCCCCTTGTGTCTATGGGAAGGTTGAGTTCAGGGAAGGATGATCTTATTTCCCTTAGCCCGTTCCTGCTCAATCTTGCATGCGTGAGGTGGTTAATCTCAAACTTATTAGAGCGGATCATTTTTAATTCATTAGATGAGTAAGTTGTGATTTGGGCATGATGGGATGCCCCTTGCCCCTGCTGGCCTCGGACAGGCGCAGACGAGCTTGCCTTTGGCACGCCTTCGGCACGCCGTCAGCGTGCCCGCTGCGCTTCACAAATTAGCCCAATTAGAGACTGATATAGGGTTTCTCCAGGAGACTCACCTAGTCTTAGAGGATCAGCTGCACCCAAAATACATGCCCTTTGCCAATCAGTACCAATCATTGGGTGGGAAGAAGACTGCTGCCGTGGGGCTACTGATCCATCAGTGATGCCCCTAATAGTCACTTAGACATACAGGGACAGGGCAGGTCGATGGGTGACTACAACGAGGACAGTGAGGGGATCTCCATCTCGATTGCACGAAACAACGTCATGAGCAATTCCTGACAGATATGCTTTGCCAGCTGACAGCCTGGGCCACAACATCACTAGTGATGTGGGGAATTTTTTACTTCGTTTTTGAGGCGGGAGCAGATGCAGACAGTCGAGGGGGATCCACAGCCTTATCAGTGACAGGCATGGTTCTTGAGGATCCCCGATTGCTGGACTCCAGGAAGTCCAGGCACCCGCTGGACCGAGACTGCTCCATTACTCTGGGGCTCATAAGCCCTAAGCCAGGCTGGGTTATCTCCTTATTGATAAACGGCTCTACCAGACCTCCTGATGTGGTGCAGCACCCTCTTACCCTTTCAGATCACAGCCTAGTCACCTGTAAACTGGCAAGTAAAGGACCTTTACTCCAGGGAGAGAAGCAACCCGTGGTGGCTCCACCACTCACTGCTGCGTGACTCGTTGACGATCACTAATTTCAGAGTGAGCATAGCTGATTACATTGCCCCTAATGATACATATGCAGTGAAGACGGCGACCCTGTGGCGTGGACTTAAAGCAGTACTATGCTGCAATTTCATTGCAGAAGCATTGCACCTACGTAAAATGAGAAGTGCCTTGAAAACAAAACTCACAGATGAACTCCACACTCTGGAGCAAGACCACAAACACACTCACTCTGAAAAGCTTTGGAGAAATTTCACCATGGTACAAGGCCAGATTAGGGCCCTAGAGTTCGATAGAGCAGCATATCTCCTTGCTCAGCAACATAGTAAATACTACACGAGTGTAAACAAACCAGAAAGATTCTTAGCTAACCTTCTTATCTCCCGCAGGTCCAAAACCCTAATAGTGGAGGTCCGATCACCTAACGGCATGGTTCACACTCGAGATGTAGATAAAGTCAAATGCTTCAATACATATTATACACACCTGTACACCAGGGAACCGACCGGTGCACAAATATGAGGTGTATATTTAGCAGACTCCAATGGTCAGACAGGGAAAGACTAGATACATTCATCACTAAAGAAGAGATCCTCCACACCATGTCTTAGTTGCGCCTCTCCAGAGCCCCGGGATCAAACAGATTCACAGGCACCTTCTACCGTTGCTTTGCAGCCCTCCCTCCTTCCACAAAGTATTCCATGAAGTGATTAACGAGGGCCGAGTGAAGCACTTCATGACTGAATCTACCATCACCCTCATCCTTAAACCGGGCAAAGATCCCATGGAGTGTGGCTCCTCCTTGCCTATATTTCTGCTCAACGTAGAGGTGAAACTCTTTACTAAGATAGCAACTCCACAATTGTAGCCATTGATAGAAGAGAGGGTCCACCCCGATCAAACAGGGTTCACACCTGAACGACGAGCCAGGGACAATTCCAAAATGGCCCTACACCACCTGGACATTGGCACCACAGGTGCCAAAAAATCACTCCAGCTCACTCTGGACGCAGAGAAAGCATTAAATAGTGCAGACTGAGAGTTTATTGCAGGCACGGTATGGTGATAAGAGTGGGGTAGACCTTTGCAAGATGGCTAATAGCAGGATACCAGGCACCGAAGGGGAAAATACTCTTAAATGGATCCCACTCACACAGGCTCATGATTGAGTGGGGCATAAGGAGGGGTGTCCGTTATCTCCCCTGCTCTTTGCAATCAAGTTGGAGCACAGAGCACAACACATCAGGGCCAATCCCAAAATAGCAGGATTAAATTTGGAACTCAGGACATTAAACTCATGATGCTTGTGGTGTTGCAGGGATTCTGCTCAGGAAAAGAACTATGCATGGGACCACAAAACATTAGTAGATCGGGACTGAGTCAACATACCACCTCTGTACCATGAGCCCGAGTACGACTAGATATAGTGTCTCACTTGCTCTGCTACTCATATGGCGCGGAGTAAAAGTGGAACTACACAGGTGTAAATATAAAACATTGTCTTTGCTGGGCCGCATAGCGACATACAAAATGGCCATCCTAGCCATGATCCTTTATCTCTTCCAGACCTTGCCCCCCAAGATACTGAAAGATTATATTGCAGACTTACAGACCGTATGTAACGCATTTAGGTGGGTGGGGGGAGCGCCTGGCTAGAAAACAATGCTACCTGCACTTGAAACGGGGGAAGCTAGGGGTCCCGGACCTCATCAGTTGTTACGCGGCGGCCCATCTTTGGTACTTAATCCACTGGATACGACAGGAAACGAGCAAGCGATTGTGCATGATAGATCAAACAATGGCAGCAGAACTGCTGTGGGAGATCCCCTGGCAATCAAAAGCGTATTAGAGCACAACACTCTACCAATCCCCAGTCACAAGAACCACGCTAGAGATATAAGACAAGATACCAGTGAAAAGAGGCCTCATGTCTTTCCCTTCCCTATTTACCCTTCTGTGGGGGTTACCCTGAGTTTACACCAGGAATGAACAGAGGTGGTTGGAGGGAGGGTGCAAAACACTTAGGGACATATTTGACCGAGGGACCATAAAAGCCTTTTATGGCTACAAACCAAATGTGCACTCTCTTTTGTTACTTGTAGCAAATGAAGACCATCTTGGGATTGTGGTTTCAGGGTGGTCCATCCTTGGAGCAGAGAGACTATGGTGGACCCTGGGCATGGAGAAACTGCCTTCCATAGCCCAATGGACAGAGAAGGACTTCACAAAGCCATACAGCCCATTGATCACTCATCTCAGGAAAGTCTACAAAGAACGTTCTTGCCCTAAGAGATTGTAAGTAGTAAACATCCTAGATGGCTCCAAATTGGACAGCTATTATTCGGCCAAATGCCTGTCTCAAAATACACAGCCAGAGGTAACTGGACTCCATCATACAGATCAAGGAGGGGAGTGCTGACCCGATAGGCTCAAAGAGCAGCTAACGAGCCTTGGGTGCTGGAGGACAGTGTTTTTTCTTAACAAGTCTACATATATTACGATGTATGCCAGCATGGTCCAGAGTCGTGAATTGATTGTAATGCAGAAGTTAAAAGTAAATAAAAAAAACATCTTAACGTAAGATCCCTCTATGGTGCTGCTTTTTCTCCTTCATGAAGGACAGCAGTTTAAAATTGGATGACAGAAGCCAGTATATGAGAGGGAGAGGTGAAATCATTTTTAGACCAGCAACAGCCGCTTCTACAACAAGCACCCACTTTACCAGTGCTGGCTCTCTCATAGTAGGCTGTGAGCACAGGTGTCCCAAGGTTTCAGGACTATGTGACATTTAACTTAAATCTGAATTTAGCACATGTAATTATACCATTGTTTGACAACGTTTCCACTTACGAAGTCACAGATTTGAGATTTTAGTCAGCATCAACTTGTTTATATTGAAAATGATGGTGTGAATATGGAAAACGATACATTCTTTTATGAAAACAAAATCACGTACCTATAAAGGAAATCCCTGTCATGAACTCCACATCAACCCTGACTCGCAAATACATAGCCAGGCAAGCTCCGAGACCCAGGCCCGGCGTTACTCATTTATAGGTCACAGGCTGGGATAACATGTAGCTAGCAGATAACCCTAGATCAATCCTATAGATAAGCGCAGTTACATTACAGTGGTCAAGGGAGAATGGCTTCAATAAAGCACATATGGCTGGAGGGGGGACGCGCACTCCTGAAAAACCATAAAGTCAGATGCCACACGAGTAAGGAACATTTAGCTAATCAGAACACAGCACACGCAGTGATCACATGCTCCCCATGCCAGACATCTGTACACGTTACCCACTGGCCACATTGTGTCCACGTAAGGTCGAGGCCCACCTGTGATAACCATTTAACCCTTAATTCATAACTCTAAGGCAACAACCAACATTTCTCACCATATATGGCTCAACAAGATAATTTTTACAACCTGATTAAAACTGTAAGAATGTAAATAGAGACAGTCCTCAGACCCTGCGCCTGTAACTGTTTGACCGGAGGCTTTGTTTAATTAAACAAACCGTTCCTGTTTTGCGAAATACCTCATGTGTCTTGTTTTTTAAGTTATTTTGAAATCGAGCAACATTTTGGTGAGCTAGATAGGACAGATTAAGCCCTCGTACCCAACTGCAGCCAAAGGAAGGTGACACCGCCCGGACGTAATCACATCGTGCAATGACAAAGTTGGGCAGGCACCGCAATTGATTGGAAATTCTGCTAAATCCGCAGGCAGGTCGGTCTGTCCTGAAGCAGCTGTCTTAGAGGGTAAGAGACCAAATCTGATTGTGAAACATTGTGTGTTTTTCTTCTTTTCTAAGTATTTGGGGTATGGCAAACTAGGGAGCAGCGTAAAAAGATAACCTGAGCACCCAGCCACTGACAGGGTCTGGCATATTTCCTATATTATATGTCCCAACTGTAGCAGTCGTAAAGCAGTCTCGAAGACGATCCTGCAGAAATCCTCTTTTTTTTTTATAGTTAGCACGTTAGGAAATGTGAATATTTATTTCTTTATATATCCCTTTATGTCTCCCAGGATGCTATTTTCGTGACACAGTTATCCTGTATGGGTGGAGTTGGCACCTCAATCTTATAGTTTTTTAGTATAAAAGGATTTCTCAGTGCTACTGGTTTCTTAACATGGTTGGTATCTGAAAGGAGTGAGAGCTGTTGGTCACATGAACCGCTGGGCATGATGCAGATGGTACTATTGACCTCTGGGTGTGACACAGGGTGTGATTTGGACTTTAGGGAAATTTTAGACCTGGGAAACTAGGCATAACTTGTGTGTGGCCAAGAGACAGTATTATAATTATGGGCCATCTTCAAAAAGGCCAAGAGCGATAGCTCTACAATGCCAGTAGCGAGTAAGGCGTCAGCGCCACCCCCACCAGATGCTGGAATGGAGGTGCTCATGCCAGCTTCCCCTGCATTAGGATATTCAAATCCAACAATAATAGAAGCCAACGAGCCCCCCACCGAAAGAAGGACAGCTAGGCCCACCACAAGAGAGCAAAAAGCCAGCAAGCCCGGATGTTCGCGGGACAACCCAAGTTACCTGAAAAGGTCCCCAAAAGCTCATTCTCCCACCACCCTGTCTACCCTGTCCAATACATAGAACCTCAACAGCCAGGAAAACACACACTCCCACAGGTCAAGTGAACATACTTGAGGAACAGAAAGATTTGTGGTGGTTCTCGATGGTGATATAGCAAGTGAGTGTGAGGAAGGGAGCTCCAATCCCCCGGAAACTGATGACTAGGGTGAGGCTTCAGGATTTACCCAGGTAGCCAAGGAGACAACAGAAAGCAAATTTGAAGGCAAAGCCAGGTGAGCAGAGGTTAGAGCATGCAACCAGGAAGTACAGCAAGAATACAGGGCCATGCACCCTTCATATGAGGGAAGCGGGAGTCCGTACATGGTGCAGAGCAGGAAAGAATTAGAGGCAGGAATAATTAACCAGTCCTAGCTTGGGGGAAGATCATTTGAGCCAGAGTACATGGTAGGATTGCATCAGATATGGAGAAGGAAATCCGAACTGGAACTTCTCCCACATGCAGAAATTGCTCAGAATATGTGAAAAAAATGGCAATATAGAGAGAGATAAAGAGAGAGAGAGAGAGAGAGAGAGAGAGAGAGAGAGAGGAAATACTGAAAGAAGCTGGGACAGAACAAAAATACCACAGTGAAATGCCTGCAAAATAACTGGGAATGGGAGGTCCTGGGAAGAACAGGACACATTGGCACAGAAGGCGACGGCACCTATGGGTACCGTGGCAGAGGTTTGAAAAGGATGAAGTATGTAGCAGAAAGATCCGAGGAAGAAGTACAGATAACTCCCAGTGGAGGGACATGGTCGCAATTACTCCTCAGCTCTCAGAAGTAGACAGGCCGCGGCTCAACAATGGTGGACCCGCCGTCTGGTGGATGGGGAACACCCACAGTCCATCACATGCCCCGTCTTCTCAGTGATGTGTCGATCCGAGGAGGAACCCACCATAACAGTGCTAATAAATAACACTAGATTTCAAGGAGAACTCGCTCACACTTTTGAAGCTTGAAGTTTATATGTGGAAAACCATTTGTTTAGATGAAAACCCTCACCCACCAACCTAGTTGGTGGCATGCTTCATCATCGGGTCCCACCCAAGGTGTCGAGTGAACCTCGGGTGTGCTTCGACGCCTGAATTACAGCGGAGCAGGTTTTTTGTGAGTGCAAAGTGATGCTGTGAAAGTGAAGTTTAAAAACTGCCCATTGGGTCCCTTTTGAATAAAGATATCTTTTTAATGGTGGGCCCTCTGGCAGTGTTAAAAATTGAGAGAATCGGATTTGTGTAGAGTTAATATCTTGTAGTAAAAAGGTCTACATGTTTCAGCCAGACTACTATGTATGCTGGCTTTCTTCAGCACCTATGTGATAGTGTCTAAGTGAATGGACGTGATGGTCAGGTGTAATTTACGTGACCAGTTGTGGTGCCGCACATGCTAAGGTGCGGTGGAGGAGAGGGATATGTCCGACTCATGCTGCTTAAATGGTGATATATTCATCATGTGCAGCATGAATCCCGCGAGGGGGCAGGACCTGTAGTCACACGTTCGTCAAGGTTGTCTGCCCGCTTCTCGTACCTGCTGTCACCAAACAAATTGTCTCTCCCAGCCCCGTGCTGGGACAGACAATTTTGGCACAGCTCATCTTGATAAACGTGTGACTATTGCCCCCGCCACCAGTTAAAGCATTGTCTTTAATAAGACTCGGATACTCTCTGGGAGTAAGTTACTCTGCCACTAGACCTGAGCCTTCACTCAGATTGTGACCACGCTCTACTCCACAAGGAGGTAGGGATATTGTCTAAGGTATCTTTCTTAGTCCTGATGAAAGCCGGGGAATTTGCAAAAGTCGGATGAGACATGTCGACAGTTTGCAGATTGGAGGGGTGGGTAGTTCATTAATACTCACCATACCACCATCCATTGGTCCTGAAATGACCTTTTAATAAGACCAGTGAGTCCATCAATAAAGAGTTTGGTTTGGAGATCCCATGATCTATTTTAAACATTGTTCTGCACCTTTCACTTGATTCTGCAGTGTCTTTGTTTGTTTTGTCTCCCCCTCCCTATTGCTCCACCTTCAGCGTTGGCTTGCGCAGAGGTGTGTTCGCAGCCCTATGATGAAGCATGCCACAGATTTCTGTGGGTATGGGCAATATTAAAACACTTATGTGTTTTTCTTCTCTTTTTCGCAGTGACATTACTTGCACAGCCCCGTTTCAATGTGTGTGTCAAGGTATACCTAGGAGGGTGAAGTGGGGCGTCTCCTCCTACCCCTTATCTACGGTGTGTTTAGGAAGAGGATCCCATCCCAGAAAGTGAGGCACTGTTCGTCAATGGGTCATCCATGATAGACCTGAAGGCAGGGGTAAGACACACAAAGGCAGTGGTAGGGATGGGTCATAGCCATGCGCCTTCGGAAACACTACAGGTCACCACGCAGCTAACCCTCCTACCACACCTCTCAGAACAGGCAGCAGAATTAATAGCACTGATTGAAGCTCACACCCAAAGCACGCGAAGGACAGTAACGAATTACTCAGCCTCAGCCTATGTCACCACCACAGTGCATTCCGTCATAGGGAGGTAGAAAATACGAGGCTTCCTGAAATCAGACAGTTCACCCATCGTGCAGAAAGACCTCCTCGAGTAACTAATCGATGCATTGACCTTGCCTAAACACGTGGCTGTGGTGAAATGTGCCACACATACTGGGGGCAAGGATTTTTTATCACTGGGGAATCAACTAGCTGACCAGTTTGCAAAGAGGGCAGCTTATGGAGCATCTGGGGAGACACACGTGCCCCCCTTACAACAGGCATCGGAGACTGGACCC